>NC_063342.1:25310349-25342142 GCF_021869965.1 Rhincodon typus
GGGGGGAGATTGGAGAGATGATGCTGTTGGGGGGTAGGTTGGAGAGACGATGGTGTGGTGGGGGGAGGTTGGAGAGACGATGGTGTGGTGGGGGGAGGTTGGAGAGATGATGGTGTTGGGGGGTAGATTGGGGAGACGGTGGTGGTGGGGGGGGCAGGTGGAGAGACGATGGTGGGGGCGGGGGAGGTTGGAGAGATGATAGTGGGGAGGCGCAGTTGGAGGATGAGATGATTGATTGATAGAAAGGGGTGGAGATAGAAACAGAGACAGAGACACAGAAGAGCCTGTAGGGTTAAGGCAAGGTGGTGAGAAGAGTGAGACAGGAAAGTGGGAGAAAGGCAGACATTGCAAGCTTAGGGGTGTGGGATGAAAGAGAAAGTTGCAGTGATCTGGGGCAGAAGAGAAAACTGGGAGGCTGCAGAGTATGGTGTGGGAAGAAAGGAGTGGGCTGCAGGGGTAAATGTGGAAGATGGATAGAGAGTGAGGTTGAAAGAATCAGGAGCAGTACAGGAAAAGGCTGCAGGGGTCGGGGTAGTACAGGGGGTAGTTTCAGGGGTTGAAATGGAAGAGACACACAGAGGCTTCAAGTAGGAAAGTGAGAGAGATTGAGGTTGTGGAGGGAGAGAGTGACAATGGGAGGATAGAAGTGAGAGCAGACCATAATGATAAGGGGAGAGATATGGAGGCTGCAAGACTGGGGGTGTGTGCAAGAGGGACTACAAGGGGAAATATAAGATTGGAAGGTTGCAAGGGGAGGGAGAGAGAGGGAGCTCAAAAATGGGAGGAGGAGGAAGATAAGGTGCATTTGTCTTGTCCCAATTTAATTACTGTGAAATCTAAGAAATTAATGCATTGTGTGTTGTGACTTTAGGTTTAATAAAGGATTGGTAATTTTGAGGATATTAATATATTTACAAATTCTTCTGATGCGTAAATTCTGTTTAAATCCAAATACCTCAAGTTAACACAAATACAGAAGGTGTCATTATTATTCAACTGCATCACTTAAATAAAGGAATTAGTGAGAATGAAAATGTAGCCCTTAAAAATCACAAGCAGCCCTCAAAATCTCAAGAACCACTCTAAGGACAAAAAAAATAAAGTTTTGCATCATTTAACAATCAACAAACATCTGATTTATTTGATGATTTATTAATTTGGAAAATCTTTTTTATACAATCTATAATCTAAAATACAGTGTTATTTCTCACCATTGAGTTTCATGATGATTTCGCCACTTGTCTCACTGAATTCACCCATGCCGATGCCATTAACTGCTACAACTCTCACATGATAAAACCCACTCAAGTGCTGATTACGCCAAGTACAGATATTACTACCGCAGGAACCCTGATAGACAGTGATCCATTCATCCGAGTTGTTGAAGTTCTGCAGCCTTGTTTCATTTTTGAAATTCCTGTTTAAAATAAGAATTTTTTTTTAAACCTCCATCTATTGAAAATCTGAATTAGATCTACCATGAAAGCCAGCTTTCAAAATCCGTGTGCATTTTCAAATTGCATCATAATGATCACATAATTCCAGGGTAATTCAAGGAACTGGGTTGCCCTCAGTTAAGGTGGGTGTATTATAATGAGCATCATTGGAATTGTGAGAGGAATTAGCACTTCTCATCCATTCATCTCTGTTGAAACGTGGAGGACAACAAAGCCAGAAGCAGCACAGGTCACCCTATACTCAAAGAACTGCACGTGGTTCAAGATGGCAGCTCACCACCACTATCTCTAGGTCAGTTAGGGATGGTCAACAAATTCCAGCTTAGCCAGCGATGTTCACATCCTTTGAACAAAACAAAACTGCTCAACACCACTTCATATGACTGTGTGGTACAGTAAAAAATAATTATCTAGCACGTTTGAAGTTGAAGTTGGCACTCTTTGGCTAGACTTTGAAAAGTAAGTACTGTAGGTTGGCCCTTTGATCCTAGGCTGCTTCAAGATTGGGAACATTTCCTTTTCCAGCTAGTTTTCTTGGTGAGAAAAGGGAAAGATCATAAAATCATTGTATTCACTTTTGCTTCAAGTTAAATTATGGTAAACTAACTGAAGTTAACACATTAAATCGGTGTTTACTGATGAAACAAAGTTGTCTAATTCAGCTATCATTCTACAATTTCCGTTCCTTCATCTGCAAATGTTTGCAAGATCAGAGGATCATTGGAAATAGGAACAGGAATAGGCCCATCAGCCCCTTTAGGCATTCAATAAGATCTAATTGATTGTAGTTTCAACTCCATTTTCTGTTTGCTCCTCGCTCCAGATCCCCTAACCACAGTTTCCCTTGCAGGTTAAAAGAACTATGTAACTCAGCTATAAATAAATTCAAAAGACAGCCTCCACTTCTCTCTGGAAGAGAATTCCAGATATCAATATATTGGTATTGCTTAACCCCAGGTACTAACTCTTCAGTGTGGGATGCTAGACCAAAGATAATTTGGGTCTTCATTTTGGTGCTGTATTTTATGCACCTTGCTGTGTTGGCAAGGTTACTTGGTTGCCAGTTGCACATTGTCTAGCAAGAAACTTCAAAATTTACCCCATTGGTGAGGCTGAAATATTAATTGCAACTTGGATAAGCAGTGGAATCTTTTGAAACTCAACGATGAGGAAATGATTGCCCGTGTATCATATGACAAACAATGAGTATCAAACACTTTCTAGTCAAGAACGCAGAGTGAGATGTAAAATTCCCTTTACCCTAACACAATAGAACTTGTCTCCAAATTCAAAACCTTTCCCCTCCCCACGCACTCTCATTTCTATTGCACTATAATAATCATTTCTTGAAAGGTCGCTTTGACTAGGTTATCTTAGGAAAGTGTTATACTATGGCCATTGGGAACTTACTTTATCTGGTATATTTAGAAAAGAAAATGACATGCGCCATCAGACACATCCCAATTCCCAATGCCAATTAGATTGTGCCACCCCCATCAGACCCAATCTGACCGCCTAACCCCACTGCCACCAAATCCAAATACCCCAACACAAACCCTTCCACTTGCCGCCAGACCTGATTTCTTCCAACCACCCTGGTATACCCAAAAAGCTGCATCACTAACCTTGCTAACTTGCTCCCTGGCACCCTAGCATCTTCCCACTTGGTGTCCTTTGAACATGTGTCCTTCTCCCAACTCATCTGGCACCCTATCCAGCTAGCATCTTTCCCTCCCTCATTGAAAAATTACACAGCTGGCAAGCTGACATATTATTCCCACTCAGCTGGCATCCTACAACCCCAACCCCCCCATACCCATCTAGTGCTCCCAACACCCTAACAACATACTTTATGGACTTTTTTGACAGGAGCTGTCAAAGTGACAGTGAATAGTGAGGACCTTTACATTTGAGAGTACTGTGGCTACCTGTGAAAAGGGAGCATGGGCTGCTTTCCTCTGACAGTTCTGTGTTACAAAATAACCATCAGAACAAAAGTACAACTCAGCATTTCTGTGGGAGCTCTAATTGAAATCGCCTCTCAGATACAGGAAGAGGCCTTCTTTCACAAACAAAAAGAGCCTGAGTGACAAAATTGCCTTTACTTGGAAAGTCCGACCCAATATTTTTTGGAAAATATTTATTCACTTTGGAGGTTTCAGTTTGCGTAATTTTGCATCACTTTCATGATGCACTGCTTCATAATATTAAAGAGGATTGTGTACAAACAGATTTATCCCAAAAGTAATTGTTTCCCCTCATTCTAATGATTATGCACTTACTGCACCTGCAGAATGTAGTACGTTATATTATTCCCATTATCATCTGCTTTAATCCAGTTAATAACATCATGAACGGTATACGGTGTACCTGGTTTACCTGGTACACCAGCTATAAACAAAGAACAAGCACACTGTTAACAATATGAAAGAAAAGACAAAAGCAGTCACAATTATATTCCTAAATAATCCACCGTTAAAGGTGCTAAAGGCAACATTATTCATCTAAATGTCTAATCTAGAAATGTGCAATTTTATAACACTTTTGTCCTGATATGGTTTAACTGGGCAGGCTCTGGGGCTTTTAGAAAAATACAACAAACTATGGTCCTTAATAGTAAGTATGGATAAAGTCAATATTCAGTCCTGTGATACAGAAACCTAGAGCAAAAAAATACTGTTAGAGAGTAATGTAAAGGCACCATAGTCCTACCAGACCATAGTGCTGTTCTCTCACTAGAGAGACAACTCGTGATTGTCAGGTATCAAACGAGCGGAGAGGTTGAACCTCAGCCAATCTAGCAATTGAACGTTGCTGGCATCACTGTGCATTTCAAACCTGCTGTCCAGCCACCTGAGGTAACCAACTCCCATAGAGCAGTGACCACAGACTCACTATATTGCTTTCCCAGTTTTTACTGTACCACCAAAGGTAGCAACAGAGTCATCATCTTTGAGATGCAGTGTAGATAAGAGACATAACCAAAAGCTGAAATTGTGGGCTCCTCAAAACCATTTTCACAACATCATTTCTAGACACTTTTCAGCAGATAATGTATGGGCAGCAGGACCATGTAAATAAGAAAAATAACTTAATTACTGTAAAATCAAGAAAAAGACCACAGGTTGAGGTCATGAAATGTTTATATTACTAACATTTGAATAAGAAGAATGAAACTTCAGGCCCACTAAGGTAGCCTGAGAATTTACATATGGGAAAAGGAGTACTTTCATCAAACAAATACATATCTGCATTAGTCACAAAACAAATGCACTGGTATTGGTCAAAGCTGTGTTTGATTGAGGAAAAATTTTCATTTTCATTGTTTGATTTAAAAGGATATTAACACTGGACAGTTGAAATAAGGAGTGGAGAATCCTCTCTAGCAGATTATTGATCCCCAAGTGGTAAAGTAATTACTTCATCAACAAAAATGTCACAATTGCACTATCTTTTGGTAAATTTGTAAATAAAGCCATTTTAGTAGAATAGTTAGGGAAAAAGAACAAGGCTTGGATCTGTTGTGGAGAACAACAAAAATCATCAAAAATTAAGGAATTTGTCAAGTTATTTCTGATTGTCTGGGATACAATTAGATCATCTATCTCTCAAAACATTGGTCCAAGTTAATTGCTGGAAATAAATAAGTTTACACTTTGGTCTAAATTATGCAATCTTAGACAAAACTTGTTATTTGAAAATTTTAAAATTCTTCAAAACCTTCTAAAAACATTTCAGGCAACTAATATATTACTAACCTTTAATAATACTTCATGCTTCACCACAGAAATAAGTAAATGAAATAATGCTATTCAAGAAACATTTTCAAAAGCTAGCTTATTTCCAAAACATCCATCAGTACAAAATAAAGAAAAAACACTGCCTGAGGACATCTCATACAAATCAAATCAAAACATAATTTGCTTAAAATAATGGATTTCTATCACATTACTACCTTTTGTCTCAAATACTTTCATGGCAGATGCACATGAAATGTTTGATTTGTAAGTAACAACTGCTCTCACTGCATATATTCTCGATGGATGTAGACCCAGAATAATGCAACTGTAATCCACATTATTGGTGCAGTTCACTTGCACTTGTTTCCAAATTTCTCTGCTGGTGTCCTTGTTAAATAAAATATGCAGACATTTAAAACAGCGTCAATAGTAAGAGCACATTTAATCTTGCAATATTTTCAATAAATTAGCAGAGGAAATATTCTGGACTAATGAAGAACAATGCATGTTAAAAAAAGACCATACAGTTCAAAAGATTATATGTATATTAAAAGCCAGTGACATTTCACATTTAATTCTTGTTTTGAATACATTTCAATATTGCAATAATTATTTCAGAATGCTCATTAGCAACCTATCTCACATCAGACTGGTGGAATATGTACTTCGCTTCTACCAGTGGAGTTTCCCCCTCACCTGGTATCAGCTGGAAAGATGCATGTGAAGACATTTTTGAAAAAGGATCAAACACAGTAAAACTAACACCAATGTCACATCCTACTCGTGGCTGGCTCATCAGAACTACACTGGGAATGTTGCCTTTCTACCAGTAAAACTAACTGCATCTTTCACTTAGATTTACAATCCAATTAGTTGGTAAGCACCGAATTAAAATCTGGCCTTGTTTCTGCATACTAATGCTTTAACCACATATCATTAGTAAGCAAATGTGAGGAAGCCTTTTCTCTACTCATCCTAATGCAAGGCCACTCAGAACATTAGAATAACTACCCAGTTGCAATTAGCAACACTCAGCACAATTTTCGCCACAATGGCAAACACCATGGTGAAAACATTAGTAGATGTCAGGAATCCCAAGTTTTGCCTCTCAAAACCAGCCTTTCCCATTTTCACCTGGGTGGGGTTTTGGGCAGGCCAGAAGTCAATCATGCACAGTTCTCAGAGGCATTTAAATGACTGGTCTCCTTCACTAAAATTGGATTCTGGAGTCCCTGGAATCTGGAGCATGGAGTTTGGGGATTAGACAAAAGCAGGTCTCTCCTCAGTGTATTTCATTTGGATAGCCAAGATACCCAGTTTGAAGAGAAGAAATAACCTCGTGGATATGGTCTCAGCACACCTAGTGGGTAGGGTTCTGGGACTTACTGGTAGCAAATTGTTCAGTGCCCTTTGGGACTGTTAACTGTGGACAAGATTGGGAATAAAAGGTTAACAAACCCCTTGGCTATGTCCAACTTGTCAAAATCTGTTGAAGACCTGTCAATAATTGCCAAGACAAATGCCATGACCTGTTAAGAAGCATCAACAAATACTAAGGTCTGTCATGATGTCAGAATGCATCAAGATCTGTCTGGAAGCATCAATAAGTTTCAACATGTATATTTATTAATGAGATGTATTCTTCAATATAGAAATGTAAGTAATAGGGCTATTGAGTGGAAGTACGCACTAAGTTGGTATGAGAATCATTGGTGGGGTGCCTTTCAGACAGTCAGTGCAGACCAGATGGGCTGAATGGCCTTTTTCTGCACTGTGAGGATTCTGTGATTCTATGATAAAAGGACAGGGCATTAGGTTGCAGGGTTTGGCATAGGGAGTATGTTGGGATGAGAGGTAGGACATGTTTTATTTTTCTGCCCTTTTGAAGAGTTATGCATCTAATCCGTAGAGACATTTGGTGGAGGTAAGGTGCCCCTTGGAATTATGAAAAGGCATGCTTGTGAATAGAAAGTACATAGACTTATTGAAACTTGCAAAGTTGTCAAGAAAGAGTCCAAAATATTGTTTTAAAAACTACAACTATTTCAGGGTACCTGTTCACCATGATAGGGATTGGTGCTGCATTTCCTAAACTTTCATTTTCACAATGGAGTGCCTATTGATGGACAACTGTAACTGCTTGTCAAATGGAAATGTTTGTTGTCGTTAGGTATCAAGAATTTAAGCAAAATGTTTCTGTACATAAATCTTTGCGCTTTTAAGCTTAAGATTTGATTTCAAAAGGGATTAGTTGAAGCAATTTCAATGTTTCAGACTTTTGTGACAAGTAGGGTTATGGCTTTTCCACAAATGACATAAACAAATAATAATTATATTTTTGGACAGGATGTCTCCCGATGTGTGCCTATGCAGGATAATTGATGAGATGGCTTGGAGAGGGAGAGGCAAGGGGTGATGGATTCAGGATATGAGTGGACACGGAGTTGGCAATGTTATAAAGGCCTACGGGCATGATAGGATGCATGGGAATACAAGGGGCCAAGGAAAACAGTGCACTCACATGATGGTATGGGGCGGGGTCATGATGGAATAGATGGAGCATAGAGTAAAGGGATGACAGCAGGAGGGAGGTTTTACATTTTAATCTTTATATTTAAACTTTGAACAAACATTGCTGGAGACTTGAGGCTGTTTTTTCCACCCATGTCAGGAACGAGCGGTTTAATAGATAGTGCTGGGTCACCCAACACAATGCAAAATCCATCCTACCCTCCCACACCCACGAGAATGGGAAACGTACATGGAGCTGGGATTCCTCCTGTCTTTGTGCACCCAACTCAGTAATGACAACTGGCCATAGGATTCAAACTAATCAATGATCCTTATAGATACATGCTCCAGTCATTTAAAAAGAACAATTTTTTGTCACACTCACCTTTATGGAAAAACTGTCAGCTTGGTTTACTGAAGAAGTTGCTTGCTTTCCTGTCCATCCAACTGATGGGCTTCCCATCAGCACTCCAAGATGGTTCAAGTTTCCAACAAAGTTTATCAGATAACTGTTCCCTTGCTCTGATCACACAATTGGGAGCCCTTAAATATCAACCTCTAACTCAGTGCAAACACAATTTACATTTCTGTCAGACTGGATGTTGCAGTCACCCCAAAGACACTCACAAAGCAGACTGACAGTAACCAGCTGGAGAATTATTAGAAGCAGTGGCCAAAATCTTGTTCGTAGAATTTTCAGGCAGCGTAGGAACAAGGTGGAGAGGATTAGGCAGTGAATGGCTTAGGCAGCTAATGTCTTTCATTGATGGCAAAACAGATGGTGAAGGGGATTGAAAAACAAAACAGCCAAGATAGCAAGGAGCACATGTTGCAGTTGCAGAGGCAGGTAGGTCCAAAGTAAGCCAAAGTGTTTGAAAAGGATATTGATTTATGCACTGAAGCCCTTATATCTAATGATAGTTGGCAGTTAGCAAAGGATATACAGGGAATTGGCATTTTGTGCAGGTAATGAAGTTTTGCACAGGTTGCAGCTTCTGCAAGATGAAAAAGATAATAAGATGATTTCTAATAAACAAAGCTGATAATGAGAAAGTGTACATATGGGTTTCAATACTGGTGTGGTTCACTAAAAGTCAGGCAAATGATGTTGAGTTAATGAATTAGATAGTTTGGTGTTAAATAAGATATGGAATTTGAAGTTCAGCTTAAGGTTAAACCAGATACAGAAGATACAAATCATACTCAAGGAGAGGAATAGGTTCAGAAATGACGGTATAAAGTTTTTGGTAGGAGAATATGCTTTCAGCATTGTCAATACCAACAAAGTGGGGACATGAAGTTTAAGGTGGTGTCAGAGAGACTGAGTTGGATTTTATTAACATCCATATTGTAGCTATGCCTTTGGTTGAGTAAGATCTAAAAAAAGAAGAGGCCTGAGATGGAACCCCCAGGCACTCCCAACGTGACTTTTCTGGGTAGAAGCAGAAGCCATTGTGGTAAGGAACTGAGTTACAACAGTGGGGCAGGTACAAATGAAATCAGTGAGAACTGTGCCAGAGAGGCAGGCAACAGCAAAAAAGATACCATACTCCTTTATCTGCCCAACCATCCAGATATTGTTTCAAGTAAGATGCGTGGAAGCACATTAAAATCCCGATTGCAATTTCAACTTAAGTAAATGTCAAAGTGATAGATACCTGGGAAATTTCAAACCAGTATTTCTCCATTGTGTAATTGGATATAAATTGCCAGAGAATTGTCGCTGTGATATTTCCCACTGAAAGAAGGTGAGGAGACTGAGGAGTCAGAAATGTTTTTCCCAAGACAATTTCACTTGAGCTAAAACTTCCACCAATGGGGGGATAACTCAATACCTGCCAAAAATAAATGTCCACTTAGCAAAATCATTACACGCCACTTTTACAACAAGCAAACAAATTATCAAAATAAGGACCTTCAAACCACTGATACATCCTTGTTAAGTACCATGCATGTGTAAATAAAGGGTGTCTTCATGATGGGATACCAGACTTTGTGGAATTATTTCAATGGCGACGCGAGAAAAACACGCCCCTGAAGAGATTCGCTTGCAACAGTTGTCTTTGGGTTGGGTAAGCATTCCTGGCATCATGCCACTATTTGGGAGGCTTGACTCATTGGATTTTGCCATTTAAGACTGAGCCCAGTATGTGGAAAGAATGAGTTATTTCTTCTGGTCAAATGACATTGGGGCAGATGGAAGGCTTGTGGACCCGCAGCTTTTTTGGTTATTAAAAGCCTAGCTTTCCTTGAGGTTTTCAAGAGTTAGGAACTTTTCAAGAGTGGACTGATTTAGCCAAGGAATATTACAACTCCAAGCATCTTCTAATTCTGAGACTTACTCAGCAGTTCAAGAACCAGGGGAATCTGTATCAGGATTTTTGATGAGGTTAAGATGACTGACAGAGACGTGATTTTGGTTTAACCTAAGTGAGATGCTGAGACACCGTTTGGTATGTGGGATTAATGATGTAATCATGTAAAAGCACGTATGAGCTAAAGCCCAACTGGATTTCAAACAGGCACCACAACTGGCTTTAGAAAATGCAGCAATGAAGCAGATGAGTTACAGGGTATGCCGACAGAAATGGACGCCCTCAACCAGGCCACCTTGTACTTGGGGGATGCCATTTGAGTAAAGGCAATTGCTTGATCTCACTCAGGATATATCCTGAACAGAGGGACTCTAGTAGCCAGCTCTGAGCTAGCTGAGTCAATGTTATGTACAATGCATGTGAAAATAAAGAGTGACTTGGTGACAGGATACCAGCCTTTGTAGAGTTATTTCTTATCCTTACTGACAGTTTATTATCTGTACCATATGAATCAAAAGTGAACATTTATCCTATTTTCATATCTTGAGATTGTAAGGTTTTCTTGTTAAATTATTGCCCTCTAATTTCCGCTAGATGTTAAAGTTTAACAATTAGTTCAGGTTAAGCACTCAAGTTTGCACTTATGAAAGGTGGCCTATTGCAAAGGCAGAGACATTATGAGCGTGGCGCTCCCTGCAGAGCTTGTCTGTGGTGAACAAGTTGACAAGTCATGACAATAAGTGGAAGGAGCAGAACACTTTTAAGAACACTATACTCAATCTTTTGCTCCAAGACATCTTGCTAGATGAGCTGGCCTTCGGTGAGCCATGACCAACCTCAGCTTACAAAAGCATGCAATGCCAGTGCAGAGATTTGTCAATATTATACTACACATTCATACAGCAAAGGAGGAAACGAAGAAAAGATTGAACCTTTAATGGCGAAGGTGCTGGGATCAGCTCATATTCATTTTTTTATTCATTCACACGATGAGGGCATGCTGACTTGGCGAGCATTTATTGCCCATCCCAGTTGCCCTGAGGGTGGTTCAGAGTCAACCACATTGCTGTGGGTCTGGAGTCACATGTAGGCCAGACCAGGTAAGGATGGCAGTTTCCTTCCCTAAAGGGCATTAATGAACCAGATGGATTTTTCTGACAATTGACAATGGATTCATGGTTATTATTAGATTCTTAATTCCAGATATTTATTGAATTCAAATTCCACCATCTGCCAAGGCGGGATTTGAACCCAGATCCCCAGAACATTATCTGAGTTGCTGGATTAGCAGTCCAGCAATAATACCACTAGGCCATCACTAGGCCCATTGGAGTTCCCCAAAGAATAGAACAGGGAAATTTCTAAATGAAAAGTGAGAAAGTGGTGCAGTCCAATAAGGCTTAGCATACACATCACTAAAATGTTGTAATGAACTGGTACAGAAATTAATCTACAAAACTGAAGGAAAGCTAGCTTTTAGATATAAAAGGACTGGAAAGCAACAGGATAGAAATCATTCTTCAGCTATATGAAAGAGAACTGGTGAGGCCACAGCTAGAGTACTGAGAGTAGTTTTGGCCATTTTATCACTGATATTGGCCTTGGAGGGAATGTAGCATAGATTTTTTAAATGATGCCTAACCTCCAATGATTTAAGCTATAAGGAGTGATTAAATAAACTAGGGTTGAATTTCCTGGAATTTTAATGCGTAGGATAAAAGTTGGAACAGAAGATATAGAGAGAGAAGCATTTTCCACCATTTTGGAAACTCAGACAGACAGCACATTAAAAAAAACACTAGATGTTTCAGGACGGAAATTAGCTTGCACTTCTTCATACAAGCAGTGGAAGAACTTTGGAACTATTCACAAACAGCTAACTGATGCTAGATCAACCAACTCTAAAATTGACATTGGTAGATTTTTGTTGAATGTACTAAGAGACACGAAGGCAAAGGCAGGTATACGGAGGCCTGTTACACTTCAGCCATATACTTTTTAAATGGTACATAACAGGTTCATAGACCTAAATGACTATACCTCCTCCTAGTTCTTTGGTCACAGAGCAGGAAATTGGCAGACTGCTTCTAGATTTCAAATTTTAGAAGTCAGGCATGTCCAATTTTATTCAACCTGTCTGCAGTGTGATGAAATTATGCTTTCCTTCATTTTGTAAATGATATTTATTCATCTCTCAGCTATTGATGGATATGTACTTCCACCCTTTTCCTTTTTACAAAAATGCTTTTTAAACATTCTGGCCTAATATAGAACAAATTAGATGATGCCTATGACTATAATATGGAAGATAGCAAATTAATACAAGAGAAACACATTTTTGAATAATTAAATATTTACTCTTAGCTTACCTGGAACTGGTACTCAGTTCCACTTTGAAGGTTTGCTAGTTCAATCTGTCTTTGTCCATCTGCTAGTTGGTCTAATCTTATAGGCACAGCAGGCCAGTAATTATTTCCATTATATTGTACTTGATAACGAAGCTGTTCTATAGGTCCTTTTGGTTCTAAAGGTGCAGTCCATGAAACCTTTGCTCTGTGGTCTGATAATACAACTACTTCTACTTGTTGTGGTGCTGATGGCACTGGATTGTACAAAACACAATTATTGGAATCAGTTTATACTGTTTCACATACATTATTGCATGTACATGACCACTATTTTGCAAGATAGGAAATGCTGAAGCAGCTCAGCAAAACTGGCAGCATCAATGGAGTGAATGATTTGAACTGAATATCACTCTTATCAGTAGAATTTTGAAAAACAGTCATATTGGGCTTAAAATGAGAATGCTGTTTCTCTCACCATGGATGCTGCCAAGCCTGCTGAATTTCTCCAGCATTTTCTGTTTTTATTTCAGATCTCTGGCATCTCAAGTACTTTGACTTCATTATTTTAGAAAGTGTCCTGCTGCATACCGTTTCCAGATCTATTTTTCTGATCAATCGAGGCGACATTTTATAACGAACTGGGCCGCCGATGGCTGCAATTCAAACCACAGCAGCGTTTTGCTCAACATCTACTGAACCAATAAGATTTATAAATGCATTGCAAAAAGACTTTTTATGGGCACTAAGAGATGAGATGTAATTTGAGTTTGGCACTCCTTATGTAGACTGGGTATTTTTGCAAGGTACACATTGTTGCTGTGATTGAACATTGGCAGAGTGACTGAATGTTCATAGATATGATGCCAGTCAAGCTGGCTGCTTTGTCCTGGATGGTGTCAAGCTTCAAGTGTTGTTGGAGTTGCACTCAACCAGTCGAGAGTAATCTATCACACTGCTCACTTGTTCCTTGGAGGAAAAACAGGCTTTGTGGTGTTAGAGGGTGAGATACTCAATGCAGCATCACCAGCTTTGATCTGCTGTTGTAGTCACAGTATTTACGTGGCTGGTCCAGTTCAGTTTCTGGTGAATAGTAGTGCACAACTCGTTGATAGTGGGGATTCAACGATGCTAATGCTACTGAATGTCAAGGCAACAGTTAGATTCTCTCTTACTGGAGATACAATACACCACCGCACAGGAACAGGTCCTTCGGCCCACCAAACCTTCACCAATTCCTAATCCTTATTTAGGCCATCTACTTACTGCCCATGTGTGGTTTATATCCCTCTGTTCACCTCCTGTTCGTGCATCTATTAAGATGTGCCTTAAACGTTGTTAATGTGCCTGCTTCCAACACCTCCACTGGCAGCCACCAATCTGTGAAAAATTACCCTTCACTTCTCCCCTGAACTTTCTTCCTCTCACCTTGAATCTGTGCCCTATTGTAGTTAACTTTTCAACCTGGGAAAAAGCCTTTGACTATCCATCCTATCTATGCCTCATAATTTTTTAGATTTCTATCAGGTTACCCCTCAGCCTCCATCATTCCAATGAAAACAGCCTGAGTTTATCCAACCTCACCTCATAACTAAAGCCCTCCAGACATGGCAACATCCTGGTAAACCTTCTCTACGCCCTCTCGAAAGCATTCACATCCTTCTGGTAATGTACTGACCAGAACTGCACACAATATTCCAAATGTGGCCTAACTGAAGTTTTTTACAGCTGTAACATAACTTGCCAATTTTTATATTCGATATCCCGGCCAATGAAGTTAAGTGTGCTGTATTCCTTCTTGACCACCTTATCCAACACTGTTGCCACTTTCAGAGATCTGTGGACCTGTATGCCCAGATCCCTCTGTAAGTCAATGCTAAGGGTTCTGCCATTTATTGTCTCATTAGCAGCTGAATTTGATTTTCCAAAACGCATCACCTCACACTTGTCCGGATCATAGATCATAGAATCCTTACGGTGTGGAAACAAACCCTTTGACCCAACAAGTCTACACCGACTCTCAGAGCATTCTACCCAGACCCATCACCCTATAACCCACTTAATCTACACATCTCTGAACACTACAGGTAATTTAGCATGGCCAATCCACCTAGCCTGCACATCTTTTGACTGTGGGATGAAACCAGAGCACCTGGAAGAAACCCATGCAGACACGGGAAGAATATGCAAACTCCACACAGACAGTCACCTGAGGATGGAATCAAACCCACATCCCTGGCGCTGTGAGGCAGCAGTGCCAACCACTGAGCCACTGTGCTGCCCATCAAATTAAACTTAGCCTGCCATTTCTCTGCCAAATCTGCAATATCCTTCGAAAAACCTCCTCACTATTTGCAACTCCGCAAATTTTGGTGTCATCCGCAAACTTACTGATCAGACCACTTACATTTTCTTCTAGATCATTTATACATATTCCAAACGACAAAAGGTCCCAGCACTGATTCCTGCGGAATACCACTAGTTACTGATCTCCATTCCAAAAAGCACCCTTCCGTGGCTTCTCTGTCTTCTATGACCAAGCCAGTCCTGTATCCATCTAGACAGCATACCCCAGATTTGATGAGATTCTATCTTCAGTACCAGGCTGCCATGAGGTACCTTATCAAATGCTTTCTTAAAGCCCATGCAGACAACATTCATTTCCCTTCCCTCAATCTTGTCACTTCCTCAAAAAAACTCAATTAAGTTGGTGAGACATGACCTTTCCCACACAAACCCATGCTGCCTATCACTAACAAGTCCATTTGCTTCCAAATGTGAATAAATCCTGTCTTTCAGTATCTTCTCCTTTAGCTCCCCACCACTGATGTCAGGCTCACTGGCTTGTAATTACCTGCATTATGTCTGTTTCCCTTCTAAAACAAAGGAATACCATTGGCCACTCTCCAGTCCGCTGGAACCTGGTCTGAGGCCAAAAAGGATGCAAAGATATCTGTTAAGGACCCAGCTATTTCCTCCCTTGCCTCCCACAGTATCCTGGGATAGATCCCATCAGGCCCTGGGGACTCCTCTACTTTTCACAACATCCAACACTTCATCCTTCATTGTGTCGACCTCCATGAGAGTATTCACACACCTCTCCCTAACATCAACTTCCATCACAACCCTCCCTTTGGTGAATACCAATATAAAGTACTCATTAAGGATCTCACCCATTTACACTGGCTCCACACGTAACCTCTTTCTTTATCCTTGAGTGGGTCCACTCTTTCCCTAGCTATCCTCTTGCTCCTAATTTGCACAAAATGCCTTGATGGTCATTGCTTGACAGTTATGTGGTGCAAGTGTTACTTGCCATTCATTAGCCTGACCTTGAATATTGTCCAGATCTTGCAGCATTTGGATAAGGACTGCTTCAGCATTTGATGAGTTGGGAATGATGCTGCGCATCATGCAATCATCAGCAAATAACTCCATTTCTGACCTTACAATGGAGGGAAGGTCATTGATGGGGCAGCTGAAGATGGTTGGGCCTGGGGCACTACCCTTCTGGATCCTGAGTTGACTGGCCTCTAACAACGACAACCATCTATTTTTGTACAAGGTACAACTCCAACCAGTGAAAAGCGTTCTCCCTCATTCTTACTGTCTCCAGTTTTCTCCAGGTGCTCTGGTTTCCTTCCACAATCCAAAGATAAGCAGGTTAGGTGGATTGGCCATATTTAAAAACTCATGTGGGCTTATGGGTTGGGATGGGTCTGGGTGGGATGCTCTTCAGGGGGTTGGTGCAGACTCAATGGGCCAAATGGCCTCTTCCTGCACTTTAAGATTTCTATGATAATATAGTTTAGGTGTGGAGCTAAACAGAATTACAAATAGCTAATTATGTATCAATAACTTTTAATGATTACACAATATCATAGATATAAATGTTGTATGACAATTAATGCATATTAAATTGCAATCACCCAATAAAATATATCACCTCCAAACCATGTCCAGTTTATTGCTGGTGGACCCAGCTCCTTTGACATATCTCCATAATAATTTCTCACTGAAACCTGTATGAGGTATCTGGTGTAAGACTGCAGCCCTTTCAGCTCTATGATGTTTGTCTGCACTTCCTGTTAAAAAAGAAACACACAAAACACAAGTCATTTTTAAATGCAGGGTGTTTCTAGGTCATAGCCAAAATTTTCCTGGCCAAAATTCAAGCTTTTTCTAGGTCATAATCAGGTTTTTTTCCAGGTCACCATCAGACTTTTTCTATTAACTTACTATCAGTTGTTTTTCTACTCTACCTTCCCATAAAATTAATTTGTGATGGGTGCTTTATTTTTAAATTTTATAGCCACCAATATGAAAATATTAAGGAAAACAGAAACCTAATGAGACCAATATTTTTTGAATGTGACTCAGTGCCTAAAAATCAGCTTAAGCTTCAAGTGCATTTTACACCATGCTCCTAACTGTCCATTACTTCAAATTTTCTTAATTATTTTTTCCCCATTGAAAACAATGCGACTAAACAACCTGCTCCTGGTCCTCAGACAGCACGTAGGATTTAAAAGGATATATTTGGCCCTAGCAAATCATGCTGGTGTTTATCTCCACTCGAGTGTCCTCCCATTTTTTTCAAATGTAAATCCATAGTTTCAACATTGATTCACCTTTCCTCCCTTGTATGCTTTGCTAGCTGCCTATTAACTGTATTTATACAATTTGCTTCAACTACACACTGTGACAGCAAGTTCCACGTTCTCACCACTGTGTTTCTTTGAATGCCCAATTAGATTTCTTGGTGAATATCTAATATTGATGGTCTCCAGTTATGCTCTTCCTCACAAGACCGAACATCTTTTGTATTCACTCTGTTGAAAACTTTTCTAATTTATGTACACTTATCTGGCTATCCCTCAGCCTATCCCCTCCAAGAGAAAAGAAATACAGGCCCCTTATATGAACACATAAACATTCAAATTAGGTATAGGCCACTCAGCCCCTCCAATCTGCCTGTTAATCCGTTCCTGATATTTACACCCGTACAAATCAGATATCATCTTCTGAATGTTCTCTGCATCCTTTCTCGTGCTTCTATATCCTTAATATATTTTTTAGTATTCAAAACTACATGCAGTTGTCCAACTGCAACCCAACTGTGGTTCAATACAGTTTTAGCAAACCCTCCCTACTTTTCATTCTATCCCCCTAGAAATAAAGTCTGGTGTGTAAATTATTTTTTGGTCTTGCTAGGTTTTGGCAAAACTTTTAGCATTGAAGTATGTGTTCCAAGACCCCTTTGTTCTTCTATCCATTTCAACTTGTACCTTCCTATTCTTCCTATGAAAATGTACAACTTACAAGTTCAGTGTTGAACTTTATTTACCAATTATTTGTCAACTCTGTAAGTTGACTAGTGTCCTTCTGTAATTTGTTATAGTATCTGACTATCTATGCCCACCCCCCCATGCTCCAAGACCTCACCCATCAAAATTTGGTGCTGTCTGCAAATTTGGAAGTTACGCTTATGATTCAACAAAGTTATTAGAACTTATCATTAATCCATCAATCATACATCTTTTGAAATTTTCAGCTGTACGACATTTCTTTTGATAAAGCTATTGAGTATTTTCAGAAAACTTTATTAAACAAGCAGCCAAGCCATGCACACACAAGAAAATAAACTAACATCCATCCTGCTCTTGAATGTGACCCCAAGAACTGTGTCAGTATAAATAAATGTTTAATGATGACAGGGTGGCCTCAAATGCAGCACTAATTTGAATTAATTTGCTGATAATCACCAAAGTTCACTGAAATAATGGCTGCCTTGTGAGGACCACAGGACATTTGAGAGTAATCAGGTGAGAACTGACAGATATCATTTTTCAGTAATTATATGGGACGAGTAGGATTATAAAAAAAGATTTATTTCAAACAATCTATGAAGTGTCCCTGAGTGACTGTGTGGGAGGTGGAAGATAACCACATGGTGCTGTTGCACTGATGATGATTGCAACACAAGGAATAGCATGAAGCTCCTTACAACAATCACTTCAACAACAGTATCACCAGAATCTGCTTTTTAAATGAACTTTTTTTCCTAATAGGACCTGCACTCAGATTAGTTTTGTTTAGTATTTGAATACATGTGTTTAATATTGCAAAGTGAGCCAACTTTTACAATATCATCCGAATGCTTTGAAAGGAAATCAATTCACTTTAGAATTGGGACCAACTTTGATATGCTCCAATTTGTTTGTGGTTTCTTTTTCACTTTTTGTTAAATTGAAAATGTACACTGCTAAGTTCAACCAGGCTGCTATGCTCAAATATATGTTTGAACTGCATTAACATACTAGTCAGGAGACAGCAATGTTTCAAGCTTGTACACTTACTATCAAGAAGAATCATTCTTCTAGTAATACATCAAAGGAAAATATACTGGTAAAACATTCCTTATTACTACTTTAAAGGTAGTTTAATTTTTAAGTAGGAGTCTGATGGAGTCTTTTAAAAAAGACTAAATCAAAAGGTCTTACCCTTTCTGTAAAAGTCCATCTATCATAGAAAGTAGCTGGATATACAGCCCATGAACTTTCACATACTACTAACATTGCTACATTTTTAGGATCACATTCACTTATATTTAATTCCATCCAAATTAGGGTCAAGAGAATATACACTACACATCAAAAAAATCAATGAAATGCAATTAGTTTTTGCAAATAATTTACCTTCTTATAGCACTGAATTCCATGGGTACAGTTGGCATCAATATAATTATCCAGGTATTCTGCATAATGCAAAATGTAAGTGGGAGTGGGTTTGCTAATTTCAGAGCATGTAGAAGGGAACTCAACAGGTGGAATGTAAATAATCAGACTAGTATCTGATTTATTTACTACTTGCGGCATGCTTGTATAGGCTTTTGGTATTAGGCACTTTGGATCTAAAAGGAAAAACAGATATTTAGATTGTCAGATGTCCCACTTCTTAGGACACTGCACCCAGATGTAACACAGTCTTCAGAGCCAGAGGTGCTGTCAGACCTGCTGTGTTTCTCCAGCACTCTGTCTTTATTTCAGATCTCTAGCATCTGTACTACTTTGCTTTTCCTCATTGGACATGAATCCATTTGAATTAGAGTTCAGCAAATGATTGTCTGTATCCTTTTTATGTTATTCATAACTGTTACAGCTGTCAATTATTCACAATTGTAACTTTTTCTCTTCAATGAAGGGGTGGTATCATGCTGCACATGCCTGTTATGCATAATGTATGTATTACACATGCTGCATGATGCATGTAGCATGTGCATTGCGAATCATCCCCTAGGTTGTATACCTCAATAATCCACCCTTTTTGTTTCAACCTTAAAGAGTGTTTGTTGTTGGTCTTAAAAAAAAAATTGGACTTCATAAACAGTTGGTTGCGGGTGGGGTGTAATACTCCACATCCCACTTCAAAAAGGGAAAAGAAATACAACATATGTTTTTCTAAACTTAAAGACTACATCCATTACAGACTGAAGAGGAGGACCATGAAATAATTGAACTCATCTCAACTTCTTGTCCATGTTTTGTAATTACAGTCAACATATTCTGAATGTTCAAAATCTAATCACTTGTGATCCTGCTGTTCTTTTACCTGGATATGGTTGTGACTCTTCACCGAATGTCATCACTGCAACTAGCGAGGAATCTTGATATTCAGATATAACTTTCCCTGAGAATTTATCAGCCATATAAACTGTAGATTGATCACCATCCCGAGTTATCCAATAAACTGCATTTGAATTCACTGTCAGTGATGTTGTACCAAAATCTACGAAAGATGTTCATACACAGTTTTAGAACACAGAAGATAGATATTTGGCCAAATGTTTCTATACTGACTGTTTCTAAGAGATATCCCCTATTCTTTCCCCATAACATTCCAAATGTTTTCCTTTTAATGTACATGTCCCTGCTCAAAGTTACTACTGAAACTGGTTGCTCCACTCTTTCAGGCACTGCACTGTAATAACATGTCCAGCTGTAATTCTACGTAGAATACCAAAAGTTGACCACATTTTCAATGATCACTAATATCTCACATTCACCATAACTGCCTACAACAAATTTATCTCATCCTTAAATGTCTAGACAGCTGCAAGAGATGTGTTTTTTTCCCAAATTTGTGGGACAACAGTAAGATAAAAGAAATCAGAGTGTGAAAAAGTCAACTTCCTTTCATTCAATTATTCAGCACAAAACTCACCAAGATCTGCATCTGAAATTTAGGGTTTGTCATTTTCGACTGAACTTGTCACTAGGCCAAAACACTTCCCTGAAACAAGCATTAGATTTCTCAAACAAGACAATCAGGATCATGATGCCAACCTCAGTTTTTGCCACATCTAAAGTGACAGTTTCTAAAGGGATTGTTAGAAACAAGGTTATGTTTCCAATTCACTGGAGGAACAGGGAGTACTGTTGGCTCAAACTTGGCTTTTACCTTTCATCTTTTCTCTGCCCTACTAGGAGGTAATTTTGAGCCGACTCTGCTTCTGTGGGTCACCTTTTATTGAATGAGCTGAGCCCAGAGCTGCATCAGAGCAACCAGTTGGTGTTTGCAGCTCATCAAAATTTTGGACATGGTGCCTGAGGGGAGGAATCTGGGAAAAGAATTGGGCTCCATCCTCCGGACAATATTTACAATATGCTGCCAGTAACACACCCAATCAACTGAACAAAAAAATCCAACTTCTCCCCCAGAGTAAACCGGTTTGTATTTACTTCCACCATTGTATCCACTCACTTCAGCACATGGGGCTACACACCTGATTAGTGAAGATCTTTTCCGTTTGTGGTAGGGTGTTTTTTCCCTTTGAGATACAAGAATAATTATTACGCATACCTGTCGCTCCTGTGAAATTAATCTTTTTCCAACATATGCAGCCATTTAAATCCGAGGCCCAGACTTCATGGTCTGGAGTTGTGAAAAAGAGTCTCTCAGGCTCAGAATCTGTAGTATCAACAGCAAAGTTTCCATCCAAATGAAGCTTGGCTGTTGTGCAGTTGCAATCTATTGCTTCAGGAACAGAATGATCAACTTGCAAATGAAGGCCAATGAGAGTTCTAGGCAATCGCTCACTTAAACTGTAAGACACTAAAATTATATCTCCAGACACTGGCTGAGTCCAAAACAGGAGGCTGATAAGGGGTACAAAAGAGAGGAGAAACAATTTTTTTTAATCAAGTCCAAAGCAATGTATTCCAGTTAGCCGATACATATATACTCTTAGCATCTAGAACAAATACCTTTTCTTTGGATATACTCCAATTGAGTAAATATTTTGGCTGCTGGACAGTAATTTCTCTAGCTTTGTTCCTTGTAATTCCAGATCCAGAACATAAATTGAACTGTTTGCATTTTCTTGTTTATCCAACAGCACGTAAATTTTTTGTCCAATCCAGTCAACCGCCATCCCTTTAGGAGCACTGCACAAGATACTCTCAATAAGCTGTTGATAGAATTCAAGAATATATTCTTTAAAATTAGTTGGCTCTGTAGCTTGAAATACATGATATCTGTCAAACTCCATTAGGAGCATACCAAACAGGAAAGCCATACCTGAGTTCTGTCTTTACCATTCAAAGCTGTACTCAAGATCAGGTTTTCTGTCAAATAATATATTGTCTGTGTCTGTAGTATGTAACCCACGTGAATAACAGCAGAGACTAGCATTTTCCGAACAGTTTGCCCAGTGTCCACGTCAAAAATAGTGACCATTCTGTCCTTTACGGTTAATAGATACGGCACTGTGCCTGTAACTGTTTACAGGGAAAGGGTTATTGTTTATTTTAATGTTTCATTGCCATTGAACAGAGTAACTAATAATATCTGAAAAAGTGTTTAATCAAATCTGACAACAGGCCAATTGTTCATCAAGATCTTCCAGCCCCGCAGTTTCAACAGCCTAAGTTTCTCTCCAATAAATACTTTGCCAAAAACAGCCTGCAGATTCTATATAAGCTGCATAACTGACAATACATTTCAATTTTATCTCCCAATATACGCAGCAAATCCTTTTACCAAACAAGTTACTCTGACAAACTGTGAAAGCAAAAGATCTTACAGTGGTGAATGGGAAAAGATTTGGACACTCAGCAAAAACGCTCAGCATGCACTTAAGTTTAACAGGTCCATTATAATCTTAAACAAGGATTCAATCCATTAATCAAATTGTTCACCTCTTAGGTTTGCAGCAATTTTCATTATTTCAAAGTTGCATTTAAGAGCACCATTGGCCTGATTTAGACCCAAAAGGATTAATACCAAAAACCTTTAAACAATTGATCAAATTACCACGTTTTCCATTTCCATGTGTTCACTGACCTGTTACATTCCCCATTCTAACACGTGTTCTGCTACTTGATCCAGCATCTGTAAAACCTTCCACCTGGAAAAGTAGCATGTTAGAAAAGGTAAATGTTAAAAGGGCTATTCAAAATCAAGGGTGAGACTACAGAGTCGCTTGAAAGAAAATCTCAAGACAATCATTCTGTTTCTTGACAGGACATTTTATTTAAACAAAACGATTTAGTAGAAAAACAAATTCAAGAAAAATTTATTTAAGAGACAACTCCACAGCTGAAAAATGAAAGTCTTCCGATTTCTAGCTTGCAGCAAGAATGCGAGGCATTCCCAGGTTATAGTAAAACCAGATGCAGGGAATAGTAGAGAAGAATGAGACGAGGAAGCGGGAAAGAGATACCAGCTATGGGGTTGGGGGTAGAGTTGGTATATGTGGCACGGGGAGAGGGAAGTGGGAAAGAGTGGAACTATGGACAGGAAAGAGCAGGACCACAAGTGGGGATAAGACAAGAGTGCAGAGAGAGGCAGGGCCAATCAATCAGTTAAAGCAACAGGGGACAGGAGGTCCAGAGATTGGGTTGTAACATCAAAAATTAAAACGGTTCACGGCGCTCTTGTAGTTGGCACAGGCTGTTTGTGAAAATTGCTGTTACTGTGGCAGTAATGAGTCCTTCCTGACCTTACAGGGGTTGATCAATATGGCACACTCTCCCTGCTTCAACACCCACCCACAAGCAAGGAGGACTGCAAGCTCTTAGGTTGATGGGGTAAATACTTGCAACTTGCACATGCATCAGTCCCTGTCTGTGCAGCCCAGTTTGCCTTCCAATTATCTCGGCTATCCCTGTCATTGGACAGGGATATTGTTACACTTTGTATGTTAGTTCGTGTGCAATGGCCACCACATGTTAAAAAGGACCCACAGATAGGCATTTTCCACCCTCTCAAAATTAAGTTTGGGACCATCTACTGCCCAAGCACCCAAGGACCTAGCCTACTGGCTAAGTTTGCAGATGATACAAAGATAGGTGGAAGGACAGGTAGTATTGAGGAGGTGGCGAGGCTGCAGAAGGATTTGGACAGGTTAGGAGAGTCGGCAAAGAAGTGGTAGATGGAGTATAACATGAGAAAGTGTGAGGTCATGCACTTTGGTAAGAAGAATAAAAGCATGGACTATTTTCTAAATGGGGAGAAAATTCAGAAGTCTTAAGTGCAAAGACACTTGGGAGTTCTAGTCCAGGATTCTCTCAAGGTAAACTTGCAGGTTGAGTCAGTAGTCAGGAAGGCAAATGCAATGTTGGCATTTATTTTAAGGGGACTTGAATATAAAAGCAGGTATGTACTTCTGAGGCTTTATAAGGCTCTGGTCAGGCCACATTTGGAGTATTGTGTGCAGTTCTGGGCCCCATATCTCAGAAAGGATGTACTGGCCTCGGAGTGGGTTCAGAGGAGGTTCACAAGAATGGTCTCAGGAATGGAAAGCTTAACGTATGAGGAATGTTTGAGGACTCTGGGACTATACTCATTGGAGTTTAGATGGATGAGGGGGGATCTAATCGAAACTTTCAGAATACTGAATGGCCTGGACAAAGTGGATGTTGGGAAGATGCTTCCACTCATGGGAGAGTCTAGGACCCGAGGGCACAGCCTTAGAGTAAAGGGAAGACCTTTTAGAATGGAGATAAGGAGAAACTACTTCAGCCAGAGAGTGGGGAAACTATGGAAATCACTGCCACAGAAGGCTGTGGAGACGAGGTCATTGAGTACATTTAAGACAGAGATAGATGGGCTCTTGATTATGAAAGGGGATCAAGGGTTACAGGGAGAATGGGGTTGAGGAACTTATCAGCCATGATTGAATGGCAGAGTAGACTCGGTGGACCGAATGGCCTAGTTTCTGCTCCGGTGTTTTATGGTCTTATGGTCTTACTGTGAACTACAAACAGAGTGATGCACATCAAGCTCAGAGAGGCAGTAGTCTGTACTCATTGGAAGAAGTACTTAAAGGATCTTCTCAACCAGGACTCAATCCTTGACATAGGTGCCTCACCCAAAAATAACTGGAAAGGCAAGTTGTGAGAGGGATACAAACAGTTTAAACAAAGGTATTGATTGGTTAAGTAAATGGGCAAAAAGTTGGCAAATGGAATATAACGTAGGAATATGTGAAGTCATTCATTTTGGAAGGAAGGATAAAGAACACAGTATTATTTAAAAAGGAGAAAAACTGCAAAAGGCTGCAGCATGATGGAACTTAAGGGTACTTGTGCATGAAACACAGAAAGCTAACAACCAGGTACAGCAGGCAATCAGGAAGGCTAACAGAATGTTGCCCTTATTTCAAGTAAGAGTAGCAAAGTCCTATTGCAACTGTACAAGATGCTGGTGAGACCACATATGGAGTACTGTGAGCAATTTTGGTCCCCTTATTTAAGGAAAGATATTATTTCATTGCATCTAGTTCAGAGAAGGTTATGCACAAAGGTTGAACAGGTTGGGTCTCTAATACTTGGATTAAGAGATGGAAGTTGACAGGCTCTTGTCAAGCAACCGTGCCCTCACAGACAGATTTAAACCCTTCCCTAGTTTCAGAGATGGAAAGCTGGCTCCTACACCTTAACTGTACCAATCAATTCCCATTTTTGTCATCATTGAGTATTCTGTGTACCTGTAGTAAGTGACAGAACTTCCAAGATTTATATTAATAGTTTTCACAGGTGGCTGTGTAAGAATAACAAATGCAGGAATATAGCACAAATGCATTAAACTTTCATTAATGTTATGCCTCTGTAATTCAACCCTTAGATAATAGCTGTTTATCTAAAAGCTATTGGTGCTATAATGTCAATGTTACAATTAACTGTGAACTAAAGACAGAAAAACTGTCTGTCTTTGGAGACTATGACAATGAGAAGAAAGTGAGAGCTGCTTTCAGAGAAGAAGAAATCATCCGCAGGTAACTATTCCTTGAAGGAGTATAAAATTAGTGATCAATTACCTACATACCTGCATACAGTAGGTTTTCGCTGGGTCCACATTAGTCAATGAGAAAGTAGTAACTTCAGCAGTAACATTCAGTGCTTCTCCGTGCAGGGTTTCTGAGCAGTTGTCTGTGGTGTAATACACAGTGTAACCCCTGAGAACACCATTTATTTGGGCAGGCACATTCCACCTGAATTCCACATCCATGTTCATTACACCTAGCAGAATGTCCTTCTTCAAATTCACAAAAATCCTTGGATTTTCAGGAGCAGATGGTGCTAGAAATATCATGTAAAACCAACTAAATATTCTTGACGTTTAAAAACAAATGAACTTAAATTTCAATATCAGCAGAACAGATAATCTAATAATTTTAATGCCTGTATTAATTAACAGGCTGAGTTACAGAAACAAATGAAAACAAAGATTTCTTTTTATACTTCTGGCCAAATAAAAGTATAAATGGATGATATATTTAACTGCTTTAAATGTAGTCTTTCAAAGGAATGGACTAGCTCTTTTCAGAAAAATAATGCCTTTTATGTTTTTAAGACTTTCTATTTCTATTGATTATTTGCCAACACAAAAACACACCTACTCCACATTACAGCTTTGGCAGAGATTTTTTCTGAAATAGTCATCAAGTTTCTGTATACCCATGTTACAAGTAAGACCCAACATCATGTAATTTAATTGCGATTTTTTTACTAGCTTAATTAGCTACAAATTATATGATTGATGGACATCTACATCAGCAGATTAATACACAGACAAGTGAAGAGAGCATTCACACACTCCTGCCAGCTTTTTTTTTGTTTCAGAATGTCAGTTGTTTTACTTTAGAATGTTGATTTCACACAGTTTGACAACTGACAATGTTATTACAATTGTATACCTCTTCATCGAGTATTTGCCTGGCCTAGTTGATGCTCCGTAACCTTTCTACTAAGAACTTCTACTTGACTAAGGAGTCTTCAGGCCAAACCACAACTAACAATCTGCTCTGAAAACACTGTTCACTGTTTTGACGGCCGTAACACATTCTATCACAACAGCACTGACTATTCTTAACATGCCGAAGCAAATCGACAAAATTCTAAAATAAAACTCACAACATTCTGAAACAAAAGTCAGTTGACCACCTTTCCCAATGTAACTGGATCCTTTAAATAAATTCCAGTAAATCAATCTTTATCCACATCATTACTAAAAACTAACTAGTTTTTCCTGGGGTAATATTCCACCAGTGTATCACATTTGGTTGAAGCTGATATTCTTCCATTAATTTTTGTGATATATTGTTTAACAGACTAAAAAGGGTGAAAACATTCCCCCTATCTTCAGTGATACAGGTAAAAATAAAAATAATTTAGATATTGTTTGGTATTACATACAAGCTCTATTGAAGCGTCACTGGACCTGAAACATTAACTCTGATTTCTCTCCACAGATGCTGCCAGACCTGAGTTTTTCCCAGCATTTTTTGTTTTTGTTGACCCCAGAACATTAGCTGTGTTTCTGGATTAATAGTCTAGCAACAATATCAGTAGGCCATCGCCTCCCCAAATGATTTTAGGATTACATACAAATTATCATACCAGCTTCAGGAGAGAAGAGAGTGACTTGTGTCTCTGTTGCAGATCCCCAGTAAGTGTATGGTTTCACTGTGACATCAAACTCCTTAAAAGGCTTGAGACCACTTACACAATAGTGAGGAGCGTTGAGGTCCTAAAAAAAAAATTACATTTGGTTCAATATGATATCGCTGACACATTCCTTTAAATTTACAAATTGTATTTATTATTATTGCAAATTTGCCTTTAATATAGAAAATTATCTAAAGATGTTTCTCAGTTGGAATGCTGATCCAGTTAGGCGTGCGAGAAAAATTAGAAGAGAATAAAAAAAAGTAAATAGATTTACAGATGGCTCATAAAGGCAAAGAAAAATGTCTAGAAAGATAAGTGTTTAGGACTAGTCACTGGTGATTTAATGGCTAAACCGGGTTCTGCCAATTGATGGGAGGGTTTGGGTGAAACTAGAGTAGATCAGAATTGTAAACGGATACAAGAATAGGGACAGCTGAAGCAAGGAGCGATAACACAGATCAAGATTTTCAAGTTAAAACAGAAAATGCTAGAAACAATGAGGTGCTCTGGGAAAGATGGCCAACCTAAAATGGTAATTCTGTCTTGTTCTCTCCCAGGATGCTGTAAGACCTGCTGTGTCATTGCAGCATTTTACGTTTTACAGATTTCTAGTACCCTCAGTATTTTATATTTCTATTACAGTTCTGTTGTCAACATATTGAGCCACAAGGAGTCACCGGATATCAGTAAGGATAGGTTAACATGGTTTCTTCAGAATAGTCTAACGACATATTCCTGAATAAATTGGTATTTCTAAGTTTGCAAGGACAATATTGGAGAAATGACAAAGGCAAAGGCAATGATAAGTGAAAGATAAGGACTAAGGAAGCATCTTTTCTATAGAAACCAAGCAGTTATTTTTTGACAAGCTGGTCAGTTTGCAAAGATTTCTGTGCCCCAACAAAACTGCCTATTTTTAGCCAAGATTTAGAGTCATAGAGTCATACAGCATGGAAATAGACCCTTTGGTCCCAGCTGAAACAGTAATGGGCCAATGCAGCCTCTCGAGGGCAGGTCAAGGAAACACATGAAATTCAAAAGGAAGGAGAGGATACACACACTTTTCTCAGCATGAGATGCGTGGGTAAATTTTTCAGGACCTCAAAATCTGTTTGTGAAATAGTATGGGTTAGTGAATGGATAAATGAGTGCATAGGGGAGTACTTGGGAAGTCAGGTCAGTGGTGGGGGGAGCAGTCCCATGGTCCCAGTGTGCAGTCATCAGATCAAGGGGTGGTTGGGTCAGAAAGAGATGTAGGTGGGCCAGATTCAGCTGTAGTAAGGGTGGGTCAAGGTGGTAATTGGGGAATGTGGGTTTGCTGATTTGCTCAGTTTAGTTACACTGGCTGACTTCGGAGAATAACCAGGTAGTACTTCTGGAGTATTGTGTGCAATTCTCGTCTCCCTTCTATAGGAAGGATGTTGTGAAACTAGAAAGGTTTCAGAAAATATTTACAAGTATGTTGCCTGGGTTACAAGGTTTGAGCGATAAGGAGAAGCTGAATAGGTTGGGCTATTTTCCCTAGAGTGTCAGTGACTGAGGGGTGACCTTATAAAATCATGAGAGGCATGGATAGGGTTAATAGGAAAGGTTCTTGTTCCCGCTGAGTGAGGAGTCCAAAACTAGAGGGCATAGGTTTAAGATGAGAGGGGAAAGATATAAAAGGGACCTAAGTGGAAACATTTTCAAGCAGAAGGTGGTGCATGTATGGAAAGAGCCGCCAGAGGAAGTGGTGGAGACTGGTACGTTTACAACATTTAACAGGCATATGAATAGGAAGTGTTCACAGGGATATGGGCCAAATGCTGACAAATGGATTTGGATTTATATAGAATATCTGGTCGGCATGGACGAGCTAGACTAAAGGGTCTGTTTCCATGCTGTATATGTCTATGATTCTATGACTTTATATTAACCAGTGTAATATTTTCTGGGTTACTATCCAGTAAAGATCTGAATTTCTGACACGAATCCCCTTAATACTGAGCTATTATCCAAGACTTTTGCAAAGTGTCCAGGTCATACAAATCATTAAGAGATTAAATTTTCTAAACAGTTGCAGTTCGCGTTCACATGTCAGGTCTTTTGCAGGGTTCCAACACACAATACAAACTTAGGTCCAGATTTCCCATGTCTGGGAATTGAATGGTTCTGGCTATTGAGTTTTTGGCAGTGCTGGAACAGGACAGGGTGTTGCCAATATTGTGCTGCATGAAGTTCTGGATCACAAACAACGTAATGTCAGACAGTCATGGTACCACAGGCAGCAGTAGACAAGTTAAGATGGGTGTTGTTAACATTTGGGTTTGTAAATACAGGTTTTTATTGGTAGAGTTGAATGGCTTGTTGTTTCTGCGTAGTATATTCTGTTAATGTCACATTTAAAAGTTTGCTACCAAAATTGAAGAAGTTAATGTCAAAATGAAACATCATGTGTGAAACTATACTTGTTTTTAAAAAAACTTTGTCTCGACATCTCATTTCTAAAAATCAAACACTGTTACTCAATATTCTTTTGGTTTAAATGATATTCTTAAGTTGTAAATAACATTTAGACTATGTTAACACGGTATGCATGGCAGGGAATGTTTACATCAACAAAAAATAATTTAACAAAAAAGAAGCAAAGTACCTGAATTTTCAAAAGGGCTTGCGATTCAAACCTATAATACACCATGCCATAATTCACACTTCTTACACTTTCCCATTTAATACAGATCCAGGAGGAGTTCCCTTGTATCTTAAATGAAGATGCTGGAACTGGATTAGGAATTACAACTGGACAATCAGACAAACCATCTAAATGGAAAATGATATATTTAGGAATTACAACTGGGCAATCAGAAAAACCATCCAAATGCAAAAGTAATTTTATATATGTATATATAATTATAAAATAAATCTGATTGTGGTGGAAGGAACTCTTAAGATTTGATACGATTGTTGACCATTGATTTGGCACTAAAAGTAATATCAAAGATTTCATAATCACTTCAGAAATTGTCAGGCAACTAACATTTTTCACCAGCGGGACTTGAGCCATGCACTGGAATCATAGAGGACAATGCTTCAGTGTTTTTTCATGGGCTCTTCTTACCATGCAATCTCTTTCAGATGGAATTCCAACTGAATATGTTCCAGAAATGTTTGTCTCAACAGTGATGCTTCTGAACATTCAAGCTTTGTGAATGCTATTGAGTTGCATGGCAATAAGTTCCTAAGGTCTACCCCAGACAATTTCTTGAGGAATTCTGCATTTAACAGCAACAGACGTTTTGGGAGTAACTCTGAAAGAAATCTGTGTACTTGATACCATTTAAGTGCTTGGTTAATAAACAGGTTATCCAGGTCTGTACTTAAACTCTAGGAACAAGTAAAAAGTAAAGCAGTGGAAGCAAGTACAGTGGGACACATGCAGTGGTAACGCACTTGGTACTAAAGTACTTTCAAACTATTATCTATTTCTCTTGCAGATAGAAAAATGATTAACTGTTCTAATTCTATTTAATCAAGCTAATTTCCTATATTGAATATGCTGGTCTACAACAAATGTCAACTTGGTGTGTCCATGTCATATCAAAGAAAAACATGTAATAAAGTTCTTTAAGTAAATGAAACTGCAAAAACTAGGGAAAGAGAACATGGAGTTTCTCCCTCCCTAATCCAGAAACAGGAATTTGACGGCCCTCCAGCAATTTTACCCTGACTAGCATTCAAACCATTGAAGTTCTGGTCTAATATGTTAAGTGTTCACTGATAAACTCACTCAGACATCAAAAAAGCATAATATTAGGACTTGTGAAGCATTTTCCAAATTAAAACATTGAATAACCTTAATTTTCCATTTGTAATGTGTATTGGAATAAAGATAAAGTATTGGTTAGTGCAGAAGGAAATAGTGCATGGCCAGAACAGAAAATACAAAGTCACAAAATGCTAAAGTGAATCCAAGAAAGAAAAATGAAAGGCCAAACAAAGCTAAAACCAGAAAGGAATAACTTTTGGACTAAGTCACAAATGTTCTCATTAAAGAGAGCTGGAGTGCAAGAAAGGAATTGATATGTATGTTGTAGTTGCCATAGACCCAAAGGACCATAGGGCTGCTCTCTCATCAGAGACAGAAATGACTGATGGAGAGTTTAACCTCATGGTCACCAGCCTCAGGCTTTCAAGGATCTTTATGTAAGTACCTAGGTACTACATAACCAAAACACAAAATAGTTAACTTATCTAAATTGCAACATAGCATGCACATATAAAATCTATTTAGGAAAATCAATACACTTCCACCACTACATTATCAACCGGTCTACAACCTATATTTAATATTTTCAGAGATAGTAGAAACTGCAGATGCTGGAGAATCTGAGATAACAAGGTGTAGAGCTGGATGAACACAGCAGGCCAAGCAGCATCAGAGGAGCAGGAAAGCTGATGTTTCGGGCCTAGACCCTTCTTCAGAAAATGAAGG
>NC_063342.1:25342542-25395629 GCF_021869965.1 Rhincodon typus
TCAGCTTTCCTGCTCCTCTGATGCTGCTTGGCCTGCTGTGTTCATCCAGCTCTACACCTCGTTATCTCTATTTAATATTTTCATGTCCCTTCAGGAGCTTTGCTAATAATGGAAAATAAGTCATTTATTTTAACATGGCGCTCAAGTAACTTTTGTTAAGGTGTGTGCATATGCACACTTCACAGCACAATTTATCAAATATGTATTGCAACTAACCTGGTAGTGGTTTCTGATGTACAACAGCAAATGTTATAAAGGGCATGCCACTAGAAAGGTGAACAGTTTGTTTTCTTCCCATTTCGACAATTTGCAAATCACCTTCTTCATTAATCCAAACCAATTTGCCAAAGTAGTATTGAAGCACATGTTGAGAGGTTTTCAAAGAATCAGAAGATAAAATCTTTTTAACTTTGCCTTTGTTCCTATGCCAGGAGAAAAGAGAGCAGTGTGTTCATAGAATAAATTTCAATGAAAAATTATAATGTATTCTTTAGCATGCTGAAAATGGAATAATGTTATTAATGCAAAATAAATGCAAAATGCCACTCTTAAGATTCGATTGTCTGAATTTAGTTAATATTTACATTCATGTGGGTGAAGAATACATTGAGATTAGTGATGTTCATGTCTTTTGTTCAAAATCCAAAATTAGAATTTATTGCAAGTAACCGATTTTCACAGCTATTAAAAAGTGGCACCTCCATTATGAATTTCTCACTTCCCTTCACAACTATACTGATTTCTTGGCATTATTCAATATATTTAAACACCTTCAAAACTTAATTTCTGAAATCATGCAAGTGGGTAGAACGGGAGGAGGAAGCAATTTTAAATGGGAAATGACCGGACTGCAACTTGCCAACCTTTGGGTTTTACTATGGAAATGCAAACATTAAATGTTGTCATGGGGAAGACTATAACAAAGAATACTGTTTAGAAAGAAGAGGTTTCCCTTTTAAGACAGAAATGAGCAGAATATTTTCTCCTGTCAGATGGTCATTTGTCTGTGGAATCCTCTTCTTCAGAGAGTAGTGGGAACTAGGTCATTGAATATATTCGAGGTTAAGTTAGACACAGTACTCATAGACAAGAGAGTAAATGGCAATGAGGGCAACAGGAAAGTCGACATTGAGAACACAACCAAATCAAGCATGGTCTAATGGAATGAAAGAGCAGGTTTAAAGAGCCAAAAGGCTTACTCGTGCTCTTAATCCCTATGCTTTTATATTGGTTTCCGTTTATTTACCTACCCTTTCCAGATAAGGTCCACCTGATTTATTTCAAGCCTGATATTATCCTGTGTAAGCCAATACAGTGCTCCAAGATCAAAGTCCAGAGTCAGTCCTGAAATCTAAAAGCAACACATTTAGAAACAAAATTTACGCACAAACCTTCATGTTGGGGCTAAACACTGCAAATACAATCTGGACTCCAGTTTCACCTGTTTACCAGAGAAATTAGGCAGTTTCTCAAGCAGGCCCGGATGGTCACCATTTATCCGAGCATATTCCACACTCTGTGCTGTTGTCCAGTACATGTAGCCCTGAAGTGGATCTAGCTGGAGATCTTGAATTTTTCCTGCAACATCCATGACCTTTGTAATTACCTCTGAATTCAAAGGCATACGGAATATCTAGACATTGATAAATCACATAAATAACATGATTGCATTAACAACACAACGGAAATGATCGGCCAATGAAATACAGCACTGACATTCTGACTTATAATTAGAAAAAGATCATACTGCCAAATAAGCATTTGCAAATGAATGTTATTCTCTTCAAATATAAAACTAAACAAATCCAGACTCACTCTAGTCTCACCTCTTAACCTCTCCTGCCTCCCTGATGCTCTCTTGTCCCTAAGACCCGCCATTCTCTTATGAATATATTCCCACTGAACTGCAAGACACACAATCTTCCCATGTGATTCCCATTCTAGCTAACATTGCAAATTACTTAACACTTCAGTCACTATTCTCTCCTTTTCAAAAATGCCATCAACCTCCTCAAAATATCCATCCACAACTCTTTAGTCCTTGCAAACTGCAGATCCATTTTCAAACTTCCCAGCTCACCTTTCCTATAAGGATGGTCAGATTGCTCATCCAAGTCCAAGCCTGGGTAAGAACTAATGAAATAAATAACTCAAGCTTGATTGTTACTAAAATACCCAGAATTTCATAGGCAAAAGTAAATAAAGGAAAATTAGTTGGACTGGCACATGCCGATAAAGGAACCTAATCAATTTTCAAATGCTCCATCACAAAAATGATCTACTTCCGTCTCCATATCATCATCTGGCTTTGACCCTGCATTAGACCATGTGCTGCTGAAACTTACATCCATCACAGCATAAAAATAGGAGGAACAATAGATTATTCAGCCCCTCAAGGCTGCATCATTTAATGTGACCTGATCTTCTAGCTCAACACCATTTTCTCCACCATCCACATTGTTACTTTGCAAGAAGGAGCAGGGGCTGAAATGTTAAACAGTAGAAGCTTTATTAAGGAGATGTTCACTCCACAGGCAGCAAGATTAGACTAAACTGTTTTCTGCCCAAAATAGCTGATGTTGCCATTATTACAGCACGTGATTGGACTCAACGTGACAGCCCACCATAATTACACAAATACACAACGCACCCCTTAACCCCAGACTCCCAAAGTGTCCAAAAATCCATCCATCATATTTTTGAATGTATTCAGTGAGTGAGTATCCACGGTCCACTGGTATAAAATATCGAAAAACTTACAAACAAATTTCTCCTCATTTTAACCGGAATGGTCAACCTCTTAATAATCTAATACTGCCCCCTTCCATCTTCCGTTGTGCATAAATTCCATTTCATCAAAACTGAACCCCATTTTTCATGTGGTATCCCAGAGAAGTAAAACAATAAAAGATGTTGATTTGCTTACTTTGTTTGACAATTGACAGAGCGGCTGTCAGGAACCCATCTACCAACTTACCTAGTGTAATTTTTGTTCATCATACGCATCACAGTCAATTGTACATCTGAGTTGTTGATTTAATTATATGATATTTCTGACAGTGACGACTTCAAAATAATTTCAAAACTGATTTCATTCAGTTTTGTTGATTTAATCAGCTGGGAAGCTTACTTTTAACTCCATCCTTGAGGGAGATGATTGAACATATTTGTACAAAACTAGAAGCTGCAATTTGAAATTCACTTTGCCTACAGGTGTTAAAAAGTAATGGAAGCTTTCCTCTTGCTTCAGTTAGGTTCTCAGATAGGGATCTGATTTTTAACATACTTTCCTCATTTTTATGCTTATATATCCCAGTTATTATTTGCCAAACTATTGTGCTTCATATTTTTTTATGTGAAAAAATTGTGAAACCTCGCCTGAATAATATCCAAGTTTGTAGATCAACAGCCCTAAATTTGTGCCAGAAACTGTTAAATTCAGTAAACAGAATAATGAAAATGAAATCCTTGTAACTTACGAGTTTTATATCAGATACGCTGAAATGATTGAAAACAGCACAGCTTCCAGATCATATCAGAGAAATACACATGTGAAACCACAATGAAACCACATAAATGGATCATAATTAAAACATAATAGAATGATTTATTTTTATACATTACTTTTACACTTGCTGATAAATCTTAGACACCACTTGAAAATTTACTTAAAAATTGACCCAAGTAATGAGGCTTTAAATATGTAAATTAGAATTAAAATAAAATTCCCCTGGGGCAAGTGGGTAGGGATGCAATTACGTGAATTAGGCAAATGATCTAATACTTGTGCTTTAAAGTTTTAATAATGGCAATTTACAAAAAGGCATTTTGCTTTGTGCTATAATTGTCACTTAAGTGCTGACATTATTGCAATTACTATTCAAATTCTGAATGTTCTTTTCAGCAAGAGAACATTTTTTTCTAATTTATGGTTTCAACGTACAAGCATCTTGTAGCTATTTTATCTGAGGTAAAATTGCAGTGAGCTCATTTTTTTATTCGCAAATTTAAAATATGCTCATTATCACTGAGGATACTTGGTTAATTTCTTTTATGTATTTCACTTTAGGAATGTTTAGCAGTGTGCCCTTCAACTAAGGGTAGTATGGCACTCAGTTAACGGTTGTGGAGTCAATAACAGTCAAATACAACAAAATATCTATTGTATATTTGACTCATACGTTGCACAATTTTCAAAATGGGGCTTAGGTTCCAAGTTTTGATTGTGTACCATGAGCACTTCAACTGATGTAAATCCACGAAGAAGAACAAAATAAGGTTTTTGGAAAGGGATAAACGTTATTAAAAAGAACATAAAATTAAAATGTAAGTATGTTCGTTAATAAATTTGACTGATGTACAGCAATGTAAAATTGTAATGGGCAAATGTAGATAACTTCTTGACCATAACTTATTATCAGGTATATCGTGAAATCGTCCAATTCTAGCAAGACATTGTTTTCACTGGCTGCTGACCTGGGCCCAGAATCAAAACAAGCCTGCCTCACAGCCAAAATGTGCTTTGGGAAGACCGTATTTAGTGGACAGATGCACTTCTACCCCTTAGTGGCAGAAGGTCTGGTCAACCCGACTGGCTGTCAATTCCAGTAGCTCCAGTGCTTGGTAGCAGACGGTGCTGTTCTGGCAACCAGTCCCAGGATGAAGGTCCCAATGGATCCGGGATTGAGGCAAGGATGCAGCACTGGGTAGGGAAGGTTTTACAATCTTAAATGGGTACAGAGGGCTAGATTTTATCATCCACACAAGGAGGAAGGAAGTAGGCAGGTTGAGGGTGGAGGGAGAGCTGCCCTTAATACGCAAATGGCACCTTCCTTTTGTAAAAGAAAACAGGCTGCCCATTCCTGTATGCCTGCCAACATCAACTGTACTGTGGCGTGGACACAGCAATATTCACGTTGATTATTTATTTATATATGCTGGGCGAGCTGCCAATTTTGATGCTTTCCCACCCTTTATATAATGGGGATAAATGGGAAGCTGGTTGGCTGGTCACCTACCCTTTCTCACATCTTCCCTGCCCACCCAACGCAAACATACCTAGCAAGGGTATGTAGTATCCAGCCCATTGTATGACCTACATTTACGAGGTGGGGGATTTTAATGGAGCCTGTAAGACCAGAAAGTGAGGTGGGCAGGGAAAATAAATTAGGTTGCAGTCAATGTCTTTGTTCCTCATCATCAGGTTGAGTCCAACAGCAGTTCAATTGTGACATGTTGATGAGTGTCAGTTGGAGGTTCCCATGAGGATGAATTACTAGATAGAAGAGGAAAATGATGGAGATCCAGAGACAGTCATTGCTAGATGAAAGAGGATTGGGGAAGCAATAGGGGATAATTGACAGAGGGTGTCAAGATGAAATTGGAGGCGGAGAGTCACACACAAAAAAAATGGCCCTGCAGGTGGATGATTTGAATTAAAATTTGTACAGATGTACAGGACAGAGGTGGGGGAATAGGTCGAGACAGAACCCAGAGATAAAGACAGATAGTTGGGCAGAGAAAGGGATGGCTGATAGCGAGCCAGGGAAGGTGAAAAGCTAATAATGGGATCATAAGTAGGTGAAATTGTTTTGGCTGAGCTGAAAGCAGTCATTGTTGTGTCAGGACTTGCAGTGTGGGGATGGCTAGAGGACGTGCAATGGGCTGCTCAGATCAGAAAATTATTGAATTCGACACTGAATCCTAAAGCCTGTAGTTTCCCCAAGCAAAAATACTTGAGACACAGTTCTTCCAACTTTCACTGTGCACCTTGTTCCATGTCCTTCATCTACCCCACCCCCACACCCTGTAAGGCCCTGCTTGCAGCATAGGCTTTCATCAACACATAGTCCTTATTTTCAACTTTTCTCCTTCACTTGCTTACTATTATCCATCCTTGTGTCTGCCTAACTGCCTTCCTCTCTCTCCCAGGTTCTGTCTCCACCTACCCACCTTCTTCCTTCCTTCATGGGTTGCTGACTATCCTGCACCAACACTTGGGGGTCTACTAGGAAAGTAACAGCAGCTTTCTGCAACGCTGAAGAGAATCAGGATCCACCAGGAAGATGAAGATGCCCAAACGATATGCTAATGCACTGTAACACAATAACAAAATGAGATTCTGTTGATAATTTCCTTCATGGGATGAAGTGCTGCAGGAATGCTGCTCCAGGTGTTGTCCTTCATGCCCTGGATTCATTCCCCCTCCAGCTATTGACTAACAATTGTTTATTTTGCTGAAGGACAAAGCAAGTTAAAATACTCAATAGGAGTTCCTGAATAGAGTTCTGAAGTAGAATTATATTGAACTTCAAGCATTAACTCTGTTTCTCTCTTCTCAGATGATGATAGACCTGGTGAATTCTCAAGCATTTCCTGTAATAATTTAAGGTAAGATATTCAACTTGCAATTTTCTTGCCCAGTATGAGTCTGGGTATTAAAGCTGGTTGCAATATTATTGAATAAAAGGACTATCTTCTAATATTTTAAAACTTGTTTGAAAAATACAATTGTTATGATATGTACCTTATTTTTCTCACTGTCAGCCCAGTACAGGGTATTAGTTATCCAGTCCAAAGCTAATGCTCCCACGTTCTGCAAGCCTTGTATCACATCTGTCTCACTGTCACTATCAAATAAGGATGTAACATGAGCAAAACCAGTAGAATTTGTCCAGTAGAGGGAACTATTCAGCCAGTCTAAATCTATATTTAGAAAAGGAAAGACATTCATATTAGCTGAATGACAGTTATAAATTAGGACTATATTGACAAATCATACAATATGGATAGAACTATAAAATGCAAGATCTGTCTCTTTAAGGTCTGTCATAGTCCCCGTGAAAACTGCAGAGGAATAGACCATACGTACTCCACTGGCCGGGTCAGAAATGCCAGATATGGGCTCGCCAACATGCAATTTAAAAATCGGCGAACATCATAAATCCCAGGAATATAGTTGAGAATCCCAGAATGAGGTTCCCACCCATTTTACAGGACTCCCAAGTGAACCAGAATAGGTGAAAATCCAGCCTTTGGTATCAATATCTAATTTTAATGCACGACTTCTCCAAATGCCTGCAGTCATTTTAAATGTGAAAATCCATTTGGTTTAAAAAAATCATTTAGAACACAAAACTTCCCTATATAACATTTTTGAAATTCAGAAATGTAGCACATTCCAATCATCCTAATTGTATTCATGTCTTCATGTAAAAGGTGGATAGTCTTAAACTGAACAAAAGAAATTCAAATCTATTGTTCAATCATTTGAATAAATGCAGCAGTAAATGCTTTAAAGATGTTCATCATGTTAAAATGATCACTGAAATTGTTCCAGCTTAACTTCTTCTAAAAACACCTTAAAATTAAATATGTGTATTTCGAACATCAAGAAGTTTACAAAGTCTGAAATAAAAATATTTTTGTACGTAGAGATGTATAGATGAAATTTGTGATACAATTCCTGTACTGTACCTATTGCATTTTTCACACTTGGAAGTATATTTTCATTTGTAAATTTATCCAAGAAAACTTTCCAGACCCCCACTTCATTTCCTGCTAGAACATAGGGAATAACACCTTCAGGAAAACAAGACAGCAAAATGAATCAAATGTAATACACATACCGCCAAAGTTACTAAATTGCAAAGATTAATTTTGTGTTTACAGAAATAGCAAGCAACACGGGTTAAGATATCCAGATATTCCCATCTGTGGGAGATTTAATATTAAGATATTCTACCAACATAAGATTAACACTGGAATTTGAACTCTGCTCACTTAGCCAGAATGACCCAGGCAAAATCATTGCAGGAGACAAACCATTCCATTCCTGAATTTCACTATTTTAACCATGTAGTTTGTAAACTAAGGAATTTTTGAGACATAGACAAGGGGACTCAAACCACGCAATCAGGATCAGTGACACAAATATGTCCTCAAAATATTTTTAATGCAAAATCTGGTCCCAGCCAGCACAACTTACCAGAACACGTCTCCAAAACCAACATTTAAAGAAACAGATAGTAGGAACTGCAGATGCTGGAGAATCCGAGACAACAAGGTGCAGAGCTGGATGAACACAGCAGGCCAAGCAGCATCATAGGAGCAGAAAGGCTGACGTTTCGGGCCTAGACCCTTCATCATGTCATTTAAAGAAACATTCTGCTTAAGGTAACTGGACCAGGAGATTTGAATGTCAGTGTGTTTTGGGTCAAAAAATAGTCCCCAAATACCCAATTGCTCCTCAGGTACTTTATTTGCCTTTTCTTTATTCTTATCATGGGTGGTATTGTTTGATTAGATGGGATTGAAAGAAGAATCAGACAAGGAGAAGCAGCTATACCTATTAGAAAGGTGCAGATGGAGGATTGGAAATTGGGACTTTAACACATGGGATGTGCTGGCCCAGGGTGAGCACATGATTGCCCAAAGTCATAACTAACCCCTTCACACCCCCAACCCTTGGTTTGAATGCATGACCTCATGACTCAGATGTCAGTGTTATCATGGAACCAAGGCAGGCACAAAAAACTTTTAAAATATATAATGAATAATAAGGCAATGAGTACAGAGTGACACTTTTCACAGAGGAAGAGGTCAAGTACCAATTGTAAAAGGGAACCTAATAATAAGTCAAGCAGGGAAAAGTAGTGAATTAAATATGGAAAAATAAAAGAATAATTGAGAAAATAATGCATCTTGAGATAGAAAAATTGCCAGGATCTGAAGACTGGTTGGAGACCATGTCAGTGATATCATACACAAGCTATGGAGTTAAAGTTCCCTGGCAGTTCTCACAGTGAATCAGAAAGTGAAAAGCCCTGAGTAGTTATCAGTTGATTAAACTGAATCAGCATGAGAACTGATTCCCCAAAAAGGCTGTGTATGCTGCATTAACAGAAACCAGAACAAAGTCGATTCAGGTATCAGATCCAATTTACACTTCACAAGCTTAACTTCAGCAAAAGGCTGAAATGTTTAAGCAGCAGTTTGGCTGATGTGCAAACAAAAGCCTTAAAAACACAAAATCAGCATCTTGCAAATATGTATCTAGTCCAAAGTCAAGTAACATACTTAACTATGAAGAGGAGAAACTTAAAAAATTACTCCAACAGAAAATAACTATGGCCCACTCTCTCTCTAGAGGTTTCTACTATAATACTCCACTAAATATGGCACAATGGCTCAATGGTCAGCATTGCTGCCTCATAGCACCAGGGTCCCAGGTTTGATTCCAGCCTTGTCTGTGTGGAGCTTGCACATTCTACCTGTGTCTGCATGGATTTTTGTCAAGTATTCTGGTTTCCTCACACAGTCCAAAGATGTGCAGGTTAGGTACATTGGCCATGTTAAATTACCCGATGATGTGCAGGCTGAGAGTGGATTACTACGGCAAATGATAGGGTAGGGGGCTGGGTCTGGGTGGGATGCTCTTTGGAGGGTCTGTGCAAACTTGATGGGCCGAATATCCTCTTTCTGCATTGCAGGCATTTTATGATTCTAAATGCATTATTTGGCCAAAATCCTTTTTAATCTTTATATCTGCACAACATGGCTCATGACTAATATCTTTTGTCACTTGAATAAAAATGCTAAAAAATTCATTGGCATACATTTAGAAGTTTATAAATATTATTTCTACCTTCTTTAAGTGTTGTTCCTTGAAATATTGAAGACCAGGGACCTTTGCCACCTGGAGAAGATGCACGTATCTTGAAAGTATACAGTGTAGTACTGCTCAAGCCATACAAGGTGATATTTGTTGAACCGATTCCTTCTTTATAGTTGCTTATGTTACCATTTATAATTATCAGGTCATAAGACCACTGCTGCCACGCATTAGGTCCTTGAACAGAAACACAATATTAAGAACAAATAAAACTCAATCGAGAGAAGGATTCAAATATTTTCACATTGATATAACTTTCAATGCAATCACATTTCTCTCGCGTGTCTGAAACTCTAGCTGCACACAGATCTCAAAATAGAAATATTTTACACATTCATTGGCAGTTTGATTTGAGCCAACATTTTTTTCCACGTTGTGATGCTGGATAAGAAGTTTGCCAGCTTTGGAGATAATCTGATGCTTGAACATAGCATTTCTTCCTTGGCAATTGGCAAAACATTGGATAGAAGGAAGAAATAAAGCCCAGAATTTAGTAGTTGTGGAGACTCAGTATTTAATCCAAAATGGTGTCAGGCCTTAGGAGCCAGAATTGCTGCCCCCATTTCTAACAGGTCTTATTTTTGTTAGTACAGGCAAAAGATTAAGATGGGATTCACACATGGAGGAAATAAATCCAGCAGGCTCATCTGAACTTAATGTAGAGTTCAAAAAAGGTCTCATTTTCACTGCAGCATTGTCCATTTCCCAGAGTCTAAGATTTACAACTTAAGAATAGGTGGGTTTTTTTATAAAAGGCAGAAAAGGTCAATGGAACGGTCAAATTATTTAAATCTCCTGTTGTGTTTCTGAGCTGAAAAGAAAATCATAGTTTGCAGTTTCAGTAACTGCTTGGTTTTCATTGCCCTAAAAAGTTATCATTACTGTATTATTATTGCTTGACTACTTTCAAGACCTTTCTTGAGCCTACCAAGATCAATGGATTTGAGTAACAACTCCAAGGACTTAAAGGAGTAGCTTTCTTGGATGTGGGGCTATGAATACTTGTTTTTCTAAAAGGACATGAAAATATTTAAATGTATTGAATGGACTTTTATCTATGAAAGCATTTACATAGTGAAATCTGAAAGAGATACTTAGAACTTAATTTCACATCATGTCAGCATGGTTCATGGTGGATTTTGGGCAACTTGGTACGGAGGTTCTAAGAGCAAAGGATTGCGATTGGAAGGGCATGAATTGGCACAAAGCTAGCATACATGCTACGGGGGCCATTGGGATATGGGGGAATCATTTGTTGACACAAGTTGGCCCACAAAGGGACCATGGGGCTGAACGGCATTGAGGGTAAGAACTGGCCATCATGGCACAGCATGAGTTGGCATAGATGATATGGGTGAGGTGGGGCTGAGGGATGAAAACTAGAGTGCCTAAATTTCTGTTATATGACTGAGACAATGACCCAGCATACAAACTGGCCCACCTGAGCACTCAGCAGCCCTTGGATTCCTCCATACTGTTTTTGGAGACGGCAAGTCCTCTGGAATGCACTTAAACCCCTTGAAACATGATCCTTAGCTTTCACTCCAGCAGTTCTCTGAAATTGACCATAGCCTCTCCACCCCCAACTCCCGGTACTTTTAGCTTCCTTGCAAATTAACATATGGGTTCTATTCTAATCTGGCACAGTGTTTGTGCTATACCAGCTCCAATTTCAGTTCTTATTGAATGAATTTCATACACTCATAAGCAAACTGCAAGTGTTTTAAAGAATTAATCAGCAATTACTTTATCTATGCCCCCTCCATCACCTCCACTCCAAATACATCTTCCCCTTTATGCAACCATCTTCACTGAGAAACAAGGCAACTCTATCTCATAGTTGGCATCTTTCCAAACAAAAACTGCATTATTTTCACCCAAGAAATAACTACATGACATGACCAAATACCAAAACAAAAACATACCAAGCCCATTCCCAGTTAGAGGCTTTCTCCAGGTTAAAGCTGCTGAATTGGATCCGAAGACAACTTGCAAGTGGGTGGGTTCATGAAGAGGTACTGGCAAAGGCTGAGTAGAAAAGTCCCACAAAAACAAGTTGTCAAAGTTTCCATCCTTCACGTTGCATGACTCCGCACTCACCTCGGTAGGGTACAACTGCTTATCGTATTCTTCTGCAATATAGACCTGCTTTCCATTCGTTAAAACCCATAAATTACAAGAATAGACTACCTGTTGAATACTGGCTGTATCAAAAGGCAGTAAACTGTTCATGCCCATTTCTGTCCCATCCAAAAATATATGATGGACTGTGCCTCCTCTGCCACTAATGTAAATAAGTCTTCTAAAATATGGGTTCAAACTGAAAGTGAGACGTGATGTATTTGCTACTATAGTTTCCATGCTTTTGTTCTCAGCTTCCAACAGCAGTCCTGGTAAAGCCATGCGGTATAGGCTATCCATGAAACCAATAAACAAATATCTATGAAATAAGAATAGGACAAGTAATAAAACATTAATAATATTAAAAAGTGTACAAAGCCATTCCAAAAAGTCCCAAATGAAATTTGTTTTAAGCAGAAAGTACAAATGCCACAAAAATTATGGTATATTTTATGCAGCAATACTATGCATGGATTTTCAGAGCATTAATAATTCTGGCTGATCCTGATGAATAAAGTGACTCAGAAGTTGGAATTTTATCATTTTCCTTTTTAAATCCCTTTTCTCCTTTAAAAGGAGGCACCTTAGGAACTAATGCTGAATTTTCCAAATTCCACACTTGCCTGCTTCAGTGCTATGCCAACAACACTCATGAGTCCCAACACCATCCAGGACAAAGCACTGTATTTGAATCAGGACCCCACCTACCAACCGAAATATCTACTCCCTTTAAATGCCAGTGTACAGAGGCATTACTGAATACCATTTACAAGATGCACTGCAGAAATACACCAAGCCTCCCTTGACAGCACTTTGCAAACCTGTGACCTCTTAATGCTTAGAAGGGCAAGAGCTGAGATACATGAGAATACCACCATCTAGAAATTCTGCTCCAAGCCACACACCATCCTGACTGAACATTGTATTGCGATCCCTTCACCATCACTGGGACAAAACCTTGGAACTCCCTTCTAAAAAGCACCAAGTGTTCCTTCACCATTTGAACGCCAATATTTCAAGACTATTGCCTCCTCAAAGGACAGTAGTCAAAGGACAACAACTGCGGCCAAACCAGTGACCCTCAATTCATTTATCCCATAAAAATATTTTTAAAAGGGGGCAGGTGAAGAACTGTCACTGTGACTTCATGTTTTTTAAATTGCTTATTGAAATTGAACAAAAAAAAAGAAGAAATGATTTGCACCACTTGACAAAACAAAGGAGATAAAAATAATCTTAACCAACAAGGGAAAAAAATCTAACCAATACACAGGTGTTCTGTTCTTCTCTGTTTGATTATGTTAAGTTCATTTGTTATTGATGCTCACTGTATTTGACAAGTTAAACTTCCTGTGAATTCAGAAAAGAAAACCAAAACCGTAGAAGTTGCTGAAAGCAAGTAGCTGTAACAACAAAGCAGATAATTTAGGAAAATAAAAACTCTTATAAATATAGTTCCTACAGACTGAAACTGGTGTTCCATCTTCACATAGCTCCATGATACAGAATATTCAACACATTCATCAATAATATAAATGGCGATTTTGCCATTTGTTGTCTACAGACAACAAGTTTAAAATGCTACTGGAAGCATAATACTCTCAATTCTGAAGGATAAAGAAAGGGCTTGAAACTCCAGCAATACAAAAACTCCACACTTAGATTGCTGAATTCATAAGAAACCAGTGAAAATAGCTGGCAAAACTGTGATCACACATTTTCATAGGCAATCTGACTCACCCACTGAATGGATCTGCTACTATTTTAACTGGAGAAGAAGCTAATGAAATGACAACTTCGGTGGAGCAGTTTCTCACATCACATCGTAATACCTAGAAACAAAGACTGATGAATTTTACATCATACAACATACACAATAGGATTGCAAAAACTACAAAATAATCTCAAGATTTCAATGACTACCCAATGTAAAACAAATTATATGCATCTTTATGCGCAAGCATTAAAATTCTAGCAAGCATCATCATAGCAGCAATTTGGAAGGTCCGTACATAAAACAGGCATGTCAACCCACCTTAGAAATAACTCAAAGGGCAGACATAGAACTGCTTTGTGCAGAACAAATAGATTTTTTTTGTGTGACTATCCTGGAGGTGTGCCAATTACCTCCAGGCCAGGTGAAAGCTTTAAATTAGAAACTGTGCAGTGAGGTAAAATAATCTATTTGTACAAGACCATATACAATTCACTGGAAATTTCAACTTAGCAGAAACTGTCATGAGTAATAATGCTTTTACAAGTAAAATAAGGAAGAACTTTCTAGGAATTAATGGAGGACATTTTTGAACTCAATTTGTCAAAGAGCTAACAAGAGGAGGAGGAACTTTCTGGATTATATATCTAGTCATGTATTTTTGAGTAAAGTAGCAAAAAAATAGAATTTTGGAAATTGTAATCTTACTCAGGAAGTGTCTTTGTTTATGATGCATCAAGATTATTTACCTGTTTGTCTACAACAAAATAAAGCTTGCTGTAGAGCCAGTCTGCAGAGAGATCACTGATAAATCTGTCACTCCGATAAATCAGACGAGAATGGTTAGAGCTGCCAACTGATAGTGCCCAAATGTGTGGCCCCTCAGAAATATATAACTCTTTCTTACGCACGTCACCAGAAATTCCTAGTCCATTTGAACATGCGAATGGGAAGGACAAAAATAAAGAATGTTTAGTTATTTGGCCTTGAAACTGCTTCATCAGTTAATCAAATCACAGCTGAACTATACCTCAAATCCATTTAGCTATCTTTAATCCATATCTCACAGTGCCCTCAAATCTATCAATCAATCTTAGTCTTGAAAGTTTCAACTGTCCAAAAGTTAAAATTCATACAACACCACGTTATAGTCCAACAGGTTTATTTGAAATCACAAGCTTTCAGACTGCAGCCCCTTCATCAAGTGCAGTGACAGGAGACAGCTTTTATAGGCAGAGAGAGATCAAAGAATCACACAACCAGTGTGAGTGGAGTGAACGAACCTAAAATAGCTGGCTGACTGCCTCCTGTTGAATCTTTAATCATTCGTACATTCCTGCATTCTAGAAATCGCAGAAGCAGGATATGGAGAACTCTGTTAGAAAGGAGACGACATCCTACAACTCATCCACCTCATCCTCAAACACGTCTTCACACAGAACAGCCATGGGGGTCAAATTTGTACCCCAATATGCCAACATTTTCATGCACAAGTTTGAGCAAGACTTCTTTGCTGCACAGGACCTCCGACCCGGGACACTATATACCAGATACATTGATGACATTTTCTTCCTTTGGACTCACGGCGATGAATCACCAAAACAACAAACCATTAACTACATAGCAATATCAACAAGTTTCATCCCACTATCAGACTTACCATGGACTACTCTTCAGAACCAGTCTCATTCTTGGACACACGCATCTCCATCAAGGATGGACATCTCAGTACCTCACTCTACCACAAGCCCACGGATAACCTCACAATGCTACACTTCTCTAGCTTCCACCTTAAACATATTAAAAAAGCCATCCCCTATGGACAAACCCTGTGCATACACAGAATCAGCTCAAATGAGGAGGAATGTGACGGACACCTGAAAGTTTTGAAGGACACCCTCATAAGAACGGGATATGATGCTCAACTCATCGCTTGCCCGTTCCGACGTGCCACAGCAAAAAACCACAATGACCTCCTCAGAAGACAGACACCGGATAAAACCGATAGAGTACCCTTCATTGTCCAGTACTTCCCCGGAGCAGAGAAACTATGCCATGTCCTTCGCAGCCTTCAACACGTCACCAATGATGATGAGCATCTTGCCAAGATCTTCCCTACACCTCCACTTCTCACGTTCACACAACTGCCAAACTTTAAACAGACCATTTTCCCAACAAATTACCCAGCCTTCAGGACAACATCAACCACAATAGCACACAACCCTGCCATGGCAACCTCTGCAAGATATGCCAGATCACTGACAAGAATACTACCATCACACATGTGAACACCACCCACCATATACCCTGCAGATACTCATGTAACTGTTTATCTCATACGCTGCAGGCAAGGCTTATTGGCCAGACCATGCAGATGCTATGACAATGGATGAATGGACACCGCACAGCACTCTCTCAAGTGCGCACACAAACACTCTCTCTTTCACACACACACACACGCACAAGCGCACACGCACATAAACCTATGGGGTGAATCATTTCGTCCAAAGATGTTTGTTTATTTGCAGATACATTCTACTTTGTTCAAGAAACACACAACACACAATTTGTGTGGTATTTTATAATTCCTGCTTTCGGAACAAAACCAGCCCGATTCCTGCTTAAAGCTCAGACAGGTTCTGGACAAAGCCTCACACCTACAATTCAGTATCTGACCAGAGATGTCACCTTTTGTATATTCCTATCACTCTGCCTGTTTGAAGTTTGGAAAGTTAAGCGGACACTGATGAAAGTTTAATAATCTCGGGGCAGTGACTTGAAACAGAATCTAGAATTTGCATCTTAATCAGTTGAAACTTGCATCTCCTTTCTAACAGAGTTCTCCATATCCTGCTCCTGCAACTTCTAAAATGCAGCCAACCATTTTAGGTTTGTTCACTCCACTTACACCAGTTGTATGATTCTTTGATCTCTCTACCTATAAACTCTGTGTCTATGAGCTCTCCTCTCACTTCACTTGACTAAGGGGCACCACTCTGAAAGCTTGTTTTCAAATAAACCTGTTGGACTATGACCTGGTGTTGTGTGAATTTTGACTTTGTCCACCCTTGTTCAACACTGGCACCTCCACATCATGTCCAAAAGTTGCCAGGCTTTTGGAATCAATAGTCCCAGATTTTCACAATCATTTTGCCCCCACACAAAAGCCTCTTGACCAAAGTCCCAAAAGGCTGAACTTTAATTTAAGATTGGAAGATGTTGTTCTGGAATCCCAAACTAGACGAAAAACCTTCCCTACATTTGTCTGTCTTCATTCATATCCTTGTTTGTGAGGATTGGTCCATGCTTATAGACAAGGTACTGTGTGCATCTTGAGGGGTGGCTGACTGGGAAATTTTTAACATTTTTACCACCTATCATGATGTGCATTAAAGGGATTTACAGGGTGATATCTAACCTGCTTGACCACATTGCAAGCCCATGGCCAAAAAGTCCTGGTGTGCAGCTTGAACACAGCACTTACAGCCTAAAGGAAGGGACATTATCACAATGCCACAAGACCTCATCCATCTATCCACTCTGTTGAATCTTTTATGATTTTAAACACCTTGATTAGATCATTGCTCACGCTAAACACAAAGGAATGTTTTTCAGTTGGTTTGACAGGCTCTGAAAAGTAGCAGCATGAGATTGTACCACTAACGTGAATGCAAAAAAAAGTTATAAAAACTAAACTTATACCAAGGAGATAAATATCATGCCTCATGCTTAGCTAAGATGTACTTTATTTACAAGTTCTCAAATGATTAAATAAAACTAATTCAAATATCACCAAATTCTGTAGTTTCCACACCATAAGAAAATCTACTGAATCCATTGTAACTCATGATGACATGAGTGTGATGTGTGCAATTTTCCTGTTCAAATGTATTAGCTAATCTGTTCTGTTTCTCAAGATAGTGGATGTTTATAACAAGATGTAAATTATTTCCATTACATTGGTCACCCACCACCATTAACCACTCCAGAGCCAAGCTTTTTTAACTGTACCAATAACATGCTTTCATCAAAATCTCAGAAGACAACCTATTGACAATTGGTGCACCAAAAGAAGCAAAATGTTCTTATCTTGACATCCCTTGTTTATACGTACACAAAAATATCAAATTGATAAAATGCAGTCATTACATTAATATTGCATATAGGTTTCACAGAAACAAAGACAGAAGAAGGTTATTCAATCCACTGTAGCTGGGGTCAGTTAGCTCATTTGGCTGGATGACTGGTTTGCGGCACAGAAGGATGCCAACAGTGTGGGTTCAATTCTAGGACCAGCTAAGATAGCCAGGAAAGACTCTCATTTTAAACTTCTCCTCTCATTTGAGGCCTTGTGACCCTTAGGTTAACCCACCACCAGTCAGCTCTGGTGAGAGCAGCCCTATGGTCTGGTAGGACTCTGGTGATTTTCCCTTTGGTTACCTCTTTTAATGAAGTTAGTAATCGGTCTAACATCCCGAAAGCCCTACTCATTTCTTCTTTCTCAAATATACATCTAATTTCACTGTTGATTCTACTTCCAATACTTTCTTAGGCAGTGCGTTCCAGTTCACAATAGCTAACTGCATCAACAAATTTAATCTCATCTTTGGTACATGTTGCTAAATTATCTAAAAAAGTTATTTTTACTTTATTAATACTGCAAACAAAAAGATAACAGTATACAGCCAAGAGAGACAGCAGGAATTGCAGATGGTGGAGTCCGAGATATCACAGTGTGGAGTGGAGGAACGCAGCAGGCCAGGCAGCATCAGAGAAGTAGGAAAGTTGACGTTTCGGGTCGGGACCCTTCTCTGAAATGCCAACTTTTCTGCTCCTCTGATGCTGCCTGGCCTGCTGTGTTCCTCCAGCTCCAGACTGTGTTATTAACAGTATATAGTCATGATTTTTTTGTAGCTAGATAGCTTACATTCACTGACTGCAAGTGACTTAGCCAAGGAAAGTGAACAGCTTGTTTGTATCTACAAGGAAAAGAGGAATTTACTGTACCAGTGATGCTGTTACCAATCCAATCTGTTCTGGTACAAAATATCTCCTCCAAATCTCCAGCTTTACTTTCATATACGGTATTTTGTTTCGACAGCCAAAGTACCAGACTTTCAGATAGTTCTGCAACATTAAGTTACTTGATTTTAGTTATTTTTATGCAGAACAGTATTATAATTATGCTCTTCGTTCATTTCAACATAACAAAATTTTCACTATTTCAATCCCCACTTACATTGCATTTCCTTACATAGTCCCCTTTGTCCAATAGTTCTAAGTTCTGAGTCACAAATTTCTCCTGCAATTGCTATCAGTAATGATTCACAACATTACAGATGACATACACGTGATGAATTGAGCATGGATCTTCTTTCTTTAATCCCCCTGAAATGCACATGTTTTAGTGATTCATAACTAGACTGGCAACTGGCCAAACACATCTCCAGAAATTAAGCTCTCAAACTACCAAGTCATTTAAATTTTGGCTCCTATCTATAAAATCCAAATCAAGTTTCTTCTTCTAGATGTAAATAATGAAGATTAGAGTGATTTTTCCAGTCAATGTAGCCACCGTGTGGCGCAGATAGAGAATTATCTCATGGGAAGGAAACAGTGAGAGGAGATAAGGGATTCTTTTTCAGGTTAGTGACCCGTGACCAGTGGAATTCGACAAGGATCAGTGCTGGGTCCACAACTGTTAAAAAATATATTAATGACTTGGGAGAAGGAAATGAATGTACTGTAGCAAACTTCCGGATGACACTAAAATAGGTGGAAAGGTTAGGGGGAATCAATTTAGAGAGAGAGATTAATAAGTTAATTAAGTAGGGAAAAAAGTCAGCAAATGGAGTATAATGTGGAAAATGTAAATTTGCTTATTTTGGAAGGGCGACCAAAAGAACAGAATATTATTTAAATGGAGAAAGACTGGAGAAAGCTGCAACACAAAAGCGTCTTGGGGATAATTGTGCATGAAACACAAAGCTGGCACATAGGTGCAGCAGGTAATCAGGAAGGCTAATGGAATGTTGGCCCTGACTTCAAGGGGTTGGAATACAAGAGTAGGGAAGTCTTACTTCAACTGTACAAAGTACTGGTGAGTCCACATCTGGAGCACTGTGAGCAGTTTGGTCCCGTTATTTAAGGAAAGATATTATTTTATTGGAGGCAGTTCAGAGAAGGTATAGTAAGATAATCCCCGGTATGGAGGGATTGTCTTACTAGCAGTTTACTCATTGGAGTCTGGAAGAATGAGAGGTAGTCTCATCAAAACTTAAGGGGCTTGACAAGGTAAATGCTGGGAGGGCGCTTCCCCTCTTGGGTGGGTCAAGGACCACAGGGCATAACGTCAGGATAAAGGAGCTCCAGTTTAAGACTGAGATGAGGAGGAATTTCTTCTCTCAGTAGATTGAGTGTATTTAGAACTCCTTGCCACAGAGAGCTGTGGGGACAGAGATATTGTGGATATTTAAGGCTGAGATAGATTCAGAAGCAGAATCAAGGGTTACGGGGAAAGGGGGAGGAAGGTGGACATGAGGAGTATCAGTTAGTCATGATCGTATTGAATGACTGAGCAGGCTCAAGGGGCCAAATGGCCTACTTCTGTTCCTATTTCTTATTGTCTTACTAGCAAGTGATGGAGCAATGCAGTACCAGAGTCCATGACATTTGGCTAAAGGCAACAGCATGACGAGAGTTTCGTACTCCAGGATACTTACATTGAAGGTGCCTGGAAATAATAACGGTCAATATCGTGTTTAGGAAATGCTGGAAACATGCAAAATGGAATAGTGTGCCTGCAGAAAGTTGCCAGTGTTGTCCTACATTTATCGGGTGGAAGGGCTATATATGTTGGCAAGTTGGCTAGCACGCATGTTACCCATCTACAGTCAACCCATTTCAACATATCAATCAAACTTAAAGCTCTTCCACTGCAATTACGTGAATAAATGAGGTGTAAACAGATCAATTGGACCAACTAGATCGTACGATTGCTTATACTACAAACAAAATAATACATCAACGCCCATCAAGTATGGAAGGCAGAGCATAAACTAGCATTGGATCAGAAATCTCATTAGTTGGACCATGATGGAAAAGGATTTTGACGAAGAATAAAAAGACATATGTTACTAATACACACTGTAAACAAACATGAAAGTACAATTATAACACAAAAAGGCACCATCATTTTCAGTAAACATTTAATAAATTAATTACCTGGTTGAGGCAATGTGCTCACATTCATGCTGGCTAGAGGTCCAATTCCTTCAGTATTCCTTGCAGCTATGGACAGCCTATATTGTCACACAAAAATCTCTAGTTAGCCAAAACATACGGTTGACACAGCAAAGGAGAAAATTATTCAAATATAACTTTTTCTTTGCAATGTGTAGTTCCCTGTGGAATATGCCTTTTGTATATTTCCAATTTCATAGAAGACAATGAAAGTGAATTTCTGCAAAACCAAATATTTTCATCCTTTTGTATTTTATATTTTGTATTTTAGTGGAAAACTACCTCAAAGTTACATTACCAAAGACAAGACTTGTTCTGAAAATGCTACATCATACATTTGCTACAGACATACACACACACATATTTATTCATGAAATACCTGTACATTGTGCCAGGCTTAGTAGGATAAATAGAAAAACATAGTTGTTCCTTAGTTGCATCCCTGAGGAAACGTTCAGTACGACTCTGGAGCTCAATGTGGTAACCAATTAATGGTCCATTAAGAAACATGGGTGGTTTCCATTCAACAACCACTGAGGTAGGACTGGGACTTTCAATCTTAATGATTATAGGTGCTGATGATGGAACTAAAAGAAAAACATAACATATAGAATTTTAAAAAAATATTCTTTGTCAGTTGGATAATTTGAAATTAAAATGTTAAGAAAGGAAATACCCACCCTGGATTGTTTAAAACTGTAAATAATTTCCCACAGCCCACAACTGCTTTTCAAGTTGCAATAAAAATGAAGTCACATTTTCTTGAGTTAAATAGAACAGAGTACATCTTGATAAAAGGTAAAGGTAAAGTCGCCACAGTCCCACTTTCTCAGAGATAGATGACCATTGGTGGTTTAACTGGAGTGTCACCAGGCCTCAGACAAGGGGAGAGTTTGAGAAGGAGAATACTTCATGGTGACCTCAGCCAGTACAGGAACTAAATCCATACTGTTGGTATCTATCTGCATTGCAAAGCAGCCATCCAGCCAACTAAGCTAACTGGCCCCTCACCTGAGATCTAGTGACGCTCAGGTTAAATGACAACCAGTCATTTCCCTCTAACGAGGCAGCAGCCCTGTGGTCTGGTAGAACTATGACAACACTACCTTTGCATCTGCTCCTCAGGTATCAAAAATGAAATGACTTTGTTTACAAATCAGCTTAGCTTTATCCTCATCTCACCACCACTCCATGAACTTTTATAAGCAGTATTCTTGACTACTTCTTCATAGTTACCTCCACAGAGCCATTATGAAGTTCCTTCTCCCCAATATTATCAACTTCTGATTTAGGATATGCAATGATTATTTCAGCAATGGACCTGACATACAAATTCTAGAACTCACTGATGCAGCATTATCAATTTATACTCAATCTTGAGCTAGCGCACTGACATTAAAGCTCAGCAAGAAAGGATGCAGGTACCATCATGTAGGCAATAGGAGCTGTGCTAAGCCACATAGTTCCTACACAAGCCTAACTGGCCATTTAAAAAAGATGATGATTGATGTTCTATCATCTTAACCTTAATTTCCTTAGTATTTAAAAATCTTATCAACCCATACACTCATCAACAACTGAGTAAAAACAGCTCTCCAGGATACAGAATTCCATAGATTTACAGCCCACTTGGTGAAGAAATTTCTCCTCATCTCAGTCTTCAAAGATTGACCCCTTCTTCCGAAACTATGATGTTCAAATTCTAGATTGGCCAGTTTAGGAATTACATTTCTTCGCTTCTATCACTAATGGCTTTGAGAGAAGAAAAATTTTATTAGCTCCATCTAAAGTAGGAAACCCTTCATTTTTAAAATGGGCTCCCTTGTCCTAAAGTCTTGCAGAAGGGGAAGTATCAGCTCAGCATTCACCCTTTCGAGTCCCATCGGGACTTTATACATTTCAATCAGTCGCCTTTCATTTGCCTAAATTCCAAAGAGTATAGGCTCAATGTGCTCAGTCTTTCCTCATAAGGTAACCCCTTCATCCAGGAATCAACCTGTTGAATCTTCTCTGAACTGCTTCTCACCAAATTATATCCTAAAGTAAGGAGACAAAATCTGGTCTCACATGTAATCCTCCAAAACTGTAGCATAACTTCTCTACACTTATATTCTATTCTACTTGCAGTAATAACTAACCTGCCATTCCTTGCTGAGAATGCCTGTTAGCTTTCTGTTTCTGTTACTGTTAGTTTCAGTTTGGGGCAGAACAGTGGCTTAGTGGTTAGTACTGCTACCTCACAATGCCAGGAGTCTGACTTCAATTCCAGCCTTGGGTGACTGTCAGTGTGGTGTTTGTATGTTCTTCCAGAGTCTGTATAGGTGTCCTCCAGTTGATCCAGTTTCATCCCACAGTCCAGGGATGTGCAGGTTAGCAGGCTAACTATCATAAAAACACCATACAGAGTTACGGGTATGGAGTGGGGTGCCTGGGTGGGCTGCTCTTCGGAGGGTCAGTGCAGATTTGATGGACCAAAAGGGCCTCTTTCCACACTGTAGGGATTCTATGATTCTACTTATGCGCAAGGACTCCAAAGCTGTTTGAAAGCAATAATTACTAGTCTCTCATAACTAAAACAAATTCTGCTTTTAAGGTATTTTCCTGACAAAGGGAATAACATCACACTTCACTGTACTCTATTCCATTTGCAATGATCTTGCCCTTGTTCTCGGTGAAAATCTAAGAGAGGAAAATTTTGACCAAATGGGAGAAGCCATGTATAGGCAAACTATATCAGTCCAAGCATAAGTCTAAATATAGATATCTTTAAAACTAGTACGAAGATAAGCTAAGATATAGGATTGCTCACCCAATGTAATATATGTATCTGCTGCTGAAAAAAAAATCCACGACTTGTCATGGTTCTGAACAATGCTCTAGGCATTTTACAAAAACACATGCTTTGAAAGTGTTGCATTTTTAAAAACAGTGCAAAGGTATATCTTACTTCTATCGATATATTCTTCTTTAAAACAACATACCGCCATATGGTTTGGTTCTGTAAGAGCGACTTTCAGGTGAGTATTTATACAGTCTGTCTGTTACTATCCACATCACTCGAAAGACATACTCTGTATACGGGTGCAATTTTGTGATGTTGTAGATTGTATCTTCAATAACCTGTGCAAATAGTGGGTCATATAGACAACAGATCAATTGCTTTACAAAGTTTCCAAGGATGGCACTTGTTCAACTGCATTTTCTTTACTGTTAATTCAATCCAATTTTACTTTTGAATATATCTGTCTTTCAAAGTACAAAGTGAAACTGAACTAACTAAAACATGTAGTCATGAAAGCTTTAAGAAAATAACTTTTGCAACTTCAATGAACAAATTGTAAATAAAGTACTTCCAATCTTTCTATGCATTAAAAATCAAATAGCAATCACTTGCAAGTATCTATCCATAGTTTAACTGAATGGGAAAGTTCTATGCACATGAATCAACGTAAAATATTTGTTGCAGAGGGATATAAGACAGACAACGAAAGTTCTGTGTCCTAAAAGATGTTTATTGCAAACTGAAACTTAAGTATTCAATTGCAAATCTGGAAATTGTCATCAAAATTCAAAACAGATATTTTGTACTTCAACTATTCAGTCAACATGAATTTTCTTCAATCAACAATGTTAAGTAGCTTTTGAGGGTTGTGGATACTGAAACAAATTTCTATATTTATATTCTGGATTTTACTGCAAACTCTTAAAACATTCAGAATTATTGGAATTGTTGTAGCCCATTACTAAATACGTACTTCAGTGTAAATCCATTGCCCAGCTAGTTCTCTGTACCTCCACTGAAGAATATATCCTACTGCTGATGAGTTTGCTCGTTCCCATTTTACAAGAATTGATGTACTATGTATTGCACTTGCCACAGGAGGATGGGGATCATTCAGTGACTCTAAAGAGATACAAAAAAAACGCAATATTTGCAATATTTGCAAGTAACAAAAACAAAAACTCATTGATCACTTCCATAAATCTGAAAAACAGTGAATGAAATCTTGATACCTCTTAATACTGATCACAGCATTTTACTGCAAAACAACATTTTCATTATGGTTTCTTTATCAATTAAACTTGAAGAAATCCTACTGAGGATTCTCTTTCTCCTTTAAATGTAATAGGTATAAGAAGTTTACTAGTTGTGATCCAATTGTCATTGGGTGAATTCATCCGATACTCTAATTTATTTCCATACAGTATCTTCAACAATGTGGTGAATCAACGGACCATTAAAAATGTCAGTAGTTGGATTTTTTTTATCCTTTTACTGATCCATGCAGAAAAAAAATTAGAAATATGCTGCCAAAATTTAACTAACTGAACATCAATAATGAGGGTTTATCAATGTTACGTTAACCATAAGTGCCTTCAAAAGGAAAGGGCAAGTAGAAATAGGAAGAAGACAGGAAAAGTAGTTACAAAGATGTTGCTGCCAGTAGCTGTCCTATAGACTCAGTGGCTGAATGCACCAAACGGCATGCAACAAGGATGTGAAGATCAAGTAGGGTTTGGACTGAGATGGCTGATATGAACTGAAAAATGGCTGACAGAGACAAATGGCCTCAGTGTTCCTCCCACTGGAAAGGAAAGAAATCAGTCAAAACTGCAACTCATTTTGTGACAACAAACAAAAGTTTTTGTTTCTATAAGAAGGCTGAAGAGCCTCACAGCGTCAGGGACCCGGGTTCGATTCTACCTTCAGGCACCTGTCTGTGTGGAGTTTTCACATTCTCCCCGTGTCTGCGTGGGTTTCCGTCAGGTGCTCCGGTTTCCTCCCACAGTCTAAGGATGTGCAGGCTAGGTGAATTGGCCATGCTAAATTATCCGTAGCGTTCAGGGATGTGTAGATAGATTACAGGGAAAGAGTAGGGGGATGGGTCTGGGTCTGGTGGAATGCTCTGAGGGTCGGTGTGGACTTGTTGGGCCAAAGGGCCTGTTTCCACACTAACGATTTAACAATTCTATGAAGGACTAAATTCCACTGTGAAGATGCCATATTTGCATAATGTTGATTAGCTGGAAATTGGGAAAGGAATAATTCTTTTAAGCCAACATTTTATTTGTCTCAGATAAACAAATTCACCTTGAAAATGGACATAAAGGCAAATTCCGAAAGAGTGTATTTAGGCCAAATAAATTCTACTAGAGTCTGTCACAAGAATTCAGCAAACAAGCCCCAAAGCTGTTTGTTCACAAATACTCAGTGAATCTTTCTCCACTCTATTTATGTATTGAGACAAATGCCAAGATAAATTTATTAAGCCTTTCAAATTTTATACCAGTACAAAAAGAAACCATAACTGCCATTTTTTTAATTCTCCACTGGAAGTCCACTAAGGTTGATGAAAAAAAACTTAATTGGATGTTGCATTGATGGTACTTTGTTGTTTGGGAGGCTTAGCTCTTAAATTTTAATACTCTTAATTACTGCCACATGTTCTTTTTGCTGCAGTACTTACTTTTCATTTTTGTTTTTGAGATTATTGTATTTATGGGCTTTAACACTTCCTTTAATTTCTATGTTGCTTTCTATGTTTTTATTCTATTTCTGGTTTGCTGCCATCTGCAGTATAAGTCATTACAAACAATTCAGAATGATAGAGTCTTACTAGATCTACCTTTTATCAATGTGCTGTAGCAGTGAAAAAGCAGAATCGGAGAAGGAATGAGAGGTCTCACTGCACCCAAATCGGACAGCCACAGATATAACCAAGTAGTATGTTGTATCAAAAATGTAAAAATCAAAACATATGCTGCCTCTGGCACCAACTTCCCTCACAGTATAAAACTTTTAACCCTGACTCCAATTACCCTTTGAAGAAGAAAGAAGCTACAATAGCTAAACAGTGAAAATACGCTAGAAACATTTACGCAAATACACATTCGGAAAAAGACCCACCTCCATGAAAAATACTTGCCTGAAGAATATGCATGTTACATAAAAGTCCTTTGAATGACTTATTTAAGAATAGCTCACAGTTCAGAGCTCAAACTTTAAATATTGCTCCTTACCTGTTATGTGGAACACATAAGATTCCTTAGCCCTTTTACAGCTAAACTGACAGATCTGTACCTGTATTAAAAAAAAAGCAATGATCCTCTGAACACAGTGATGCAAACAATAAAGCTCAGTAAATTCGGTAAAAATTGGTTAAACTGAGAACTTATACAGTCCTTTGCATGACCTCAGGACATCCAAAAGTAGTTTACAACAACTGATGTATTTTAAAAGTGCAGTCAATGTTGCATGAGAACACAGCAGCAATTTTACATGGAATATGTCCCACAAATAGCAATGTGGTAAATAATCAGACAGTGTAGATCTAACTTTAATCACCATGGGGCTGAATTATCCCAGGCCTTGAATGGCAAAGGCAATGGCCATGGCCAGACATTTGGGATAAGGTGGAAAGGTAAGGAGAATGGAATTGTTAGCATTGAGCAAAAAAAAAGTCCAATTCTGCAACCATGTTTTGAACAGCGAGAAGAGAAATGTGCAAATTAGTGGCGAGTTGAGGGGGACGGTCACGGGCCGCAGCTGTGGTAGGGAAAGTGGGGAGTTCAATCATGTGGATTGGAGACAGCATATTGAAATGCTGAAGGAACAATAAATGTGAAGGGGATTCTTTTCACCATACAAGGGTGGGAGGTGGGACTGTACTTGAGGACAATAGTTACGATGGGAGGTGGGGAATTGAGGGCCTGTGACAGCAACAACCACTCTGACTTCAAAAAGAAGACAGTGCAGCGGCATGGTTGGCATGGCTAAACCGTTAGGCATGCTCAGGAGTTAATGTTGGGAGATGAAGAATTAAATGGAAGGGTTAGGTGGGAACACATAGGATATCAGTACTGACAGGGAATGCAAGGAACACGGAGGTATGGAGGAGCCCCTTCCTTACCACTGTGCTAACTATATTGCCTTCCATCTTTACGCAAATCATAGACATGCAATGGAAATGGAAAAAATGCTGTAACCACACCCAGAATAAATTTAAGTAGTAAGAGCAGGAGTAGGCCATTCAGCCCCTCAAGCCTGCCTGCCTGCCATTCCACAAGTTGAGGCTATACTGCTCTCAAGGACGAGCTCCTCACAGCCCTAAGTTCTGATTTTTCTCAAAAACCTAGTTACCAGTTCTTTAAGTGCTTTCAAAGATGTAAGCTCCACTACTCTCAGAATAGAGAATTCCAGACTACTAAATGGAGAAGGAATTCCCTCGCAATACAGTTTTAAATGAGTGTCTCCTTGTTCTGTGACTATGTTCCCTCGTTCAAAACACCTCCCACAGATGGAAGCGTCTTCTCCACATATACCCTGTCAACACCCCTATCTCCTCGGAATCTTACATTTCAATAATATCACCACTCATTCTTCTAAACTCTAATGATAAAGGCCTAACAAAATTAACCGTTCTTGATAAGTAAACCCGTTTATTCCAGGAAGCAGCCTAGTGAATCTCTTTTGAACTGTCTCCAATGTCAGTATAGCCTTTCTTAAATATGGAGACAAAAATTGTACTTCCAGGTGTAGCTTCACCAATACCGTGTACAGTTGTAACAAGACTTTCCTAATTTTAAGCTCCAATTCCCTAGCGATGAAGACCAAAACTCCATTTGCTTTCTTAATTATTTGCTGTGCAAGCACGATAACATTTTGATCCTTCTGTGCTGCACCTTTTGGAGTTTGTGTATGACCTTGTACTTTCCCACATTAAACTCCATCTGCCAAGTTTTGCCTGCTCAATCACCTTATTTACATCCCCTTCTGGATTCCTCACGCCCTCATTGCAGCATGCACCCCCATCTATTTTTGTATCATCAGTAAATTTTGATACATTACACCCCGCCCCTCACCTAAGTCATTAAGATAGAGTGTAAGTAATTAAGGCTCTACGACCGATCCTTGTTGCACTCCACTAATTATGTCTTTCTAATTTGAAAAAGATTCATTAATCCTGACTCCCAGTCTTCTGTTTGTGAACAAATTATCAATCCACGCCAATACATAACCTGTGATACCATGAGCTCCTATCAGGCCTGTGCACACCACCTTCTGTAGTTTCTTACAGTCCTGGGCACAGCAGTTGCCATAGCAGGCCATTATGCACCTGGACAGTATGCTTTCTACAGATGCAGCATTGAAAGCATTCTGTCTGGGTGAATAAAGGCCCGGTACGGCAACTGCTCTGCCCAGGACCGTAAGAAACTACAGACGGTGGAGTGCACAGCCCAGACCATTACGGATGCCAACCTTCCATCCATGGACTATTTACTCAGCTCGCTGCTGTGGAAAGGCGGCCAACATCAAAGACCCATTGCACCCCGGTAATGACCTCCTACAACTTCTTCCATCAGGCAGAAGATACGGAAGCCTGAACACACACACAAGCAAGTTCAGGAACAGCTTCTTTCCGGCCATTATTAGACTAATGAATGGGCTTTAGCCTCAAATAATGTGACCTGCAATGTAACCTGTATGCCTCTAAGTCTTTTTGAACTGTACATCCTTTGCTTGCCATGGTTCCGCTTGTAAACAAAGCTTTTTACTGTATTTTGGTACACGGGACAATAAAATCAATCAACACCTTTTACTGGTGCTGCATCAAGGCTATTACTTAGTAACTTGTGACAGATCACACTCTTTACCGATGAGATCAGTGCTATAGCCCTGGCAGTAGGCTTTGCCAATGTAGCTAGCTTTCCTCAGATGCTGGATATACAATGAACATGTCGCATTGACAGCACCATATCATAACAGTTACCACCATTAACAGAAAAGTTTTCCATTCCATCAGTGCACAAATCATCTGTGATCATCAGTACCACATTTTAGTTCCCAGTGTAGCTGGCACAAATTGCTATTGTGATGTCAACTTCCTTGAGAACTTTTTTGCTCCAGTTTCATTACAAGGGCCGGACAAGGGCTACCCTTTGCAACCAATGACTCCATTATGCAACCCCTTGACTGAGCAGAATATACATACAATGCAGCCCATTCTGCCACTGGTGTCATTGTGGAACAGCTGGTAGACCCCCTAAAGATAAACTTCTGATGCTCCTTTGGTCTGGAGCAACCCTGCAGTACATTTCAGACAGATTCTGCCGCATTAACCTCATATACTGTGTTTTGAACAACTGAGCAGATGAAGAATCAGATGAACTCTGAAGGACTGAGAAAATGATAGTGGTCTTCCAACAAGGGGTACAAGGATCTTCACCAGGAATAACATCACCTTCTGCAGGATAAAACCATGCACTGTCTGGCTTGTGGCCAACAGAGCTTAACTGACATAGCATTCCATCAGAGGAAAGTTTTAAATTCACTCATGGGATGTGGGTGTCACTGGCTGTGCAATCATTTACTGCCCATCCCTAGATTTCCTGGAGAAAGTGGTAGCGAGCTTCCCGCTTGAACTGCTGCAGTCCAGCTGAGATACTGGCATTGTGTGTAATTTAAATTAGAACCAAAATCTCCTTATCTAAACATCTTGCCATGGGCACGAGCAAAAGTTAAACTGATGAGACTAGAAGTCTCAGCTTTGATTATTGGCAGGTCTCACAATTAACATTTTGGGTCCATGACTCTTTCTCAGAACTGGGGAACGTTCTGATGCAGGGTCAGTGGATCTGAAACATTAACTTTACTTTCTCTCCACAGACGCTGCCAGGCTGCTGAGCTTCTCCTGCTATTTCTGTTTCTGTTTCAGATTTCCAGCATCTGTAGTTTTTTAAAAAATATTGGCCTTTTGCTGGTTTTAATCACAAAAAAACTGGGGTAGGCCAGGCACAAACTGGGAGAAAGAAAAGTGGAAATTCAAACGGGATTATATCATTATGAAGTCATTTTCCTGTTAGAAAATATGCAGATGTGAACATTTAAGGAAGGCACTGAGATCAACTATGATGGCTATCGGCAATATGCCTCCTGGGTGAGATGCCTGTGTAGAAAATTAGACATAAATTCAACATACAAACAACTACCAGAGTCCAAAATTACCTGGAGTGAGAGTTTTATGTCCTTAGGGTTCTGAGACACAATGGCAATTGATGAATCCTTATATTATGGAAGCTCTGGAGGAATCTTCCAAGCAGCAAATAATAAGAACAATATTGGGTTTCATTTAGCACTCCTTCACTGTACACTTAAATAGCCACAAATCAAAATTGTCAAGGAGACAGAATAAAATGCACCTATAAGGCTCAAATTCCTCTCTCATTGGCAGTAATGCAGGTTACAAGATGGATTGTATAATTTAGATTTTTGATATTGCTTACCTCACATGTCTGATTGAATGATGAATCCTGTAAAAGGAGGAAAGGAATTTATACTTCCATATCAGTTAGCTACTAACAGCCCTTAAGAATCTACCAAAACAAAACGTGCAACTGAATTTCAGAGATGGTCTGTACCAACTTGTTACTTAAAGCGCATTGAAAACATGAGCAAAATCTCCTGAATTTCCATTCCATCTAACTGAAAACTAATGGGAGCAATTATCAGTCATGCGAGTATCTAATGTCTTTTCCCTTGAAAACATTATAATTGCTATTCAGTTTAAAAAGAAATACACCCTTCAAGTGAGAATACTTCCAAATTATTGGCTTTAGAATAGCATGTTTGACCTTGTGCAAACCAGCTTCTTCTTTAAAAACAAATAAACTTAACAAATAGAAGTTAATCAATAAACACATTAAAGATAAATGCATATTTTTCAGTGTCAGCCAATGCTCAGCGAAAACTTGGAAAAAAAAAGACAAAAGCTGGCCTCCAAGGACACTGCAAGGACAGATCTCTGTTCATTGAAACAGACATAACAAAAGAAGATATTGCCAGTTGAATATTGTCATCAATGTGCATGTCTCATCTTTTGATATAAATGTTCACAAGCTTCACTGGAGACATCCTGGATAAGAAATGGTCACAGACCACAAAGAACCTCTCATCGACGTCTACCAAACCATCGTGGCACTGGGCAATAAATGTTTTGGCTTTACAAATATTAAATACATTACTTCATTAAATTGAAATAATTTGATCCAAACTAAGTTTAATAAATCTGCAATTAAACAAGTTAGCCTCAGTAATAAATGTTTATGAAAAGAACTTTACAGAAGGAAATCTGCAGTCCTTGACTGATCTGACATTCCCTCCTCCACCTCAAAGGGACAGAGTTTGGATAGTTCAGAGACAGCATGGGTAAGGCTGCTTCCTGCACACCCCATCAGCTCAAACCCTCACAGCTCAGCGGGTATTTTGCCTAAAGTCAGGAGAAACTGATGGCGAACACTTCCCTGGCACGTCTCCACAGCTGGTCAAGGAAGCAATGTCCAAAGCCGATGGTACTCAGAGGACTGCCAGAGACTGGCACTTGTTCAGCCCCAAGCTGATATGATCCTCCAGTGCAGGCTTCCTCCTTGGATAGGAGGGTGGCTGCAATGGAGAGCCAGGTCCAGCAATCTCCAAGTCTGCTGAATATGTACACAGACCTGCACTCTGTCAACCTCTCCACTGATGCTCAGCATCAACAGCAAGGTGACAGTGGTAAACAGGGGAGCTCAGTGTGGGTACCCCTTCCTCACAAGGAGACAAGGCAGTGCCAGTTGACATGCAGCCAGAAGAGGAGCCCACAGAAGTTGCCTCTCCAGACACTCCAGGGGTGGCTCCTTCTTCCACCTCCATTCTGCCTGCCACCCTCAGCCTGATCCAAAATGCACAAAGCCAACAGGGACCACTGTAGGGCAGGCTCCCTCCACCCGAGCTGCAGAGTCCAGGACTGCACTGAGACATAATGGGAGCGAAAGAAAGACAACAACCTTCGGAGGGCACACAGGTTGCACGGATGACATAACTGTAAGTACATCAACACCTTCAACATTGAGGATGTACTGCCTAGTCATCCTTAGCGCTACATCGTGTTTGATGGTCAAAAATGAGGTGAGCAGCTCCTGCACCATATGCCGGCTATAGGTGACTGCTGCATTGACAACTAGGGGCAATCTTTCCATGTTGGAATTCATTATGCATCACATCCTTTATTGGGACTGATTCACAAGGTTTCCTGATGTGGTCAACAGGGTTTGGGGAAAGGATCAGGGCTGCACATAGGTTCACAAAACATGTAATGCTCATCGATGTACCTAAGCTTCAGTGCCTGGGAGTCTGTGTCATGTTGTTGCCCTTTGAAGGGCCTCACATTGCTGAAGTTTGATGCCCTCTCTGTCACAGACAGAAACACGTACCCCGCTCACTCTGAGTGTGGTAACAGCTATTTTAAATTCCGTTATGCTTGTTATTTTCAGCTGGAAAGAAGCCAACAGTAGTCGCTCCTCAAACAGTGAGTCTCAGGCTCGGGCTCTTAGTATTGACAAACCCCCAAATGGACACATTCCCTTCTTGGTTAGCCTCCTCATCAACCCTAACCGTCCTCAGGTCCCCACCTAACCCATTTATCTTAGTCTTCGTTTGTCCCTGTTACATCCAGCCCCAAGGATAAACATGGCAGGTCTACTAGTACACTTCTGTTCCCCCGGCCACCTAATTCCTGCCCATTAAAGGTAGCGTGATGCTGACTGTCAATGACACCCAACACTCTCATTAGCCTTTTCCCTTCAATGTTCTATTGTCTCCACCCCAACAACCCCCACACCCTGTTCACAATTGCAACCCCCTGTGCATCCCAGCATTCTTCCTCCAGTCCCCACAATAAAGTTTCTCAGCTTCCCTCCTGCAGCACTGGCCCCCTCATAAACCCCTTCAACTTTTAATGGACGTAACCCTAGAACAGACAATGGGCCACTCCTTTGAATGACTTAGCTGAACCATTCTGAAAGGTGAGTGACCAGACCCCTGACTGATAATTGTTCAGCTCCCAGACCAACCTCCCATGATACCCTGAACTGCTTGCACTGGTCCCACAGGGATGACCATGGTCTTCTCCCTGGAGAGGTATGGACTCCCTGACCTTGACTGTGCCAACTGGCTGACAGACTCTTCCCAAACCGCAGAATGTTAGAAGCTGCCCTTCCCTTACTGTACTGGGAGCCCCTGCCTGAAGGGTGTATCGCTGGATGTGACTGTATCTACTTGCTTTAGATTCCAAGACATAGCCATTTAATGAAGTACAGGAGGAGTTCAGTGCGCACAGGGCTGGCACATGATGCAGGTGTAACACTGACGTGGCATGGTGTCATACAGAAACATGCCCACCCCTTTAACTGGTTACTGCTGACAACCATGACAAGCTGCCTGGCTTTGCATCTGTGCTAAAAGGCAAGTCAGGATAGAAGCACTGTCAGCCTTTAACCCTGGCAAAATACCAAAGAGAAAGGCATTCATGCCAATATTCGTGGACATGGGCTTTATGTGGTCACTGGCCATGGCATGTGCCCTGTTGGCCACTGGTGTCAAAGATAGAAATAAAGGTTCAAGTGGCGACTATAGCTGCTGTGACATTTTGTGTTGGAAATTCAGTGTCCATTTCTGTCCAGTGGGTGGAAGAGTGTATATTAATAAGGCAATATTACATAGTAATGGAGGTCATAATGAGTGATTAGCCATGAAAATATACCTCGCGCTACTCACCAGTGACTTTCTCATCTCGCCATCCATCACCTGGTTGGAAAATGGGGCTTGACATCTGGAAGGTGCTCACTGGACATCTCACTTGATTTTCCTAAAAGCATGGCTTTGTGTAGGGGAGGTCTTGTCTCTCAAATTTGATTGAGTGCTTTTTGAGGAAGTGACGTAGATGATAATGAGGGAATGGCAGTGGGTGTTAACTACATGGACTTTACTAAAGCAAGGTCGCTCATGGTAGGCTGGTCCAGAAGATTAAGTCACATGGGATCCAATGTGAGTTGGCAAGTTGTACACAAAACTGGCTTGGTCATTGAAGATGGAGGGTAGTTGTGAAGGGGTGTTTTTCTGACTGGAGGTCTGTGACTGGTAACCTGCAAGGATTAGTGCTGGAACTTCTGTTGTTCGTAATTTATAAAAATGATTTGGATGAAAACGTAGATGGTCTGATTGGTAACTATGCAGGTGGCGTGAAAATTGGTGCAGCTGTGGATCGTGAGGAAGGTTGTCAAAGGATATAGCAGGATGCAAATTGATTAGAAAGTTCAAGAGAGAAATTGCAGATGGAGTTTAATCCAGACAAGTGTGAGAGGTGATGCATTTTGGCAGGTCAAATGCAAGATGAAAGTATACAATAAATGGCAAGAAGCTTTAGTTGCATTGATATACAGAGAAATCTTGGGGTGCAAATCCATAGCTTCCTGAAAGTGACAACATAATTGGATCAGATGGTAAAGGCGTCATATGGCATGATTACTTTCGTCAGTCAGGGCACTGTGTAAAACAGTTAGCAAGTCAAAACTTTAGTTAGGCTACATCTGGAGTATTGTGTGCAGTTCTGGTCACCACGCTGTGGTGAGGATGCAGACGCTCTGGACAGAGTACAAAAGATGTTTACCAGGATGTTGCATGGATCGGAGTTTATTAGCAATAAAGGAGAAGTTGGACAAACTTTGCTTGTTTTCGCTAGAGCGGAGGCTGAGGGGCAACCTGATAAAAGGATACAATGGCATGGATAGGGTGGATAGTCAGAGTCACCTTTCCCCAGAGTGGAAATGGCAAGTACTAGGGGGCAGAGGTTTAAAGTGAGAGGGGGAAAGTTTAAAGGAGACATACGAGGAAAGTTTTTATTTTACACAGAGGGTGGCAGGTGCCTGGAACGTGCTGCCAGGGGAGGTGGTAGAAGCAGATACGATAGCAATGTTTAAGAGGCATTTAGACAGACACATGAACAGGCAGGGAATAGAGGGATACGGACCATGTGCAGGCAGATGGAATTAGTTTAGAATAGCAACATGGTTGTCACAAACATGGAGGGATGAAGAGCCTGTTCCTGTGCTGCACTGTTCTATGTTTCTATTCAATGCCATAACATATACTGTTCAGGGACTGGGATGATCTCTATGCCAATAAAAGCAGTTATTCCTCTCCCACAGAAAAAGTACCTTCCAATTCTGTTCCTTCATTTCAGTGACATTACAGCATTCACTACATCAAAAGATAGCTAGTAGAAAGTCATAAAACTCACTTCAAATCTATAAATCACAAGTAAGAAGAAAAACATCTCATGTGCTCATTATGATGTAACTATACTGGCAGCTGTATGGCTCATCAGTTCTTATTGCATTAACACTTGGATGTGTTTAGACTGAAGGATAAAACATATTTTGAGCCTGAGCCAGAAGACTGTACAGCTGCAAGTTTACTCGACAGTAAGTTAATACAGACTAAGTCATTTGTTTATTATAATGTGAATATTTACTGTACAGCATGCAAAGTGAAGCACGGTATGTCCAAGCTACCCCTTCATTATAAAGTAAAATGTGATCTATAATTCTGAATAATTCAGTTGGATGGACAATACTTACAAAACCTTTTAGCTAATGCATTGATATTCCAGACTAATACCAAACCACTTTCACAAGACCTCTCTATAGTGTATTTTGCAGCAGCAGGATGAAACTACATTATATAATGGTGGATAACAATTTGAACCTACACCTTCCACCCAGGTTTTATTTTCTGAAGAGGAGATAAAGAGATGACAGGTGCCAGCTTGCAAGTGCAAAGGAAAAAAAAATTAAATTGCCCAGACAGCTTCCACATCTTGCCTAATAACTGGAGTGAATGTTGTGCCAACTCAGCTCTGAATAAACTTAATCCTGTTTAACCAGACAGAATGAATGTGCTGCTTGGAGATTCTAGGAGGAAAACACACAAAGGGACACCCGGGCTGTAGTCTCCTGAAGTACGAAAGAGAGAGTGATCAGCTGAGAGAAACTTGTGCCAACTCAGGATCTGAAAGCTCACTTCGTTTTCTGGCAACCAGACAGCTGGTTGGTGGCCTACCAGTATGAAGACCCTGAATGAGGAAATGCCAGCCAATCAGGAGCTAGCAATTCAAACAGGTAGCAGTGCCATGGAGGAGGCTGTGGCCAGTTCAACACCTCCAGGATTCCCAGCATGGAAGAGCGGCCACAGAACAGGTGACTGTTTTTGGGATGGGGAGAAGTGGGGTTTGAAGCAAGAGCAGGAGAATGACTGAAGGCCACTGTCACACCCTATGCCCAGATTGTGCGCTGGTTGAGGGACATCGCACCAACTGACAGCCTGCCTGCTAGGGTTAAAATCAGGCTGAGAACTCGACTCCAGTACATGATATAGCTGCAACCCAGGTGGGCATAGACCCTTAGGCAGCCATTAATTCACCACTTAGTGGCCTCAAATTAGCAGATCAGGAAGAGTGAACTTAGACCTTCCCACCCAATTCCAATGAAGGTGAAAGTAGTTGGCTTCTGGGCGCAATCACCCTGCCCGATCAAGTTTCCTCCACCTCCAGTCTGCCACCTGCAGAAGCAGAAGTTTCCACCCACAGTATGCAACAGAGCAGGGAAATTAGTTGCCAAACAAAATGATAAGCTATAATTATAGCATATACATAAAAGGGTTTGTTTGACATGATTTATATATCCTGAATGTTATTTATATTATAATTTACGAATTCATTTGTTGTGATAACACAGATCAGTGATTTCAAAATGGATGCGATTAATAAATTCTAAAACATTCTAAATCTGAATGCCTACTACTAAAAAGATTTCCAAAATTTAGAACGGAGTTCTGTTTTTATCCACAAAGACATACTTACTTGTTTATTCTGCAACTCAGAAAATCAACTTTATTTTCTTACGAGCAGAGAACGTACTTACACATTGACTGAAACATTTGTGAAATACTGTGTAGTTCCAATAGCTGCATACTTCAATGCACTGTGACAAGAGGAAAACAACATTATATACCTGAAAAAACATGCTTATGTTTTCAAAAAACAAGTCTCAGTTGAAATAAAACATTCATAAAATGTTTTTCATGCAATTTTAAAAAACTTTTTTGTCTCATATTAATTTTGTTCCCTTCTACATCATTGGTTTTCTTGCAGAAGACACTACTTGGAGCTAGAGGTTTAACAATCATCCTATCTCAGGGCTCCATAGTGCCACTACTTGAGATTTAAGTGAGCAGTCTCTGACATTCTGATTAAATTTCCCTCAGCTATTGAAGTCTCCAAACTGTACTGACAAAGTAGAAACTATCAGGAAATCATATTGGCAACTTCAGGAGTGATCTCTTGAGCAAGCCCACAATCAATATTATTCCACCAACAACTGTAGCAATTAAACCAAATTCACTCAAACATTAAAGAAAGCTAGATGTAAATAGGTCAGCCAGGGAAATCTATATAATGGAATAACATGTCATTTTGCCAGCGCTGTTAAGGAACAGACTGAGAAATTCTACAGCACATTCACCTTGGAGAATGAGTTATAGTTCAGCAAGAATTCATTCATAACTTACATTTGAAACCAACACACTCCACCTCAAACCCCATTGCCCCTCTGACAACATCCACAAAATTCCACTAGCCTTTCTTGAATATATACCACAGGTTTCCTACCTCAATATAAGAAAATCCTCAGACATCCCTCTAATTCTCACTGATTCCTTTGTTCCATGTTCAAAAATCCAGGGATGCTGCTCATCACTGGTTCCAGGATTTCTCAACAGTGTGGAACCCCTCTTAGAGCTACAGACCATGGAGCCTTCTTTGCAACATTGCTAAATATCAAGATTGCTCATAATGCTTGTCAATCAGCCTTCCTAATATCACTCCTTAACAGTTCCTTAATGAAAATCCTGACCGTGAACAACATTACAGTATATGAACACCAGATTTACAAATGACTTGGCAACAACTTGCACTCTTGACAGCCATTTGTTATTATATAATGCAATACATAAGTCATAGTTTTAAGCAAAACTTCTATCTTACACAGGTTGATTTCAACAGAAATCACTTGAAGCTGTCAACTGACTGGTTTTCAGAAATATAAATACTTGAAGCTTACATTTAATGATCCCTTTATCCTGTTTTTAGAGTAAATGCAATAGAGAATATCCATTGTTTTGATATCTGTACCCTTAATATGTTTCACTAATCCAAAAATGATTACTAATGTTACAGCATATCATGCAACATTCCACTAGCCCACATTCTGCCAAATCTTTAGCTAATAGGTTACAAATAGCTGGCACTCCACTCTTATCCTTCTATGTTCAGGATCAGAAAGAGCGTGGGACTCAGGTTCTTTTGGACTTTGAGGGCAACCGGACTCTGGAGTTAGAGATGAAACAGTTTTTCAAAGTAAAGAATTCCAAGTTTAATTTGATTATTCAGTAGAACCTCCATTATTGCTAGTGGATGATAGAAATTGCCAAGCAATCAGTATTTCTCAAATATGCAAGCCTTAAACATGCTGTACCATAATGCTTCAAAAGATTAAAGACGATTACAATATGTTTAACATGAATTGAATACGACTTTTTTTTTAGTTTTACCAGATACTAGTAGGTTGATATTAGCAAGCTATGTACTCAGCAATAATATCTTACGCAAAGTTCCGTCATCTGAAAAGTCTACAGTCAGGCATTGAGAACACAAGTTTCACTGTATAGTATTAAAATTAATAATGTACAGACAATTGAAATATTAGTGTACATTAAAAGCATGAAGTGACAAATACCTTATTTGATGATTCTGTGCCAATTGCTCAATTTAAGACAAATGACATGGGACATCTGTACTAATTAACTTAAACATACTCCCTGAAAGAACAGGCGTTTCCCCTCTTACACCCATCTAAGTTCGTTCAAGCTTCCTCCATTTGATGTGGGTCAGGGACAGGAGGGTGACTATAAGCCAGGCCAATATGAGGATCCAGATGAAACAATGTCCTCGCAATTGTTCAACAGGGCTTGAGATTCTTGCAGCTTGAGAGGACAGAGTAGGGATTGTAGAAAGCAAACTGACCTGGCATTATGGTGCAAGGAGCCATTTAAGTGGGCGTGAATAAAAGCATTTTGTAGTCGAGGACAGTATAGATAGGAGTTAGATATTATTCTTGACAGTTGAAAGCCTGAGTCCTAAAGATGGTGTTCTCCTTCCCTGATAGCTGACAGATACTCTCTCAGGACTCAAGGGGAAGTTGCAAAGAGAAGAATCCAGTTATTTTAGCCAATATAGGTTCTCGTGATTTAGGTAGACTAGGGAGGAGCGATAACACAGTGTGGAGCTGGAGGAACACAGCAGTCCAGGCAGCAGGGGAGCAGGAAAGTTGACGTTTCGGGTCGGGACCCTTCTGCAGTTCTTGCTATCTCCGAGATTAGGGAGGAGGTTCTGCTGAGGGTGTATCAGCAGCTAAGGACTAAAGAGCAGAACCACAGGTTAACTCCTGAGCATGTACATAGGAAGCTATACCACTGATAATGTCACAATCACAATGAAAAAGAAACTTTAGAGAAGGTGCAACCAGCGAAGACCTCATGCAGAGAGGTAATGTATGTAGTTAGAGTGGTGTAAATTTTTAAAAGAGGTTGAAAAGAAAGAACCAGAGTCTAGCTAAGTAATAGCCAAGAAGCATCATCTGCAACTCACCCAACAGCAACAATTATAGAACTCTCAATTGTTCCCTGTACTAAGAGCAAATTGCTATAACGCAAATAAGATTGGAGGGTGGAATCAGTGGATCAAAGATTGATATGGAAGTAAAGAGCTATGATTCATGGGGACACTGGCACTAGCACTGGGGAACGAGGGAATTGCACTATTGGATATCTTTGCTTGATCAGTGCTGGGACTAGTGTCCTGGTGAATTGTGTAGCTAGAACTGTCGAGAGGATCTTTAGTGAAATAGTGAGGGCGTGTGCAAGACAATGGTGCTGTGTACTGATACAGGTTTGGATTTCCAATGGCGCTGTGTACTGATACAGGTTTGGATTTCCAAAAGACCTCGGATAAGGTACCACATACAAGGCTGCTTAACAAGGTAAGAGCCAATGATGTTGTGAGTAGTGTGTTAGCATAGATAAGATTGGGTAACTAATAGAAGACAGAGTTGGGATAAAAGGAGACATTTTCAAGGTGGCAACCTGTAATTAGTTCTGCAAGCAATTATTTACAATATGTATTAAAGACCTGTACAAGGAAAATGAATGTACTATAGCCAAGACTGCAGATGTCAAAAGCAGGTAGGGAGTAGAATAGTAAGGATGACACAGAGATTTATAAACATGTGCACGGGTTAAGCAAGCGGGCTAAAAAAAAAAGCTCTTGCCATATGAAATATGTGAGAAAATGTAAGGTGTGCACTATTGTAGGAAGAATAGAAGTGAATATTATTTAAAATGGAGAGAGACTACAGGAAGTGCGGAGATTTAGAATCACACCAAACTAGCATCCAAGTTCAGTGGGTAATAGGAAAGGCAAATGGAATGTTGGTCTTTATTTCAAAAAGAACAGAATATAAAATAAGGGAGTCTTATTAAAACCATACAAAAAACTACTCAGACCACACCTAGAATACTGTGAACAGATTTAGTCCCCTTGTCTAAGGAAAGAAATTAGGAATTGGGAGGCAGTCCAGAGAAGATTTACAGGGTTCATCCCTGACATGCAGGAATTTTATTATGAGGAGAGATTGAGTAGATTGGGCTTATACTCATTCGAGTATCAAAGAATGAGATTATTGAAATATATAGGGGTTTGACAGAGTAGATGTGACGAGGTAGGACCAGAGGGCATAATGTCAGACTAACAGGTTGTTCATTTAACGTAGAGATGAGGAGAAAGTTCGTCTCTTGGAAGGTGGTGAACCTGTGGAATTCTTTACCACAGAGGGGTGTGGAGGTTGAGTAATTCAAGGCTGAGATAGACAGATTTTTAATTAGTAAGGGAATCAAAGATTACAGGATAAAGCAGGAAATTGGAATCAAGGATTATTCCAGCAAAGCCCAACGTAATTTGGAAGAACAACACCTCATTTTCCGCTTGGGGAGAGGAAGAATCCAGTTATTTTAGCCAATATAGGTTCTAGTGATTTAGGTAGACAAGGGAGGATCGATAACACAGTGTGGAGCTGGATGAACACAGCAGGCCAGGCAGCATCAGAGGAGCAGGAAAGTTGACGTTTCAGGTCGGGACCTCCGGACTCAACATCGAGCTCAATAATTTTAGGGTCTAAACTCTCCCATGTCCCAGCCCCCTACCCCACACACCAGGCCTTGTTAGCACATAGGCTGCCATTACACACTACCTGTTGTTAGTCACTAATAGTCCCCATTAACAACAATTCACCCTCCCAGCCTGATCGTTAGCAACTCCTTTGTCTATCCAACTGCTGTTCTCTCTCTTCGGGCTCTATCCTATCAGTTACTCCCTACCCCATCCCACTCCCTATTTTCTGCATATAAGCCCACGTTTTTCCAGCTATCATCAGTTCTGAGGAAGGTCACCGGGCCCTAAATAACAACTCTGGTTTTTTTTCACAGATGCTGCCAGACTTGCTGAGCTTCTCCAGCAACTTTGTTTTTGTAGCCTTCCTGATTACCTGCTGCACCTATGCGCTAGCTTGGGCTGTTTCGTGCACTAGTACTCCTAAGTCCATCTGTGTTGCAGATTTTCTCCATTTAAATAATATTGTTCTTTTGTTCTCCCTTCCAAAATAGATAACTTCACATTTTCCCACATTAAGTTCCATTTGTCAACTTCTTGCCCACTTACTTAACCTATCAATATCTCACATATTTTTGTGTCATTTGTAAATGACCCCTGTGGAACCCTACTGGTCATTCATCACCAACCTGTTAAAAAGAAACCTTTGTCCCCACTCACTGTTTTCTGACCATTAGCCAATTCAATTCATGTCAATATATCACCCCCGAAAACATGGGATCTTAGTACAAATCTAGAAATAATAAGGGTTTGTAAGAATGATACTGGAATAATTCAGGAAGATTTTAGTCTTCATATAGATTGGGGAAATCAAATCTGCAATGGTAGTCTGGAGGTTGAATTCATAGAAGATATATGAGACAATTTCATTGACCAATATATTCTGGAACTAAAAAGAATCAAGCCATTGTGGACTTAACAAGGTACCAAGACCAAACATGTTACAACCAAGGATAATGAAGGAAGTGAGACACTGGAAATTGCAGAGGCACCACCATAACATATCAGTCTTCCATTGACTCAGGGGAGGTGCCAGAAGACTGGAGAATTACAAACATACACTTGCTCAAGCAATACTACAAGGGAATGTTTACAGATAATAATTTCAGATCAGTCATTTTAACTTCAGTGGTGGGAATGTTTTTAGAAACAGTTATTCTGGATAGAATTTATAGTCACATGAACAGCCAACATGCATTTCTAAAGGGGAAGTTCAATGCAGAGAAATGTGATTGATGCATTTTGCTGAAAGGAACATGACAGCCAACAGAACAAGGGAGTGCAGGAGCAGAGAGACCTGGGTGTATATGTACATGGTTCACTGAAGATGGAAGGATAGATGGAGAGATTAGTTAATAAAGCACTCAGTACCCGAGACATAGTTAATGGAGTACAAGGGCAAGGAGTCTACGTTGAACTTTATTAAGACAATTCTTACACCCCAGCTAAAGTATAATGTACAGTTCTGGATCCTCTAAACTTTAGGATGAGTTTGATGAGTTTGATTTATTGTTGTCACATGTACCGAGATAAAGCGAAAAGTGTTGTTTTGCCTGCTATACAAAATGATCAAACCATATAGAGTGCATCAGGATAGGAGAACAGAGTGCAAAATACAATGTTATAGCTAAAGAGAAGGTGCAGAGAGAAAGATCAAAATTTCCATTTGAGAGGTTCACTCAAAAGTCTGATTACAGCAGGGAAGAAGCTGTTCTTAAATCGATTCGTGCATGTATTCAAACTTCTATATCTTCAGCCTAACAGTAGAGGTGGAATAGAGTATAACTGGAGTGGGGGGGGAGTGGGTGGGGGTGGGGAGGGGCGAGGGTCTTCAATTATGTTGGTTGCTTTCTCGAGGCAGCGGGGAGTATAGATGGAGACAGTGGATGGAAGGCTGTTTTGTGTGATTGTCAGAGCTGTGTCCATGACTCTCTGCAGTTTCTTGTGATCTTGGGAAGAGCAGTTGGAAGAGCAGTTGCCATACCATGCTGTGATGCACCCAGATAGGATACTTTCCCTAGTGCATCTATAAAAATTAGTGAGTGTCTTTGTGGGCATGCCGAATTTCCTTTGCCTTTACTTCCTCAGGAGGCTTTGTTGTGCTTTCCTGACCGTTACGTCAATGTAGGTGGACCAGGACAGATGGTTGGTGATTGCCACTCCCAGGAATTTGACACTCTCGACTATCTCCATCTCAGCACCACTGGTGCAGACTGGGTAATGCCCTTCACTCTGCTTCCCAAAGTCAATGACCAGCTCCTTTGTTTTGACATTGATGGAGAGATTGTTTTCTTTGCACAATGTCACTAAGTACTCAATCTCTTTCCTGTGTGCTGTCCCGTAGTTGTTTGAGATCCAATCTACAATGGTGGTGTTGTCAAACTCATAAATGGAGTTGAGGGCAGAATTTGGCCAGACAATTGTGAGTGTATAAGGAGTATAGTAGAAGTACACAGCCTTGTGGGGCACCAGTGTTGAGGATTAGGGTGGTGGTGGTGTTGGCCCCTATCCTTACCGATTGCGGCCTATGGGTCAGGAAGTCAAGCATCCAGTTACAGAGAGTTTCTAGGTCTCAGAGTTTCGAGATGAGTTTGTTTGGAATTATGGTTTTGAAGGTGGAGCTGTAGTCAATAAGGAGGAACCTGACATAGGTGTCCTAGTTATCCAGATGCTCTAGGGATGAGCGTAGGGCCAGGGGGATAGGTCCACAGCAGAGGGTGTTGTGCCGGTAGGTGAATTGCAAAGGATCAAGGCAATTTGGTAGGTTGGAGTTGATGTGAACCATGACTAACCTCTCGAAGCACTTCACAATTATAGAGGTCAGAGTCACTGGGTGGTAGTCATTGAGACACGCTGCATGATTTTTCTTTGACACCGGGATGATGGTGGTCTATTATTACCAGGTGGGGACTTCAGATCGCAGCACGGAGAGGATAAAGATGTTTGTGAATACTCCCGCCAGTTGGTCCACACAGGGTCTGAGAGCACAGCCACAGATTCCATCCAGGCCAGTCACTTTCTGTGGGTTCACTCTCAAGAAGGCTGATCCAACATCTATGGCGGTGGCCATAGGTATAGGTGCATCAAGGCTGTTGGCTTAGATGACAATTTCACTGAGTTTCTGTTCATAGTGAGCGTAGAATGCATTGAGCTTGGCAGGTAGGGAAGTACTGTTGCCCATGGTTCTGTTTGGCTTGACCTTGTAACGCGTTATGTCATGTAAGTCTTGCACGACTGACAGGTGTCTGTGTAGTTAGTCAGGGTCTCAAGCTTAGTTTGTTTTGCCTCTTGATATCTCTGATGGCCTTATGAAGGTCATACCTGGATTTCCTGTATGGGTCAATGTTGCCTGACTTGTATCCTTCAGACCTGGACTTCAGTAGGGAGCGGATCTCTCAGTTCATCCATGGTTTCCAGTTGAAGAACATCCAGATTAACTTCTTCGACATGCAGTGTTCTACACACTTACTAATGAATTCTGTAACAGTACTGCCATACTCGTTCAGGTTGGCTGCTGAGTTTTTGAATACGGACCAGTCCACTTACTCAAAGCAGTCCTGTAAAAGCCCTTCCGCTGCCTCAGACCAGCACTGCACTACTTTCTGTACTGGGTCCTCATGCTCCAATTTCTGCTTGTAAATCAGGAGAAAGAGCACAGTATTGTGATCTGATTTTCCAAAATGAGGATAGGGGATGGAGTGGTAGGCATCTTTGACAGTTGTACAGCAATGGTCGAGGATGTTCAGACCAGTGGTGGGACAGGAGATGTGTTGATGGTATCTTGGTAGCACAGTCTTGAGGTTGGCCTGGTTGAAGTCACCAGCTATGAAGAACAAGGCCTCAGGGTATTCTGTCTCAAGACTGTTTATGGCATCGTAAACTACATCATGTGCACTGGGTCAGCATTGGGTCAGATGTAGACCACTATCAGGATATCAGAGGTGAATTCGCATAGCAGGTAGTAGTGATGGCACTTTACTGTAAAATATTCTAGGTCCATGGAGCAGTTAAATCACAGGGTATCTTAGCACCAGGTGGTGTTGATTAGGAGGCAGACGCCATTGCCCCTTGCCTTGCCCAAGGACACCAAGCGGCCCATTCAGTGAACTCAGAAACCCTCAGCTTGTAAGAAACAGTCAGGTGTAGCAGGAGAGAGCCATGTCTCTGTGAAACAGAGCACATAGCAGTCTCTCAATTCTCTTTGGAAGGTGACTCTAGCTCTGAGGTCATCCATCTTGTTTTCAATGGTGTGAACTCATGAGAGAGTGTGCAGAAGAGATTTACAATAAAAGTTCAAGAGATGAGAAACTTCAGTTACGAAGATAGAGTAGAGATGTTAGGCCCGTCCTTCAAGAAAACGCAGCTAAGAAGGGATCTGATCGAAGGTTTCAAAACAGAGGTCTGGATAGAGGAGATAGGGAGAAACTGTTGACACTTGTGAAAGGATCAAGAACAAGACGGTACAGAATTAAAGTGATTTGCAAAAGAAGCCAACATGATATATCATTTCACACAGCACGTGGTTTTGGTTTACAATACACTACCTGGAAGTGTGATAGAAGCATTTTCAACTGAGGCAGCTCAAGGGGGCATTAGATGATTATTTAAACAGAAACAATCTGTAAGCATGTGGGGAAAAAGCCAAAGGTGGCAAATGGTCTCCTTTTGCACTATAACAATTTTGTGATTTTGAAACATTGAAGATTCTGAGGAGGCTCAACAAAACGGATGCCAGGTAGCTGGTTCCTCTTGTGGGGGAACCTAATACAAGGGGGCAGAGTTTAAAAATAAGGCAGCTTTCATTTAATAATGGAAGAAATTCTTCTCTCAGAGGATTATTAGTCAGTGGAATTCTCTGCCACAGATTGGTAGCAGTAGTTGTATCATTGTATCATTGGGCTAGGCTGAGTTTTGATCTGTAAAGGATTCAAAGGTTGCACTGGACAGGAAGCAAGGTGGAGTTAAGGCCACATCCCAGTCAGCAGGATCTTTCTGTATGGCTGAACAAGCACAAAGGACCAAAAAGGCCTCTTTTGCTCTGAATTCTTATGATTTTATGTGACTCGCGGAATAATCTCTTTTTTTTAAACTGTTCTGATGTAATCTACAAGTCATACTTCAACTAACTCCAAAATTCATCTTTGTCGACATCTAGAATATCTACATAACCATAAGACACAGGAGCAGAAGTAGGCCATTCAGCCCGTCAAGTCTATTCCGCTATTCAATTAGATCATGGCTGACCTGATATATCCTCTCAACCCTACATTTCTGCCTTTTTCCCCATAACCTCAGACCCCCTTACTGATTGAAAATCAGTATAACCATATCACGTCCTCTTCAATGAACCAGCTTTGTTCATGCCTTTACCACTTCATCTTTTTCTCAACACAAACTCCAGAACACCCAGGGCCCCGCAGCCCAAGTCTTCTCCTGCATCATATTCAGCCTTGCCGAGTTCTATCAGCTTTTCATGAGTCAGTGAATTAACACAAATCATCATTCTGGTCTTTAAATTTTTCTGCAAACTCGCCCCATTCTATCTTATGGGCCTTCAGCTAAACATTCTAGCCCATAATTTTGTTCTTTGAGTGAAGGCTGTTTCAGTGCAGTGCTGGGAGATGGATACATCGACTTGATTGCCACCTCTTGAATTTGATAATGAACGGAGGCCTCAAGTGAACAAATAAGATGGATATGAAAGGAGCGCTTTAAAGAACCAGTATTATTTACTGAGCAATTTTCCAGTGTGTGTGATCTTGCTATGTATAAGTTAGTTGCTGCATTTCCTACATTGCAGTGACCACAAGGTCAAAAAGGCATAATTGGTTTTGAAGTTCCTTGGATGTCCTGAGATTCTGAAGGATATGATATAAAGGATTACAGTTCCAGACATGAAGGATTACTGTTACATGGATAGACTGAAGAAGCTGTGTTTTACTGCAAAGGCGGCTTAAGGGGAGATTTAACAGATGTTCAAAATTGTGCGGGGTTTATACAATTTAGGCAAGAGTGAAGAGAGTGAAACTATTTCTAATGGCTGAAAGATTGATCACTAGACCACAGATGAGTGGCAAAAGAACAAGATGTGACAAGAGGATTTCTTTTAATATATAAACACACTAAGTGGTTAAGGATTTGGAATGCACCATCTGATGAGCTATTGTACGCAGATTTTATAGTAGCCCTGAAAAGGGTATTGAAGAAATAATTGTAGATTAAGGGGAAAAGGAGCAAGGGAGTGGGACTAACCTGATATCTCTTTGAAAGAATAATGCAGGCCCGATAAGCCAAATGGTCTCCGAAGATACTGTTTGAGATTCATCTCCTTTTTTCAGCTAATGTATCCTTGTTGAATGACCAGCTCTCCCTAAACTTAAACTCTTCAAAATTGGATTTGTCTAATTGTACTGGTGCCTTTGTCTTACACCACAGCCACCCCCAAAAATTTTTCCATTCATCTGCCATCTCCCTTCGTGACAGAAGGATGCCTTTGCATGTGAAAATATGACTACTTGCATTTATGAAAAAATAAAAATTTATGAAAAAAAATAATAATTGTGATTAAATCATTGTGTTTTAGTTCTATGTCACACAATTTCATGTCACACTCAGGCAAAAAGAAACAAGATTCTCTCCTACAACAACATGCAGCAGCCCCACAGTGGGGGCAGCCAGCAGCCCAGAGCAAAGATAGTTACTGTTTGGGAACCGATGGAGCCCGATCAGACCATGTGGAAGTCCTTATGGAAAGGAAGTAATGTCTATCTTTTTAGAGAAAACAAGATGTAGAGCTAGATGAACACAGCAGGCCAAGCAGCATCAGAGGAGCAGGAAAGCTGATGCTGCTTGGCGTGCTGTGTTCATCCAGCTCTACACCTTGTTATCTCAGATTCTCCAGCATCAGCAGTTCCTACTATCTCTATCTTTTTAGCTTTTTTCCTTCTTTTTCTAACTTACACTATGTATATCTGTAATGTAGCACAACCTTTTTCTTTATTTTCTCTATTTTTGTACCCAAGATTTGTACCTAGGTACATTATACCTAAGATGGCGCCATGTGCTGGCGACATTGTACACATTTCATGGTACTCCTGTTCTTTTGTAACCTGAGTACATGTGACAATAAACCTAATTCTAGTTCTAATACATTGGAGCCTTAATATTTCCATGCAAGAGTTTCCAAGAAAATGCAGTTCAAAGTAGAATTTGACAATCATTTGTGAGCCGTATGACATATTACCAACTGTCACTGCAATTGCTTCAAAGACACAGGATTCTCTTTTAGCACGTTACAACAGACATTCCAAGTATGTGCATCACAACGAGAAACAGTTCCAGCATTTCATTCATTTCCAACCTCGTTCTATAACAATTTGCTGAACTGTCAGCATGCACATAATTAGTGCCACTGTTCTACCTCCTACCAGATCTACCAAGACAGGAATACTGAATGTTATACAGACAATAAAAAAGGTTTCTGTGATTCACTAAAAACTAAACCACTTAAAAATATTTAGAATGATAGAATCCCTACAGTGTGAAAACAGGCCCTTCGGCCCAACAAGTCCACACCAACCATTGGAGCATCCCACCCAGACCCACCCCCCTATAACCCACCTAATCTACACATCCCTGAATACTGTAGGCAATTAAGCATGGCCAATCCACCTAGCCTGCACATCTTTGGATTGAGGGGGGAAACCGGAGCACCCAGAGGAAACCCACGCAGACACAGGAATTTAGGATGCACAACCTACAAGTTCCAGCATAAAGAGAAATTAATTTTTCCATTAGCAATTGCTCAGTCACTTTACCCTTCAGCTGAATCATTAAATGATTTAAGCAAAAGCTCAGAAAACCATCCTATTGTACAAGCATAGGCAAATGTGCTATGGAGTGACATAACGTAAACCATGCTTTGCTGGTACCTTTACAATAATGCAAGTTGTCCATCATCTGTATATTGTTGGAGGAATAGGAGAAACTGTAAAAGTTAAAAATTATGACCCAACTGAATGATAAAACAAATTGGAGTGATTGACTAGCCCAAACCTTATTCTATGGGCTGAATTTGAATAATCATCTAAGAGTCCACTCCGTGGAGTTTCATGGATGGTTCCTCTCCATGAGCTTTAGTGAATTATCCCATGGAATTTTATGCTACTGACCTCATTACGGATGTAAATTAAGGGAACTACAAAGCTACAAAGGCACAGTTGACAAAGGGAGACAGAAAAATCACTTAAGGAGATTGTTCATTATTCTCAGTAACACCCAAATCCAGAAGATAAATAAACTTTAAAGAAATCACTTTTGGATACATTTTTTGCTTTAAAAAAACCACAACAGAATGGCAGAGTTTGTTGCACACAGGCACCAAGGTTAACTTAATTTATAAACATAAATTTTGTTGGTCTTTAAATCAGTCCAAAATGATATGGGAGGGAAGCGGAGGGGGGAAGAAATGGAACTAAGGAATTTTTTAAAAATCAAATGAGCAATTCTGGTACAGAAAAGATATCCTCTTGTTGACTAGGCTGGAAAAGTTAAACATTGCTCCCAACAGCGCAAAACAAATTGGAGAACAGATTGCCTGTTGTACCAGACTGCAACAAGATCACTTAACTCCCATTAAGCCAAATGTTTTAAAAGACATACCAGCACCAGTCCTTATACTTCAATTGTACAATTTCCTGATCTGTTCAACAATTATATATATTTCAATATCTAATGAGAAGAAAAAATTATGAAGCTATTTACTAAATTGGACAGTCTAAGTGGAAGCACATTTACATCAAGGCAGTTTCCAGCTAACTTGCTTATTAAAAAGTACAAGTTATAACAGGCCACTTAAAATTTTGAGTTCAAGTTTGTGGACTGTTAACTACTCTGAGTCTTCTAATAGAACATATAAACAAAGAAACCTTGTGGACTGAGGTATGTTTGGTTAAAATCGAATGAAGACTAAATTAAACAAGCAGTACCATACTGAAACTCTCAGCTCCAGCTGCATTGAGAGGAAACAAGGAATAACATTTTTTATATTTCTGAAAGATTATGCTAATAACATGACATTTATTATCATGTGTCTTCGATGTCTAGTAAGCTGTTGAACCAGTGCTTTTGGGAAAAGACTTTGAATGAAAAGGTGTGGCACTAGGGCAAAACAGAAACCAAAGTCAAAATCATTCTTCTGGCAATCTGACCAAACTCTTGTTGCCTACATTGCACAGGTTGCTCTTCACAGTTGGAAGTACTCAACTTTGTTCACTACAACTCACCAGAGAGAGTTTTCTTTCAACATCACATCCCCAGTGCAAGTCTACGGAATTAAGTTCCTGAAAAAGGAATAAGAAAAAGTGATTAAATCAGCTGATATATCTGTGAAGAATATAATTACATATTTTATGGGACATTTTCCCTTTTGGGAATTAATGGTAAATTTCTCCTCTGCTGTACAACTGGGCTATTCAACGTGCGAAGATTAAATCAGTGCAGGCTAACTGGGCTGAGGAACCTCTGCTGTGCTGTATGACTCTGATTAAACTGCAGATGAATGCGTTATCTGAAATCTCCACCTAGATATTTCTGAAGATGATACATTTTCACTCAAACAAAATAAATGTTCTGCTCAGCCAGCCATGAAATCCACTAATTATGGCACAAGAGATTTATGAAATTGAAGTTCTCTTACAGGGATTTAACTTTCAGACAAGAGTAATAACTTAAAAATCCAAACTAAAGCAGTCACATTCTTGGACATAATACTTTACCAATTACATCAGTACACTTCTAACCAGCATCTGGGTTTCTGCATTTGGGTTCACCAGTGTGAGAATTTTGTTGCAGTCAGCAAGCCTTCACAACACAAATACTAAATTCTAGCAGATTTTGTGCATGGCCATGAGGAAACAGGGCTGCTGCTTCTACTCTGCTCCTATGATGCTGCTTGGCCTGCTGTGTTCATCCAGCCCTGCACCTTGTTGTCTCGGATTCTCCAGCGTCTGCAGTTCCTACTATCTCTGCTTCTACTCAGTGTACATTGCCAATGGCTGTGTAACTAAAAGATCTTGTGCGATTCAGTCTTCAATTATGTCTGAAGAGATGGAGTGTAAGGTTGGGAAACCTGTTTTAGATTCGGCTTGTCAGTGAAACAGGTTGAAGCAACTCTAGCTCTCGCAGAGACACAGGCTTTTGAATTGTGATGTTGAGTGTGTAAGAGCTACCAACTGTCTGCAATTAACTCAGCAGTTGAAGGAACGAATGTCCCATGAAGCGTTTCCATCTACCAACTAAAAGGAAGATGGAAAAGTCAAACATTTGTCAACTGAAGGCTGGATCAAGAATGTGCAGCTGGTCCAGTATCCAAGTGGTTCATTGAGTGTGAGCAAGTGGCATTCATGATGTGGCATTCAAATGACAAAGTCAATAGAGAAATACAAAAGAAAGGGCTTACGTTCAAAGAGCTGGAGACTCTTCTTTGAAGTCCTCATGAGGGTAGTTGGAGGTAACCACAGCTATAGGCGAAATTCTAGGGATAGATGCATTCTGAAGGAGCGGACACAATTCTCTCTACTATTCTCACTAATAATATAAAAACCAGGAGCAAGAGTAGGCAAATTTAATGCTCACAAAGGGTGCCTTGTATGAGTCTTAGTGTCGCTGGTCGACGTTTTTGAAATCGTCTGAATAGCAAAATCACAACTACTTGATCTAAAGAGTACGATCCAAGGGAAAACCCAGGGACTGGGCCAATTCACCAAGTGTGATGTTCTGAAAAACCAAATGTAGAGCCAAGCAGTTTCATTCTGGTTAGTTAGTCCAAGGACATTTACATCATCTGAAGAGTTATTTAGTTGCAATTGTACACCACCACCACTTATGGCCTATGTTATACTACAGCAGAGATCTAATATCTTAGCAGTGTGCTTTATCCACCACTATTACAAAATCACGTTTATGAATTTTATATTTTATACTTTTCATGTATTTAACATTATAATTTTTACAAAGATTTCTCCCACCACCAATTTCACACCTCATCCTGGCGCCATCGGGTTGGTATCTTGACATCCTCGGCCTTAGCTGGGCTGATTATAATGTCAGATAACAAGGTGTAGAGCTGGATGAACAAAGCAGGCCAAGCAGCATCAGAGGAGCAGGAAGGCTGACGTTTCGGGCC
>NC_063342.1:25396029-25441524 GCF_021869965.1 Rhincodon typus
GGCCCGAAACGTCAGCCTTCCTGCTCCTCTGATGCTGCTTGGCCTGCTGTGTTCATCCAGCTCTACACCTTGTTATCTCAGATTCTCCAGCATCTGCAGTTTCTACTATCTCTGATTATAATGTCTATGGCTGAAGATTTGTAGTAGTTCCAGCAATCAGGGATATTGTAAGTCTTCATACGTCTTGAGCGAGTAACTTGTATCATTGGATGCACAGGAAATGCATTAGGATATTGTTCTGTTCAAGCAACATTCCTCTGACTCCCATCATGAATCCAAGTGACTTCATGTTATCTTCAAAACGTACTGTAACAGTGACCACTGCAATTCTTCAGTCGTTCAAGAAAACCAGGTCTGACTTCGTCAGAGATCAATTCTTGTCTTTCAGTCGTGGTTCAATGTACGTTGACCATCAATATTTTCTGACATACTGTTATAGATTCTCCATGATCTTCTTGTAGCGTTTAATTTGTGTGTTTTTCACAAATAGGTAGCTTCCTGAAATATGTGATAATGTTTCTTGTGGTGCTTTGCACCTTGAGCATTCCTTCTGTAAATACGGTCTCCCTCTTCATGGGGTAGTTCTAGTTGTGTAGAGATTGCAACATAGTAACAGGCCATATTAGCAGCAATGATTTAATTTCGTATGAGGTTTTCACCCAGGAGTTTGCAACCATGTCATTCTCGTAATATTTAATGCCTGGCCCCGGGCTTCTGTGATCCAACCACTTGGCCAGAAGCTATTCCTTTTCAAAGTCCAGTCTTTCTTGTAGTTATGGAGAAAGGTCTTCCTTTTGTATATGAAGATGAAGCCTTTAGGCTTCAAGATATTGATTGTAAGTCCTATACAATCACCATATGACTAGACTATTGTTAGGTTGAGCCATTCCAGTGTGCAAGTCACTCAACAACGCAATGTCATCAGCAAAGGCCATGACAGAGCAGTTGATCTTCTTTCTGTTTAGCATCATGGAAACTCCCAAATTGCCTTCTTCAAGATTGCATGACAGTAGATCCAAAGTGATATTGCAGACAATAGCCGAGAGACAGTCACCTTGCTCAACTCCCTTTATGATTTGTATCGGGTTTGTTCTGGATTTGTTGCCTTCAATTGTTGTGGTGTTGTTGCTGTGTAATTCTTTGATCTGTTGTATGAATGATTTTGAGAGACAGACTCTTTGCAGAGCCTTGATTATTAACTTATGACCTGAATCAAAAGCCTTAGCGAGAGCAAAGGTGAAAAACTGACAGGTCCTTTTTGTTCCTTTTGGCACTTTTTGATGTTTTCCAGGACTGCTACATTTTCGTTGCATCCCGAGATCACCGTGAAGAAACTCTTTTGTATAGGGTTAATCTGTACTATTTCGCTAAGTCTCTTAGCCTTAAAAAGGTGAAATATTATGGGTCCAATTGTGATTGACCCCCAGTTATCTATGTTTTTCAAGCATTTTGTGTCTTCTATTTTAGGAATCACGACCCTTATGAGAATACAGAATTGTGCTTAATTTTAGTTAGAAAGAGAAGTGTCTGGGAAGGTGCGTAATGTCACCGTGGTGATCGCCCTGAATGTCCTTCAATTTCAGTCTATCCGGCCCAGCTGCATTCTTGGTATTGTTTGATGGCAGCATTAACCTCTTCCTCCTCAATAGGTCGCATCAAATTGACCATCATCCACATTGCCGGAACTAATTTTGAACTTTTTGAGTTGTTTTGTTATTGGGCACAGATAATTTTGCGAAAAATTCTTTTTCCAGGTCCTCCTCTGAAAGGGGGAAAACAGTGGTCGCCAGAGCCCCCATTATTTGTCAGGCTAATTGTTATCTGTCATTTTTGGGGAGTAGGTGTGTTTCTCAGAACTGGGACATTTGTTTTAAGCTGCCCAGCACTTCTTTGCACTGTTATTCTTCGTGGCTCCATATAGTCGTTCTTTTCTTCTGTTTGTTCCTTCCTTCCCTTATCCTGGAAGTAGGTTTTGGTCGTTATTCTTCATTCATCAACAAGTCGATTATACATGCTATAAAGGCCCAACTCTAGTGCTCTGATATCATGGGTCCTCTTTTTTAACTTATCAGTTCTTATGCCTGTGTGGGTTGATCATTAATGTCCCTGTATTTGGGGTTACAGGCTGATAGTTGAATAACTCTCTTAGCTTGGTCAGGGGACCTCTATCTGATTGGAAATCCCACCTCCTGGACAGTCATCATGGTTGTTCTGTGGATGATTATCAGGCACCAGGGTGTGGGTTCCTGCTACAGGAAGGGTCACCGAACCCGAAACGTTAACTCTGTTTTTTCCTTCACAGATTCTGCCAGTTCTGCTGAGCTTTTCCAGCAACTTTGTTTTTGTTCCTGATTTACAGCGTCCGCAGTTTTTTCGGTCTTTATTCCTGCTACAGTACTTTGCAACTGTGTCATCTGAAATCTGTTTAGGTGTTTCTGTTGAGGTTGCTAGCTCTTATTTATGAATGAACATCCTGCAAACTATTGTTCTACCTCTCCGAGAAGTTTAAATTTCTTCTTTCGTCCATTTATAGGTCCTCTTTGCTGGCTTTGAGTTGGTCTTTAAGATTTCTAGGTGTTTTTCGTAATTCAGCATGCCTATGTCACTCAGATTAACTGAGGCCACTCTTGTATATAAAGATGAGATCACATTTAGTGCATGCAAAGGATCCCTGATGTTTAGTTGGCCTGCTGCCATCACATTTAGAGTAATGACAGGCTTTTGTGCGATATTCTTCACTCTTTTTGCACTTGGAGCACCTAGTTCGAATCTTTCTAACGTGCTGTTTCTCAGCCATATGGATACAAAAGCTTTGTACCGTCTAGAGGGAGTTACATAGAGTACAAAACAATCCAGCCAGGGGATAGTGAATAACCACTTCCTTCTCAATGGTTCTGACATAAGTAGACTCAATAATGACTGGTTCAATATTAGTTGTCATATTGGATGTTGGCATGTTGTTTAAAGATCTCTTCATATGAGGTTTCAGTTCCCTTATGCCTTCTACTATAGAAGATCTCAGCTTCTGTCATGTTATTAGCTTCCAAAAGGTGGGACGCCCAAATAGTTTCTTCTATAACAAGCTCATCAACTTCTACCAAAACCTCCAGTCCAACCAGCCTGATTTTTGGATCCAAATTCATGTAGGGAATGTATATCTGTCTTATGGGTCTATCTTCTGTTCAGTTTGAGTAGAGAAGATTTCTTGCCTTCACCCAGGGCAGGCTGGAACTTTTGCAGCATCAGCAGTTTTTACAAGTCTCTGGGGAGGCAACGGCCAAATGGTGTTACCGCTGGATTGTTAACCCAGAGACCCAGAAAATGTTCTGGGGACCCGGATTCAAATCCCACACAGCAGATGGAGGAATTTGAATTAAATAAAAAAAAACTGGAATTAAGGGTCTATTGATGACCACGAATCCATTGTTGGAAAAACCCATCTGGTTCACTGATGTCCTTTAGGGAAGGAAACTGCCATCCTTACCTGGACTGGCCTACATGTGATTCCAGATCCACACCAATGTCGTTGACTCAACTGCAGTCTGGGCAATTAGGGATAAGCAATAAATGCTGCCTAGCCAGTGATGCCCACCTCCTGTGAATGAATAAAGAAAGAAAAACTAACATGATCACACCTGTGGAGAGGTTGTTTTTTTCCAGGATGCTTCCCATCCGGACTGATGGAGGTTGCTGGAACTTTTGATCTTCCTAGCACCTTTTCTTTCGGGTGACACCTCTCAGAGCTAAGTGTCACTGATCCATGCGGATTGACAGCCATCTCAACGTTTCTCACTCCGTTTGGCCAACGAATAGCAGGGCTATTGCTATTTCCTGCAAGGCCAGCGGGGAGGCACAACCGGTCACTGTGACAGTAAAAATCATGTCAAAACTACCACAGAGGTAGTTATTCTGTAATGTCAAATCCAAAGACAGAAACAGGTGGTTATTGTCTACTCCAGAGTCAGAAGACAAACAAGCAAAGTATGAAGAAATTATTCTTATTAAATAGGTAGCCACTCCCAAGAGTGACCTGTATGAGAAAGTCATAGTTACTGAGCACTTTGGGCCTATTCTGCCATTTCATATTATTGTGGCTGATGTCATTGCGACCTCAACTCCACTTTCCTGCCCACTCTCCATAACCCTCAAGATCAATATCCCTGGAGCTTATAAACTTATTTAACCAAATCCATCATTCTCCTGGATCCTGCCTTCAAACCCACAAGGGAAACCCAGGTGAAATGTTGCTTATCTGAAGCAGTGAGAGATTAAAAATGTCCAGGTGAAGCTGAGGAGATTTATCAGCCATATGTTCCAACGGTCCTTCAGCAAGGTGAGTACATAAAATATAGTGGGTACCCAGTCCACCACCTTCCAACCTACATTGCCAAGCCCGTAATAGAGGGAGGGGGATGCCAAAATCAACAACCTACCTACCAAGTGGGTAGAAGTTCTGAGGAAGGGTCACCGGACCCGAAACATTAACTCTGATTTTTTCATCACAGATTCTGCCAGGCCTGCTGAGCTTTTCAAAGCAACTTCTGCTTTTGTTCCAGCTTACTGAAACTACTACATTTATGCCTCACAACACACTTCACGTTCAATGGCCAAATAAACAAACAGATCAACGGCACACCGATGGGATCACCCATCTCTGGTCTCATTGCAGAAGCAATGATGCAGAGACTGGAACACACAGCGCCTCCTATAATCCAACCGAAACTGTGGATAAGATACGTGGATGACACGTTCGTAATAGTCAAATGCACAAAAGTAGAAGGAACCCACTGACTTGTTAACAGCATCTTCACAAGCAAAAAATTCACTAGATAGGAAGAAAACAACGAACAGCTCCTGTTCTTAGACATAATGGTAGAGAGACTAACTAACGGCGAATTCCAGACCCCAGTGTACAGGAAGGCCACACGCACGGACCAAATCCTGAACTTCAATACCAACCACCCTTCCTTACACAAACAGCTGTATTAAGACACTATTTAAAGGAGCCATATCACACTGCAACACCCTAGAACACCGGAGAATGTAAGGGGAACAGCTGCGCAAAGTTTTTACCAACAACGGATACCCAAAATTTTCATCCGCCGATGCCTACAAAACAAACAACAGTCAGAGGACACGGTAGAACAAAAGACACTAGTAACTCTACCCTACATCAAAAATATATCAGAAATGACAACCAGACTCCTTAGACCGCACAGAATCATGATTGTACACAAACCTACATCAACACTGTATCAAATGCTATCAAAGACTAAAGACCCCATACTAACAGTAAACAGGATTAACATGATATATAGATCCCATGCAGCAAGTGCAATAAACATTACATTAGACACACGGGGAGGAAACTGACAACCAGGATACATGAACACCAGCTGGCAGTAAAAAGAAACGACTAATATTCACTTGTCTCGATACACACAGAAAATGAAGGCCATCAGTTCGACTGGGACAAGTGAATACCAGATATGCTAGGGAATTTCTGGAGGCTTGGTTTTCAACATGGGACTCCATTAACAAACACAGAAATAGACCCCGTATACAGACCGCTGCCGAAACACAGAACCGGACGTGACAAGACCCACCACACCAGAGGATCATATAAATTCGGAACACAGCAAGAACATCAACGCTTCGATTCAAGGTCACACTGATGATGTTACCTAGAAGGGTAACAAAATGTCTGCACACCACGGAACAACCAGCTCAGCGAGCAAATGAACAACCGTATCCACAACCCAAGCTTCAAATTTTTGCTAAGACCTTAAAAAGGCAACTACACATTTCCACTCTTTCCAAGTACATCATTTTCAATAAGGATAATTACAACATCGATTAGAGAGATCCAGAGAACCACAGAACTGGGGCTGTGAATCATCGCGCAATAAAATTCTTCACTCCAAGATCATTAGAATGAAGACAAGAAATAATTTCAGATGTCATTTGAATGAGGAATCACCTGAAAGTCATCAGGTCTGTATGTATCACACAAATGGTCCTTGTGAGGAAGAAAGATAGGAAGCTAACAATTTATGTTGACCTCCAGATACTCAACATGAAGTCATGTAAGGATGCTTACCCACTATTTAGGATACAGCAAGTATTACAAGTTCTCAAAAGACACAAAGCATTTCTGTAGTTTGATCTGACCCACAGCTTTAACCAAATTCCACCAGCAGTGGAAGACAGAGAGAGAACTGAACCCGAAGTATTAAGTCCAATTTCTCTCCACAGGTGCTGCCTGACCTGCTGAGCTTTTTCAACAATTTCTGATTTTGTTTCTGATTTACAACATCTGCAGTTCCTACAGTTTTTATTTAGAAACTATAGGACTTCATGAATACACAAGAATGCTGTTTGGGTATTATAACGCTCCTGTTCCTTTGATGCATGTATTGGATAAAGCCTACAGTAATTTCAAGTTCCAGTCCTCTTTTATGTACTTTTGGTTTGACATTCAAGGACACCAGTGCAACTATAAGTAATCCTGGGTTTTAGATTTAAGCGTTCAGATTTGGTTTGCTCACTCTGGGTGTTTTTAGACAATTTATAAACACATATTTTGTTAAACGAACAAGGGTCAGGAAACCATTGTGTATTAATATCATAATCATTCTAATTATGCCATATTTAATCTCAAAACACTGATAAACACTGAGTAACAACTAATAACATGGTTGAGATGTTTCTTCTAATCAATTATACTGTAATAAAATAAGTACTGAACAGTCATTAGTGAATAAGGCATGTACTTTTAATAATTTCAATGAACCAAATCATTAACTAAGGGTATTGTAAAAACAGACTGAGAAAAAGGAGAACAAGACGCCTGGAGATGTTATCAGTCGTACTATCTTTGGTACTAAAGCTTATTCATAACAGTTTGATTACATGTGATAAATTTTATATTATTCATAACTTAGTGTCTATCCTGTTTGAAGGTATACCTCTTGAAATTGAAGCATTTGAAAATCATTTAGAAGTTAATTCAAGACTTTTAATGAGGTGAGTTCACTAAAATTGAACAAATTTAAAATTATCTAAACTCCCTTTTTAACTGAAAGGAGTCTGGAAACTGTCTTATCTCACTTGTCAAATCTCAACTTGAAAGTCAAACCAGGGAAATGCTAAATTTCCCAAATAATATTATGGTACCTTGTACACATTCTTACCAATGGAGACAATCCAGACAATGAGAAGGTCATCACTGCACAAAAGCAGCCCAAGCATAACACAGAAGGAAAGCTTAGTCCTGCTTGGTATTAAAGGAGTCTTGTGCAAGGTTATACATTGTTGATTACACCTCTCCGTAGCTTAAGAAAGCCAGAAAGTGGTAAGGTAGCTGTTGGGAAATATAGCACCAGGCATGATACATCACAGGATATTGCAGGAGCCTTGACTCAAATATGCAAAAGTTCCTTTCGCACGTTCAAGCTGAAGCTCACTTCATTACCCATCCTTGGTTACACAGATTCCCATTTGTCTTTCATACTGGAAAATCAATTTCAACTTTCTTGACCTACTGTCAAACCCAAAGACAGAAAAAGCTGGTTATTGTCTACTCCAGAGTCACAAGACAAACAAGCAAAGTATGAAGAAGTTATTCCAGCATGAAACTCCAACTGCGAGCTTTGAGGTGGGCTCTCTCTCAAAAACTTCAGAGATATTTGAATCAGTGTACAGTTTGTGACATCCCACTCAGCTATTTATAGATGTGGGTCAAGCTTGGAGCAACACAGGATTGATGAGTAACCTCTTCCAGTTCTGATTTTAGGTAAGATACAGGTACCTGTATGACAAAGCAATGCAAACGTTGATACCCTTAACCATAGAATGGAACCCACCTCTGCCAGGTTAGAGGAGGATTACTGCTGATACTCTGCACATGCCTCAAGCAAATGATAGCATTCATATTCTAATCCTCCACAAAATCTGGGCAGGGACACTGATGTGCTTAGAAATGAGATCCAGAGGGTAGAGATGGTCAAAGATTCCAGAGATTTCAACCTCAGCAACAATAGGGCTGAATAAGTTCCTGTACTAACCGACATCTTCAGGTTTAAACGAGGTAATTCTCACCCACAATGAGATGATCTAAACTACAGCCTGAGTTTCTACTGTACAATGGTTTGTTCATTTTGGTATTCCATGCAGAATGTACAGTGATCAAAGGTGTAATTTTGAGAGCAAGGTCAGCAAGAGATTTACAAGGTGTATTGTATTGTCAAAAACCATACAACTATTTATAATTGGATATCATGGACACTTAACAATTCAACTGTTCCTTTTAAAACAGGTTACACACCATTACTCCTGAAAACAAACAACGTGGCTTGACTACCTTCTAAACTGGTTTATGCAGAACTCAATGCTCCCTCTCCCTCACCAAACGATTCACCACATTATCTCTTCTTTGGGAGAAACACATTTCTTTACGAGACTTGGGCTTATTCTGAAGGTAATGGCCAAGTTGATGTTTGGAGAACTGAGGATTATACAAGACTAAACTCTACACTTGAGATGGCATCCAAGATGATAGCAAAAGCAGCACAAGGAAGAAAAGGGAAAAGCCTGACAATGCTATTCTCCTACTCATTGAAAGGTTATTATTCAGGAATAGGAATATAAAGGTTTGGACGAAATAAGATGTCTGGAATCCTCAACAAAAAAACAAGGGCCTTGAGAATCTTGACACTCGTAGCCACATTTATGTTCTCAAATCTGATTATCTGAGGGGAGATGCTTGATGCCAAAAAGTCTTGTCAATGATATGGGAGTAGGAAGAACACTGTACCTGCCTCTGAAGTGTCTAATGCAAATGGCTCAAATGGAAAAGAACTGGATAGTTGATGTGGAATTCTAGAATGATCTGTGTTTCAAAAATTTGATGGGTGTATCTGGCATGAGGAGGTCTAATAAAGTAACCTGAAGACGGTGCAGAAACATCACAAAGACTGCAGTTGAAGTAATTGTTCCCAGTCATGAAGTTTTTGAAAACAGGAACACATAGATTTCAATATGACCACCTAGCCCAAGTGCTACTGAGATTTAAGTTAATAGTTTTTCTAATGTCTCAGGTGCGCCCACAACATCTGTTCAAATATGATGGAGTAAGAAAGCCAGCATTTGCTTGGAGTGACTATCATCCAGATTTGCCCACAGATCGGTGATAAAAGAAGGAAATGCTGTTACTAATGTTGGTTCTGGATGCTGTGGTCACCATGGCAACAGGTGGCCTGCTCCGATAGAGCCCAGCCAACTGATGGCAGTGGATACTGCAGGATTGGTGGATTTTTCTGCACCAGAGTTTCCCTTAGCGTTTTTTGGAGTGAGCTTGCAGAAGGGCAGAGTGGGCGGTCAGCTCTCAATTGTTTTCTTCGCAAGTAAGACTCATAACTGGTGTCTTGAGCTAAACTATTTTTGCCTCATATGTTTTCTGTCAGTGGAATAAGGAGTCACCAAAATAGAACATTTGTGTATTCAGGGTGATTTTCTTCCCTGTATTATGTATGAAACTTCATTTGAAGAAGAGCACCAAGGCAAGGAAGTGAGCAATGTGAATGATCGATTAACAAGACATTTGATAAAAATAATACAAAAACCAGCAGCAAATTAATATATTTCCAGCTGGCCACTCAGTCACTTTAAAGAATGAGCTGCAGAATATTTATAGTCAGATATTTATAAACAGTGTTACACCTCACTGGGTTACCACAGTGGAAATCAGCCTCATTATTCCCAGTGTCATCACAAAAATTAAAGATCTTATAGAGGTACATATACTTCAACCACCAAGCCCCACTCCCCTCCCTCTATTTACTGCTAGGCTCCCATCTCCCTCCCCAGTCCTGACAACGGGTTTTGGCCTGAAACATTGACCTTTCTGTTCCTTGGACGCTCTCTGACCTGCTGTGTTTTTCCAGCTCTGCATTTATTGACTCTAGCTTCCAGCATCTGCAATCCTTACTGTCTCCATCATCCTTCAACAGTCCCTGGTTTTAAAATAGTTCTTTTCCCATTTCAGTATAAAATCAAAAATACAGGAAAATACAAAGTCATGGTCTTTATAACAGGAAATGCTGACGAAGAAGCATTTGAATGTTAGTATACTGTGTCTTGTACAGGTATATACTGTTTCCACAATGGTGAAAGGATTGATTTTTGAACTTAATGGAGGGATCAAATGCGTAATATAGTGGATGGGGGTGCAGATCAATCAAATTACTTTGCCCTGGATGATATTGAGCATCTTGAATGTTGCTAGAGCAGCACTCATCCAGGCAAGTGGAATGGGATCTAACACATTCCTGACTTGCCTTGTAGATGGTGGACAGACATTGGGGAGTCAGGACATGAGTTACCAATGGAGAATTTCCAACTTTTAGTCTAATCTTGGATTGAAATTATTGGTCCAATTAAGTTTCTGGTCAATGGTAACTCCCAGAATGTTGATTATGGGGTTTGGTAATCTATTGTTATTGAGTGTCAAGGAGAAATAATGGAATTCCCTCCTCATCTTCTCAGAGTCCACTACGGAAGGGCTCCAAATGCTATCCTTGTCAGTAATGTCCAAATCTCAAAAAGGGTTTCTTTAAAAAATGCGGTCACTACTTGACACTCGTCCAACAAAAATGGCATTCAATTTTTACCTGCGCTCAGTCATTGCCACGATTTTTTCATTACAAAAAAAAGGTTTTTTTAAAAATTATAAATAGGAGTAATTGAACTGAAAAGAATTCTCCCGTTTGATTTTGTTTCCGATAAAGTTTCAGCAGCTTCGTGGAGAATTTGGCTGAATAAAGTTGGTTCATTTCACTTCGTCCACAACCAGTGTTTCTGGGCAGTGTAACACAGTCAAAACTGGGGCTCAATTAATCAGAAGTTATTTTATCCAAGTGCATCATACGGATCATTGCCCGCTTTATTAATTTTCTTGTTCATCTTTATTAGGACAAGCTCGTCTGAGAGAGAGAGGGGGAGAGAGTTGGCAGAGAGGGAGATAAATCGACATCAGTTACACTCATGCCCCAGATATGCTGCAGAACAGCGGAGAATGTGCAGCCACATTCCAGAGATAGCTCCCGTTGGTAAAATCATTCCGTTTATATTACACAGTGCTAATTCATCAAAATGAAGAGATGGGAGGCCACTGCTGTTCTCCCACTTCTAATCCGATCGTACAAAGGACACGTGATATTTACTGAAGAGCAGTTACATCCTTATTGAAACTAAACAGAATCTACTCCAGTTTAAACAATACTCCAGCATGTCCTACATCACTTCATCGTAGAAGAGGTCTAAATCTTGTCATAGAGCAGATCTTTAAAAGAAAACTCTGAGATAAGTGTTGCAGATGGTCAGGTATGATTTCATTTGCATTTTCTTGGCCCCCGGGAGTTTGCGGTTCACGATATGACTAGGAGTCACTTACTAATTGCACACATAAGACCATTACAGGAGCCTGATGATGGCTGTTGGGTGCAACACAGTGCCTGGAAAAAAAAAGTCGCGAGTTGGCAGCATCCAGTATTATTGATGGCTTAGACATCACAATGATAAAGACATTCACCTCAGCTCAGTCTAAGCAAGATTGGAAAGTCCTTTCTCCCCCGCATGGATACTTAACCACATTAAAAGAAATTGTATACAAACAACAAATCAAATGATTAATCTAAACAGAATTAAAATGTTCGGAATTGCTGCTCGCCACCGATTTAAGAATTTAAGCATCGTTTTAGCGAACAACAGTTATCTGAAACGTATTTTGTAAGCCTCCCGCGGCTCAGATAATTAAAAGGGGTGGGGGGGAGGCTTGGCGCCAGTCCCGCAATACACCAGAAATAAATGTTTCTCAAAATGAAATTCTTCACTGAATTAATGTCACTACCATACAGAACCTAACAAGATGAATCACTCTGGGGCTCTATTCTGAATTCCGAACCTTCCGCGTTCATATTCATTTATCCTCATTGGAAAGAAGGATGCAAAAATCAAAAGAAAGCTGGCAGAAAATAATATCTAGGTCGATTTATCTTGTATTTTCATGTAAACTACAATTACATGATTGTAATCATGTTTGTACTTACCATAACTATTTGGTAAGAGCAGGTGTGATATGTTTACACATACATGACAGTGCAAACATCTCACGGCAGCTGTCAACTAAATCAATGCTTAGTCAGTTCTCTAATGAATGTTGTAGACCGTTACAATCCAGCAGCTCTCCCTCAGAGCCCATTGCCTGTCCATCTCTCAAGTTCTCAGCTGCGGTCAGGTGTCAGGTCAGTGCACAGCTCTCCCTCCTCCTGACAAATGCGGTATATACTTACCACACTGTTCTTGCAGCTTTCTACACAAGCAATCTTCAAGTCTCTGCTGGCACCCTGACAGAAACTCAACAAGGTAAAGGAGAGCAGAACTTTTCTCACGTTTCTCTCCACTTGCTGCATGTTGCCCAGCAGAAAGTTAACGCTGCCTCACCCTGTTCTTTCTGGGCGAGGCTCCGCCCTGTAACGTCAGGCAATTGCGCTATTGATTGGCTGATCGGGCGAGGTACCGCCTCTGTTCCATAGCCCATTGGATGTATCCCCTGTCACTCAAGCCTAAAGACCGACCCTACCAGCGAGAGAGGGCCAATATACTGTTCAGCCTGTCCCAGGTACAATTCTAAAGCATTCCCTCAACTCTTGTTGATATTCCAGATCCTGATCTCCCGACATAGTAACGTTTCTTGTTAACTCCTCTTCGTTTCATACAAATTATTTTTCTGATTTTAATTTTAAAACTGTTCCCGTTTCTAACTATTTTGGATTCCTGTTGTCTGGTTCCCGGCCATTCTACCACTGAAACAGTTTAACTTTATTTATTCTCCGGTTTCCTCCCACAGTCCAAAGATGTGCGGGTTAGGTGGGTTGGCCATGCTAAACTGTCCATAGTGTCTGGGAATGTGCAGACTAGATGGGTTAGCCATGGGAAGTGTGGGGTTTTGCGGATAGGTTGGGGGGTCTGGGTCTGGGAGGGATGCTCTTCAGAGTGTCAGTGCGGACTCGATTGGCTGAATGGCCTCTTACCACAATGTTAGGGATTCTATGATTGTATAAAAGCCTTAATGGTTCTATATTTTTCTGCCAAACTTTTCTCAATGCCTATTTACTCGGAAGAGAACAAACCCAATTTCTGTAATCACTCCACCAAACCGAGTCTTTACTCAATCCAGTAAATCTCTTCTGCATTCTTTCTAAGGCGTGGACATTATTTATAAAATGTGGTTCCCTGAAATAGTCATGATGTTCCAGCTGTGGCCCAACAGTGTCTTATATCTTTTTAGCGTAACTTTGTTTTTGCATTTTCTGCTTCTATTTCAAAGCCAGGGATCCCATGTAGAAAACAAATTTGGCACAACCTTATCAACTTGTCTTTCAATCATCCACCCTATAACCCCAGGTTTCCCTGTTCCCACATCCTGTTTGAAATTACGTTATGTAGTTTTTGTTGCTTTTCCTCTTCCTTACTACAAAAATGAATCACTTCACACTTTCTGTTAAGTTTCATCTGCTGTCCACCGACTTCAGCAGCCTGTGCCTTTATGAATTCCTTTACTATCTTCCTCACTGTTCACTACATTCTTGAGTTTTGTTTCATCCGAAAACTCTTATTGTGTATCCTCCTAATACTGACCATTGGGAGACACCATTGCACACTCCACTCCAGGCTCTGTCACCACCTACATTGCTCTCTATTTTCTAACTCTTCTTCAATTTCGTACCAATGCCACAGCCCCTCTAATCCAGTTTTGCTAACAAGTTTATTAAGTGATACTTTATTAAACACCTTGTGAAATTTCATGTCAATGATTGGTTATCCTCATCAACCCCTTATTATTTTATCAAACAGTTGTAATAAGTTCATCAGGTCTGGCAGCATCTGTGAAGAAAAAATCAGAGTTAATGTTTCAGGTCCAGTGACCCTTCCTCAGTTTCTCTCCTCAGGTGCTGCCAGACCTGCTGAGCTTTTCCAGCAACTTCTGTTTTTGTTCCTGATTTACAGCATCCACAATTCTTTCAGTGTTTTTTAGTTGTAATAAGTTAATCAAATATGCCTGCCTTTAAAAAATTCATGTTGGCTTTCATTTAATGAGGCATGTTTCTCCAAGTGCAAATTATTTAAACTATTAGCTCTGGACACTTTCCTATCAATTACTGCTCTTAATTGCTGGTTTTATCCTTTTGCTCCTCTGCAACTTCCACCCTTATAATTCCTCCTAGAGTGCATCCAAACTTAACTGGGAAGTGCTTTACCTAACTGGGTGTCTTTTCCACTTTGAATTCTACTGAACAATGTAATATCTCCAATGTCTATTATTATGCAATTAATTTCTCTATTAATTCCTCCTTTAGAGTGATATTCACAGTATCCTCTGCTTTACCTATCCACCCCACCCATTCCACTGACCAATCCCTACTACTCCCTTCCTGCACTCACCTATCACCATCCCACCTACTTTCCCCAGCCCCACCCATCCTCTCTCTATTTATTTCCCAGCTCCCTTCCCCACTCCCTATTTCTGAAGAAATGCCCCGACCTGAAACATCAACTTTCCTGCTCCTCTAATGCTGCCTGGCCTGCTGTGTTCCTCCAGCTCCACACTGTGTTGTTCCTATTCACACATTGTCACAATTTAACTGTGAAGAGTACACCAATTATCATGCTCCACCATTTGACAAGACATCCCAAAATGGATAAACGTATAACTTTGAGTTGAAAAATTGTCTAAATGTCATGTTGCAAGTTTCATGGAGAGTTCCTTTCCACAAGCCATAGGGATTTTTCTCGCACTATCTTCCTAAACTTGCATAATTAATTTTGCAAATTCCCTCATGTCACCCTGCTATTTATAACTCAAAGAAATTAAAATACAATCTTAATTAGTCCAAAGCACTCTTTTGTAAATTGAGAAGAAAAATAACAGTTTTTGTATAGTATCTGAAAAACATCCCTGGTAAAGTACCCAAAACATCCCTTGTATAGGACTCAAAAACACTGCTCATACCAGAAAGAGATAGTAGGAACTGCAGATGCTGGAAAATCTGAGATAACAACGTGTAGAGCTGGACGAACACAGCGGGCCAAGCAGCATCGTAGGAGCAGGAAGGCTGACGTTTCGGGCGTAGACCCTTCATCAGAAATGGGGGAGGGGAAGGGGGTTCTGAAATAAATAGGGAGAGAGGGGGAGGCGGATAGAAGATGGATAGAGGAGAAGATAGGTGGAGAGGAAATATCTATCCATCTTCTATCCGCCTCCCCCTCTCTCCCTATTTATTTCAGAACCCCGTTCCCCTCCCCCATTTCTGATGAAGGGTCTAGGCCCGAAACGTCAGCCTTCCTGCTCCTATGATGCTGCTTGGCCTGCTGTGTTCATCCAGCTCCACTCATACCAGAAACTTTGTTTCTAATATCTTGATAGATTTAAGTCATTTGTGATTTTAACATATAGACTGGAACTCTTTCTGGAACTGTTATATATCTGAGCTTAATCATACTAGCTTTAAGTAACCTCTTCAGGGTTTTATCCCAACACTTCTCATCTGGGACTAGCGTTATCTCTTTATTTCAAAGTAATCTAGCTTCACTATATTCTTCCCTTCTCAGAGGCACTAGTCTATACACCATCTTCATCAAAGTACTTCGCAGGACTTAAAATGCTCAATGTAAAACAAAGAACATTTCTCTTTCTAAGTTCTGGGCATTTTCCTTAGGCTTAAAATAAAAGTTCAAGAAATCACTAATAAACCTTGAAGTCCCATTATTTAGGTTGCTGGGTTGCAAAGTACCCAAAAGTAAGCTAAAATCCTTAGTAATATACAAAAATACATTAATTTTAAAGCTAGGCCTCAAAAACTGTTTGAAAAGAAATCACTAAATGGCTAAATAAATATTGACATGTTAATTATTAACTCCAGAAGAAAACCCACATATTACTCAATCAAAAACCAAAATCTAAAACTTACAATAGATGATATTTATCATTTATATAAATCATGTGGTTTACATCACAAAGGTTTCATAAAGTCAATGATGGCCAACAATGGTTCATTTATTAGGATTGCCATCAGTTTTTCAAAAACTGCTAAGCAAAAACTAACAAAGCTGTAAGAAGTATGGCTATCATGCAGAAATTGGGCACAAGTTTCCAATAAAATTCACTGATATGCAAATATCTCATGATTTCCAATTTAGTTTTAAAAATGGAGAATTCTATTTGTGCCCTTTTTTTATTGTTCTTGGCAACATTTGTCTTTGGCCTAAGATATGTCCGAGGTGAGCCACTCTTGCTTTTGCAAATTTACATTTAGGCAAATTTATTACTAAGCTGGTTAATCTGTCAGTTGCTTAAAAAGGTCTTCCAACTGCTTTACATCCTCCTCCCAGCTGGTTACTTTATAGCACACCATCACCTAAATAAACTACACAGCTAGGCACTTTAACTACGTCTTGATTTATAAGATTTTTTAATATAGCTGGGGCATTTTTAAATCTAAATGGTATTAATTGACATTGGTATAACTCATTTGGTGTAACAAAGCTTGATATTTCTTCAGCTTTTGGGGTTGATTGCATTTACCAGCACCCTTTCAATAGACTAATCTTAGAAAGTAATGAAATTTTACTAACCCTGTCAGTATAATCTTTTAACTAAGGAATTAAGTATGAAGCTACGTTGTTACTGCATTTACTTTTCTGTAATCTCTGCTAAATCTGGTCAACCCATCCTGTTTAGGAAATATCATCTCACGTGAAATCCAATTGATTTCGCTAGGTTCAATCAGGTGATTTTCTAGCAAATATTGAATCTCCATTTCCATCTAAGCTTGTTTTCTAAGCATAGGATGTTGCATTGTCAGTACTGTTTCCCCTACATCCACAGTGTTTGACTAACATAGTGCATCCCAATATATCTTGCCAGATTTTTTTTTTAATTTTCTGGTAACCTCACGAGAACTTCCCATTGTCCTTCCTTTAATTATGAAAATAAGATGTCTAAGTGTCCCAGTATTTCAATAATGGGTAATCAAAATGTAGGACATTCACATTTTGAACTGTCTACCTTTCCATTTACCTCACTCTTACAGTTCCTATCATTCTTCACTACTCTTACAACTTGACCTATTTGATCTTTCTTACTTGCCCTCTTTGCAGTAATATCACTTAATGCAGTTTGTGACTAAACAATTATTTTTCTCTCATGACCAGGAATATCTGCAAGATAAGTCACTTTACTAAGCCTCCTAACTAACTTCCGTGGCCAACTTTATTTTGCCTTCAGAAGCTTAACCTTGCAAAGATAATAGTATTAACACTTTGTCTCTTGTAATATTCCAGAATTAAAGAATGTCATTCATGTCCTAAGAACAAAAGAAGTATGGTTAACTTTCAAGTATGCACAATATGATCTTTTTAAAAAGAAAATGTCTTCTTTTTATGTATCCTTTGTCAATCACTTTAGTATCTTGATTTTCTTTCTTTGGGTCATAGGTGCCTGTCCTTTATATTTCATATAAAGTTTGCTGAAGAACCTCTGAATGTGGAGTCTGATATTTGGTTTCTAAATAATTATTTGAATTTTGTAATTCTTCCCTCATGTATAGATTTAATTTGCATCCTGGAGAATGTTTTCATTTGAATAATGACCTTGAAATAATGACTTTCTATTTCATTATTTCACAAATGCACATAAATTCATTGTTAACACAATACATTTTCATGAGTACATTTTGAAAAGATGGTATCTGCTTATAATGGTACAGACAAGACTTATGTTATAAAGTGTTGTCAGTGTGAAAAGTTTGTAATTTATTGGTTCACTTTAATTATTTGTAATGAAAAGGAATATATTATATGCTATATCACTGAAAATAAAAAAAAACTCACTGCAATCCGATTTCCTAATGTGCCATTTTTCAGAATAAAATCATTAGCTTGAACATTCTTCCTACTATTAATAATATTACCTGAAGCTCCCTAAGTCAGTTACTTCGAAACAAATATTCGAGAATATAAAATACATATTCACCAGTATATATTTAATAATCTCAAAATCATCCTGTTTATTTATGAAGTGTCCTTATGTGTATTCTGACCCTTTTTAAAAATAGCTCAATTATATGAAAAGGTAATTTATATAGCATTATCATAACTTAACCCTGTATATTAGTTTTATAAATAGGGCTTAGAATGGCTGTGTATCTTGATTCGGCTCTACATGTCATGAAGTTTTATTAACCTGCTTAAGAATCAGGTCAGCCAATATTAGACAAGTGAGACTGTGCAAACCAACCAAGATCAAAACAAAACCTTGAAGTTACATGCAGAAATTATTCAAGAGTTGGTTTGCCATATTGAGAATCTTTCATTCAGGCTATTTCAGGAGATGTCAGTTCTGAAAACTAAGCACATTGCTGTGTTCCATTTCACACAGGAATGCTCTGAATTGGGGCCTAGAAATTGCAACAAGTGATATTAGGAGACAAAACATTTACAGATGTTAATGGCATTCACTAAACTATCATTTTAACAGCAGTACAAATTCATTTTAAGATAAAGAAAATTGTATCTCTGTTAAGGTAACAAACAGAAAAAAAACATACAAATACAATAAGCTTTCACCCCCCTTTTGAGGAAAAAAATCACTCCAAAACATTCTATCTGCGCAAACATTTGCACCATGTTTGAAAATTAAGTTGCTCTGGCAACGTAGTTACATTTTTAATTTTGGTTTTGGCAGGTATTTCAAACTGCTTTACTGAACCTTTCATAATGTGCATTCAACATAGCTCTGATACTGGCTATTGCATTGTATCTTTAAACGTGTCCAAGTTCCTCATATACAATATTTATATCAAACTATAGATGTTGAATTCTTGTTTGGCCATGTTTGCTTTGTTACTGTTATTTACTATTACACTTTCTATTTTCCTTTCTGTACTAAGGTTGTAAGCCAAAGGTTGTGTTAAAAAAAAATCAGCTATTGGTCATACAAACATATGACTTTTTCCATGGTCTACACAAGAACCAAGTATGAGTAGGAATAGATAATACAGCTCATTGTGTCTGCTTACTGTCATTCAATATGATCATGGCAGATCTTGGGCACTTTCCTGTCTGCTCCCCATACCCACGATTTTCGGAGAGACCAGAATCTCTCCATTTTATCCTTAAATGTATTGTATGATGTGGACCCCATAACTCTCCGAGGTAGAGAATTGGAAATATTTACAACCCTTGGAATGAAAAAAATTGCTCCTCATCTCAGTCCCAATTTAGTCAGCCTCTAATCAAAGGACAAAACCCTCATTCCACACTTCTCTGTACTGCCCCCAATGTATGTCTTTTCTTAAATATGGAGATCAAAACTGCATACGGTATTTCAAATGTGGTATCACCAAAGTCCTGTACAATACTAACAAGACTTCTTTATTCTTGTACTCCAGTCACCTTGATTTAATCTCTTTGCCTTCCTAATTGCTGTACCTGCATGCAAACCTTTTGCATACTTTGTACAGGCATTTCTCTTTGTCTGTTTGAAAAACAACACTTACAAGTGTTTTAAAAAATCTGATTTTCTGTTCTAATAAACAAAGTGAGTAATTTCACTTTCCCCTACATTATAACCCATCCACTATTTTGTTTGCCATGTCACTTAATCTGTCTGTATCTTTTGCTGCCTCTATGGGCCCTCCACAAAGCTTACCTTTTCACCTAACATATCATCAGCAAACCTCAATACATTACTCTCTGTGTCTTTATCTAAGTCATCAATATTGGTTGTAAGTGACTGAGGCCATACCGTTAATCCTTGTGGTGCTCCATTACTCACCACCTGCCAAGTTGAAAGTATCCTGTTTATTTCCACATTTTGCTATCCTTCCATTAACCAATCCTCTTTTGATGCTAAAATAATACTCCCAACCCTGTGACCACTTTTCTTGCCTGTTAATACTTTGTGTAGTACCTTAGTGAATAGTTTTTGGAACTCCAAATGTATGACAGCTTCTGGTTCCTCTTTATCTATTTTACTGGTCAGATCCTCAAAGAATCTCCAATTTATCAAATGGGATGTTTCTTACATGAAACCATGTTGACTTAACTTGACTGATTTTTTTTAAAGTGAATTGTTAAGATTTTTTAATAACAGATTCCAGAATTTCCCAACAATTGATGTTAGGATTACTGGCCCGTTTTTCCATGTTTTTTCCCTCTCCCTCCCTTCTTAAAAAGCACTATAAGATTTTTCAACTTCCAAAGAGATGTGCCTGTTCCCAAATCGAAGGAATTTTGTATGATCATATTTAACACTTACACTATCTTTGCTGCTATCTCTTTAAGAAGTCAAGGATGTAGCCCGTTGAGTTCTGAGGATTTGTCAAATTTTAATCCATTAATTTTCTCCAGTAATGTTTCTCTGATAATATAACATGCTTAATTTTCTGCCTCTTTTTTAGCTCTTAAGTTGCCATCAACTTCTGGAATAAAACTTGTACCTTCTGCTGTAAATTGATGTAGTGTTCTAAATATAGATATAATATACTCCACAAGCAAATATGGTAAATAATCTTGCAAAACCCTGCATCATAGCAACACTGTCACTTTATTGCAATTACATTTGGAAGTAAGAAATATATTCACTCATCTGTCAGTAGGGGGAAACACTGGTATACTGTATTAAATTACACATATGGCATACCCTACATTATAACAAGGTGCAGAGCTGGATGAACACAGCAGGCCAAGCAGCATCAGAGGAGCAGGAAAACTGATGTTTCCGGCCTCGACCCTTCTTCAGAAATGGGGGAGGGCAAGGGGGTTCTGAAATAAATAGGGAGAGAGGGGGAGGCAGATAGAAGATGGATAGAGGAGAAGATAGGTGGAGAGGAGTCGGACAGGTCAAAGAGGTGGGAATGGAGCCAGTAAAGGTGAGTGTAGGTGGGGAGGTATGGAGGAGATAGGTCAGTCCAGGGAGTACGGACTGGTCAAGGGGGCAGGATGAGGTTAGTAGGTAGGAGATGGGTGTGGGGCTTGGGGTGGGAGGAGGGGATAGGTGGGAGGAAGGACAGATTAGGGAGGCGGGGACGAGCTGGGCTGGTTTTGGGATGCGGTAGGGGGAGGGGACATTTTGAAGCCCAACACCTCATCTTTACCATGGACGTCCAGTCCCTATACACCTGCATTCCCCATACAGATGGCCTAAAGGCCCTCCGCTTCTTCTTGTCCCGCAGGCCCAACCAGTCCCCCTCCACTGACACTCTCATCAGCTTAGCCGAACTCGTCCTCACCCTCAACAACTTCTCTTTCAATTCCTCCCACTTCCTACAGACAAAGAGGGTGGCCATGGGTACCCGCATGGGCCCAAGCTATGCCTGCCTCTTCGTAGGTTACATGGAACAATCCCTCTTCCGTACCTACACTGGCCCTAAACCCCACCTCTTCCTCCATTACATTGATGACTGTATCGGCGCTGCCTCATGCTCCCACAAGGAGCTCGAACAGTTCATCCACTTCACCAACACCTTCCACCCCAACCTTAAGTTCACCTGGACCATCTCCAATACCTCTGTCTCCATCTCTGGCAACCACCTAGAAACCGATATCCATTTCAAGCCCACCGACTCCCACAGCTACCTAGAATACACCTCCTCCCACCCACCTTCCTGCAAAAATGCCATCCCCTATTCCCAATTCCTTCGCCTCCGCCGCATCTGCTCCCAAGATGAGGCATTCCACTCCCATACATCTCAGATGTCCTCATTTTTCAAGGACCGCAACTTCCCCCCCTCAGTGGTCGAGAATGCCCTCGACCGTGTCTCCCACATTTCCCGCAACTCATCCCTCACAACCCCTCCCCGCAATAACAACCAAAACAGAATCCCCCTCGTCCTCACGTACCACCCCACCAACCTCCGGATCCAACGCATCATCCTCCGACACTTCTGCCCTCTGCAATCCGACCCCACTACCAAAGACATTTTTCCCTCCCCACCCTTATCTGCTTTCCGGAGGGGCCACTCTCTCCATGACTCCCTCATCCGCTCCACACTCCCCTCCAGCCCCACCACACCCGGCACTTTTCCCTGCAACCGCAGGAAGTGCTACACCTGCCCCTACACCTCCCCCCTCACCCCCATCCCAGGCCCCAAGAAGACTTTCCACATCAAGCAGATGTTCACCTACACATCTGCTAATATGGTATACTGCATCCGCTGCTCCCGTTGTAGCCTCCTCTACATCGGGGAAACCAAGCGGAGGCTTGGGAACCGCTTTGCAGAACACCTACGCTCGGTTCGCACTACACAACTGCACCTCCCAGTCGCGAACCATTTCAACTCACCCTCCCATTCCTCAGACGATATGTCCCTCCTGGGCCTCCTGCAGTGCCACGACGATGCTACCCGAAGGTTGCAGGAACAGCAACTCATATTCCGCTTGGGAACCCTGCAGCCCAATGGTATCAACGTGGACTTCATAAGCTTCAAAATCTCCCCTCCCCCTACCGCATTCCAAAACCAGTCCAGCTCGTCCCCGCCTCCCTAACCTGTCCTTCCTCCCACCCCAAGCCCCACCCCCATCTCCTACCTACTAACCTCATCCCACCCCCTTGACCTGTCTGTCCTCCCTGGACTGACCTATCTCCTCCCTACCTCCCCATCTACACTCACCTTTACTGGCTCCATCCCCGCCTCTTTGACCTGTCCGTCTCCTCTCCACCTATCTTCTCCTCTATCCATCTTCTATCTGCCTCCCCCTCCCTATTTATTTCAGAACCCCCTTCCCCTCCCCCATTTCTGAAGAAGGGTCTAGGCCCAAAACGTCAGCCTTCCTGCTTCGCTGATGCTGCTTGGCCTGCTGTGTTCATCCAGCTCTACACCTTGTTATCTCAGATTCTCCAGCATCTGCAGTTCCTGCTATGTATACCCTACATTATAACTTGTGTGATCTGAATGTTCACATGTATATAATGTCTTTTTTTTTTAATGTCTGGAGCTACATTACAATTAACTCCAATAATGCCTCTAAGAAAAATCTGTAAAACGTATTGATCTTCTATGTCTGTAAATGCTGGTTCATAAGTGCATTGTTATTTAAGAATAAATACAAAGACAAGCAGAGCATTAGTTTCTGTTAAAACTATGTTTTTATTAATTAAAATTGCAACAAGAAATATTCTACAATAAGATCATAGGCTAATCTTCTGTCAACATTTGTGATATCAATATAACACATCTTGATACAAGTGTTCCAATAAACTCCACCTTAGGTCTGTCTGATTTCCTTTCCACTAAGGAACTAAATAGAAGTAAAATAATCTCCAATTAAAACAAAAGAAAAAAAGAATTTGTTTCATCCTTGGATAAACTATTGTTCCCTCATGTTCTCTAATTTCTGCTTAGTGGCAGGATCCCTAGTGATTACATAAAGAAGGTTTTTGCTGCAGCTCAGATTTCCATGTGCCCTCTCAAATTTCATGTGCATGTACACGTACAAAATAGGGCCAGAAGCAGACCACTCTGCCCCTCGAAACCACTTCACCATTCAATAAGATCATGGCTGATCTGTTGTGTTTTGAATTTCACAATGCCACCTTCGTCCGATAACACTTGCCTAATGAGAATCCATCAACATCAGTCTTAAAAATATTCCATGACCCCATTTCCAATGCCTTCGGAGTCACAAGTCCCATAATCCTCTGAGAGAAACAAATTCTCTTCATCTCTGTCTGGGAAGGTGACCCGTAATTTTGAAACAGTTCTGCACTCACCCGCAGAGGAAGCACCCCTTCCACATCCACCTTGTCAACACCATTCATGATCTTCATTGGAACATCACAGCAGCCCCAAGACAGAAATGTTAGCATGGAACCAAGCTGTTTTATTGAGATGGCAAGCACTTGGGAGGTCAATAGTCAATGTCATGCCTATGGAGATGTTCTGCTCCAACCCACTTATGCCTTCCTTAACTAGGGAGTCAAAACTACCACAACCGCTGTCGAAAGTGGGGAAGCTTACCATTACATTATAAAATATTGATTTGTTCAGTTTTATATGTTAAGACTGTATTTATCCAATAAAAGGATACCCATATTTGTCCTGATAGAAATATCAGGATAATAAGCCTTTGCCACTAACACGGTGCTAAAATAATTACGTGCGAACGCAGAGCACTTCTAAATTCCAACAATGAACACGATAAACAATAACACTCACTCTGAGTCAGAAGGTTGTGGTTCAAACATATCAAAGTTATTGAATGGTGTACATTATCTAGACTGTGTTTTATTGTTATATTATTTGTAAGGGAATCAGAACTAATTGTCATACAGGTATTCATTCAGGATTAACCATTTTCTGCTCACTGCAGTTAGGTGCCAAGCAACTATTTATCAATCCACAAGGCACATGGGGAGCTGTAAGAAATGCAATTACTGAAGCTCTACTGTTTGAGTCTAAACTTGTGATTGTTTCAAACTTATGGGAATCAGAAAACATGACAAGCTGACACTTTAGTGTAATCATAAGGGACATGTACAGTGGTCAGTAGTCCTGTTCTTTGGATGAGATCTCAACCTTGTATCGACTGTTCAAACTGTTTAGCCATCCCCCCTCCCACCAGATTAGGCTGGACCACAACAAGGGGTATTGGACCTAAGAAGCCAACTACTGCAGGATCATCCTGGGGTGTAAAGGTAATGTGTACTACATTTTGTCCTTATTTTTGACCAATATTGAAAGTGCATCTTTCTTGTCAATACCTGCCTCTTCTATCTTTCAGCATGATCCTGCACAATATCTCACAACAGAATTTTAGATCCTGTCTTTCCTCCATTGAGGATGATTCAGTTGATTCAGGCAATTCTTTTAGGAAATTAATCCAATGAAACTCCATTTCAGCCCAAGTTGTTCAATCTCAGAAGGAAAAACCAGTAAAACCTAGAAATGACACACACTGTTTTGACTCATCTGATGCTGTCATCCGATGCAGAATAATTTTGTTTTTAAATTCACTCACAGGATGTGGGTGTTGCTGATTTGGCCAGTATTTATTGCCCAAACCTACTTGTCTTTCAGCACATGGTGGTGTGCTGTCTTCTTGAACCGCTACAGTCCATGTACAGTAGATACACTCACACTACATTATGGAGGGAATTCCTTGGTTTTGATTCAATGAAACTGAAGGAACGGCAATATATTTCCGAGTCAGGATGGTGAGTGACATGGAGGAGTACTTGAAGTTTGTAGTTTTCCCATCCACCAGCTGTTCAAGCCCTTCAAGATGATAGTGGTTGGGTGGTTAGAAAGTGTTGTCAGAAGAGTTTTGTTGAATTTCAGCAGAGCATTTTGTGATTTGTATAAAACACGAGCTGCTTTACAAATATAAAAGTTTTCAGTGCAGCAAACAAGGGGTGACAGATTTCATCAACATACAGATCATAGTGCTATCCTGATTAAAAATGAAAGACTTTCATGAGTTCAGGAAATGTCACTGCACTTTACAGCCAATGTAGTTTTTTAAGAAGATCTAGATATATTTGTAGAAAATTGTTTAGCAATTAGAGAACTATTAAAAATAGAGATCATCAGGATAAATGGTGCTTCCTGTACTGTTGCATTTGGCTGTAGGCAAGGTAACAATTTCTTTGGAGGAAACCAAGTCAGCACAAGAGATTGGATCAAGCATTTATACAGACTTATCCTTTGGTAATTAGTTTAGTTAAAACTGATGAGTTGAAAATCTACATTCTTTAATAGCCCTCATAAATGATTATCCTTGTCTGTCTGAACACTTGATGAATCCTCTCTAGGATTAGGAGACTGAGGAAAATTGTAGGCACTCCCCTACTGCTCTACTTCAAGACCACTCAACAAAGGCTGTGGACTCTGGGACTTTTCTTATTCAACACATTCAACAGTTAAACAACATGTAATTCATTTACTCATTCACCTACTAAAGAAGTGTAATGCAGTATTCTGATTAACCTGACTCAAAATAATTTGCACAGCAGAACAACACAAGGCAAAAGTTGTATGGTTCCAGACTGATTCCTGGAACAGCAGGACTGACATACGAAGAGAAACTGGATCGCTTAGGACTGTATTCACTGGAGTTTAGAAGAATGAGGGAAGATCTCATCGAAACCTGTAAAACTCTTAACAGGACTAGACATGTTAATGCAGGAAGGATGTTCTTGATGACTGGGAATTCCAGAACCAGGAGTCACAATCTAACAATACGGGTTAGGCTATTTACGACTGAGATGAGAAATTTCTCCATTCGGAGAGTGGTAAGCCTGTGGAATTCTCTACCACAGAAAGCAGTTGAGGCCAAAACATGCAACATTTTCAAGAAGGAGATAGAAATAGTTCTTAGGGCTAAAGAGATTAAATGGCATGGGGAGAAAGCAGAAATAAAGTGCTGAGTTGAATGGTAATTCATGATTATATTGAATGGCAGAGCAGGCTTGTAGAGCTGACTTCCTCCTATTTTTTGTTTTTATGCTTCTATGGTTTAAAAAAAGAGTTTGTAAATGTGATAGCTCAGTGAGTAACTGGGACGTGGAGAGTACTTTGAACATGCCTGGATTGTGTGGAACCAGAGGAAGATTTGCTACAGGATTCCCAGTCCTGATCACTATCTGACACCACACCCCCCTGCCCCTTTTCTAGAAGGATATGTTTAGAAACTGCAAGTGAATAGCTCACTAGTATTGTCTCGCTCCCACATGCCAAGTGAACTTGAGTAGGGAACCAGAGGGCCATACATCAGTTCAGGAAAAAGTGGAAAAGGGATAATGCTAGGCGTGCTTAAGTATGTATTTTCTTTCTTTTTGCATCTGTTCACCAATGGAACATCCAAATGAAGTTCAGGTGAAATAGTTTAGGTGAGCAGTTTCTCTTTTCCACTGATGATAAGACAACTAACTGCCATTTCCTGAAATCAGTTGTTATCAGATTAAAATATTGGGTCACCCATTGTGTGGTGATACTTAGTCCTACATCATCAATTTCATGCAACCTTTTTGGCAACTACTTAATTGTTTTAAAAGGAAAAGTGTCATTTGAGAATGTTTCTCATGAAACTCCATACACTTTAACACTTACTGATGACAACATAGGATCCAAATATAAGATAAATCTTATATCATGTTCCACAAACCAGACAGTTCAATTTTTAAGTATAAAGATGAATAAGTTCAGTGGGACGATAACTTTCCTTGCCATTTTCAGCAAATTATGTATAATCGGAACAAATAACTCTGTGGCTGAAACAGAAGTGACTTCCACTGCTCTTCTGCCATAAAATTACACTCAATGTTCCCTTGTACGTTTTGTCCCTTTCCATGATTTACTCAGAATCCTGCATGACCTTATTTAAATATATTACAATTGGGCCAGTGATGCAGCTACAAGTTTCTTACTATTATATAGAAAATTGAGGCCCTTTAACCTCTTAAACCTGTGCTGTCATTCAATAAAACTGTAGCTAATTAACATTATGCCCAGACCCCAGGTTGTTAACATTCCAGATTAGATACCCCAAATTATTCAACTCCCATGTGAGGAAGGATGAACCGGGTCTCTTTTTTATTCACCAACTCTTCGAGTGGTCACGAAAATGTTAATTTAAAAATGGATCCCTTCCCCTTCTCCTTGACCTAAATGAACTTATCTTTTAAAAAGGAGGCAACTTAATCAGGTTCTCTTAAGTTAACAAAGAGAGTATTTATTAATAACTAAACACAAAAAAAAATTAATTACACAACACACATGTGGACTGATTTGAAATAACAGGTGAATCCAAAAAGAGAAAAGAATAAGAAAAAATATACTGATCAGTTTCTGAATTTGTCCACAAAAAGTGTCAATAGTTGAATGCTGTGACCATTGCTTCTGATAGTTCAACTGTCAGCATCAACACTATCAGTTTCTTGATCCTTACTTTGGTTGAGATTTTGTAGTTTAGATTCCCTCTAGGGCCCTCCAGTAGATTTGAAATTGGCTTTTAAGTACAGACTGAGTGACCGTTTTAAAGAACACATCAGTTGATAAGAATGACCCCAACTTTCCAGTTGCTTGTGATTTCAGTTATCCACCTTGCTTCCATGCTAATGTTTCCTTGGCTGCTATAGTGTTCCAATGAAGTATAATGAAAGCACTTCACTTTTCACTTGGACACTTTACAATATCCAGGTCTTAATATTGGGTTTCACAACTTCGGGGAATGATCTCTGTACTCCATTTTTCCCTGGTTGTGCTTATTTATATGTCTTGTTGGCTTTGCTCTCAGCAAAGCGGACCTCTTTTCTCCTTTTCACAACTAACATTTACACCGATGTACTCCCTAACACTCTATAACCCCCATTATCACTGACATTGTCTTTTGCTCTGTTCACTCTCACGACCTACTCCACTTATTCTTCCTCCCCCTACGTGTACAGCATAAAAAAATCATTTTCCAGTAAAAAAAAAGCCATATTGGACTTGAAAATTCAACTGTTTCTCTTCACAGATGATGCCAGACCTGCCAAGACTCTCCAGCATTTTGTGTTTTTATTTCAGATATCCAACATCTGTAGTATTTTGCAAAATGTTTCTTGTTGCATACATCCCTCTCACCTTGGTCCATATCATCTTTTGTCATTTAATCACTTGTGCCTTCCACTTCATCTCAAATCTTCTATATTCCTTCTTCCTCTCACTACTGTTGTAACATTTCCCAGATCTAATAAATGCTTTCAGACCAAAAATGTTAACTCTTGCTGTCTAACCATCTGAGTAATGTCAGCATTTTATGCTAATATTTCCGATTTCTAACATCACGCCCCACCTTCCCCACAGGTCATCTCGGTATCCTTGTTGAGTGAAAACTGGTTTTAGCTTTAGGCCTGGAGCTTTATTTTTGGCGGCATAACAACACTAAATATTTTCATGTAACCCATAGTAATGGGTACTTTCTTCTCCTGAATAACCAAATTATAGTATTATGCATTCTAACTTAACTATTAATTTAGTTACATTGATAGGGTGGTAGAGGTTTGAAACTTCCATAAACAGCATTAACAGATCTAGCATCAAATTTTAAACCTGAGATAGATAATTTTTTGTTAAGCAAAAAGTATTAAAGGGATATGGGTCAAAAGCAGATATTTGGAGTTAGGCCTCAGGTCAGCCATGATCTCATTGAATAGCTAAACATGCTCAAGACCTAAATGACCGACTCCTGTTCCTATGTTCCTGTGGGATAAACGTCACTTAATAGTATAGTGCAGAAAAGAAACCATTACAACATTGGGATTTGCCATCACTGAGTCAAAAATGCTGGAATTCCCTCCCTAAGGGTGTTGTGGGTCTACCAACTGCAGCCATTCAAGGAGGCAACTTACCACCACCTTCTCATGGGTAACAAATGCTGGCACAATCAGCGACACTGATGCTCCACCAAGGGAATAATAAAAGAAGTCTCCACCTATACTAGCTTCAGCAGGGATCATACAGGGATCAAAAGTTTGAGCATCTCAGACTTGAAAACTCAGTTTGACCCAACATCCAAATCTTTTTCAGGAAGAGTTCCAGATTTCCATTATAGTTAGCTTTTGTTAAAAGATTTGCTTCCTGATTTTGTTCCAAAATGGTCTAGCTCTAATATTAATTTACTCTGTTTGAGATATCCCCACTGGAGGAAATAGTTACTCTATTATTTTAAACCATTGCAGACAGGGGAAGAGATGATAGGATGGTTCCCTTTTTCTCTACTATTCAACTAACCGGAGGCAGATGTTTCAAAGAAATTTTTGTTTAAAATACCGTAACTCAAGGCGAAGGCAGATTTTCTTGTAAGTTATAAAAACAGGAAATATCTTGATGTCTTAATATCCAAAAACATTCTCAGCAGCACACATACATGCACACACACACATACCACTGACGCAGAAAATGTGATTACAAATGAGGTAAGCATGTAGTTAAGTCATAAGAGTCCAAATTCTACTATCACCCTTGATTCTCACAAAATACATCCTTGAACTGTTGCAGGACTGCGATTCTTGTTCTTACAGCTGGAGTTAAAAAGTTTCTGGCTTTACTCCAGCTGAGAAACTTCTATGATGTTTTGTTCTTCAAACTGATAGATAAAGTCCAGTCCCAAATCCCTGACTGATGGTGTGTCTCAAGTAGGGTCTTTCTTCACTGGTCTGGATTAGCTTCCGTCCTTCACTCTCTGTCTGATCTCTAAGTGTTTCTTAATAAATGTTGCTTATCAAAACCTGGTTTCTGTCATGTTACCATAGCATCTGTTTTTCCTTTGTCCACACAAATGGTCTCCAACAACTGAGACATTGACACAAAATATTATTTGAGTTTAACCCATTTGCATCACCAGTAAGGAAATGGTCCAATTTAACTTGACTATTCAAATGGATTAAACTCATACAACTCTGATTGAACGTCATTTGATACTTTTGTCCAGGCAATAAGTCTATCCTTTTGCAAGTTGGATTGCTTCAGGTTAGATTAATTCAGCTGTTTATTTCACTTAAGACAATGACAAGGAAAGTTTCATTACACCAGTCATAACCAGATCGAAACCTAGAGATGAAGAGTTCTAACATTTTCTTATGGAGTCTTCTCAATAGAATTAAAAAACTTGCAAGCTCAGAGATGTATAATTCAATTTCCATGAACATCGTATTGTCCATGAGTCAACCTTCCCTGAGTAGTAGAACAGAAGCAAAGTTGTAGGTTTCAGGGAAATTTCTGGCATCAGTGACAGGTTAAAACATGAAATTTCACACAATACATACAGAAAAATGCACACAGTTCTTTAAGTGTGATTTCCCCAAAGATTAAAATGAGAAATCGTTTAAAAAGATATTTATCCCAGTAAGCAGGGAAAAAACATGAAAGTAATTGAGAAAGTGCATTATGCATGAATTCCAACCAGCCACTGCAGCAACGGTTCATGAACTTGTTGTTATCATTAAGAAATATATGTCCGAATCATAATATGTTGAGGCGTCACAAATTTTCCAAATCTCTTAGTCTGCACTGCATGAGATCAACTAATTTAGAAAGTCATGGGTGGGCCTGATTTTTATCTCACTACACACCTGTGGTTTTTTTGCAATTGCAGCAGACTGGCATCTGAACAATATTTAAATTTGGATGCAGTGCAATTTCAATCTTCTGGACAGATTATGCACATTAGGTGCTCTGGACAGTACAACTGAACATAGAACAATCTAAACAAAATGGAATAACTGGGAGGTATGGGAGTTGGGGGAAATCACTTCAACAGTGTGATAAGAAGACCTGACACTTACATGATAATGTTAGTATAGAGTACCATTGCAAACAACTTCATTGAAGCTTAATTAAAGATGAAGGAGGAGATTAAGTGTTAAAACCTTAAAACTTTTTTTTGTATTCATTCACAGGATGAACCTAGTTCATCATTTGTTGTTCATCCCTAATTGCCCATAATGCAGTTAAGAGTCAAAGATACTGCTCGGCATCTGGAGTCACACATAGGCCAAATCTAGTAAGGACAGCAGATTTCCTTCCCTAAAAGGACATTAGTGAACCAAATGGCTTTTTCCCAGCAATTGACCATGGTTTTAATGGTCATCTTTACATTCGTAATTCCAAATTTCTTCCAAAAAATAAATTCAAAATTCTACCACCTGAACAGGTATAGTGATAGTACCACTAGGCCATAGTCTCCCTAAGGTAGGTGCTAAGTCTTTGTTTTTATTGTCTATGGCAATTTTCAATCAAAGTAAAAGCTACCAATTTCCAGAAAATAATTTTTCCTTTGGCATTCAGGAGATTAATACATAGATGAGTTTGTTCTCCCATAGTACAGTTGCTCAAAGTAAATAAACCTATGCCTGTTGTGATGTAGTCACTTTAATGTCATTAAATATCATAGAATTCTAAAACATGTGCCGTATCTGGTTTAGACATATTTGAAAAAAAAAGGCTAAAATTAAAAGGTTAGGATTCATAAAATTTCAGTGCTGCAAATCAAGACTTTCCTGGCTTTTCAGGGCTATCATTCTACAGTAATTATAACTGAAGTATTAGAGATTCTAAATAGCAAGTTCTAGGATGACGAGTGACAAGCCTTGTCAACTGAAATTGCCTCAGTTCTTTTCATCTCCTTGCCCATTCCTACTTCTGTAACCTGCAAGGCTTCAAGTGCACTTCCAAATCTGGCCTTTGCATTTCCTTGATTTAAATCAGTCCATCATGGGCAACAGAGCCATCACCTGTTGAGGGCCTAAGGTTTGGAATTCTGTCCCTAAAACGCCTCTTGCTTTCTTCCTCTCAAAGAATTCTTGAAACCTTCCACATAGCTTTTGATCATAGGCAGCAGTATCTTCTTATATTGCTTAACCTCAATTTTTATTTGTAATGCTCCTGTTGGAACAGTTAATTATATTAAAAGGTGAAACATAAGTTGTTATGGCTGAGGAACAGGTAAGTTCAGACCCATGGTTCTTAAACCCAGCTGGGAATTTAAACAATGAGGAAAACATAAAGAGACTGCAAAGTTTGCAGTTTGCAAAGAGATGTTGGCAGGTTAAGTGAGTGGGCAACAGAATTGCAGTAGGAATATAACATGAGAAAGTATGAAGCCATTGTGTCATCGGAATAAACAAGCAGATTATTATTAAAAGGCTTGAAACTTGTAAATGTTGAGGGTATTGAGTTTGTTTTAGGGAACAAAGTCTTAACCTACAGGTAGATAATGAGCAATTGGGGATTGAAACACATGAATTATATCTTATTACAATTGTAAAGGGATTTGGGGAAATTGTACTCGGAATGCTGTGAGCCATTTCGGTCTCCACATTTAAGAAAAAATTTACTTGCATTGGAGGCAGCGCAACAAGGGTTCACTGGATTGGTCTCTGGGAATAAGAACAGTTTTCTATGAAAGGCTGTGTAAATTCAGCCTAAAACCAGTGGAGTTTAGAAGAATGAGAAGTAGTTACGTTGAAATATGCAAGATTCTGAAGCGTTTGATAGGGTAGAAAATAGGAGGTGTTTTCCCACCAGGGAAATCCAGAACATAGGGACATAGTCCCAAGGTAACAATGATATTGGACTGAGATGAGGAGGTATTTATGCAGTCAAAGGGTTGTCAATCTTTGGAATTGTCTACCCCAGAGGGGTGTGGAATCATGATCATTAACTATATTTATCTCAGCCTTAATCAGATTTTTGATCTCTCATGGAGTTGAGAAACACAAGAACAGGAAGGAAAGTGGAACTGAAACAGAAGAACAGCCCTAAATGTGTAGTAGCATTCACTACACAGGCTCTATGGTAACAAGTCATACAGTTTACTCAATACCCCGTTTATAGACTCATGGAGGTCTACAGCACAGGAAAAAGTCTTTAAACATCTCCCCATGTCAAATCTGGGTCTGTTGTAGATTAATTCGAAGATCAATAATTATGATCAGTTCACACCTCCTCAGGTCATGTGACTATCTGAACAGTAGTTTAACAAGAATTTACTTGCATTGGTCTTTAATCATGGGTGGGAATTTCTGCAGCCTATTGAATATGGTCACATGGGTTGGAAACAGTTGGAGCCTCCTTTCTTTTCATAAGGGAACAGGTTTTTCCAAATCAGTCACCTAAGTATGAAATAGCAGTTCTGTTAGAGGCTTAAGTGCAATCAATTGCTTAAAGAAAATTAAATATATTTTAAATTCCTGCATAGGTTTTGCAGATAAGCAACACATGTCAGACTACTCCATGTTGTACAAAGTACCTCCCACTCAGCTGCCTAAATTCTGTCCTTACTTCAACTAGTTGTCCTCTACCCCTTACTTCAGACCTTGCATTTTAAAAAATTGAGTCTTCACAGTTTCTCTTCAACAGTTTGTATTCACCACATTTAAATATTGTGTTACAATCAACCAGTTAAAATTTTTTTTCAAGTTTTTCTTTTGTCAAATTCCTCAGGAAAAGTACGACAGAAGTATCCAGGGTCAAAAAAAGAAGCAAGTGTAAATAAAAGAGAAGCTAATGGGATAAAGGGTGAAATGTTTCCAAAGGAAGATTGCTGTAGGTGGCCAATCATCTCACTGACAGGGTTCTCTGCTCTGTGTCCTACTCTAAACTATCTTCAGCAGTTTTAGACCTGTGCTACACTGCACTACTTCATTGTAATGTAATTCCTCAGTTAATGGAACAGTGCATTTTCACATGCGACAAGAGCTAGCCAACATCTGATGAATGGGTAGTAGCATTCACCACACAGGTAACATAATAGCCATCTCCTACACAGCCCAACATTTTGCCCTCACTACTCAATTACATTATCATTGCCACATATCCCATCAGATTAATCACAAATTCAAATCATGCAAGAGACACAAGTGCTATTACTGTTAGAAGTCAGATGCAAAGTGTTGTCTGTATGACTCATTGCCTAACTTCCCAATACCCCCTCACTAAGAGCCTTTTGCATTATGACACAATACTTTCCATTTGCCTGAATGGGTACAGCAGCAAAAACACTCAAATTTGACGCCAGAGAAAAGTCTATTGATTAGTATTGTACACTTTGGCCATCCACTCTCGACACCACTTGCATGGAATGACTGCACTGTGTAATATCTACAGGTGCAGGGTAGCTACCTAGTAAGGAGGTGCATTCGGGCAACATCATGCCCAGTTTCCCCTCCATATCTCACATCATCCTGACTTTATTTTATATGCCTGTTCTTTCACTGCCTCTAAATTAAAATTCTACAACTCTCTACTTGACTGTGTTGTGGGAGTAGCTTCACAAGCTGGACTGCACACCATCAAGAAAGCTCACCACCCACGTCATCACGTTGCCAATGATACGCAGACCCCAAAAAAAATTAAGTATACTTAAGCAGAAACACTCAGATATTGGTAAAAGTTTGATTTATTCAACTTAATACATTCAAAAGTACATTCAATCACTATATATAATAGTAAATTGTCTGATTTCAGAGCACAAACAGTACTAATATATCAAGAGCTGAACTCTTGATATTAAATTTAACTATATTAACAAAGCTGCACTAATTACAGTGACATATCCCATAGTTATTTTATAGTGTGTAAATCACTGAATTCCAATGCCATCAAATTCTGGATTAAAGAAAACAAGACTTATGAAAACATTCAAAATTATCTTTGACAGATATTTACCAAATAATTTTTATTCGCAAGAGCCACATATCCCCTTCATTGTTTTTTACGCAGGGTAAGTGTTAACTGTAGGCAAGATAGCATATGGAAAACATGCTTCCAGAGTTCAGGTAATACTATTCTAAAGTTATAGTCAGTTGAGCTTTGAAGGCAGCTGAATGGCTCATCCTGATTTGTGAACTCCACTCAGCGGTGAGAATACTCTATACCGCCATATGTGGTGTCCTACAAAAACTTCAAAATAACACTTCAATCAATCACAGATAGATAAAACAAAATACATTTCCCATAAATACAGCACCAGTTGGAATGTTTTATATTTAAAGCACATTGGGGAAAAAATGCAACACTTTTAGGCATAGAATTTTGTATAGCTGCTCTGCATCAATTTGCTCCTCTACATTCAAACTAGATGTTATGGCCATCACAACAGTCAATGACACAGAAGTACAAGTGGCATTGAGTCTCTACTTCCACTACCACCAATGTGAATGTAATGATTTACGTAGCCAGAATAGTTCCACTATTAAAAACTGAAAGAACTGCAGATGCTCGAATTCAGAAACAAAACCAGAAATTGCTGGAAAAGCTCAGGTCTAGCAGCAACTGAGGTTCTGAGAAAGGGTCACTGGATGTGAAATATTAACTCTGATTTCTCTCCACAGATGCTGTCAGACCTGCTGAGCTTTTCCATTTTATAGTTCCACAACTGTTAGTAGCCCACGTGTTTATTTGCCTTGTGTGGATTCAGACCCAAGAGTCTGAATTATTCAATAACAAGATATCAGATCTGGCCTGTCCTTGTGCAACAGGAAAATATCACTTTCCTTCCAGCAGATATAATTGAATAAGCCAAAATTAAGCTCTAATCAGATTGCACCCTTTCTCAAAAGCCACAGGATAGGAAATAAATTGTTTCCCTGTTGCTATCTAGGTAGATATCAACTCACGAAATCCCAATCCAATTTGGTTTAATGATCATCCTAGTCTTCATGACTCAGATCACCACTGTGACACTCCACTAGTTACATCCTGAAAACGGCCCCATTATCCCAACTCTGTCTTCTGCTGGTTAGCCAATCTTTTAGCCGTGTTAATGCACTACCTCCAACACAATGAGAGCTTTTGTTAAATCATTTTGTACGTACCTATCAAATGCCTTTTTGGAAATCTAGCACAGTACTGCACTAAATATATCAATTGTCCATTCAGGCCAATTTTATTGGTAAGGAAGTTACCAAACTCTCAAAAAATGGATCGGTCATCTGGAGAAATTGAATTTGCAGCTTGAATATGTTAAAAGCCATTATAGTCCTGCACAGGACTTTTATTTTAAATATGGGTGCCACTGTCTAGCCAAGCATTTATTGTCCATGTCCAATTGCTCTCAATATAGGTGGTGGGGAGTCTCCTCCTTGAAATACTGCAGTCAATGTGGTGTAAAACACACCCACAGTGCAGTTGAGAAGAGATTTTGACCTAGTGACAGTGAAGGTGTAAAGGATACATAGGTCCAAGATGGTATATGGAATGGTGACAAGTTTGCACATGGTGGTATTCTCATGTGTTTGCTGCCCTTGTCCTTCTAGGTTCATCCAGAACCATATCATCCAGATAAAAGCATTAGGTCAGCTGGCCACAAATTGTGTTATCTGTAAAAGATCCATAAAGAATCCTTGAAGACAGAAAATTGAGACTAATATTGGTGTAGAAATTGCTGTCAAAATTAAGATGTCTTCATAACTTATGGATAAACAATACAGCAATGTTATAGGGAGTTAAACATGAATGTCCAAAAGTTGCTACCCAAGTTAGCTATAGCTTCACAAAGAACAGAAATAAGATTTGCCCCTAGCCAACCCATATGGTTTTGAAAAGGAACTTGTTGCCCTTGTCCACTATTAAGCTCACCACACAATTTTAATTCTAGTCATTAGTTGCAGAGATGAGCTCTTTTCTTCATATGCACTACTAACTGTAGGAGATAAGCAATGTGAAAAGTGGTAAGATTCGGGAAGCTGACAGTTCCACGGAGTTTACACATTCTAGCCACACTGCTGATTGTTATACATGGACCTACCTAAAAGGGATGGGGCTTGTTTTTTTAATAAGCCCCTCAAACAGTTCTGGGGTCACAGTTAATTGAAAAATAACAGACAAAGACGGTGGCAAGCTCCATATGGAAATAAAGTGCTGAAACAGCATATTTGGGCCACAGATTCTGTATAGTCAGAATTCAGGAAGAAGTATGGGTAGTCAGAAGATGCATAACTAATAGTATAGTTAAGACAGAGTTAGAAGTTGACGGCAGTTGAATAGCTGTGTGAAGTCAAAATTGAGGAAAATATCCTAGGAATCAGTAGGCACAGCTTAGGGTTGGTGTTAAAGTTCAGAAAAAATCTGGAGGGGCTTGGAAGATATTGTGCATCGTTAATAGCTAGTGAAGACGAAGGAAATAAACGAGCAATATTTGCTTTAACCAACTGAACAAGATTAGAATTCAGGAAAAAAATTTGGGCAATTCTAGTTTGGTGAAGCTGGAGTTGTGAATGAATAAGTGCTGGGGCATAGATTCCAGAATTCCATAGACACAGGAAAGGAAAGTGAACCAACAGCCTGTAAGCAATCATTAGGGCAGTCCATGACTGAGTAGCTCTTTGGGGGTGTAATTTCAAGGCCAGGTCATCAAAAGTGAGGAACTATAATCCCTTGTGAAGCTTTAATAAGATCTGCTGACCCAGTGTCGGTAGCATCTGGAGAGGAATGTGGGGAAATCTATGGGATTGGTCTCAATCCCAGTTGTTGCTCACTGTGTTCTGTAGGGTGTTCAAACAAAGATTGTCTATGACCCATATTTGCCTCATGTTAATTTTGAGATGTTAGAATGCAGATTATACATAGCAAAGATGCAAAAAGATAGTAAGTTTTTCATAATAAACACGTTGACTTTTGTTGACTAAAAGAAAAAAAAGGCTGACTTATTCCCAATGCTAACCCTAATGCAGTCTAAGACCTATATGATTGGCCATATCATCTAGATTAAACTTCAACATCATTGTGACCAGTACAGGAGTGAGACTTGAAAGTAATTGGTGCACCCCTCCAACCTCCCTTGTAACAATTTGCAAGTAAAATCATTACATGCGCTGGTATCACTCTGTTTTCTGTGTTAATAACTAGAAATGAACCTCCCTAGAGGTGCATATTTATTATAAGCATATATGGTACTGAATTCACTTTTTATATCATCTCTCTAAGTTCTTATTTCCCAATATGTAAAACTCTTTAGTTGAGAAGATACTGTGTTGTCTTCTCTTGTTCATTCAGGTCCTAGGTACCATGCTAATTTGCTGCAATGTTACAGGCAAAAAAAAGCAGCTTTTGAGCTGAAGGTTCTTGAGACAAGTTTAACTAATGGCAGATACTGTTAGACGTACTCTACTGCAGATTAGTCCTATCTACACACGTAGAAGTATGCAATAATGAGAGATAAGTGTACACAGTGCTAGCGCTCGTTATTTTTTAATACTGTGTGCATTTTTGCCATAAAAGGAAATAAAAGATATTTGAATCTGAGCAGAAAAACAAAACCAAATGTGTAAGTAGGCAGGAAAAAGAGGAAGGTTGCTTTTCCTTGAAAATAATTTATTTTAAATGATTTCTAAACGTAGATGAGAGTAGTTTCTAAAATAAAGTTTTACCATGAGAATTGTTAAGTTTGACACCAATTTTTTTGGTGGTTTTCATAGTTTTTTGTAAAGATACTCTTATGCAAATAAAACCACAAGTGTGCTTTTAAGTAGATTTATGGCTTTCAGTGTAATATCCTGTTCTATTAGGTTCGACAAAAGCTGAAAAATAATCACAGCAGTTCACATTGTGACCATAAGAAATTACAATTCCCATCACATTTATGGTTTGATATGGAGCCAGCCATTAATACCTGCCAGCAATTGTTATCCAGTTCCATTCCCATAGATATTAATACAGGCACTTTGTCCTGTATTAAATATTCATCTATTTGGGCAAACTTGGCTGTTCAAAAAGTTGTTTGTACCTACTTGAGAACATAAGAACAGGGATAGGTCACTGAGCATCATGAGCCTGCTTGATTAGTCAACAAATCATGGATGATCTTATACCTCAGACTGACCATCCTACACTATCCCCATATCCTTCAATTCCCTCAAGATCCAAAAATAATCTATTAATATTATTCATGAACATATTCAATTACTGAGCATTCAGTGTCCTCTAGGGTAAAAGAATTCTTAACATTCACATCTCTGAGTAAAGAAATTTCTTATCTCAGTCTTAGTCTGAGACCAACAGTCTACAGTTTATGTTGCAGATTCTAGCTTCTCCAACCACAGAAAACAACCTCCCAACATTCAAGCTTTCTTCACAGGACAACCTATAGGAATGAACTCAGTGAACATTATGCATTCCCGTTGAGGCAAGTTCATCTTTCACTTAGCAAACAGACCCGAACCATACACGTTATGCTGGATATGGCCTCACAAAGATTTTTTACAGAATTGCAGTAAGACTCCCTTACTTTCATATTCTAACTTCTTCATAGTAAAGGCTCACGTCATACATTTACCCAATCATTTCCTGCACTTGCTCAACTTTGATGTATATACAAGGACACATAGATCCCTTTGAACGTGAATATTTTGCTGTCTCTCATCATGATTACTTTAGCAATTTAATCCTCATCATTAGTGTCAGATGACAGGCAGCACTGGCAACATCAGTAAACAAGACTAGAGAGAGAAACTTCATGAAGATCGAGCTCTGAAACGAGATGTTAGGTTAATGTTTCAGAAATGCTACTTGTTTGATGTTACACGTCATTTAGCAAGTAAGTCACGTATACAACAAATGTACTTGATATGCATCAAGCTGAGCAAATCTTGAAATAAACATCATTTGTTGTGGCCACAATCTTATCATTTTTCAATTATACAAAGTTATTGTTTTTTGACTGCATTCCAGACATTTGAAATATTTTGAAGAAATGAATTTCTATGATGGACTGAAAACTGGTTATCCTTAGCCACAAAAAAAAATGCCATGTAATTAGCAAAAGTTTGTTTTATGATATTATTCCAGCAATATCAAGCTGAGATTATATAGATTTCTGAATGATAGTCGGAAGTTCACCAACTGGAGGAGGATTGTATTTTTCCAGTCGCATCAGTCGTCGTAGAATATCCTGAGTTTGCATTGGCCAACGGTAGATGTGTGTATTTTGTAGCCATGAAGGAACATGTTTCTGAACAAATAAAAACCCATTTTTAATTTAAAAAGTAAGCATCTGCAATTTGTTCAAAATGCCAGATGTCATGCTGTTAATAAGATGATCATGCTGTTTATTACAACTAGATGAATCACTGATTATAATTTATGCAGCTCTCATAAATTTACTTCAATGTAGTTCTTAATTTAGAGTATCAATGTACTCTGGACTGGTCCCAATTAGTTCAACAAGATTCTATTAGGGTTTTATGAACGATGGTGTGCCTAGACTTTACTGAAATTGAACAGATGTGGAATGCAAGTTTATCTATTTATTAATTTGAGTAATCAATACAGTATCAGACTACAGGTTTAACCTCTTAACGTACATTCAACATTCCTTGGACCTTCAACTGCGATCTTATTTATATCCTACCTCTGCACAATTGTTCCTAAACCCATACATTTGTCTAATCAATGCTTCAAGTTTATTCTAAATGGTTCTCAATTCAATTTCATCCAACATGTATTTTCATCTGTCCTCCATTAACAGCCAGGCTATGTCTACTCCAATCTTCACCATATCTATACAACTCCAATTCTGCGTCCATTCATATATGTATTTTGGTTTCCACTTAGGCACACTCCTTTTAGTTCTCTTTTACTCTTTATTTTTCCTCTTCTTGAGATCTCCTGTCTTCTTTGCTTTTACCCAGTCATCCTTCTGTTCCCCATCATGAAGACTTTTCTACCTTCCTAAGAGTAGGCTGGTCTTGAATACACTTGCAACTTACCCACCCCTCTGTTTTGTTAGCATTCTCCAAAAAGGTCAATCTACCCATTTGAGACGTTTCCTTTGAAAAGCAATACAACTATCCATCCTCTAAAGTACCAGTTAAGGGTTAATCTCATTAACCTTTTATATCCTAATCATTACACCCACTACTGCTTCTGAATCTCCCCACAACTCAATCATTGGGTTTCCCACATTTCCCTCCAGAGAGGGAATTTACTCAAGGATGGCCTTACCCACCAATCTTGTTCTGAATGATTGAACTGGCACCCTGGCATTGACTAATAATTTGCTTATTGTTGACCATTCCATTAATTTTTTTAAAAAATAATTCCTGGGATGTGAGCACCACTGGTGGGGTCAGCATTTATCATCCAGAGGGCGGTTAAGAATCAACTACATTGCTGTGGGTCTGAAGTTATATGTTAGCTAGATCGGGTAAACTTGGCAGATTTCATTCCCTACTGGAGAAGGATGAGCCACATGGGTTTTTTATGATAATCAGCAATGGTTACACAGTCAGCACTAGGTTATCTTTTCTAGATTGAATGCAAATTTCTCCATCTGGAACAGTGGATTTGAATCCTTCTCCTCAGAGTATTATCCAGAGGTTCTAGATTACTGGTTCAGTGACATTACCACTATGCCAATAATGCCCTTCGACCAAGCTATTTGATACTACCCGTCCTGGCCAAACCATTGTGTGACATTATGGCCCGAATTCCCAAGTCAGGCCTCCATTCTATTCAATACTCCTCTGGCATCTGTTTCTCTTTCGAACATCTCTTACTCACATCTCCTTCGAAATCTAATAATCCATTCCGCCCTCAGCCTCTGCAATGAATTGCAATAATTTCAAGCCACCTTGTCGTCCTCTCCAATTTCACTTTCCTCCCTTCATATAATCTTTGACCCCTAATTAAAGCTGCTGCTGCAAACATGCAGCCTCTCGACTATATGCTCAGTCACAGCAAACAGAAGCTTATATTGCATAATCAAATGATTAAACATCTAAATTGCTAAATTTGTCAGTGATAAGTTGCTAATAATACACAAATACACTGGTAACAATCTGTAATCATTTAAGTATTTACTCAAAACCGCTGCAGTGAAAACTAAAAGCTTGGAAAAAAATGATGTTTCATTTTCTACATTATTTTGCAGTTTATATAGTCTCCAATTTACTTTCAGCACAGAATAGTGTCAACATTAATGGCTGTATAACTTTCAGACAATTATCACCTTATCAACCACATCCTAAACCAGCAAAAAAATTGAAAATGTAATCAATGCTGCTAATTAGCAGCACCTATTGTCAATAACCTGTTTGCGATTGCTGCTTAGCTCCTGATCTCATCAGAACTTTGATCAAATCACAATTGAGACATGAATGCTGGAGCAGAAACAAGAATTGCTATCCTTGACAAAGACATTTGATATGGAGCTCGAGCTAAACTTGGGTCAATGGGAAAATGCTGCAGTAAAAACTGCAGTTCAATCAGTCCATGCGGAAAATAATCCCAAACTAAACTAGGCTCGCCTGCCAGCTCACGTCCACATCCCTCCAAATATTTCTTATTCACACACTTATCCAAATGTCTTTTAAACATTGTAATTGTACCCACATCCACCACTTCCTCAGGAGGTTCATTCTATGCAGAAACCACCCTCTTAAAAAAGTCTTTTTTAAAAAACTCTCTCCTCTCACCTTAATAATGTGCCTCTAGTCTTGAAGTCCCCCTCCTAAAGAGAAGACAACTACCACTAACCCTATCTATAACTCTCATGATTTTATAAATTTCTCTAATGTCACCTCTCAACCTCCTACACTCCAGTGCAAAGTGTCCCAGTCCCAGGAGGTTATGTAAGACTACAAAGAGATCTTGATCAATTGGGTCAATGGGCTGAAGAGTGGCAAATGGAGTTTAATTTGGATAAATGCCAGGTAAAACAAAGACATGCGTGGAATGAACTTCCAGAGGAAGCAATGAATGTGGGCACAGTTACAACATTTAAAAGACATCTAGATAAGTACACGAATAGGAAAGGTTTGGAGGGATAGGAGACAAGCGTAGGCAGATGGGACTAGTTTAATTTGGGATTATGGTCAGCATGGACTGTTTGGACCAAAGGGACTGCTTCCGTGCTGTATGACTCTACTCGACCACTCCTTATAATTCAAACCTTCCACGCCCAGCAACATTTTCGTGAATCTCTTCTGAACCCTTTCCTGTTTAATATCCTTCCTAAAACTGGACAACCAGAATTGGTCACAGTATTTCCAGAAGAGGCCGCACCAATGTCCTGTACAACCTCAACATCACTTCCTAACTCCTATACTCAAAGGTCTAAGCAATGAAGGCAAGCATGCCAAGCACCTTTTTAACCATCGGTCTATATGTGATGCGGACTTCAAAGAATTGTGTATCTGAACACCTAGGTCACTCTGTTGAACAATAGTACCTAAGGCTCTACAATATTTGTTGCACCCAAATCCAAATCTTGCATTTATCCAGATTGAACTCCATCTGCCATTTTTTAGCCCATTGATCATTTGATCAAGATCCCTTTGTAATCTTAAAAAAAAACTTTCTTCACTGTCTATTATGACAAAGGCAGATAACTGTGATTCTTGGAAGTCAATCATTACAAACTCTTTAACAGAATCTTTTAAATGAACCATCTTTGCCAATTCAATAGTCTTCAGGAGCAGACAGACATGATTTTGCTTGGAAATTGAAAAGCTACTTCCCAAGAGGCATCACATCTCAAATGCATTACCCTCATCAATACTCCTGGTTATCTCCTTAAATAAAAATCACAATCAAATTTGTCAAACACTGCCTTCCCTCAACAAATCATGATAGCTATCTCTGATTAATCCATGTCTTTCCAATACATTCTGTCTCCCATAATTCTTTTTAATAATTTCCCCACCACTGAGGTTAGACAGGACAGTAATTTCCTGGTCTTTCCCTTCCTCCATTTTTTGAAATAACGGTACAACATTAGCTGTCCTCCAATCCTCTCGCACCTCTCATGTGGCCAGAGAAGATGTCTGCCAGAAGAATTACTGCCAGTGCCCCGATATCTCATTTACCTCTCTCGGTAGTCTTGGATACATCACATCAGCAATATTATCCACTTTTAAGGCTTATAAAACCCCCAAACTTCTCACCCTCTCAATTTCTTCCAATATTTCAAAGCCCTCCACCTTGATGTCTATACCAGTATTGTCCTTTTCCATTATGAAGATCGACGCCAAATATTCATCGAGGACTGTGCCCACATCTTTTGCGTTCACGTACAGATTACCTCAATGGGGCCTATTCTTTCCATAGCAATTCTCTTGTTTCCTATGTATTAGGAAGTTTTCTTAAGGTTTACCTTTATTCTACCTACCAATGCTTTCTCACGCACTCTTTGCTTTTCTATTTTCCTTCTGAGGTCCCCCGTAGACGGTTTATACTTCTCTAGGGATGATGCTGCATTGAGCCCTCGGTATCCACTATAATTGTTCCTTTCTTTTAATCCTAACCTTAATGCATCTTATATGCCTAATATCCAGGCTTCTTCAGTCTTGTCTTTATGAAATGTAGATATAATTAGAATATAGCCTTTTACTCTCACCATGTCCTCCTTCAATACCTCCCAATGTTCTGACACAGTTTTATCCTCAAGTAGCTGCTCCCAGTCCACTTGGGCCAAATCATACGTTGCCTTACTAAAATTAGCCTTTGCCCAGTTTAAAATATTCATTCTTGACCCATCCTTATCCTTCTCCATAACTATCCTAGATCGAACTGAGTTATGGTCACAATCTCCAAAATGCTCCACAACTTATGTGCTTTCTACTTGCCTGGGCTCATCTCTGATTACTGCGTCCAGAACAGCCCCTTTCTTCCGCCATCTGCAATCCGACCCCACCACCAAAGACATTTTTCCCTCCCCATCCTTATCTGCTTTCCGGAGGGACCACTCTCTCCATGACTCCCTTGTCCACTCCACACTCGCCTCCAGCCCCACCACACCCGGCACTTTTCCCTGCAACCGCAGAAAGTGCTACACTTGCCCCCACACCTCCTCCCTCATCCCCATCCCAGGCCCCAAGAAGACTCTCCACATCAAGCAGATGTTCACCTGCACATCTGCTAATGTGGTATACTGCATCCGTTGTACCCGTTGTGGCCT
>NC_063342.1:25441534-25498362 GCF_021869965.1 Rhincodon typus
TGCATCCGTTGTACCCGTTGTGGCCTCCTCTACATCGGGGAAACCAAGCGGAGGCTTGGGGACCGCTTTGCAGAACACCTACGCTCGGTTCGTAATAAACAACTGCACCTTCCAGTTGCGAACCATTTCAACTTCCCCTCCCATTCCTCAGACGACATGTCCATCCTGGGCCTCCTGCAGTGCCACAACGATGCCACCCGAAGGTTGCAGGAACAGCAACTCATATTCCACTTGGGAACCCTGCAGCCCAATGGTATCAATGTGGATTTCACAAGCTTCAAAAATCTCCCCTCCCCCTACCGCATCCCCAAACCAGCCCAGCTCGTCCCCGCCTCCCTAACCTGTCCTTCCTCCCACCTATCCCCTCCTCCCACCTCAAGCCGCACCCCCATCTCCTACCTACTAACCTCATCCCACCCCCTTGACCTGTCCGTCCTCCCTGGACTGACCTATCTCCTCCCTACCTCCCCACCTACACTCACCTTTACTGGCTCCATCCCCGCCTCTTTGACCTGTCTGTTTCCTCTCCACCTATCTTCTCCTCTATCCATCTTCTATCCGCCTCCCCCTCTCTCCCTATTTATTTCAGAACTCCCTTCCCCTCCCCCATTTCTGATGACGGGTCTAGGCCCGAAACATCAGCCTTCCTGCTCGGCCTGCTGTGTTCATCCAGCTCTACACCTTGTTATCTTCTTGTTGAGCTTTCTTGCTACTGGCTTAAAAGCTCTACTGAATTCAATTTACAAGTTTTGTTCCCTCTCCTCCTTGCACACTAAAGTTATCCTAGTTAATAGTTGGGTAATTAAAATCCCCTACGATTGCTGCCTCATCATAGGATCAAATTTCAAAGAAATGCAACAATCTTTTCCTGACTGTTTCGTCGCCTTTAGCACATAGCCGCCTGTAGGCATTCCCCTTTATGTTCTTTACTGCTATACACGGTCTCATTTGACAATCCCTCCTCACTGCTAGAATTGATTCTTTTACTTTATTCCTCAGGCCTGGTACACTAAAATATGTTTGATTCAGCCTTACTAAACTCACTTCTTTCTTAAATCGAGCCCATGTTTCCTCTTACTTTATAGACTCTTTGCATTTTAACATCTAATTCGTAGCCACTCTCCTCTGAATGATTGTCAGGATCCCATTCTCTGACCAGACTAGTTTAAATCCTTCCCAACAGCATTAGCAAATCTCCATGTTCAGATGTAACCTGTCCAACTTGGACACTTTCCACCTATCTCATACTTACCATGTTAGCTCCCGGGAAAATAATTGGAACAAATCTGAAGTTCTTGCTGCCATTCTGAATAAATTCATTTTGAAGCTGCAACAAAGTGACAAAGTAGAAGCTTATGAAACAGCCCAAAGTCCCTGCATTTTTAAGAACATTTCAGAAATGTATATTCCTCACAACATTAAAAGAGTTAAACTGAGTTTTCAAAATGTGTAAAGCAAACAAGTCAAGAATATCTAAATTTGAAAAGAAAAATGAAACTAGAATCAGGAATGAGTGAAAAGGTTTCATTTGAAATCTTAGAACATTTCCTAAATTGTAAGGGACTATTCCGCAAAGAATAAGGAAGTTTATCCTCTTTTCCAAGGAATTAGCTAACATCAGCTAGAGATGACCTAACAGCAAATTTAGAACGTTTGTCTCAATTTTCTTTACAGCAACCCAAGTTTCAAACTTAATTCCTGATGTTTGCTTGCATTTGCTCCTAAGAAAATGCTGAGGCTGAGAAGCTGGGCTATGGTGTGAATGACAAAATGGAGATCAGTGTCTCTAGTGTTGTGAAGACACTTCATTTTTAATCATTTTTGTAGACTGAGTTTGAAGGATTGGGGAGATACCTAGATTTTTTTTGGGAAAGGATCAATGAAAAGGACACTGTTCCCCATCATTTCTGTTTGAACAGTGATGGCACGCTTAGTTTTCTGTTTGGATCTTCAATTTAGGAAAGCCTACTACATAATGACCTGCTCAGTTCCTGTCTCCTGTTTCAGAAAAACCTTTGCTGTGAAATCAAGATGAAATCTGATTGTTCTTCTGCAAGAATGATTGAAAGCACTTCAAGATTTTATTTGCTGAGCAAACTGTGCCCAACAAAATCCCAGAGACAACAGTGTGTGATTAGTAACAAACGTATGTGCAAAACAGACATAGGGATGTTTTGCACCTTGTCCCTTTTTTGCCTCAGGGACAGGTCAAGCATGATCTTGCTGAATGCTGAAACAGCTTTGAGATGCCCAATGATATGCTTCTATTCTTCTACGTTCTTAAGGTAGAATCAGGATAACAAAGGACGACTTAAATCTCTTTATAGGGAGGCAAGTAAATGAGTCAGTTGGCAGAGATATCAGTAAACAATAGTAAATGAATCACAGATTAAAAAAGAAGACAAAATGAGATCACAACAACATGCACTCTTTAGAACGGAAAAGTGGATAGAAGTACTTGTCCAGTGACAAGTTACCATGAATCAATACAATTGCTCAAATCCGCTTTTCAGTGTGTGTTAGATTTAGGGAACAACTTCGTGATTCAAAAGCATTAAAATTAAATTATTTGCTGTGATTAGAATTACCTGTTTGTAGATAAAGACTGTATTCAAAGAATGTTCATCATTTTTTACGTCAAAGTTCTGAGATGTAACAGCCTCCCAGTATTTTGGGCTGATAACGATAATGATCAGATATCCTTTCTGTGTACATATGAGAAATGAAGCCATTATTAATATGCTTTGAAAATTTTAGTATAATTCAGTCAATACATAAAAGCAGGAGACTTATTATTTTCCAGAGGACTATGAAGTACTGTTCGAATATGGAGTCTAATTTTAATAAGGCTAACTTACATCATTGATATATCTTTCCATCCAATCGATTTTGTTTATACTTCTAAAATGCTGCTCAAACATATCAATCTAAAAAAAGAAACAAAATGGTCTTATTTGGAATTATAGCTTTGTTATTCTGATTTTTTTAAAAAAACTGCACGCTAGTTAACACAACAGGCATATCTAAATTAAGTTAAGTTACACTGCAGAGAGATTAAGGGAATAAAGGGAAATTGTCTGGATTCTTATACTTGGCTATATTTCATTATTCCCTTAATTTCAATGGCTCCATAGTGAGGTGGTAGTGTGACAAAGATTATGAAACACGACAGGAGAATATAGGTTGGCAACAATGCCATCAAGATGTGTAAATGAGAATAAACTTGGGTGACCCACCTAAGATAGTTTGGCTTTCTCAATGTCGTGAGTAGCCATCTTTGAGGACCTGGACTTCAAGAGCTGGGACATTTGCTACAATTGTGCAGCACCTTGATGAGACCACTCCCAGAGCGTTGTGTACAATTTTGGTCTTCTTACTTCAGGAAAGATGTTCTGACAATGGAGGCAGTACAAGGAAGGTTTACCAGACTGATTCGAGGAACACAGCAGGTCAGGTAGCAGAGGAGTAGGAGAGTCGACGTTTCAGGCCTAGACCCTTCATCAGGACCGATTCCTGGAATGGCAGGACTGATGTACAAAGAGACTCAACCTGTAGTGACTATATTCACTGGTGTTTAGAAGAATAAGGGGAAGTGTCATGAAACCTATGGAATTCTAACAGGACTAGACAAGGTAAATGATGACCAGGGAGTTCAAAAACGAGGGTCACAGTCTGAGGGTATGGTATAGGCCGTATAGGATTGAGATGAGGAGAAATTCCTCACTCAGAGAGCAGTGACTTGTGGAATTCTTGGCCACTGAAAGCATTTGAGGCCAGGGCATTAGATGTTTTCAAGAGTTGGGTGTAGTTTGATGGGGTGGGGGGGCAGGGGTTCAAAAAGTCTGGGGAGAAAGCAGAAATAGGGTAGAGTGTTGGATGATCAGGAGCAGGCTTGAATGGCCTTCATCTAACCTTATTTTCAACGTTGAATTTTTCCATTATTTTTAAAGAAGGATCAAAACACTAAATCAGGTTAAATGTTGCACAACCCAATGCAGAGCAAGTCCACTATGTTATACCAGAAACATGTGCTTGATCTCAATCCAACCACCGTTTTTTCCCACCGCCAAGTGAAACTATTACTTTACTTAAAAGTTGTGACAAATACAAGTGATATAGGTTGAACTCCAGTTAAGAATTATTGAATGCTGATTCCGGTTTTACAGGTTGAATGACACACCATATATACTCATGTAAATGTAGAATTTCAGACCAGTTTTTAAGCCATAAAGTAGCAGGTCAAGTAACACATAGTAATATTTGAAGGGTTGAAATTCAACATCTCTACATCCGTTATGGAGATGCATCAGCTGATTGTAGAGTGCTGTACTTGAAATTGTTCCCACCAACTCCATCCATAAAAAAAACCACAAAATGTAGGAAAAACCTATTATTCTGCTGCACAGGTAGGAGAGCTGAAAAAAAAAGTCACCTTCAAATGCATCAGGCAAATTAGACTTTAGCAGTGAGTGGCTGGTAAGTAGAAAGAGATTGGACATTTTGGCCCAAATCTGAGTGGTTGACTTTCCCCATTAGATGTATGAAAGGTTAAAAAGTTCTGATGAAAGTCAGGGTTTGGGACTTAAACGAGACTGACAATTCAAGTATATAAGATACTTCTATCCTTTTACAAAGATAGAAATATCTTATATACTTTAACAGAACTCTGATTACCAAATTATCTTCATTACGCCATTTTGCTTTAAATACTTCAAAGCATATTATGCCTGGTATATTAGTTTACAATTGTAATGCTGAGAAATTGTTAATTCTGCTAGTGAATATCGATTTCAAACAGTTAATGATTTTAAAAATGAAACGTTAAGCTGAAAAGTAGAATTGAAGTTTAAAACTCCACGTTTCAGGACTTCCAAACTGAATTTTTTTATTCGGCAAAAGCATTTTTATTGGTCCAAAATATTAAAAAAAAAAAAAATGCTTGAAAGTAAATTCTTTCCAGTCAATAAGTCTGTTTTAGCAGATTCCAAAAATTATTTGGAGGAAAAAAAAATCAATCTTAATTTAAATGTCTGACACCCAATTAGATAAAGATACAAATGAAAAGGTACTGGGTAGTACCAACCATCAGTTACAACTCTCTGTCCACTGGCACTGGACTGACTTAACAATGTTTTAAACTTCCAGGTTAACAAAGTATTAGTTAATTAGCAAATTTTCAAACACAAAGTCAAAAGTAAAATTGCAATATGACAGCAAAGACCTACTCTGGTAAATGCATGTAGCAACAGTAACCAGAAATGTTTTTGTCCAGACATTTAAATGGTGACTCTATAAAAGATCATAGACGTTTGAGACAGAACTATAATGATGCTTCCAACTCAGAGATTTATTGTAGACCAAAATTTCTCATCAAGTAATCTAAACTGGCTACACCATTCCATAAAAGTACGAGGAGTAGAATTCATTGGAAATCAAGCTTATAAGAACAGTCTCGTCAACCTTCAAAACTTCAGGAGGTCAAGGACAAGAGCCAAGTGGAGGAGGGAAAAGTAACATAACCAACCTGGGTTTCAAATCCATTCCTGATCAACAAAGCGACAAACTTGATCACCTCTTCAACATGTCTGTCATTATCTGTAGCATAAGTCACAAAAACCTTTCCTGGTAAAAATTAAAACATGTGTATTATGAACTCAACATTAGTGTTTAGGAAATTAGAAATGTCAGATCTAGAATAACAACGTGGAACTTCTATCTGAATACAAAAAAACAAGAGCACCAGAAAACAGCTGAAAACAACTGAAAAGTTAATTCACCACAAAAATATTTTTCTTTACAATTTCATACAAAAATTGACATTTGACAATTCAAACCTTTATCTTATCTTTGTACATCTAATACAGTTTAACCTACATGTAATTTCCAAGTCACAACAATAAAGTTCACAAAGTAAAAGCAATGTTTTTCAGTTAAAGACACTTTGATTCATTATCGAAACTTACTCTGTTCACGGGGAAGTACAAGGCTAAATGGTACATTTGTATTTACTGGATCTGTAGGAGCAACTGCCCTGAAAATATATAGATTATGAATTAGAATGGTCAGATTAAATAATCTACATTGAATATGAAAATCATACTTACAGCCTCCTACATCAAGCAAATTGACCTGACTAGCTAACATCATTAGCAATGCTGACAATCAAAATGAAAATCTTGATCCAGGTTTCTTTTTTTAAATAAATTATATTCTAAAATCCTGCACAAAGTCGTATTGCATGTATATGATAACCAACATGCTCACAGATCACAACTGCACAAAGTCTGAAATAAAAACAAATGCTGGAGAAACTCAGCAAATCTGGCAACACCTGTGCAGACAGAAACACAGAGTTAACGTTCAGTGCTTCAGTTTCTCCAGCTCTATTTTTATTTCAGATCTCCAGCATCCGCACTACTTTTACTCGACTGCAGAAAATCTATATGCCTTCTGTTTCTATTTGATAACTGCGTAAGCAAACATGGCACAAATAATTCTTTTAATGTAGAATTTGAGGTTAAAATGAACAAGATATTAAGTATTAGGCATATCAAAATATTATGAACTTTGGTTTTAAAAGGGACAATATTTGAAACAGTAAGCAAACTAGAAATCTATCTTCACTGTTACATTTAATCAGTTTCCCTATTTAATAAAAACGCATTGTTCTTCCATTCTTCCTACAAAATGAATAAGTTCACGTTTCCCCACATTGTACACCATTTTCCACCTTCTTCCCAATTCAGTTAATCCGTTCATGCACCTTGCAATGTCTTTACATTCTTCCCATTGTTTGCTCATTTACAGAGAACAATGTAATGGGGCTCTATTATACCATGCTGAAATAAGGAGCCCAGGATTTCCTACGATGTTCTGATCTCTGTTCAACAGCATGGTGACATTCAACAGAAGCCAAAATTGAGGGAAAAACAACTTGAGTCACTCATGTATATCGCCAGTCAAAACTGGAGCGTTCTGGCAGCAAAGGTAGAGTGGTAAGGTAACTCTTTTGCTTCTCTCTGCCTGATCAGCAATAATAAAACCACCAGAAACAAAGGAAGAAAAACAGGAACAAAAATGAAGTTGCTGGAAAAGCTCAGCAGGTCTAGCAGCATCTGTGAAGAAAGAAACAGAGTTAACATTTTGGGTCCAGTGACCCTTCCTCAGAACAGAACAGAAACAAAAGGAAGGATCGGCATGTCGTCTGAGGAATGGGAGGGGGAGTTGAAATGGTTCGCGACTGGGAGGTGCAGTTGTTTGTTGCGAACCGAGCGTAGGTGTTCTGCAAAGCGGTCCCCAAGTCTCCACTTGGTTTCCCTGATGTAGAGGAAGCCACACCGGGTACAGCGGATGCAGTATACCACATTGGCAGATGTGCAGGTGAACATCTCCTTGATGTGGAAAGTCTTCTTGGGCCCTGGGATGGGGGTGAGGGAGGAGGTATGGGGGCAGGGAAAAGTGCCGGGTGTGGTGGAGCTGGAGGGGAGTGTGGAGCGGAGAAGGGAGTCACGGAGAGAGTTGTCCCTCCGGAAAGCAGATAAGGGTGGGGAGGGAAAGATGTCTTTGGTGGTGGGGTCGGATTGCAGATGGCGGAAGTGTCAGAGGATGATGCGTTGGATCCGGAGGTTGGTGGGGTGGTACGTGAGGACGAGGGGGATTCTTTTTTGGTTTTTATTGCGTGGACGGGGTGTGAGGGATGAGGTGCGGGAGATGTGGGAGACACGGTTGAGGGCGTTCTCGACCACCGAGGAGGGGAAGTTACGGTCCTTGAAAAACGAGGACAACTGAGATGTACGGGAGTGGAATGCCTCATCCTGGGAGCAGATGCGGCGGAGGCGAAGGAATTGGGAATAGGGGATAGCATTTTTGCAGGAAGGTGGGTGGGAGGAGGAGTATTCTAGGTAGCTGTGGGAGTCGGTGGGCTTGAAATGAATATCGGTTTCTAGGTGGTTGCCCGATATGGAGACAGAGAGGTCCAGGAAGGGGAGAGAGGTGTTAGAGATGGTCCAGGTAAACTTAAGGTTGGGGTGGAAGGTGTTAGTGAAGTGTATGAACTGTTCGAGCTCCTCATGGGAGCACGAGGCGGCGCCGATACAGTCATCAATGTAACGGAGGAAGAGGTGGGGTTTAGGGCCGGTGTAGGTACGGAAGAGGGATTGTTCCACGATGCTGCTTGGCCTGCTGTGTTCATCCAGCCCTGCACCTTGTTGTCTCGGATTCTCCAGCATCTGCAGTTCCTACTATCTCAGAAACAAAAGGAAGATTCTGTTTCCAAAAAACAAAATTTTGAACAAAAACATCAAACAGCGCTGTAATGAATGAAATATTCACAATGCAAAACGTGAATTAACCAGATCTTTTTGCTGTCCAAATGCTTAACTTTAATAAACTAAAGCTGCTGCTTAGTTCTGCTGCACTCCATTTCACCTGCAGAGTAATTTCCGACTCAGATTTATTGAGCTTCAGCAGTTGATGACGATTCAAGATATAGCTGCTGGAGAGAGTCTGCAGTACGTCATGAAAGAACTGGGAGGGAAAACCTATCGAACTTCCTTCAACAAACTACCCATTGCAGATGCATTGTCACATATTATGGTTGAATGCAATTCTATTTTTGGCTCACAGTACCTCACAGATGCCCGTTTTGAGTTACTATATTTGTTCAAAATTTATACCATATAGCATGGTGGTGGTGCAGCACAACACAATGGAGGGTATCCTCAATGTGAAGATGTCATCTAACCACCACGTGGACTGAGCACCACACAATGCTGTCATGGGTAACTTCATGGTCTGGCATATCCTCCACTCTATCACTACCATCAAGCCAGGGCATCAACCTATGTTCAGTGAAAAGTTCAGGATGGCATGCCAGGAGCAACACCAGGCACACTTAAATGGTGCCAACCTGGTGCACCTAACACATATTTGTGTACCAAACACAAACAAAGCGTGCAATAGGGAGCACTAAGCAATCTCACAACCAACAAATCAAATCCAAGCTCTGCTGTACTGCCAACATCCAGTCATGAGTGATGATGGCAGGCAATTCGATAAATAAACTGAAGAAACAGCTCCATAAAACACCATGATCCTCAGTTATGAGTTGACCACATGTTGGAAATCAGTGCAAAAACAAAAAATGCTGAAACATTTGCAACCATCTTCAGTTAGAGGAACCAAGCAGATAATCCATTTTGACTTCCAAGAGTCCAAGCATCGTAAGGGGTAATCTTCAGCCAAAGCAATTCACTCCATGTGATATCAAGAAAAAGTTGAAGGCACAGAATGTCACGACATCCTGACAATTGGTTAGAGTCATACCAAGCTATGGCTGTTGGAGGTCAATCAGCTCAGTCCCAGGACATCACTATATGAGTTCTTCAGGATAGTGTTCTAGACCCAATTATCTTCAGTTGTTTCATTAATGACCATCATGCCATCATAACATAAGAAGTATGAATGTTTGCTGATAATAGCATGATGTTCATCTCCAATCTCAATTCTCCAGCTCCCGAAGCAATCCACGTCTGTTTGGAGCAAGATCTGAACAATATGCAGGTTTGGAGTGCCAAGTCGGCAATGACCATCTCCAACAATGCAGAATTCAACTATCACCCCTTGACGTACACTGGCATTAACATCATTGAATCCCCCACTAACAACACCCTGGGGGATAACTACTGGCCAGAAAATCCTGTCCACAAGGCAGTAGTCAAAAGCATGACGGGCCCACTTGCTGGATGAATGCAGCTCCAACCAAATTCAAAAAGTTCAATGCTGTCCAAGACAAAGCAGCCCGCTTGACTGTCACCCTTCAAATCTATAACCCCAACCAGCTAGCAGGACCAGAGAAGTAGATGCATGAGAACACCACCACCTCCAGGTTTTGCTCTAAGTCACACACCATCCTGATTTGAAATTAAACCTTCATTTCTTCACTGACGCTGTGTTAAAATCCTTAAACTCCCTTCCTGGCAGCACATTGGTGTTCCCACAGCAGTGCGTGATGGAAGCTCAGAATCACCTTCTCCAGGGCAATTAGGGATAAGCAATTAATGCTGGCCTAATCAGAGACACCCATACTCAAAGAAAGAATAAATAAAGTAAAACCCACATGCCCCATGATTCTCACTGATTACATCTACTTCCTGTACATAGTACATTAATATAAAACTTCAGCCACTAATAAACCAATCTTTCCAAAGGTCACAAAAAGTCTGACCTAAATAGTTACGTTGCCACCACATCAAATTTCAAGATATCAATGGCTTTTTCCATTACAGAGAATCAAGAAGTGAGGAAAATACTTCAAAATGTCTACCTTTGACATGAAACATTTCCAGGACCATTTGGGGGACTGAAACCTGTAATTAAATTCAAATATTAGAGGTTATACAAAGCAAATTACAGTGGATTTCAACACAATTGTAATAAGCCATCTACTGTATGACTCAGGTCGTAAGATTAAGGTAGCTTTGTTTCTATTCCCACTGCTTAAATGCAAATCCACAGTCCTAATAATAACTGACATTGCCACCCTTACCATCTAAATTTTTAGACATTTTGCATTTTGCATTCTGCCTTATCATCCTCAGTGTGACAATGCGACAACAGCTTTGATATAAAACTAAAATTACTCTCTTAAAAATGATATTTTTTTTGCCCTGAGCTGGTACATCTTTGCATCGCCACTTGTATTTTATGTTAAAAACAAAAAAGTACATGAAGTAATTGAAAATCATTGGAAGTAATTTAATCATTACAAGTATCTTCTACATTTACAAGCTGGAAGTTAGATAGATACCTGCATCATCATTTGATGAATGCTTAAAAGAGGCAATTTTCGAAGATTTTGTCCTGTACTTAGCAGGGCAAATGCAAGGATGGCAAATTTATCTTGGGGCCATACCACAGTCATTGATTGAAATGCCCGTGTAGAGTATATGTGAACATTTCACGTATCATTCAAGTACAGAGTTAGATTGTAGTCTTTCATTGTAATTGATCCATATAGTTTTACCCTAACTTAAGGACAACTGCCTTTAAGACTAAACTTGTTGTTAATTAGAGGCTGTATTATACAGGGTGCTAAGTTACAGACTGATCAATTTCATCTTCATAGGACTGCTACAGCAGTTGACAAACTTTGAAACCAGAGCAGAGAAATGGAAGGAAATTAAGCTAATTCATATGGGATATTTTATCTACTGCATTGGGAATTGGTGGTAAGTTATGGTCAAAAAGACCACTCCCTCAAATATGTCCTAAAATCTAATCTTCCATTGTCTTCAAAAGCACATCATGTCAAATGGTTTAAATTAAGTCACGATCCTTTCTAAATTTAATTCCATAATAGTTAAGTGAAAGTATACCAGTAATTAGCACGAGTAAAATATGGATTGGCAGTATTGCAATGGGACTACTTATCTGATGATAATATCTGCAGGTCACTTTGTAGTATAAAGCTTGAATAATGCTGAACACAAAATATGTTGCCAAAGCTTTTCATCTTGCACTCCGAGGCAAACACAAGAATGCCAAATTTCAAAGATCAGAACAATTTATTCTACAGGAGAAAAGGGACATTGAATTTGTTGGCGAATTTATTTTGATTAGCTAATAAACGGAGAAAACGCAAAAGGGAACAATGCTTCTTGGTGATTCAAACCAGATTCTTTTTGCAGAGAATGGGTCCTTTGCCAATGAACGTATGTTTCTTCCAAAAAGTGTAAATTAGAATTGAGCTTGAGTGATTGCCTTACATTTTTATTTTGTTATGAGTGGACTCAGCATAAATTATGATCATTTGAAATTTGACAACCTTTATGTTTACCCTGATGGGTACAAGAGCATTTAGCGAATGGCATCTCTCAGGCATTATTCAAAAATGATGACACAGATATCTTTACCAGATTATAAATGTAGAACATGCCAACAATGGCCAAATAACTTCCTTTAACTACTTCACTCTCACTAATGCCGTGATGTAACCTTCTACTTTTAATAAAGTCTGTACAAATTAATAGCAGCAGTGAAAAGATGCCGCAGCTCAGGTTAAAAAAGTATAAGAGATAATTTATGGAGAGAGAAATAGTTGCAGGCATGTCATATTCAAGAAATAATCACTTGGATATTTTGCTATGTGGTCTGATTTTTACTGGGTTGATTTATCAAGGATTGAAGAGTGAAAGCTTTTTATAAATATAATGACAAAATAGCAAAGTGTGTTATGAGCCTTTGAAAGCAAATGCAGTTAGTGACTTATTTATTAAGAGGAAGCAGAATAAAAAATGAAGATACCCTGGCAATTAGGGATTAGTATGCAGATAGACTGAAGAAACTGTGTTGTTTACTTTTTGAAAAGTTAGCCAAGAGGGGATTTCATAATGATATTTAAAATCAGGAAGGAAGTGTTAAGATAAAGTAACTAAGAGAATCTGGTGCAAATGGCTGAGGGGTGGTAACTTGAGCTTACAGGTTTAAGACTGGCAAACTAAAATCAGAGGTGACAGATAACAAATGTATTTTATGCAATGAATGATACTATTCAGTACGGTGGTGAGCAAAGATTCAACAGCTGTCAGGAAGCAAATGAGATCTATACTTGAAGGAAGAAAATTGCAGATAGATGCTGAAAGGAGGAGGAGTTGAGTGTGGACCAACCAGATTTCTCTTGGAAAGAGTTGGCACAGACCAGATGGGATGAACAGCATCTTTCTGTGCTGTACTACTACAGATACTGATACAAGACTCAGAGTCACAAGGTGAATAATTTACCCGTGACAGAAGCAAAATTACACCAGGAATTTTGTATATTCTGGAAAAAAAAGGGTAAGCATTAACAAGGAAATTATCAAAACCTGTCAGTCAAAGAACTCTTCATTTAGGAATGATGCCATTAGACTGGAAAAATACCAATATCACTGCATTATTTATAAAGGCAGAGAGAGAAACTGGGTTTCTTTCAGGACTGTCAATTTAAAATCAGTTGTGCATTTTTGTTCGAGGTGATTGAGTACTTAAACAAATGAGATATTATTCAAAAGCAACAGCTTGTTAAATGCAAGTCCAGACTTACCAAGATTGTTATCTATTTGCCTCAAAAAAAAACATGTATAGACATTTCATGATAAAGACTTAAAAAACTTCTTGAACAGCAAATTATTAGAGAAAATATTATACAGAAATGGAAGTAGCCTTTTGTCTCAGCTTTCTGACTGTTTGAGATGGAAGGAAGAGTGAAGAGAAGGGGTAGCACACATCACATTGAACTGGCGTAGATACAAGTGGTGATCCCCAGGAATCTGCTTTGGGGTCTTGACTTTTAACATATTTTCATTTACTTGTATCAAAGAACAAAGAGTCGTAGTTAATACTTAATTACTGGAGATAATAATTAGTGTAAATGGGAACAGAAGTTGCAAATGATACAGGTACAAAACATATCTGGCTCAGGATGAAGGTCAAAGGGATGGAAGTTATGTTCCAGCTATAGAAGAACACTGCTGGACCCCATTTGGTCCTACTACATTCAGTTCAGAGTACCTCAGAGGAAGAATTGAGTGTTCACCACAGATTTACCAGAGTAAAACCAGAGCTGAAAGAGTTAAATTGAGGACTGTCTGCAAAGTTTTGGCTTGTAGTCCCTTGGCTATTCAAGATTAACAGATGTTATAACTGACAGGGTGGATACAGAAATAATTTCTTATGGTGGGAGAAGTAGGAAACATTAGATAGTACAAAGGCAACTTCTCACAAGACAGTTTATTGAAATCTGGAACTCTCTTCTCTCCCCACCCTACCCCAAGAACAAGTGCTAAGGCTCAGTAAACTGGAATTTTAAAAACTGAGAGGAATACATTTCTGTTAGACGAGGGCGTTAAGATTTTGGAACAAAAAGTGGATAGAGGGAATTCAGACAGAGATTAGTCATTAAACTCTAATTGAAAGGTGGAATTCGCTTGAGGGGCGGCCTACTTCTGTATCAATTTAGTCAAATCAGGTAGGTGGGAAAACTATGGCAAATCAAGTTTTGCATGAGCAAGTAACAGGCTAAGCACCTGATCCTTAGAGACTTTGCACGCTGACATACTTAGGCTTGTGGTTTTTATCTACTTGTTTGTGCTCCTTGAACTTTGTAACCTTGAAGATTTCCTTTGCATCATCATTCTGATATACAGATCAACAGCTTGAGAGAAGCTGATGAATAGGAAATGCATTTAAACGTTATATGTCCTCTCCAAGGCTTCAATGCACAAATCAGTAAGCCACCGATAGAAAACATCATGCACAGATAACATGTTAAAATATCAAAAGCCGTTCATCCCAAATACATTTATTCATTAGACAATAAGTAACTGCTCAGAGGAGAAAGGCAAATCAGATATTTGCAAGCGATTTACAAGGTATCGTGAGATGATTAGCATAACTGTATTTAAGGGGAAGCTAGATAAACAAGAAGGAAGAAGGAATGGAAAGATCAGGTGATGAAATAAGAGGAGCAGTGGAACATAAAGATTAGCATGGACCTTTCGGGTTAAAAGGCCTGTTTCTGGGCTTTAAACACTTGATAAGGGCGGGCACGGATTTGTTAAGGCAAGTTCGATCTGACCAGACTCCCAAAAACCAATTTAGCAGAAAGGTAATATAGTCATTGATATATGTGGACACTTGATAAAGAAGCTTATTAAAGGTATGCTAGATAGCAGAGGTGTTTGGCAGAAGCAAAATTGTAGAAGAACAGATGGAACGTTCATTGACAAACAGGAAACAGATTAATTGAGTACTGTTGGGTTAGAAGTGTTGTGACTTACATTTCAGTGATGGGATCACTTCTATTCTCATGTGATTTGTCACTTCATTCAGAGAACATAGTGATGAAATGTTAACATCAGAGAAGATGCAAACAGTGAGGTAGACTAACCAGCTTTAGAAAGGCAGGAATGATAGGTAAACAGATATGATTTGCTCTAAATAAATGCAAGGTGAGGGAAAGCAAGGAATGAGTTTAGGAATTCAATGGAAAGGGACAAGAACATAGATGCACAGAAAGACCTGTGGTGAATGATTTGGATCAGTAGTGGCACACTTGCCTTGGAATCTTGGGTTACTAGTTCAAGATTCGCTCATGCTTCAGTGGTGGAATCGAGGAATATCATGTTGAGATGTGACATTAAAATTAAATCAAGGCCATGTCATCAGATATGTTCATAAACTGTAGTGGTAGGGAAGTTCTCCCTGTAGTCTGAATGACAACATAAATGACCACTACAAAGAATAACTACACTTTGGAAATACCCAATTAGTTGTGAAAAACTCTCACACATGCTGAGGGTACGAAAGCTGCTAAATAAATAGTGAGGGTTAAATGCTTTGTATGGTTGAGGAACCTTTTTAACTATACAAATACTTCAACTATTTGCGGTGGATGGGAATGTGACACCAAATTCTCCAAATCATTTCTACTCAGCTTGTTTAGCAGTTACAAAGATAAACTCATTTCTATTTAATGCTAAAACATACTTCATAGTGAATGCAACTCTAATCCCTCAATGTCAACATACTGAAGGAGGATGAAAAAAGCATAGTTAACCTGGTGTTCCACAAGAGGTGAGGTCGACTCTGCCCAGAGGTGTAGGAGGAAAATGGCCAGGTTCAGGAACGTATATGGAAACCTTAGGTCGACAAGGGTTTTGAGGCACAAAGTGAACAGGTGGTTGGAGTGGAAAAGACTGCAAAGGAAACCCAGGTTCAAGTTGCGATAGTCCAAGGCTGCTTTGCAATGACACTGGTGAGGGTGGTCCAAAGCTCCTACTTGGCGATAAGTCGGTCATGCCAGTATTTGACAACCAGTTGTCAGATTTGTAGGTATAACCATCTCCACAACTGGAAACAGAGGGAACATGCCAACTTTCAGTGTGTCCTGCAGGGGAACTGTAAGGGTTATTCCTATGCTGGAATGCAGCAGCAGCAACAGCATAACTGTTAACATTCTTCACAGAATGTGATGGGAGCTGAGAGAATTGTCCAGAATAATTTGAGAATCCTCCATCGCTGGAGCAGCTATTCTTTGGTACCGGACCAGCTGCAAAGTCAAAGGATTTGATCTCTGATGTCAATAGAGAGCTCTCACTGTCTGTTTCATCGTTTTCTTCTGGTGTGTTTCTCGATGATTTTGCATACGTTTGTGGAGGTTTTATAAACCTGTGGGCATTTGAAAGAGAAAACATTATGCTGCATCTCATCTACAAATAGTTAAAACTTTGCAACTTGCTTTTTGCAACTGAAAAACAGCTATGTAATTTATGCTGGAAATGAAAATGAAATTATGCTAATAAGAATCTAAATATTTTGAGACAAGAAATATGGAGGGTTCAACGATTTTGAATTCAGAGAAGAAGAAATGGAGTGTATTGAGTCTTAATTTCAAAAATGTGAAAATGAACAGAAAAAGGATGCTCAGATGAATAAGGAATCAATTAGACAAGCACTAACCACTGTAACAGTGATAGGTTAGTCAAAGATAGAGTCAAGAGTCGTAGAGTTGTACAGCACAGAAACTGCCCCTTTGATTCAACTCTGCCATGCTGATCAGCGATCCTAAATTAATCTAGTCCCATTTGCCAGCATTTGGCCCATATTCCTCTAAACCCTTCCTATTCATGTACCCATCCTGATGCCTTTTAAATTCTGTAATTGAACCCACTGCCACCACTTCCTTTGGCAGCTCATTCCATACACACACCACCCGCTGCATGTAAAAGTTTCCCCCCATAGGATCTTTTAAATCTTTCCCCTCTCAACTTAAACTAATGCCTTCTAATTTTGGACTCCCCTACCTTGGGAAAAAAGGCCTTGGCTATTCATCCTATCCATGTCCCTCATGATTTTATAAACCTCAATAAGGTCACCCCTCAGTCTCCAATGCTCCACGGAAAATAGCTCCACCTATTCAGCCTTGGCAACATCTTTGTAAATCCTTCCTGCACACTTTCAAGTTTAACAACATCTTCCCTCTAACAGGGAGACCAGAACTGAATGCAGTATTCCAAAAGTGGCCTCACCAAAGTCCTATGGAACCACAACATGACATCCTAACTCTTACACTCAGTGCACTGACCAATAAAGGCAAGTGTACAAAATGCCTTCTTCGCTACGCTATCTACCTGTGACTCTACCTTCAAGGAATAATGAACCTGCACCCAAGGTCTCTATTTGGCAACATTCCCCAGGACCGTACCATTAAGTGTACATGTCCTGCCCTGATTTGCTTTTCCAAACTGCAGCACCTCACACTTATCCAAATTAGACTCCATCTGTCACTCCTTGGTCCATCAGTCTATCTGATCAAGATCCCATTGTACTCTGAGGTAATCTTCTTAACTGTCCACTACACCACTAATTTTGGTGACATCTGCAAAGTTACCAACCATTCCTCCAATATTCACATCCAAATCTTTTTTATAAATGACAATTAGCAGTGGACCCAGCATCAATCCTTGTGACACCCCGCTGGTCACAGGCCTCCCCGTCTGCAAAACAATCCTGTCTCCTACCTTCGAGCCAGTCCTGTATCCAAATGGCTAGATGTCCCTAGATTCCATGTCATTTAACCTTGCTAACCAGTCTACCATGCAGTACCTTGTAAAACACCTTACTAAAGGCCGTATAGACAACATTCACCGTTCCGCCTTCATCAGTCTTCAGAAAAAAAATTCAAGTTAGTGACAAACAATTTCCCACGCATAGAGCCATGTTGACTATCCCTAATCAGCTCTTGCCTTTCCAAATACGTGTAAATCCTGTCCCTCAGAATCCTCTCCAACAATTTATCCACCACTGTTGTCAGGTTCATCAGTCTATAGTTCCCTCGCTTTTCCTTACCACTTTTCTTAAATGATGGCATCACATTAGCCACCCACCAGCGTTCTGGCACCTGTGACTATCAATGATACAAATATCTCAGCCAGGGGCCCCTAAAACTCTTCCCTAGCTTCCCACGAAGTTCTGGGATACACCTGATTGGGCCTCTATAATATGGTCATTTTAAGATATCATTATTTATTTCTCCAAGTTCTCTAGCTTCCATATCCTTCTCCACAGTAAATACCGACATAAAATACTCATTTATTATTTCATCCATTTCCTACAGTTCCACACAGACAGCCTTGTTGATTACTTGCTCTTAATTCTCTGCCAATTATCTCCCCACTCACTTCTTATCCACATCCCCTTGCAGATTCCTTACATCCTCATCACAATATGCCATTCTAGCTATTTTGGTGTCATTAATAAATTTGGATACATTACATCCTTCCTAGTCATTAATATAGAAAGTAAATAGTAGAGGCCATAGGACTGATCCTTGTGGCAATTGTTGCAAACTTCCAATCTGCAAAAGACTTAATCTCAACTCCGTCTGTGTGTCAAACCAATCCGCAATCCATGCTAATAATGTGGCACCTTACTAAATACCTACAAATACACTACATCTACTGCTGCCCCATTATCACTTCTGCTAGTTATATCCTCAAACAATTCTAGCAAGCTTTTTATACTTGATTTCTCTTTCACAAAACCATGTTTGATTACATTAAGCTTTTCTAAATGTCTTAGTTCTTAATAACAAACTCAAGCATTTTCTAAGGTTTACAAGGCATGATGAAGCCTCTTCTAGAGTACAGTGTACATTTCAGGTCACCCTCTTATAGGAAGGGTATTATTAAATTGGAGGGGGTTCAGAAAAAAGTTTACCAGGAAGTTGCTGGGACAGGAATGTTTGAATTATAAAAGTGGGCTGGGACCTTTTTTACTGAAGCATAGGAAGTTGAAGGGTGACATTACAGAGGTTTCATAAAATCATGAATAAGCATAGATAAGGTGAATAACAAGGGTCCTTTCTCTCGGGTTGGAGAGTTCAAAGCTGGGGGCACATTTTTCAGGTGAGAGGAGAAATATTTAAAAAAGGACCCAAGGAGCAAACTCTTTCTTCTAAAAAAAAAAGTGGTTCATGTGTGGAATGAACTGCCAGAGGAAGTGATGATGCAGGTACAGTTACAACATTTAAAAGACATTTAGATAAGTACATGAATGGCAAAAGATTTAGAGGGTTATGGGCCAAATGCTGGTAAGTGGGACTAGTTTAGTTTGGAAACATAGTCAGCATGGACTAGTTGGACTGAAGGGTCTGTTCTATGTTGTATGACATTCATGCCACAAAAAAAAAGCAGGAGAAATGCAGTTAGGAAAGATTCAACAGGTTGTGCATTGTTTCACTGGGGAGGGGAAAAAAAGGGTGATTGGTGATCTAATAAAGGTCTTCCAAATTATGAAAGATTTTTGATAGAATGGATAAAGGAATAACATTTCCCCTCGTGGGGAAGAGCATTTGTAAACAAGGTAAAAGAATAAGCTCCTTGGCACTTTGAGCATACTCTGCCAAACAATGAGATCATGGTTCATCTAATTTTAATCTCAATTCTATATTCCTGTACATCCCCGAAAGGAAAAATAGACTGTATGGGCAACTGGAGAGACTTATGGGGCTGGTGGGGGTGGGGGGAGAAATAAACAACATTGGTTTTCTACAAATCAGAAAGTGCATATTAACAGTCTGAGATGCAAGCATGCAATGATATGATTGGATAATATAATCACATGTATAAGTTTGACTGTGATTGGGTAAGATAGTCATATATATCAGACTGAATCTGATTGTATGATATAGTCAAGCATACTTAGAATATGAAATACGTGAATACGATTGGGTGGAGATGGGGGTGAGTAAATATTTAACCTTTGATTGGAAATTATTACCTGTTGGAATAGTTGATTGGAAGCTTGGTATCTGTAAAAATAGTATAAGACTTTTGTTGTGGTGATAAAGATTTGAGCTGTATGCTATTTTTGATTAAGTGCATCGCCCATGCGTGCATGAATAAATCTTTTAACAATAAAAACAAACCTGGGTCTCATATGGTTTAAGAAAAAATAACGGGTTAAAATCACACTTTCACCCCCGATAATATTGTGTCTTCCTGGTAACCAAGAATCTACCTGTGCCTTTAAATATTTTCAAGATTACATATTCACTGCCTTTTAAGGAAGGGAATTCCGAAGACTCTCAGCTCCCAGGGAAAAAAACCTGCTCATCTCAGGCCAAAATGGACAACCTCTTTTTTAAACCACGGCTCTAGTTCTAGATTCTCCCACATGAGGGAACATCCTTTCAAAATTTCATCCAGACAAGTCCCCTCTTGTATATCTCAGTTACGTCACCTCTGAATCTTCTAAACTCTAGAGAATGCACGTCTAGTCTGTCTAGCCTTTCCTCATAAGGCAACATCCAGGTATTAGTCTAGCAAATCTTCCAAAAATATATAGAGGCCAAGATGGATAATAAGAAATCCAATGGGGATTATAGAGGAAAAAAAAAATTCAGTGGTAACAATGTAGCATTTACTACATCAGCAACTGAAGCAAAATCAGAAAGATCTATTTAATTGAAAACTTGACAAGCAAATGAGGGAGGAGGAAACAGATGGAAATTTAAATGAGAAAAGATGGGCCAAGATTTAACTTCACAATAAACACCAGTATGGACTTGTTGAGCTAAATGTTCTACTTGTGCAGTATATCTATACAAAAACAATTCAGGCCAGCTATTCAGCTATATCCTTCTCTGTCCACCCAGCCAGTCCCGTCTAATTCAGGCCCAAGTCCAAAGACCTCCTCCCATGTGCCCTCTCAAAGTGTATTTGGTTTGTAAGACGTACTTTTTGCTCCCTTGACTCTAGTCTCAGAGTACCAATTTAGTGAAGCAAAAAATGGATGCTTCCTAACATCATTGGACTTCTTGGGTACAGTAAATCTCATTTTCAAAACGGTCATTCAATAGAAGTCTTTCATCCTTCCATCCCCAAATCACTGCTCTATTTCATCTTGAAATCTCTTTGGCATGTTGTTGCACTCAAATCCACATTCCTCTTTCTTGCAACTCCATTGTTGGATCTTGCCAATTAAGGTTATGCTCGGTCACTTAAATAGTCAATGTCACAAATTAAGTCCGAGAGATTACAATTGTGATGCATTCTCAGTGCCCTTTGACCACATTCATCACATCATTTTTCCTAAAAACTCTTTTCTATGGGCCAGTTAACTCAAATTATCTACCACAAAGTCCCACTCATGGACCTGAACAAGAGCATCCCCACCAATATTTCTCTTCCCGCCCACATACTGTTAACTCTGGAATTTCCCAAGGAACCTTCCTAGTCCATTAACTCCTCCTCTTCTAAGTACTCCTTGGTATGGTTAACATCTGCACATAGAATGAGAAATAGGCCAACATAACATTGGCATAGTCAAGTCTGGAGCTGACAAAAGCATGGAATAGGGAATTCAACAGATGATGGCATCAAATAGGAATACTGACAAACAATGTTACAGATTGTGGAGTAGAGTTAATGTCACTGGATTAATATTTCAGAAGACCAGACATACAGGTTCAGATCCCACCATGACAGATGCTGCAATTAAGGTCAATTAAAACAAAAACCTGGAATTCAAACCAGTCACTGTTGGTATGAGCCAACACACGTTAAAACCTATCTGCCTCACTAATGTCCTTTAGAGAAGGAAACTGCTATTCTTACCTGGTCTGGCCTACATGTGACTCCTGACGGTCAAGAACAAAATTGCCTATTACCTGCCCGCTAAAATGGCCTAGCAAGCCACTCAGTTTAAGGACAACTCTGGATCAGCAACAAATGTTAATCTTGCCACCATCAAAAGTAAAACGATTTGCTTGTTGCAGGAAGAATATCAAGTTAGAAAGTAAAATTCCCAGCAGTCTTTAATGTGAAGGTGACATGGGAGAGAGAGTTTCAGTGGAGAGTGCACTAAGACTTTAGGAGTGACTAAAGAGAACGGCTTTGGTATCCCAAACATTGAACCAAAATGAAACTACAGTCCATCTAAGGCTAAATATCTAATGAACAATTTGAAAATACCATCAGTGGAGGAGTTCAGAGAGGTGGAGCTGGACATTATCAGTTTGGAGGCTTACCTCATGTCAGTAATAGCATCACCAATGGCCTGAACTTATAAAAGAAAAGTAACAGCCCAAGGACAAAGCCATTTTGATGACTGAAGAGAAGTCAACACTGGTGACTCCTGGATAATCTCAGATTAAGAGGTGAAACCAAGCAAGGACAATCCCACTGAGCATAACAATAAAAAAGTAACTGAAGGTGAATAATTAAGATAATTATAGTATTAGCTGCACAGAGAAGAGAGGATATGCTCAGAGACACAGATGTAATTTTTGTTATTCACTTGTGGGAAATGGGTGTCGCTGGCTGGGCCAGCATTTATTGTCCATCCCGAGTTACCCTTGAACTGTGGATGCTGCAAATCAGAAAAGTTCAATAGTTTTAGGGCCTGAGCACCTTCTCGCATGTCCTTACCCCAAACCCCACAGACCAGGCGTTGTCATCACATGGGCTGCTACCGCAACCAACCTATTAGCTGCCCTCTTAAATGACCTAGTAAAGCACTCAGTGTAAGGCAACAGCTCATCTTCAGTTAGAGATGGGTAACAAATGCCAACTCAGCCAACACCACCCACTTCAAGAGCAATTAACATTTTGGTGAGTTGCAACTGTAATCAAAGTTCTTCCCACTTTTCATTTTCCCTTGCAAGTCTCCATGTATCTTCCTACCAGTCTCTCTTCTACGTCTGATTATGGACATCATACAGGCTCATTGAACCTCTCGTACAAGAACTCCCACCACAAAACCGCAAGCAAAATACTCAACCACTGGGGAGCCAACATTTATAAACCAAATGCATCAACATTTACAGTTGTCTCATCACATGACAGTCAGAACACTGATTTCGAATATCCAGCACAAATGCATAGGACTTTTTTTTATATCAGTACACAACTTTGATTTGCTAAAATCAAAACATACAAAATAGATGCAGTTGATCTTTCAGCCTCTCAAGCCTGCTCTGCCATTCACCAAGATTACAACTAATCTGATTCTGGCCTTAACTCCACTTGCACATCTATCCAACATCAGTGCAAAAAGGTACATCATGTGCAAACAACAGATGATAACCAAAGCTAAACCTGAAACTATACACGCTTTCATTCTAATCCTGATGTACCTGCCCCAAAATTCACATTCCCAGCACTCTGACTCTTTTTAGTACAAAGCAGGAATGCAAAGAATCCAATTTTCCTCGCTAAAAACTTATTTTCTGTAATCTATATCAAGTCAATTATTCATTCCTCTTGCTGCCACTATCTACGGTGGCTTCAAAAATCGCAAAATCACTTTCAGGAACACGAAACATATGAATCCTAGTCATGGTTTTGTTGTTATTCATTCAGTCTCCAACAGGAAACACAACCACATTCATTTCCCTCCCTACAAACACATTCTGCCTTTTCACTCTTAAAAAATTATAAAATGCTTACCAGTGCTCAGCTTTCCTGCATTTATACAGTAATCGGTTAATAAAAAATGATATCAAAATATTAGCAATTCCTTACTCAGCATTTGAATTGCAATACAATACTCAAATAATTAGCTCTGTTAAAAGTCAACCTCTGACCTTAAACTAAAGCAAACTATTGCCCAAGAATTGCACATGTTGACTGCACAAATTTCCTGTTTCTTCAAAAGGCCAGTTATCTCATCAGTATTTCAAATGTGATTCTAAAGAGGTACAAACAATTGGAAGGACCATATTGGGGATGTTTCAGACAGACACTCAACTTTTTAAAAGAGCCCTGAGTCATCTTCAAAGGAAGATGGAACATAAAATTGGGACAGAGTGCATCATTGGAAAGAATCTACTTTTATTGCAGAAGAGGTTGTTAAAACACCAAGAATAAATAATAAAGATGAAATTAGCTCAGCATTTCTTAAAGTAAAATTAATGTGAAACAAGATTTGAAATTTGCACATTTATGCATGGAACAGGGTGATCCTGTCAAACCTGTAGCACAGATAAATGAGTTTTATTTGATAATGCGGTTAATCATAAGGAATAGAATGGGAGGAGGCTGTTCAGCCTCTCAAACCTGCTCAGCCATTCAATTGGATCATGGCTGACGTGACATTCCTCATATCTACTTTCCTGCTCTTTCCTGGTAACTCTTGGTTCCCCTACTGATCAAGAATCAATTTCAGCCTTAAATATATACAAAGACTCTACCCCACAGCTCTCGAATGGCAAGGAGTTCCAAAGACTCTCAAACCACTGAGTAAGACATTCCTCCTATCTCACTCTTAAAATGCCACATTTATTGAGGCTGTCCCCTCTGGTCCTAGGTTCTCCCATGTAGGTAAATATCCTTTCGACATTTACCCTGTCAAGCTCCTTAAAAGAATCCTATATGTTTTAATGAGATTACTTGTCATTTCTTCGAAATTTCAAATGAATCCCAGCATATTTATCCTGTACTTGTTAGATAATCTCTCCATGAGGGGATCATCCTAGTGAACATTCTCTGAACTGCCTTCAATGAAAAGTTACCTTTCCCTAAATAAGGAAATCTAGACTGTTCACTGTATTTCAGATGTGATTTCACCAACACAGTTGTATAGTTGCAGTAAGATTTCCCTACACTTGTACTATAATCCCCTTGAAATAAAGGGCCAACATTCCTATTAGCCTTCCAATTACCTGCTGCACCTGTGTGCTAGCTTTCTGCATTTCATGCACAGGTACCTCAAGTCCCCACAATTTTTCTCTATTTAAATGTTGTTCCTTTGTTCTCCCTTCCAAAATGAACAACTTCACATTTTCCCTCATTATATTCCATTTGCCAACATTTGCCCACTTAATCTCTCTCAATATGTCTGTGTAAACTGTTTGTATTCCTCTTGCAACTTGCCTTTCCATCTATTTTTGTCTCATCTGTAAGTTTGGTTCATGCACTTACTTCCTCCAAGTCACTAACACATATCATAAACAGTGGTGGTCCCAGCACCGATCCCTGTGGAAACCCACTGGCTATAGGTCAACAACCTGAGAAAAGAACCCTTACTTACTGTTTTCCTGCCTTTTAGCCAATTCACTACAGGTACCCCTGTACACATTGGAGTTTAGAACAATGAGAGGAGATCTTATTGAAACGTGCAAGCTTCTTAGTGGGTATGACAGGGTAGATGCCGAGAGGTTGTGTCCCCTTATGGGAGACTCTAGGACCAAAGGGTATAATCTCAGAATAGAAAGGTTCCCCATATAAGACAGAGAGACAAAGAGGAAATTTTTCTCTAAAACGAATGAATTTGTGGAATTATCTACACCAGAGAGCTCGAAATAAATTTCAAGGCTGAGGTAGACAGATTTTTAACCATTAAGGGAATCAAAGATTATGGGATAAAGCAGGAAAGTGGAATTGAGGATTACCAGATCAGCCATGAGCTCGTTGAATGACAGAGCAAGCTTGATGGGCAGAATGGCTTACTTCTGCTCCTATGTCTTGTGGTCTCATAATTCAACTCACACCACTATTATGGTGCTTGTTCAGAATTCCCTTAGCACTTCAAGCTCTCTCATTTTTTGGGATTCCAACAACAATTGCAGTATAAAATCCAGACTTCAACGCCAAGATAATTGATGTCTTCATCCAATTTACATAACCACCATCTTGGTTAGGCATCTCAAAATCAAACTAGTTTTGATGAATGATGCTCTGTATTGATCAGAAATGTTTAATATAAAATCCATGAAGATGCTCTGGTTTCTTTCTGCTTTATTTTGCTATTTCAACTTCATTTGTATTACACGTGATGTCGGTTACGTGTAGCAGTTAACATTTGACTCAATTATGTTATATCCGACATTTTTTTTTGCTACTGTATGTTGCCCTAAGTTTGCATTTTCTGAGTTGTCTCTAACACCACTAGCCTCTTAGCTTCGTATCGTTGACAAAAAACTTACCACTTCGCATTTCCTAATCCAGGTTGCTTATGGAAATGTTTATTGCTCTCCTTCATCACCCCACCTCATACAACCTTTAACAAGTGCTTTGCTGTTTCATATGAAGACATGAGTTAGGAGCAGGAAAGACCATTCAGCCCTGCAACTTTGCTGCACTGTCCAAGAGGACTATATTGAGGCCTCAATTTCACTTTCCTGCCTACACTCGATATCCCACTCCGTGCCACTAAACATCCTGATTTGGAAACATATCTCCACTCCTTTAGTTCCAAAATCTTGGAACTCCCTCCCTAATGGTACCTAGAATAAAATGGATTGCTGTGGTTCAAGGCAGCCACTCACCACCACCTTCTTAAGGGCAACAAGGGATCAGCAATTGGCCTAGCCGGTGACACCCAATATACCATGAGTGAATAATAAATAAAAAATTGTACCATATCCCCTCTTCCCATGATGGGAATCATCCCCTCAGCATCCAAAGTCCCCTCTGGATCTTGTGTGCATCAATGAGACCACCCTAGATTCTTCTGAACTCCAATGAATACATGCCAAGCCTGTCCATTCTTTCCTCGCATGATAACATTCCCATCCCCTCCACATCTCACCCTCCATTTCCTGTCCATTCTTGGAGGTTTACCCCAAATCTCTAAAACTTTAAATAGTGTTTTGTGTGGATCTCTTCAAAAGCCTTCTCAAAGTTGATGCACGTGACATGGTGGGTTTCTCAAGGCTCATGCGGGCTATCAAAGTTGATGAGCAGGTAGGGTAGCTGGTTCACTTTCTGGAGTGCTGTTACCAAGGAGGTGACTATTGTACAACTCATTCTCAAAATATTCTGTTCTATCATAGAGTTAGAGTCATTCAGCATGAAAACAGACCCTTCGGTCCAACTTGCTCATGCCGAATAGGTTTCCCAAACTAAACTAGTCCTTTTTTCCTGCATTTGGCCCACATCCCTCTAAATCTTTCCTATTCATGTATCTGTCCAAATGCCTTTTAAATGTTCTAATTGTAGCAGCTTCCACCGACAGTTCATTCCATATACAACCCACCCTCGTATGAAAATGTTGCCCCTCATGTCCCTTTTAAAGTTTTTTCCCTCAACTTAAACCTATGCCCTCTAGTTCTGAACTCCCCTACTCTGGGGAAAAGACCTTTACTAATCACCATATCTACACTCTTCACGATTTTATAAAACTTTAAAGGTCACCCCCCAGCCTCTGATGCTCCTGGGGAAAAAAAAAAGTCCCTCAGCCCATTCAGCCCCTCCTTATAACTCAAACTATCCAGTCCTAGCAACATCCTTGTAAATCTTTTCTGCACCCTTTCCCTTTAATAACATCCTTACTATAGCAGGGTGACCACAACTGTACACAATACTCCAAAAGTGGCCTCATGCCTTTTTGACTACAGGCACATTAGCCTCTTTGCTAATTGTTTAGCAATTTGCCAGCATCAAATGACTCTCTGCAATGATCAGTGCTTTACAAATTTCATCCTTCTGGATGGAGTCAAATGACTTATCCCCTGAGGACTGTCAAACCAAATTAGCACATCCAGGGCTTTCATCTCGTTTACAATAAAATAGTAGGTCAGAATATTCACTATTGTACATTCATACTCAGCTTCACAAATAGTTTTACAGCAGTGAGTCCAAAATAATAGGATCAGGACCCTGGGTGCTGCGAGCTGAAATAACAGAGTCTTGAGCTCCAAGGCAGAAATGGTGCTATGGAACTCTGAGCACATTACAACAACTGAGCTCCATCACTAACAGGGCCCTGCTCTCAGCTTTCAGCCCACCCCAGCCACACTATCAAGTAGGCGCTTGAATTTTCAAGACTCAAAATGGGTCACAGTGGGAAAATGTTTGGGAAGTACTGTTTACAAGTTTCAAGCCTTTAATCACATCTGGCTGTATTGCTGCTGAAAAAAATGGTTCACATATGCTTAGCGTGGGAGTTTCTCTGTGTCATCTGCATCCTGAAACACTGAGACATGTACAACACGTGTCATATATGGAACTGTTCAGAAAATTTGTTGTACTGTTGAACGAGTAGTATTGACTTTTAAAATCTGCACTTGTCTGGAGTTTGCTGGTTAGAATTTCTATTATGCTAACTTTATTGTTTAGTGGTTATTTTACTAAAAGTTAAAAACCTCAAAAACAAAGCAAATTAAAACAAATTTACAAATACCAGATCCAATCATGCAATAAATCTACCATCTCTGACTAAATTCCTGTTTCATCATATACATTTCCTACTTCCCTACAACTAATTAACTTCCTTTTTATGCTGGGGGTTCATAGCATACTACCAATATTAGTGTGGGTGGATTGAACAACATTGATATACACTGAATAATTCATTGGATAGTTTTTCTATTATTTTTACAACGCAATAAATAATCTGGCATAAAATACATCTCAACTATGGTGATTCACATCGCAACTGGAAAGGACTCAATAGCAACTTGAGGATGTATGTGCAACAGCATAAAATGAAAGATCACAGTGAAGCTAATACCTACTTCTAGGTATTGTAGTACAAGGCATTAATTGAAATTGTGTAATTTGCTGATCACACTGCATACATTACAGGAAGCAAGGAAACATTGCCTGATCTTGCTCCCTCTTGTACAAACTTGTGGTTAAGGTGTAGCCTACAGTAAGCATGGAAGTGGCCCTTATATAGAAATAGTATTCAGCCTCACTAACAGGGCAATTTTCACACATTTTTTCCCTGTCCCAACAAGTACAATTATCTGGGGCTGGTGATGGATGCTCTCTTCTGCCTCAAAAAGTGCATCAAGTCCAAAGCAAGGTTGTTATACTTAAATGCAGTCACAGGTGGAAACAGTTTCAACACAAGCAAAAGGAACATCAGATGTCATTCTAGAGTCCTGCATGACAATTGACAAGTGCATTAAAAAGCAAAGTGACAAGGGCATGTGGGTACTCTTCAAAGATTAGACAAAGACTCAGTCCATCACAGAGCCTAAAAGTGGGCTTTGAGTACTATGCCACTTAACATAGCTTATTCAGAGTGCTTTCCAACTGGCAGAACCTTCTGGTCCATACACTTGGAGCCAAGACAGAACTAATTTTGACAAAGGAATCAAATAAAGACATCTGCTTTCACCACCACCTTTCAAATGCCATAGGAGAAATCAACTCTGCTCTCCCAGAACATCTAGGGGCAGATTTGGTGGTCACAACATCTGGAACATCAGTGATACTGAAGGTGCTATATCCAAAAACAAACTAGGACTATTAATGGTGGCCAACAGCAGAGGAAGTGTCTGATTTGGATGTGAATATAAGAGGTATGGTTAGTAAATTTGCAGATCGTACCAAAATTGGAGGTGTAGTGGACAGCGAAGGTGGTTACCTCAGTACACTGGGACCTTGATCAGATGGGCCGATGAGCCGAGGAGATGGAGTTTAATCTAGATAAACGTGAGGTGCTCCATTTCGGTAGGGCAAATCAGGGCAGGACTTATACAGGTAATGGTAAGATCCTGAGGAGTGTTGCTGAACAACAGGGAACAATGACCTTGCATTCCAAGGTCCTTTAAAGTAGAGTCACAGATAGTATAGTGAAGGAGGTACGCTTGCATTTATTGGTCAGTGCATTGCATATAGGAATTGGGAGGTCATGTTGCGGCTGTACAGGACACTGATGATTAGGCCACTATTGGAATACTGCATGGAATTCTGATCTCCCTACTGTAGGAATGATATTGTGAAACTTGAAAGGGTTCATAAAAAATTTACAAGGTGATATCAGGCTTTGCGGGTTTGAGATATAGGGAGAGGCTAAACAGGCTGGGGCTATTTTCTTTGGAGCAGAGGCTGAGGGGTGACCTTACAGAGGTATATAAAATCATGAAGGGCATGGATCATGTGAATACTCAAGGTCTTTTCGCTAGGGTGGCGGAGTCCAAAAGAAGAGAGCATAGGTTTAAGGTGAGGGGGAAAGATTTTTTTAAAAAAGGGACTAAGGATAAGACCATAAGACATAGGTACAGAAATTAGACCATTTGGCCCATCGAGTCTGCTCTGCCATTCAATCATGGCTCATAAGTTTCTCAACCCCATTCTCCCGCCTCCTCCCCGTAACTTTTGATCAATGGCCTATCTCTGTCTTAAATACACTCAATGACCTGTCCTCCACAGCCTTCCGTAGCAAAGAATTCCATAGATTCACCACTCTCTGGCTGACGAAGTTTCTCTGGCTGTGCCCCAAGGTCCTAGTCTGTCCTGCCAATGAAAACGTCTTCCCAACATCCACTCTGTCCGGGCCATTCAGTATTCTGAAAGTTTCAATTAGACCCCCCCACTCATTTTTCTAAACTCCATTGAGTATAGGCCCAGAGTCATATGTTAAGCCTTTCATTCCTGGGATCATTCTCGTGAACCTTCCCTGGACCTGCTCCAAGGCCAGTACATCCTTCTTAAGATATGGGCCCCAAAATTACTCTCAATATTCTGAAGAATGTGGTCTGACCAGAGCGTTATAAAGCCTCAGAAGTACTCCCTCCTTTTATATGCTAGTCCTCTCGAACTAAATGCCAACATTGTATTGCCTTCCTAACTACAGACTTATCCTCCAAGTTTACCTCAAAAGAAAGAGAATCCTGGACAATGGCTCCCAAATTCCTTTGCACTTCAGATTTCTGAATTTTTTTTTCCCCCCCAATTTGGAAAATAGTCTATGCCTCTATTCCTCCTACCACAGTCACACTTTCCCATGTTGTATTCCATCTGCCATTTATTTGTCCATTCTCCTAACCTGTCAAAATTCTTCTGCAGCCTCCCCACCTCCTCAACACTACCGGACCCTCCACCTTTGTATTGTCTGCAAACTTAGCCAGAATGTATAAAGTGAAAAGTTGTGGTCCCAACACTAACCCTTGCGGAGCACCACTAGATGCCATCCTGCTAAGGACCCTTTTAACCCCACTCTCTGCTTACTGCCACACAGCCAATCTTCTATCCATGCTAGTACCTTGCCTCTAACACCATGGGCCCTTATCTTACTCAGCAGCCTCCCGTGCGGCACCTTGTCACAGGCCTTCTGGAAGTCCAAGTAGATAACATCCACTGGCTCTCCTTTGTCTAACCTGCTCATTAACTCCTCAAAAGAATTCGAACAGATTTGTCAGGCATGACCTCCCCTTGATGACACCATGCTGACTCTGCCCTATTTTACCATATGCTTCCAAGCATTCAGAATTCTCATCCTTCATGGAATGGAATCCAAATCTTACCAACGACCGAGGTCAGAATAATCAGCCTGTCTTTTCTTGTATTTTACCTTACTCCCTTTTTAAACAGAGTGGTTACATGAGCCATTTTCCAGTCCTCTGGGACCCTCCTTGACTCCAGCATTTCCTGAAAGATCACCGCTAACGCCTCCACTATCTCTTCAGCTATGTCCTTCAGTACTCTGGGGTGTAGTCGAACTGGTCCAGGTGATTTATTAACAGGGCAACGTTTTCCACAGAGGGTGGTGCATGTATGGAATGAGCTGCCAGAGGAACTGGAGGAGGCTGGTTCAATTACATTTAAAAGATATCTAGATGGGTATATGAATAGAAAGGGTTTGGAGAGATACAGGCCAAACGCTGGCAAATGGGACTAGATCAATTTAGGATATCTGGTTAGCATGGATGAGTTGGACCAAAGGGTCTGTTTCCATGCTGTACATCTCTATGACTCTTAAGTCAAGTCTGAAGTCTGGATTCAGCAACAAGCCACACTTGGTGACAATTCAAAGTGACAGACACTCGAAAAAAATCAATTTTGCAACCATCGAGCATGCAGATCAACTTTTCAGATAAAAATCAATCACAAGTTGCAAACAAGAATAAAAATCGTGGTTATTATGCCTGGTCTGGTCTACACATGACTCTGGGTTCTTAGCAATGTCGTTGGCTCTTAAAATTCCACTGAAATTACCCAGTAAACCAGTGTTGCCTCAAACTGGTACAAAGTTGAAAGGGAATAAAATTAAACAGACCACGCACAGCCGACCTGGCAGTGGAAACAACAGCAAGTGCAGCACTGTTGACTCTTCAAAGTTTTCTTCACTAATGGCAGAGGGCCAAGTAGACAGAGCTATGCAATCCCACAAGCAACGGACCATATCTAAACTGTGCAACCCTACCATGAGTAGTGAAATAGTCAAGTAACTAACTGAAGCCAACGACTCTACAAAATCTCTCATTCTTAATGGCAGCACATCCGGGCAAGGGAGGAGGCTGAAACACTTCTAACCATCTTCAGCTAGAAGTGCCGAGGCAATGATCCATCTCAGACTTCTCCCAAGGTTCGCAGCATTTCAGATGCCAGGGTTCAACCAATTTTAGTCACTCCCAGTGACACCAAGAAATGACTGAAGGCACTGGATACTGGGAAGACTATGACACTGACAACATAGTACTGAAGACATGTGCTCCAGAACCAACTGCACCTGTACCGCGACAATATTTGCATCCACCTTGCGTGGAAAATTGCTTAGAAGTCTAATCCACAAAGTGCAGGAGAAATCTAACCCTGTCAAATACTTCCACATCAGTTTAAGTTTGATCAAAGTGAGGGAAGGGGTTGTTGGCAATTGCTCAGAAATAGCCAGCCCACTGATGTGGGAAGAGAGAGAGAGCGAGCCAAGAGAGAGAAGAAAACACACCTGCGTGACAGGCAGAAAAATTTAAAAAAAGGACGCGTGAAAAGAGCAAAAAAGAGAGAGTGACCTAAGTGCACAAAACGGATGGCAATTGTGTGTGTGGAATCCTTCAATACCTGTGGCAGTAGAATTTAAACCAGAAAGCTGGCTAAGTCCAAGTCTGTTTGCTGACCTTTATAAAACCTATTGCATCGCTGCAACTATTTTACAGATTAAATGAATGTGACATTGATGAACAAACTGACAAGAATGTTAGCAAGTGTCCTGGTGATAAAATTGTGGGTGATGAACATAAAAGAAAGGCTATAACACTGGAAGAGAAGCTAGATGTTATAAAGAGTTTTGAACATAATGAAACAACATGTGATATAGTTCACATAACAGGAATGAAGGAGTCTGGTTTACGTACCATTAGAGACAATGAAGAAAAGATTAAAGCAAGCTGTATTGCTGGAACAAGTCTGAGTGCTAGCAAATCCAAGGAGTCACGGACAAAGGAACGAGGAGATGGAGTAGCTTCTAAGTGTGCGGGTAGAAGATCAAACAAAAAAGCAATCTGTGATTCATGAAAGAAGAAAAAAAAAGGGCAAAGCAGCAGAAAAAAAAACTGGATGTCTTTTCTAAGCCAACCACTAAGAAACAAAACACAGTCAGAAGACAATGAACCACAGCCATCCACTTCTGGATCAACTATTTTTCGCCCTAACCCTACAACCACAACTGCACCTGAAGGTGGTGATGCTGATGACAACAACAATGACAACCCTCAGCCTCTGCATTAACACAGCAACCTCAAAATCTCCTGCTTCATCAAGTCATCTTGAGACTTTTTCCAAGGTAAGGTGTTAAATTTACTTTTATTTCATTATTAGATAAAAATTAAACATTTATTCAAATTGTGCCATCCTGTGTGTTAGGGTTTTGAGTGATTTTTGAACATTTTTAAGCACTTTTGAGTGGCTTTTTTTGGCGGTCAGCCCCTAGCCCCGCTTTTCCATAGCACGATTTTGTATAACACTATGTCAGGCAAGAACGCAACTATCGTGTTGTAGCAGAACTGACTATATATTTCCAAGTCGGGATGGTGAGTGTTTGGAGGGGAACTTGCAAGCGTGTGCTCATGTATCTGTTGCCTTTGCTCTACGTAGTAATGGTTCTGGGTTTGCAAAGTGCTGTCTGAAGAGCCTTGGTGAATTTCTGCAGTGCAACAGATGGTACACACTGCTGCTGAGCGTTGGCGGCGGACAGAGTGAATGTTTGCGGCTATGGTGCCAACCACGTGGCTACTTTGTCCCGGATGGTGTCAAGCTTCAAGTGTTATTGGAGCTGCACCCATCCAGGCAAGTGAAGTGAAGAGTAGCCCATCCCACTCCTGACTTGTCTTGTAGATGGTGGAAGGGCTGTGGGAGTCAGGAGGGGAGTTACTCACTACATGATTCCTAGCCTCTAGCCTGATCTTGTAGCCAGTCTTATGGCCAGTCCAGTTCAGTTTCTGGTCAGTGGCAACCTCAAAAAATATTGATTGATGGTAACACCATTGAAATGTCTAGGGTGTGGTGACTGGATTGTCTCTTATTGGAGATTGCCATTGCCTGGCATGTGTGCTGCAAATATTACTTGCCACTTGTCAGCCCAAGCCTGGATAATGTGCAGGTCTTGCTGCATTTGAGCATGGACTGCTTCAGGAATCGAGAACATTTGCGCAATTCGGCAAACATCCCCATTTCTGACCTCATGATGGAGGGAATGTCATTGATGAAGCAGCTGAAGATGGTTGGGCTGAGGACACTACCCGAAGGAACTCCTGCAGAGATATCCTGGAGCTGATAACGACCAAATTCCAACAACCGCCATTATCTTCCTTTTTGCCAGCTGTCACTCCAACCAGTTAAGCTTTCCCCCAATTCCCTAGTTTTTCGAAGGCTCCTGAAGCCACTCAGTCAAATGTGGCCTTGACATCAAAGGCAGTCACTCTCTCTTCACTTCTGGAATTAAGCTCTTTTGTCCATATTTGAATCAAATCTGTAGTGAGGTTACGAGGTAAGTGGCCCTGGTGGAATGCAGAGTAGGCAGCGAACAGTTTATTTCTAAGCAAGTTCTGCTTGCTAGCACTGTCAATAATACCTTCCATCACTTTACCTATGGAGAGTAGATTGAGGGGGCAATAACTGAATGGGTTGGATTTGGCCTGCTATTTTGACGAATGCTGCTGTCTTATCATATGCACTGACGTGCTAGGCTCCCCTCTCATTGAGGCTGGGGATATTTGCAGAGCCTCCTCCTCCTCCAATAAGTTGCTTAATCGTCCATCACTACTCATGATTATATGCGGCAGAATCGCAGAGCTTCGAACTGATCCATTGGATGTGGAATCGTTTAGCTCTGTCTATCACTTGCTGCTTATGCTGTTTGGCACACAAGTAGTCCCATAAAGTAGCTTCACCAGGTAGACACCTCCATGCCCTCCTGCACTCCGCAGTAAACCAGGAGTGATCCCTGGTTTGATGGTAACGGCTGCGTGGGCGATATGAACCATGAATTTGCAGACTGTGTTGGAGTAAATTCGCTATTGCTGATGGCTCACAGTGCCTCATGGACGACCATGCTTGAGTTACTAGAGCTGTTCAACATCTGTCCCATTTAGCGTGGTGATAGTGCTACACAACGTGATGGGGGGGGGGGGGGGGGGGGGTGGTGCGGTGGGGGTCGGAGTTTTCTCAATGTGAAGTTTGGACTTATTTCCACGAGGATTGTGGAGCGGTCATTCTTACCAACATGACAATGGATCAATGCGTCTGCTGCTCATCATGTCGCATAACAATGGTATTTGCTAGTAGACTTTCTTTTTAGCAGCTTAAGTGTTCTGAACGTTTGGAAGGTGGAAGGTATTCAAGACATTTTGTATATATGAAGACAGAGCACTTTGGTTAAGTATAGACGCATCTCACAAAGACCTGCACTACAAAAATTATGGTCAAACTCTCAGAAAGCTTAGTAATGGGGGTAGGGGAGGGTCAGGGGAGACAGAAAGACTGGTACGATAACCACACTAAAAAAAAAGGTATCCGGAAGGGTACATTTGTAGGCAGGGTTGAGACAGATATGGACCAAATGCTGGCAAATGGGACTAGATTAACTTAAAAAGGTATCTGGTCGACATAGACGAGTTGGGTCTGTTTCCATGCTGTACAGCTCTATGATTCAGTTAGGTTCCATATGCAAATACTTTTTTTTGTGTCAACAGCACAAGCACACTACAGCTGCAAATTCAGGAAATTTTCACACAGGCACCCCTGATGTCCTTTCAGCATCAGCCCGAATATGCTAAACACAAACCCTAAAACAAAAACTTAATTCTTGCATGCATGTTTAATAACTTGTGGAGGGGAGCGGGGAGATAGAATATTCAAATAAAAAGAATCCATGGTTTTCTGCCGGATTATCAGCAGTTACACACTATTACCATTTAACTGAAAACAAGGATAGTTTAAAAATACATGGATAGACCAGTCATGCCAAACATATGATGCAATGTGCTCCTAAAAAAAAAATAGGACATACAACACAAATAATTTTCTGGCATTGTCTATTAAAGTATGCAATGAATACCAGAAAGAATGATGGTTACACCTGTGGGCACAGACCCCCGCTAAAGGTAAATAAAACTTGATCCTGGCGGTTTCATAATTTCTATTTAGATATGGTGGAGGAAAGGGTTATGACACTGTATTCCATTAAACTAATTGAAGGCTTTGACCATTAAAACAAAATTGCTTTGACTGCAAACAATTTGCCTCTTGAACTCAGCCACGCCATTTCCTATTACGTGCAAACTAGTTAACCATGCTTGACCATATCGGCATTTTAAGAATTAAAATGCAATTAAAATGATGCACGTCTTCTGAACGCTAGCTTTTGCATTCAGTCTTTTTCTCGTTTCCTTCAAGAAGGCATTTTTAAAATATTAAATTCATGGTTTAAAGACAAAAGGATGACACTTTGCAATCAAAGCAACACCAACTTGAATGTATAAATACATGCTAAAAGTATATCAAAGAGCATAAGAAAAATACCACAAGAGGCTTCATTGGCGTGCCAACAAAAACAGACATTGAACCAACAGAGGAAACATGAGGACTGGTGAAAGGATGGGTTTTCTTTGGAACGAAAAAGATGAGAACTGGTTTTCCTGTTCTGAAAGTTACAAACTAGAAGAACTTGGAGATAAATTGTGCAAATATCTGTTCAATTTGTGTTAGAAAATTATGTAGAACATCTGGGATATGTGTGGCATCTAAAGACCAACTTCAGTGATAACTTCAAAAAGATTTTGTAGCAGGAAAATGCAGGTATACTACAGAAAACCACTTCCTATGCAAAGTAATCTAGTAATTTTTATTGAAAAACATCAAAATCTAAAGCAGGTATATTAATTGTAAATAACCTTTTACAATTTACAATTAACCTTAAAAATTAAATCAAATAGTAACAGATTTTAAAAAAAATGCATATTGCAATTTCAGCATGAAAACTTGGATTCTATATTTCAACTGTTTCTTTTATACAAAAGTCCAAATGGAGAAAAAAATTGCAACAAGAAACCTATGAAAGCATGACATTTAAACTTCTCTATCAAAAATTCTTCAAAGTAGCTTCAATTGGGTAATTGCATTCTTTAGGCTTGATATGAGGCTAGCTCTGCTCACTGCATAGTGGTGACTTGGATACAGACCTGCAACAAATGTTATCAACATTAACAGATACTGAAACAGGACGTACATTGAAATTCTTTAGAAGACTACAGGAAAGTGCATTGAAGGGAAAGGGCCTATGAAGGGTGGCAGTTGGAATTTAATACAGCAAGCTTCTGGCCTCTAATGCATAAGCTACGACAACCTATTTCCACTTTGTTAAAATCTCAACCTTGCTCCTTCGTAACTCAGCTGCTGCTGAAACATTCATTTATACCTTTGTCACCTGTATACTCGAATACTCCATTGCATGCCTAGCACTCTCCCACATTCCAGGAACTTTATTAAAACTAGGGTCAATGAAATTGTGCGTGCGCAGGGGGTCACACTCCCTGCTGGTCCGAATTGCATTTAGTACAAAGGAGGATTGTTGTGTTTGTTGAAGGTCAGTCATCTGAGCTCCAGGACATCTCTTCAGGAGTTCCTCAGAGTAGTGTCCTAGACCCAACAATCTTCAGTTTCTTCACTGATTACCCTTCTACCATCAGAAGTGGAGATTTTTGCTGATGATTGCACAATGTTCAGGACCCTTCACCACTTCCCAAATACTGAAGACGACCACGTACAAACAAAGCAAGACCTGGACAATATCCAGAGTCAGGTCGACAAGTAACATCCACGCTACATGCCAGGGAATGAGCATCTTCAACAAGGCAGAGTGTGTATGCAACCATTGCCCCATGATATTCTATGGCTTTATCACCATCAAATTCCCTCTATTAACATCCTGGGCATCACTGTCGATAAACAGATATGTACTGGACATATAAATACTATGGCAACAAGAGCAGGTCAGAGGCTCACCTCCTGACTTTCAAAAGATTGTCCCCTATCTACAAGGCACAAGTCAAGAGTATGATGGAATATTCCCCACTTGCCTGGATGGGTTCAGCTCCAACAACACAAGAAGCTTGACACCACCCAGTACAAAGCCATGCACTTGACTGGCACCACATCCACAAACATCTGCTCCTCCACCACTGACAGCACACTATCTACAAGGTACACTGCAGAAATTCACCAACGGTCCTCAGACACCTTCCAAACGGACAATCACTTTCATCTAGAAGGACAAAGGTAGCAGATACACGAGAACACCACCATCTGCAAGCTCCCCTCCAAGCCACTCACCATCCTGACTTGGAAACATACCTCCATTCCTTCAGTGTCACTGGGTCAAAATCCTGGAATTCCCTCCCTAATTGCAATGTGGGTCTATCTACAGAACACAGATTGCTGTAGTTCAAGGTGGCAGCTCACCACAATCTTCTTAAAGGCGATTAGGGACAAGCAAAAAAAAAAAGATGCCAAGAGAAACCCGTAACCCAAGAACCAATAACAATTCTATTTTCCTTGAGGTCATCCAAAACTCTCCTGGAAGTGCCTCACTCCGCAATCACCCACGTTCACTGACTCCCAATCACATCAAATAATGTTATGATTTTCAAAATCTCACCCTCACTTCCAAATCCCTCCCCATTGCAATCTCCAGGAACCACACAAGTCTCAGGAACACCGGTCTCCCTTTATTTCCAGCCTGCTGAAACTTGAAATCACTCGAACTTTCGTGGCTATCCCTTCAACTGCCTACGCCATAAGCTCCAAAATACTTATCACAAATAAACCGATCTTCCTCTCAACCCCACTTTCCTAACATCCTATAATCAATCGCTTTGATCAATCTTTTGGTTGTCTGACCTTTTTTTTCAAGCTGTTGCCTGTTTTTGCATAATTGTGTGTTTTTTCTTTCAGATTGATACATTTTATTAGTACCTACGTAGATCATAATCCACTCCTATTGAAAACTGCTATCCAACACTGAGCAGATATCCTGAACCCTGGCATCAAGCAGGCAATACATCCACTGGAACACTCACTCTTTCGCTGCAGAGAATAGTCTGAATCCCCTTCACTGTCCCATCTTACCAGAACATTTATTCTTGCATCCCTTTGTTGAATGGCTTCCACACTATGGTGCCATGGTCAGTTAGCACATCCAGTCTGCAGTCCCCATTCTCATCCATACAAGGTGAAAGAACTTCAAACCTGCTGAACAATAACGAAGACTGATATTTCTGTGCTCCTGTCCTCTGGGTCCCTTATCTGCCTCATTTCCAGTCACACTCTCCTGAATCCTGACCAAATAGACCATAAGAAATAGGGACAAGAGTAGGCTATTTGGCCCCTCAAACCAAATCTGCCATTTAGCAGCATCATGACTAATCCAACATTCCTGCCCTTTCCCCATCACCCTGGATTCCCCTACTGATCGTGAATTTATCTATCTCAGCCTTAAATACATACAAGGACTCTGCCACCACTGCCCGCTGTGACAAAGAGTTCCAAAGACACTCAACGCTCAAGGAATTCCTCCTCATCTTAGTCTTAAATTGGCACACCTTAATTATGAGACTATGTCCTAAATCAGAAGATCAAACCTCAGAAGGTGTAACTACCTCCTGGTACAAAGCATACAGGTATTTTTCCCTTTCCCTGGTTTGCAATGTCTGTAGTTCAGTCTCCAACTCAAACACAATTGCTCACAGATGTGTGTGGTCCAGGACAAACTGGCATCCAGGACCTCCTTGTGTGCTGCCACTGTGACACATTACCTGTCCTGCTATCCTTAATGTCTTCTAAAGAACTACTTGATAATAATACAAGATTAAATGTCATTATATGTTTATTACATTTTAAAGAAATCTTACCATTAATTGCTATATTATACCGAATTTTAATAGAATAGACCTTAGTCACCTACCAGATACTCACCAACTAACCTGCTTCTTCCCCTGTTAGGCTAAGAATCAAGTCCCAGGATCTGAAAACTTTTAGGAAAAAAGTGAAAGCAACTGAAGATTTCTTTCCCTTCTTCCCCTTAACTCCTCAGTCGCTCAGAGACTGAAATGTACATAGTTACAGAACAAAGTTTGCATACAATGCCATGGTCTGCGGATTTCATTTCCAGTGTCAATTACCAAGTAAACAAACTGGCTCAACACAAGAGTTAATTGGTCAAGTGGTTGAAAGAAAAGTTAAAGAATATGATTCCTAGTGCTAAACTGAATAACCTCCCAGTGAGCAAACAGTTCTAAACACTGACATCACCAGGAAGAATGTTTAATACTTAACTTTATGTACAAACCAATTAAATTCACAAAATTACAAAAGGCATTACAAGCAACTGACCTTTAGTCAAATCATTGTAGTTGCTACTATACCTAAAAATTCAAAGCTGTTATTAACTCCTCAATTCACTGATAATTCTGTCATTTGAGGTGATGGCTTAGTATTAGCCTTTTATTTTAAAAAAAAAGTTATCATGCAATGTTCAAAAGTTATGTCGATTAATTTTAGGACAGACACCCAACATATGAAATGCATCCCCACTCAACTCCAAAGAATTAAAACTGGTTAATTACCACAATTTTCATTTGCATTTGGAAACAATCTGAAACCCAAAAAATAGTATTTGGTCCAAAATGCAAGGTATGAAAGTTGGATCATAAATCAAATAAAAGAAAGTTTCAGAATGTTGCTCAGTGGAATAATGGAGGAAGCATATAAATTATTAAAGACCATAGAATGGATTAGTGGAATATGGTTTACGTTCCATACAGTACGGGTTTCAATAAACAATTGCAAATTTGCACATCATGGTCAAAGAATATCCCAAAAGGACTTGCAGTGAAAGAGATTTCAAGGAAAGTGAAATAAAATTATCTCCATTACTGTATCCAATAGCTTTGCAATTATGGAACATCTATGGCAGAGTTCAATTGCACGTGCAGTTAGAGTCAGAGTCAATGTCACCATCAGAGATTCATTGCAGCACAGGAGGAGGATAGTTAAGGCTGTAAACCTCACAGCCTTTTAAAAAAATACATGGACGAGCACTTGAAATATCCTAACATCCAAGTATATGGGCCAAGTGCTGGGACTAGTGAAGATTTAGAGTAATTTTTTGTCAGTGTCGACTCAATGGGCAAAGGCCCTGTTCTGAACTCAATGAGGTGGCCATTTCACCCAAAGACCATATGGATCATTCCAGTCAGTCCCATATCCCTAGTCTGTTGTCACCCTGCAAGTTCAATTCCTTTAATTGCCTGTCCAAATTTTTGTGCATCCTGAGGATATGAATGGATTTCAGTCATTAGGTAATGAGCTCCAGGTCAGACTCACTGCATTAAAAAGAGGTTCTTCCTCACCTTAAGACCATAAAACATAGGAGCTGAAGTAGGCCACTCATTTCATCGAATCTGCTTCACCAATCAGATCATGGTTGATTGGATAATTCTCAACTCCACTTTCCTGCCTTTTCCCCACATCTCTCAATTCCCTTCCTGAGAAAAAGTCTGTCTGTCTCAACCTTGAACACATATAATGACACAGCCTCAACAGCCCTCTGCGATAAAAAATTCTACAGATTCACAACTCTAAGAGAAGAAATTTCTCCTCACTGTCTTGGAAACAAAAAGGATTCTGGGTAATCCAAGATGGAAAGCAGGAAAAAAAAATGTGGCTGTCAGAGCTGCTTTTTTGTTTTTTTTGAGGTATTTTCAGCATTGGAGCTAATTTCCTTGAATTCCAGGAACAGTAATTATTATTTCGTAAGCTGTTGCTATGGCGAAAAAGAGATCAAAATAACAGCACTTTAAAAAGGAGGAAGAGAACAAAGGCAGTGACCACATGGGAAGTGAATCATACTGAGAAATAAATCCGCACTGCTGTCTGACCCAGCAGTAACCTGCACAGCTAACTGCCCCTGTTGTTTGGTTTCAAGTATCTCTGGACATTGGAGTTCATCCAAGAAAAATTAACAAATGGCAAAATTCACAGCTGACCTTGGAGAAACCTGTGTGGGGGAGCTCACAGAAGGGGAGCAGCTAAGTAGTTAGTTTTTAAGTGTAACCTTACTGCTCTTTTTTATAAATTCACAATAGTGAGTAGAGTGGAGTTCTGTTTTGATTGTATGTTTTTATTGAGATCTGTCTCTTGATTAAGCTTTAAAAAAAATAAAAACATAAGGTACTAAGTTAAACTGAAGCAGTGTTTTTAGAGCAGCAAGACTGTGCTCTTTTCTGGGTATATTGATTGTTAAGGTATAAAGATGGCCTTTAGTAGAATGATGTGCTCTTCGTGTCTGAAGTGGGAAATTAGGGAGAGTTTCCATGTTACTGACGATTATGTCTGCAGGAAGTGTATTGGTTGTGAATCCTATCAGATCGCATGGATTGGTTGAAGCAGCAATGAAGAATTTACAGAAGCTAGGGGGTTGGTGGATGGCAGTTGCAGGAAAAGAGATAAACCAAAGATACAGTCAGGAAAGGTAGGAGAGGGAGGCAGGTAGTACAGGAGTCTCCTGTGGCTATCCCTATCTCAAACAAGTGTGCTGTTTTAGAAAATGTGGGGGGTGATGGAGTCTCAGGGGAATGTAGCACTGACAGCCAGGTTTCTGGTACTGAGACTGGCTCTAATGTAACAAGGGGCATACCAAGTTCCAAGCGATCGATTGTGATCGGGGACTCTCTAGTCAGAGGCACAGACAGACATTTCTGCAGTCGACAGCGAGACATCAGAATGGTGTGTTGCCTCCCTGGTGCCAGGATCAAGGGTATCTTGGAACGGCTGCAGAATATTCTCAAAGGGGGCGGGGAGGGAAAGCAGGTCATTGTACACATTGGAACTAACAATGTAGGATGAGAAAAGGATGAGATTTTGGAGGACAGAATTATAGGAAGTTAGAGTTAATAAAAAAAGAGGCCCTGGAGGGTAGTATATCTGGATTACTCCCAGTGCCACGAGCTAGTGAGGGTAGGAATAGGAGGATAGAGCAGATGAATACATGGATGAGGAACTGGAGCAGGGGAGAAGGATTCACATTTTTGGATCATTGGAATCTCTTCTGGGGTAGAAGTGACTTGTTTAAGAAAGATGGATTGCGCCTGAATTGGAAGGGGACTAATATACTGGCAGGAAGATTTGCTAGCGCTGCTCAGGAAGATTAGAAGCTGTTTGGTGGGACCCAGGGAGATAGTGAGGAGAGAGATCAGTCGAGACTGGTACAGTTGGGAAAGGATCAAGTCAAACAAAAAGCCAGGGCAGGCAGGAACAAGACAGAACAAGGTAGGACTGATAAATTAAACTGTATTTGTATCAGTGCAAGAGGCCTAACAAGTAAGGCAGATTAAATCAGGGCATGGTTGAGAACGCGGAACTGGGATATCTTAGTGATTACAGAAATGTGGCTCAGGGATGGACAGGACTGGCAGCTTAATGTTCCAGGGTATTGATGCTGTAGGAAAGATAGGAAGGGGAGCAAGAGGGGAGGGGGAATGGTTTTTTTGATTAGGGGTAACATTAGAGCTGTGCTTAGGGAGGATATTCCTAGGAATATGTCCAGGGAAGTTATTTGGTAGAATGGAGAAATAAGAAAAGGATGGTCACCTTGTGGGGATTGTACTATAGACCCACCCATAATCAGCGGGAAATTGAGAAACAAATTTGTAAGGATATCTCAGTTATCTGTAGGAATAATAGGGTGGTAATAGTAGGGAATTTTAGTTTTCTAAACATGTACTGGGACTGCCATAGAGTTAAAGGCTAGGATGGAGACAAATTTGTTAAGTGCACGCAAGAAAATTCTCTGATTCAGTAAGTGGGTGTACCTACTGAAAAAGAGCAAAACTTGACCTACTCTTGGGAAATATGGCAGGGCAGGTGACTGAGGGGTCAGTGGGAGAGCACTTTGGGGCCAGTGACCAAAATTCTATTAGTTTTAAAATAGTGATGGAAAAGGATAGACCGGATCTAAAAGTTAAAGTTCTGAACTGGAGGAAGGCCAATTTTGACAGTATGAGGCAAGAACTTCCAAAAGTTGACTGGGTGTGGAAATTCACAGGCAAAAGGGACGGCTGGAAAATGGGAAGTTTTCAAAAATGAGATAACTGAAGTCCAGAGACAGTATGTTCCTGTTAGGGTGAAGGGCAAGGCTGGTAGATGTAGGGAATGCTGGATGACTCGAGAAATTGAGGCTATGGTCAAGAATATGAAAGAAGCATATGTCTGGTATCGACAGCAGGGATTGAGTGATTCCCTCGAAGAGAATAAAGGCAATAGGAGTAAACTTCAGAGGGAAAACAGGAGGGCAAAAAGGGGACAAGATAGCTTTGGCAAATAGAGTTAAGGAGAATCCACAGGGATTCTACAATACATTAAGGATAAAAGGATAACTAGGGAAGAGAGAATAGAGCCCTTTGAAATTCAGCAAGGCCACCTATGTGTGGAACTGCAGGAGGTGGGCAAAATACTAAACGAGTATTTTGCATCAATGTTTACTGTGGAGAAGGATATCAAAGATACGAGGTGGTGGGGAAATAAATAGCGACATCTTGAAAAATGTCCACATTAGAGGAGGTGGTGCCAGATGTCTTAAACCGCATAAAGGTGGATAAATCCCTGGGACCTGATCAGGTGTACCCGAGAACTTTGTGGGAAGCTAGGGAAGTGATTGCTGGGCCCCTTGCTGAAATATTTGCATCATCGGTACCCACAGGTGAGGTGCCGGAAGACTGGAAGTTGGCTAACGTGGCGCCACCCTTCTTAAACTGTGGCAAAGAAAAGCCAGGGAACTATAGACCAGTGAACCTTACATCGGTGGTGGGCAAGTTGTTGGAGGGAATCCTGAGGGACAGGATTTACATGTATTTGGAAAGGCAAGGACTGATTAGGGATAGTCAACATGGCTTTGTGCGTGGGAAATCATGTCTCACTAACTTGATTGAAGTTTTTGAAGAAGTAACTAGGAAGATTGATGAGGGCAGAGCAGTGGACATGATCTATATGGACTTCAGTAGGGAGTTTGACAAGGTCCCTCATGGTAGACTGTTTAGCAAGGTTAGATCATACAGAATACAGGGAGAACTAGCCATTTGGATACAGAACGGGCTCAAAGATAGAAGACAAAGGGGGTTGCTTTTCAAAATGGAGGTCTGTGACCAGCGGTGTGCCACAAGGATCGGTGCTGGGTCCACTGCTTTTTGTCATTTCTAGAAATGATCTGGATGTGAATACAGGAGATATGGTTCTTAAGTTTGCAGTTGACACCAAAATTGGAGGTGAAGGTATGGTGGACAGCAGAGAAGGTTACCTCAGAGTGCAATGGAATCATGATCAGATGAGCCAATGGGCTGAGTGGCAAATTAACTTTAATTTAGATAAATGTGAGGTGCCGCATTTTGGAAAGGCAAATCAGTAAAGAACTTATACACTTAACGGTAAGGTCCTGGGGAGTGTTGCTGAACAAGAGACCAAGTTTATAATTCCTTGAAAGTGGAGTTGTGGGTAGATAGGAAGGGAAGAAGGCATTTGGTATGCTTGCCTTTATTGGTCAGTGCATTGAGTGTCAGAGTTGGGAGGTCATGTTAGCAGCTGTATAGGACATTGGTTAGGCCACTTTTGGATAACTGCGTGCAATTCTGGTCTCCCTGCTAATGGGAAGAATGTTGTGAAACTTGAAAGAGTTCAGAAAAGATTTACAAGAATATTGCCAGGGTTGTAGGGTTTGAGCTTTAGGGAGAGGCTGAATAGGCTCGGGCTATTTTCCCTGCAGCATCAGAGGCTAAGGGGTGACCCTATAAAAGTTTATAAAATTATGAGGAGCATTGATAGGTTGAGTAACCAAGGGTGGGGGAGTTCAAAACTAGAGGGCATAGGTTTAAGGCGAGAGGGGAAAGATTTAAAATGGACCCAAGGGGCAACATTTTCTACACAGAGGGTGGTGCATTTCTGAAACAAACTGCCAGAGGAAGTACCAGCCTCCACCATAATAACATTTAAAAGGCATCTGGATGGGTATTAAGTAGACAGTGTTTAAAGGGATATAGGCCAAATGCAGGCAAATGGGACTAGATTAATTTAGGATAGCTGGTCAGCATGGACGAGTTGGACCAAAAGGTCCGTTTCCGTGCTATAAAATTCTATGACTTCAAAACTCTAAATGTGAGAGATTATTGAGATTATGCACTCTAGTCCTAGAATTGCCCACAGTGGAAACAATCTTTTTGTACCTACTTCGTTATGTCCTTTAAGAATCTTGTATGTTTCAATAAAATGTTGCCTCTCATTCTTCTGCATTACAATGAGTGCAGGCCTAATCTACTCAAACTCTCTTCAAAAGACAGCCCCTCCAGGACTTCAGTGGCACAGTGGTAATGTCCCTATCACCGAGTCAGGAGGCCTGGGTTCAAAAGTCATCTGCTCCACAGCTGTGCAATAACATCTCTGAAGAGTTTGATTATGAAATATCCAAAGGACAGCCCCTTCATACCTGATATCAACTAAACGAACCTTCTTTGGATTGGCTCCGACACCAGCATGTATCTTTCCTTAGATAAGGGATCCAATTAAGTTTACAGTATTCCAGCTGTGGTCTGACTAGCACCTTGTACACTTTTAGCAAAACCTCATGCTTTTATATTCCATCCCTTTGAAATAAAGGCCAGCATTCAACTTATCCTCCATATTACTCACTGAACTCAGATGCTAGGTTTTTGTGATTCATATGCAAGGACTTGCAAGCGCTTCTGCTCTTTAGCTTTCTGCTCTCTATTTAAATAAATAATACCCAGCTCATTTATACTTCCTGTCAGTTACCCAACATCCCCCTCCCAACACCATATCCTCAGCCCAAAACCTTAAATCTGTGTCAAGTCCTTGTACCATCAGCTGATCGGAATAGCTTTTATTGGTCTAATTTATCTAAACCAATTCAGAATCTTGTAGAGCTCATTCAGATGTCATCAGAATATTCTTTGCTTGAAGGAGAATAATACCAACCTGTGTAGCTAAAATCCTTCATCCCTGTAACTATTCAGCTAAACCTCCAATATAACCCCTAAAGGACGCACAAATCCTTCTTAAAAATCACTACATTTTGCCATGTTTTAGTCATGTCCTAACCGCAGCATTAAAGGGGTTCAGAGTAGTTTCCCTGCTTTGTACTCAATTCTCCTATTTAAAAGATTTAAATACAGGTCCCTCTGTCCCTACTCCTTTGAACTATGCCATTAAGTCTATTGCCTTTTCCTATCTCTTCCACTGAAATGTGTTACTTTGAACTTTAAATTATTTACTCCCACTCGTCTGCAAATTCTTATGCTTCCTTATGGTGCTACTCTAACAGCTTTGTATCTCTGTTTTTGTGCAAATACCAACATTTTGATTTTTAAATTTTTATTTTATAATTTAGTGTTGATGGCTAGGCCAGCATTTATTGCCCATTCCTAATTGCCCATTCCTAACTGCCCTTGAGAAAGTGGTGATGAGCTTCTTCTTGAAGAAGAATGCAGCCCATGGAGTGTATTGTTTTTTGACAGGGTGATAGTGATAGGTACACCAAATGGTGTTGGGAAATCCCAGGATTCTGATTTAAACAATTAAGTTACATTGATGCACTTCCACGTCAGAACGGTGTATGGCATGGTTGGGAACATGGTCATTCACATCGTCTGCATTTGTCTTTCTAGGTGGAAACTGGCTCATGTTTAGAAGGCTTTGTTGAAAGAATCTTGGCAAGTTGCTGCTGTGCATCTTGTGGATGGTAAACACTGCTGTCACAATGCATCAGAAGTGGAGGATATTCCAATCAGGCAGGCCACTTGTCCTGGAAGTGTCAAGCTTCTTGAATGTCATTGGAAAGGCATTCTTCCAACCAAGCAAAAAACATTTCACTTCACTCCTGATTTCTGCCTAATAGTTGGTAGGTATGCACAGGGAGTCAGGAGAAGAGCCACAGAATTCCCAATTTAGTCATCATGGCTGGTCCAGTTCAGATTCTGATCAATGTCCACAGAATGTTAACAGTAGGAGACTCAGTAATGGCATTGTCATTAAATATCAAGAAGAGATGGGTAGATTCCTTTTTGTTGGAGATAACTATTGCAAAAGTTGGTCACCACTCATCAACCCAAACCTGCAGATTGTTAAGATCTTGTTGCCTGTGGACATGGTCTGCTTCAGTACGAGATGTGAATGGCACTGAATGATGCAAATAAATACTCTCCCCGTTTCATCCAAGCTAACACTGTTCCTCTTATTCTATCAGTCTCCATTTTGTTAACTAGCATTTTATGTAGGACTCCGTCAAAGCTTTCTTAAAATCTAATGAGTCAAACCCTTGTCATTCAAAAGTAGAAAATCAGGATTGAGTTTTCATCCTTGTCACATGATGCACTGTGCCCAGTTATACTAACTGGAGATAGCTGCTGGTTGGAAATTAGCTGTCTCATACACAAATTAAGTATTAAAAGCTTGGATTTCAGCAGTTCAGCCCACGTAAGAGGAGCCTTTACGAAGAAGCCTATCAATGTGCCTACATCTGGGACAGAAGATCAATGTTCAAGTCCCACTTGCTCCAGACACGTATCATGTCTGAACAGATCAATTAAAAATATCTTGGGGTTCTTGTAGCACAGTGATAGCATCCTTACTTTTGAACTAGGAGGGCTGGGTTAAAATCCTACCTGCTCCAGAGGTGCGTAATGACATCAGAATAGGTCGATTAGAAAACAAAAACAAACGAGTACCATAACATTTATAAAGATTCAGCCATTTAAAAATAATTAGACAGAAACAGAATTAACTCAAGTGACACATTTTCTTATTTTAAGAAGGGTAACATTTATTCAACTCCTTGTGGCTTAAGTTGTCAAATTGTTGCTTTTTCTCAAGTTGACTTCTATATGTTAATAAGACATAGTGGTGACAGCGAGACCATAAGACACAGGAGCAGAAGGGGGACAGTCAGTCTGCTCTTACCATTCAATTAAATCATGGCTGATCTGATAATCCTTACCTTCACTTTCCTGCCTCTGTCCCCAATAACCTTTCATTCCTTACCGAGTAAGAATCTCTCTGTCTCAGCCTTGAATATATTTAATGACCCAGAGGGCTGTAAAGAATTCCACATACTCACAACTAGGAGACAGATTTTTAAAGAGACATGAAGGGCAACTTTTTTTAAAAAAAAAAGGGTGGTTTGCTTGTGGAATGATCTTCCTGAAGAAGTGATGGATGTGGGCACAACTACGACGTTTAAAAGACATTTGAATAAGTACATGAATAGGAAAGGCTAAGAGGGATATATAGGCCAGGCGCAGGCGAGTGGGATTAGTTAAATTTGGGATTTTGTTCGGCATGAACTGATTGGACCGAAGAGTCTGTTTCCGCACTGTATGACTCTAAGAAATTCCTCCTCATGTCAATTTTAAATGTGCAACCTCTTATTCTGAGATTATAACCCCGATCCTAGACCCTCGCAAAATAGGGCAACAGCTTTTTTTGCATTACCCTGTCAAACTAAGAATCTTGTATGTTTCAAATGGTTGCCTCTCATTCTTCTATATTCCAATGAGTTCACAGAAATCTCAACACCACAATGCTGTTGATCACATTTAAAGCATAAAATCTAAAAAGGACTGACAGGTCAGGGAAGCACACAAATTCCATCCTTTGTAATATTTAAGATTTAAGAAAATTAAGCAGATGCAAGTTCCTACGAAGATGTTGCCATTTTTTTAAATTCAATATTTAAGTACTTCAATTTTCCCATACATTGTGGGAAAGAATCATGTTAAACTTTGAGCCTTTAGATATATCCTCAATAAAAACAAATTTATTGACTGCTTTGCTCAAGAATCATTTCGAATTCTTATTTAACTGTGTTTTAAAATCATGAACTACATACCAAGTATGCACTTTTCACGAATTCATAAAATTTTTCCCCTCACAGATTCCACCCAGCATTGTCAATTCTCACAATGATAGAATAGATAGAACAGGATAGAATATCCTTGAACACCAAGTTGGTACATTACTTCTCCAGTGCAGTAACTAAATGCTTAGGAAAAGGTAAAGAACCCGGAGAGAGAAAAGGGTGGCAGACAGCCAAGTAACAACCAGGAAGTGCCGGAGAGAGAGAGAGAGAGAGAGAAAATTTGGCGGATTTCAGGCTAGTTTAGGAACAAAACTCAAACTACAATACTCAAATTGCAGAAAGCAGCAAGACATTTTTTTGTTTTAAAAACTGTCAGCTTCATGTCAGTTCGAACGGATGAGTTTATCAATACATCGAGGAGGGTATTAAAGCTCGCACTAAAGACTTTCTGTTCATTTTAAAGAATATCGACTTGAAATCAACCTTGACGCTTACTCTTAAAGTGAGGTACTAAAGCCCCTCCAACAACCTCTCACATTATGTAAGAGTTGGAACAACATAACTGGCAACGATTCCGATTTTTTTTACAGCTGAAAACGACATAGACGGAAAAGAAAGTTACTTCGTGATACTGAGAGAGAGAGAAAGAGAAACAATATGACCGAGCTCAAAGCAGAAAGTAAACTTGGAAGATAAAAGCTACTTGCAGCTTACCTCAACATCCTTATACTTCTAATCGAGGATTTTCATATGAAGCAAAACGTTTCCAGCAAGTAACACAAAAACGAACCGTAGAAACTATGTTCACGCAGCAATAAATCTTCGACGCATGTCTTTACAGGTACGGGAACGGGAACAATATCTATGTCAGCAAACTGGAGCCTCTCGATTGTAGGGAAGGGGAGGTTCCTCACTCAACTCGAACACATACATATTCTCAACACTTTCAGGAGGAAACAAAACCCATGTGTATTCTAATCTCATTAAAGTCAGATACTTTTATTTATTACCAAATACCCAGCTGTACAATACTCTCACCCATATATCTTAATAAAGTCAAGACGAAGCCCCAAATCCTACTTCCGTCCAGGTACGAGAATTTCACGTGATAACAAATACAAATATTAGCATTGATCTTATGCAAACAGTTTTTTTTAAAAAAACAAACACAGAATTTGCTGTAGAAACTCAGCAGGTGTGGCAGTATCCATGGAGAGAAAGCCAAGTCGACATTTCGAGTGCTGTGATCCTTCTTCATTTTGATTTAAAATTTACTTTTAAACCCTGCTCATGGACACAAAATGTAATGCACCTCCCGTCACAGTGCTGCTGTTCAGGAGGACTTCAGTACTTACAAGCTTTAAAGAGACTATCGCGACCACTTTTTTTTACATTTATGTTTTGTTTTCTTTTTATTGAGTACTTTTTTTGTGATTTTGCTCTTTTTAAACGGCGTTTTGGGTAGCGTATTTTGAATGTGTGTATTTCTGAACGGTTTATCGACCTCCATAACAACTTTATTATGACCCACAGTTGTCCACTCAATTTCTCATCAGTTAGCCCCTATGTCAAAAATACTCATTCCACAGGATTTGGATCTATAACTGAAATTCTCTAGCTTCTCCTTTACGGACCTGATTTTTTTTTTAAACTAATCTCCCCTACCTACTTATTTAGACATCACCTCGTTTTAGTCATCTTTGGTGTTTCTTTTTATTGGATATATTGGTGCTGATCAAGCAACCATATCCTGCTCAGGCTTTCCTTCAATCCCTCTCAATATTTGGCCATAGGATAACTTAATTCAGCTGTATCATAAACTCATTAAGTCACAGTTCCCTCAGCTTTGGCACGCTTAACTGTCACTGCTCATTTTCAACTGTACCTTGTTAAACGATTCTCTTCCCCTTTCTCTTTGAAATCTTTGCTAATATTAAATCATATTGCCTTCCATTCCTGCAGCACCTCTATACAACCTTTAGTGTAATTAGACATTGCTAGGCTGCCCATACAGGGATTATAAAACAAAATGTGTACCAAGTCACATAAGGTGATATTAGGGTACATGTGCAAAATCCTGCTTAAAGAGGGATATTTTAATAAGTATGTATCTCCTGTCAACACACTTGGACACAAGGTCAATACAGCTGAAGTCATTGTTGTGAGCCCACACTGCACTCGAAGTTGGAGTTGAAAGTTGAGGAAACATAGAAATAGGTGGATCGACCATTGCTCCAGTTCTGAGGAAGGGTCACCGGACCCGAAACGTTAACTCTGATTTTTTTTCTTCACAGATGCTGCCAGACCTGCTGAGCTTTTCCTGCAACTTCTGTTTTTCCTTTAATTGACAGCATCTGCAGTTCTTTCGGTTTCTACATTGCTCCATATTGTCCAGGATTATGCAAGCTAGGTGGATTTACCGTGGAAAATGTTGGGTTACAGGAATAGAGTGGGGAGTTATGCTGATAGGGTGGGTGTCTGGGTCTTGGGTGTATGCTGTTTGGAGGGTTGGTTGGACTCGATGGGCCAAATGGCCTGTTACTGTATGGATTCTATGAAGTTCTACTTGACATGATTATGCCTGATCCTCGACCTAAAAGTGATATTCCCACTCTCTCCTTGGCTCAATGCCTCTAGAAATCTATTTCTTCCTTAAATATACTCAGTCACTTGGCTTCCACAACCTTCTGTGGTAGAGAATTCCACAAGTTCACCACCCTGAGTGAAATTTCTCCTGATCTCAATCCAAAATGGCTTGTGTATCCTGAGACTGCGCTCCCTTGTTCTGGACCCACCAGCCAGGGGAAATGATATTCCTGATGCAGTCTGTCCAGCCCTGTCAGGATTTTATATGTTTTAATAAGATCCCTTTTCATTCTTCTGATTTCTAGTGAATACAGTCAAACCATGACAAACCTGTCATCGCAGGAATCAATCTGATGAAGTACATCTTTTCTTAGGAAAGGAGACCAAAACTGCACAAAATATTGCAGATGCAGTCTCAGCACAGACCTGTACAGCTACAGTAAGATGTATTTACTCTTGTACTCAAAGCTTCTTGGAATGAGAACCAACATACCATTTGCCTAAACGTTCACCATGCTTACTTTGAGTGACCATGAACAAGGACACCTTGATCAATATTTCCCAATCTATCACCTTCTAAATAATAGCCTGTCATTCCGTTTCTCCTACTTGTGGACAATTACCTACATATTATTGCATCTGCAATTCATTTGTCTATATGACCTTGAAGCCTCTTTACATGCTCCTCACCATGCACAATTTTATGTAATCAGCAAACTTCAAAACTCGATATTTGATTCAATCATCCAAATGTATCGTGAATAGCTAGGGCCTAAGCGCTGATCTGCAGTCTGCTACTTGTCACTGCCTTCCACTGTAAAGATTGCCTGGTTATTCCTATTCTGTTTTCTATCTGTTAACCAATTCACAATCCATGCCAGTATATTTGCCCCCAATCCCACATGGTTTGATTTTGCACACTAATCTCTTATATGGGACTTTATCAAAAGATTACTGAAAATCCAAATATACCATATCCGCTAGTTCTCCTTTATCTATTCTACTCATTAGGCAGTCAAAAATTCCAGTTGGGTTGTCAAAAACTATTACCCTTTCATAAATCCACATCAGTATATTCTAAGACAAAGAAATTACTCAAAGTGTCCTGTTAATCATAATAGATTCCCTTCGTAATAGATTCCCACGTTTTCCCCAGTACTGATATTAAGCTAACTAATCTATAATTCCCAGTTCTCCATCTCCTTTTTTAAACGGTGGGATTTTTTTTCCACCCTCCAATTTGCTGGAACTGCTCTAGAAATGTACAGAACTTGAGAGGATAACAACAAATACATCTATTATTTCACCAACTCATCCCTCATACCTTTGTAGTTTCCTGTCTTAAAGGCAGAAAGGTTTGTAAAGGGTGTTCCAGAACTTCAGTCTCGGTACCTTCTTTGGTACCCTGGGATGTAGATCATCAGTTGGCACATTGGGTGGCACAGTGGCGAGCACTGTTACCTCACAGCATGTACGACCCAGGTTCGATTCCAGTCTTGGGTGTCTATCTGCGCGAGTTTCCTCCAGGTGCTCCAGTTTCCTCCCACAGTCCAAAAATATAAAGGCTAGGTGGTTTGGCCATGGTAAATTGCCCATAGTGTTCAGGGATGTGTGGGTATAGGGGGATGGGTCTGGGTGGGATGCTGTGAGGGTTGGTGTGGACTTGTTGGGCCGAAGGGCCTGTTTCCACACTGTAGAGATTCTATGCTGATGAAAGTGTTCAGTCACATTAATTTCTCCAGCATTTTTTAGTTTAAACTAATATTAATTCCTCTTTCCCAATGGATCCTTGCTTCTCTCGAAATCTGGTAAGTTATTTGTATCTTCTTGAAGAAAGGACTAATGTAGTTATTTAATTGCTTTGCCATTTCTTGTTCTCCATTATTAATCTGCCTGTTTCGGACTGGAAGGTGCCTGTATTAGTTTGCAGAAATCTTTTCCTTTTTACATACTTATGGAAGCTCTTGCAGTCTGTTGTTCTGTTCCTTGCAAGTTTTTTCTCATACTCTATTTTACCCCTCTTAATCAACTGCTTGGTCCTCCTTTGCTGAATTCTAAGCTGCTCCTTGTCCTCAGGCTACTACTTTTTTGAGCAAATATGTAAGTCTCCTCTATAGATCTAATTCAAAAACTCAAGTACAAAAGCTGAATTTCTTTTGTTAGCACAGTTGTACAGGATGTTGGTGAGGTCACTTTTGCAATAATGTATACAGTTCTGGGCGCACGTCTATAGGAAGGATATTACTAAATTCAGAAAAGACTTACAAGAATGTTGGCAGGACTGGAGAATTTGAGTCATAAAGGGAGGCTGGGATGTTTTTTCACTGGAGTGTAGGAGGTTGAGGGGTGACCTTATAAAGGGTTATAAAATCCTGAGGGAGATAGAAAAGGTGAATAACAAAGGTCTTTTCCTCGGATGGGGGAGTTTGAAACGAGAGGACATATTTTTAAGGTGACAGCAGGAAGATTTAAGAGAGACCTGAGACCTGAGGAAGTGGTAGATGCAGGTACAGTTACAAGATTCAAAAGGACAGATACATAAATAAGAAAGGCTTGGAGGGGTATGGGCCAAACGTAGGCAAATGGAACTAGTTTAGTTTGGGAAACTGGTACAGCTTGGATGAGTTGGACCAAAGGGTCTGTTTCTATGCTGTATGACTCTACCTGTTGTGTTCTTTCAACCAAAAGGATTATATTACTGTTACAATGTACGCATTCATCCCTTAAATATTAACCAGTGCCTATTTGCTGTCATACTTTTTAATGAAGTTACCTAATCTATCACAGCCAACTCATCCCTCATACTTTTGTAGTTTCCTGTCTGAAAGGCAGAAAGATTTGGAAAGTGTGTTCCAGAACTTCAGCTTTGGCACCTTTTATCTTTGATCCCTCAGTCAGATGATGCAAACTTCAGTACAATTGCTGCATAATGCTGCAGTGTAGGGATTAATGTCAAAGTTTGCAGATGCTATGAAACAGTGCAGTAGATGGTGATGAGGGTAGTTGTAGACTTCTGGTGACGAGCTGTATGGTGAAAATGGGCGCAATTAAAGTAAACGGAGTTCAATACAAAGAATTATGATGCATTTTGACAGGACTAATTTGGAACCAGAGTGCATTATCAACAGCATTATTTTGAAAAATGTGAATGTGCAGAAGAATTTGTTTTTTTTTCTCCTTTGCTGAGGAATGGACATTGCTGGCAATATCTTTGCCCATCCCTACCTGCCCTTGGATTGAGTGGATTGCTGAGCCATTCTATGATTGGTTAGTAGTCAAGCACAGTTCTGAGGTTTGGACCAACACGTAGGACAGACCAAGTAAGCACAGCACATTTCCTTCTCTTAAGGACATTACTGAACCAGATATTTTAAATAAAAACAAGCAATGATTAGTTTCATGGTCATCATTACTGAGATAAGTATTTACTTTCAGATTTATTAATTAAATCAATATTCCACCAGCTGCTGTGCCTCTGAAGCATTAGCCTTAGCCTCGCGATTATTAGTCTAGTAAATACACAAATGCTTAATGGGAGGCAAGTTGGCAAGATAGTTAAACAGCATGCAGTGTGGCAGGCAGTCCAAGCCCAGGCAGACGAGTTGCGGGCTGGAGCCTGGCGCGGGAGGCAGTCTGAGCCCAGGCCAGCCCAGGGAGACGAGTTGCAGGCCGGAGCCTGGCACAGGAGGCAGTCCGAGCCCAGGCTGGCCTGGGGAGACGAGTCCTGGTGGCAGGTCCCGGGCAGGAGGCCAGCGAGGAGGCGGCAGTGAAGTTTTGAGTTCTGAAGCCCAGCAGGCACAAACTTGGTGAAAAGGACTACAATTTGAGTACTTTTAAAAGATACTTTTATTCTTATTCTGGATTTTGAGTAATTTGAGCACTTTTTAAGACTTTGTATTCCAATGGTAGACTTTTTTTACACTTTCAATTCTGTAACAAACACAAGTATCTGTACCTAGGTATCCTGTACCTAAGATGGTACCAAAGTGGTCACATTTCAAACTTTTCACTGCAGTCATTTCAGCGTACATGACAATAAAGGCTATTGTATATAGCTTCAAAGATAGTAGGAACTGCAGATGCTGGATAATCTGAGATAACAAGGTGTAGAGCTGGAT
>NC_063342.1:25498762-25549086 GCF_021869965.1 Rhincodon typus
GCTGTGTTCATCCAGCTCTACACCTTGTTATCTCTATTGTATATAGCTACTTGGTTTATAAGTTGATGATGAGAAAGAAGAGATCATACAAATAGAATCTTATAAATCACTGGTCAGGCCTCAGCTGGACAATACTGACCAACTATGGGCATCACAGTTTGTAAGAAGATGTAAAGTCGTGAGAAATAACTTTAGAATGTTAACGGATAGTCTACTAGAGGTCTTCAAACTGTTGAAAGGTTTTGAAAAATAGATGAAGGATAGTTGTTCCCACATACTAATAGATCAATAGTCATGTCATAGATTTAAAATCACTGATGAACAATGGATCGGGGTTAAGATATGTTTTCGACTCTTGACCTCTCTGTATGAAAAGGTAGTGGACTCCATAATTTTAAAAGGGTAGTGAACACATATTTGTGGATGAGAAACTTAATAGGATTCCAAAGACAAAAGCAGGGTGTGGGAATTAAGTATGACAGCTCTTTCAAAGAAAATGGCCTCCTTAGTGCTGAAAGTTTTTACGATTTGTGTTGTTTAAACAATTCTGCCCTACTTCGTCCCATAAGGACATTTTTATCTGCAGCTGAAACACAATAAATTTGGCAGGGTACACATGGTACAGCTTGACACAGTTGTCTCCAAAAATTGCAAATCAGAGTATTGTATTCATCATAGGTCTGCCTAAAGCTGTCGACTTTTAAATATTCTCCAAAAACACAAAACTGCCTACATGTTATTCTGCTTTCAATTATCATCAACTCTTTTCCCAGGCAACTATTCTATGCAAAATCAGAGATAGGACCATTCGTAGACTCATTCAGTTTGGGTTAATTCGCTTAAAACTTCATACATATTAGGCTAAAGGCAAAACAAAGCTTCACAGGTCATAAAATCCCTACATGCCGACAAATGACATAATGGATACCTCATAATAAATGGAAATGGGAGGCTAGATTTATAGACTAATGGCCAAATATTTATAAGAATTAATGTTGCAAATCTAACAGTGCATCATCTGTATAAGAGAGAAAGACTCAATATTTCAAGCCAAAACTAATTTATCTTGGGATTCTTTTCTAACAGATGAAAATAAAAGTATTTGTAAAGACTTATTTGATACAGATCCAGTGCCATTCCATCCCTTCTCTCCTTGGTCAGGAAACCCAAAAGAACTACTGCATAGAACACTGCAGATTCCAGTAGGTTCCCTGACCAAGGTATTTAATGAACTTACAGTCAAATTTGTCAATTCATAATTTTATTATAATTCTGAGTGGTGTTATAATTTCAATTAATGGTAATAATGGACAAATGACAATGTGAAACCTGGTTTAATTGATCATAAGTTTATTTTTTCCAGTTGGTTACAATGGTGTTTTGACACAACATGGTCACATATTGCTGCCAATGTCAGTTAACAAAAGAACATGATACTATTACACAAAAGTAAAGAAAAAAGACAATTCAGAAAGATCTTAAAACATACACTGTTCAACCTGTTTTTCAGCATACCTTTACAAGTACTCAAATCCCCGAGAATTATAATTCCTACGATGATTCTTTGCTTTCATCCTGAACTGACTCTTTCCTGGACTGCTGAGACAGTTTTATGATTTCTTGCTAGTTCTACTGGCCTAAATGTTCTTTCGGTTCTGATGGCCTAAACCTCTTTTCAGTCGGACAATTTGAAAACCTCTGTACAAACTTTCACAGCTTGGAGACCTTACAAACTAAAACCATTCCATGAACATGACTGTTATCCTGAACTGATCTAGGTTCTTCTGCTAGCAGAAGTCAAACTAAACTGATCTGGTCTGTTTTTCATAAACTCAGCAGTTTAAACTTTTAATCAATTAATATCACAGATATCTCACTAGGCACTTAATTGAATAGTTTTTTGGAAAAGATTTGTTTGATCACTATTCCAAATGACTTTCTGACCTCTAAAATAAAACAGAGCTGAAGCCAAGCTCCATCTGTCTCTAATTTAAAAACCCAAATTTCCAAATAATAATTATATATCATATGTCTTTATCACATTGGCTACATTTACTTGTCCTTTCATATTTCTCCCTAAGACAGAGGAACTAGAATTAAGTGTAAGCCAGACCAGGTGGAGGTGAATGGTTTCTCCTGTAAAACACTGCAAAGATTTTGGGTTATTCAAATCTTTAATCGAAATTTGTGGTTGAGACAGCTATTCAAACTGGGTGGGATGGGGGGCAGGGAACAGTGATAATTTAAATTAAACAATACAGTAGATAAATAGAATTACTGGTGAAACACAGACAGCTCACGAAGTCGTAAAATGGTTGAAACCCGTAAGCAAACATTTAAAATCAATGCTTTCCTTTTCTATCAGCTCTGAAATTTGTAGAAGTTCTACAGTCATGAAAGCCTAGAGACATCATATTGCAAGTGTATTTGAAAATTGCAAGAGAGAACACATGCTGAAAGTGAATGACATTATTATATCCATTATTCACAGAAATCAGCAGCCATATTTACTTCATCTGATTTGTCAGGTGGACCTTGTTTCAATTTTCCAATTGTTTTTAAGGAATTAGGAACTTAAAAGACTTGAAACTTGCAATGTTCATGAGAAATGGGAAATTGCTGAAGGTGGTTTTGACATTGTTTCTATTGTTGAGGAATGTCAAATTTGTTGCTTGAACAAAGACCCCAATGTCTTATTAGACAATAGTAGCTTAAGGCTTCAGAGACAGTAGGAACTGCAGATGCTGGAGAATCTGAGATAGCAAGGTGTAGAGCTGGATGAACACAGCAAGCCAAGCAGCATCATAGGAGCAGGAAGGCTGACGGAAGGGTCTAGGCCTGAAACATCAGCCTTCCTGCTACTCTGATGCTGCTTGGCCTGCTGTGTTCATCCAGCTGTACACCTTGTTATCTCAGTAGCTTAAGGCTGACATGGATAGGACAATACCACCTTGACAGTGACATATTCAAGCCACATTGAAAAGGGAATAAAAATTGTTGCAAAAAGGTAATTCCATGTTTGGCCAAGCAGCCTGATCAATTACTAGAAGTATGATTGGCAGAGACATTGACTGTTACAGTGTGATCATATATTTCTTGTAATATATCTGTAACCAACTGTAGTGTAACAGGATACTGTCAAAGAGGTCTTCACTGTTTAAATCTAGTAAAAACATCATGATTGATTTGTGTTTTGAATGCTATCCTTTTTTTCCAATTATCATGACTGCACCATTAAGTAATTTCAACACTACATCTTGCATCCGAAAGAATAGGATTCATCCAAATGGGTTTTCATAAATACAGCATTTTTCACGGTCATTTTTCTGCAGCTAACTCTCAAACTGATTTTTGTGAATTTAATTTCACAACTTGCTGCAGTAGCATCTTAATTCATAGCCTCTTGGTTGTTAGGTAGATGTGGTACATAACCATCATGCCTCCACTTGGGGAGGTATTTGTTAAATAAAAACTTAAAAAAACTGCAGATGCTATAAATCAGTAACAAAAACAAATTGCTGGAAAAGCTCAGCAGGTCTGGCAGCACCTGTGAACAGAAATCAGAGTTAATGCTTCGGGTCGAGTGACCCTCCCTCAGAACTTCTTCAGACCCTTCTAAGGCAGAGTCATTCGACCCGAAATGTTAACTCTGTTTTCTCTCCACAAATGCTGCCAGACCTGCTTAGGTTTTCCAGCAATTTCTACATCTGTATTTGCAAAATATTAGTTGAGTTTATTTTTGTCTCAATACTAATTTAATACCAAAACAGTAAACCATTAGAAAAATTGAGAAATAAGTCAAATATGAGTACTCAGTGTCAAAACCATATTTATAATGTAAAAAAAAATTGAAAAAATTAAACTGAAAAACATTTGTATAACAGATACTTTATCATACTTAACCTAAACCCACATATATTATTTGCCCATGTTTGTATGGTAGTTTCAGTGTGCTGTCAGAATGAATTTTGCAAATGCAACCTTCACTGAGAGTTATTTAGTTTAATTTCATACAAAAATGTGTCAACCTTCTGCTGTTTTGAGAAACAAACTTCAAGCCATCGAGCTTGGACAACAACTGCTGTGGGATTCTCCTGTAGGTAGCTCTGTAACTCCTAGAATCAAGACACAAATAGCATCAGTGAGGTTACATTACCCTGACATTCATCACTGACATAAAGAATAGATCAGAAGTCACATGACACCAGGTTATAGTCCAACAGGTTTATTTGAAATCACAAGATTTCAGAGCATGGCTCCTTCGTCAGGTGAAGTCACTTCACCTGATGAAGGAACAGCGCTCTGAAAGACTGTGATTTCAAAAAGAAGTATAAAGCTGAGCAACTGCACTTTCACTAGTTCTTGTTTGAGATAATCCAGTCTAACTCTGGCCCAAAGTTTGGTCAGAAACAACATCTATATAATTTATTCATTGTGTTTCTTTCTTCCCAAAAATCACGCCATCCCTATTGAACTCTTTTACCATATTTGGCCAATTCAAGTTCCACAACAGTTTCTGTTATGCAATGTATCTGTGCTACCGTTTTTCCTCGTCCTGAGATTACCTATTTCAATACAGCAATTACAGCTGGTTCATTTCTCCTATACTTCTCTCCTGCACACATGGTATTCTCCAAAGTAATTTAAAAGTCCTTGGTCCTTGTCCTTCACTATTTACATAACCCTGAGGCGATATTATCTAGAAGTATGGCGTTAACACAGAGTAAACAGTGCAGAAAGAAGGCAATGAGCCCAACCAGTGTGTGTTGGTATTTATACTCTACCTATTACATTACCTGTAATCTGCATTTTCCTAAAGAAAAGTCCCAGTTTATTCAATTTACCCACAAAAGTGCATTATTTCATGATAGCTCATTGTTTGTAAAGCATATTGAGACATATGGTGGTCATGAAAAATGCTAAATAAGTGCAAGTTTTTCTTTTTCAAAAACACTTTACTCTTTTTGACTTTCACTACTTAGTCTTGACAGGTTATTTCGGGGTAGTTCAAATCTCCCATGCTTACCGTACAAAGTCTGCTATTCACCAAATAGATTTGCCTATGTGTTTCTTGTTCTAGTTCTCAAAACTGTTCCACCTCAATCTTATCTTTGGTACCTCACCTTCACCCTGGTATTTTCACCTTTATTTTCCATTTTTCTCCCCCGGTCAATAAATTATTTTTTCCTCTCAATGCAAATTACCAAGTCATATTCCTATACATTTGCAGTGTTGTAGAAATGCTGTATGAAGTTAATATGCAAATATGGGAAAGTAATCCAAAGGAAAATTGAAGATGCACATGAAAATGTAAAAAGGCTAAATGTAATTTAAACTGATGCTGTTTACCTGCATTTGGCTAGAACCATCCACTTGTGCCACAATATGAGTGGTTTCAGCACAGAAATTCTCATCCACATCACCATTGTAAGTGCATTCATATTAAAGAAAGTAATTGCCATTGAAGGAAAATGAAAATAATGCACAACTCAAAGGAATGCATTCAGCATCTTACGAAGTATGTAACATGATTTTATTCCCAAAGTATTCTGACAAGTTTGAAGAGTTTGTAGATTTCCTCATCCCGGAGGTAAATTATCTGTTTGCTTGCCACTATTGCTCACCTTCTTCTTGCCCATTAAACCAAAATGCTTCCAAGTTTTATCCCTGCCCTTGCCTTCAACCTTTACCCTCATCTAACTTTGCCCCCCATTTTTTCTGCATTTGTTCAGCTCATCTATGAAATCTCCTTTCAACTCCTTTGTGTCCATTCCCACTAAAATCATGACTAATCAGTTCCCTCCTAAGATCCTTTTTGACTTAAGTTGTAAATAGTTTACTCTTTCCAAATGACATGACCACCACTTCCTCCCCTATCAAAACCACCCTTTATTTGCACTAATCTAGCTCCCAGCTATAATCCCTCATTAAGCTACCTGATTCGTTCCTGGAATTATGTCCACCAGGCCCTTAAATTCCTCAATTCCTTTACTCCTTTAAGCCTATTCCTAAAATCCCCTCCCGATTTCTCCCTAGTGTCCCGGGGTCAGTTTTCCTTCTATTTCTATGGAGTGCCAAGGACACTTTTCTATTTTGTAGGTTTTACATAAGTACATATTGTTGTTGCATCTTTCTTCAACCTAAATTGGAATATCTGTGTAAGGATTACAATATGAAATGATCTGAGGTAATATTCATTTATTTTATAGTCAGTATGGGTCTCCAGCACCTTGTGCCTATAATTTAGTACAACACAGTTGCTGAGTGTGTCCTAAGATTAGCTAGTTAAATGAAAATTTAACATTAATCATACTTACAATACTCATGAGCAAAACATACCTGTATAAGTGGGAAAATGAAAAGACTGACAAATCCACAGTGCAAAACACAGAACCATATACATTTCTAGAAATAAGATACAAAATATATTTGTAATTGGGATCAAATTTGTTTCACCATCCTGATTCTAGCTGGAGCAAGGACGAAGGAACACTAGAGGCAAACACAGAGCTGCTAGTCTCTTGGTCTTCCCCGCCACTGTATATAATTCAATTTCATGAACCTGAGTTTCCTTGATTTTTTTTCCTGGTTCATGGGTCTTCTTCCAGTAAGCTCTAAACATGTGCCAGCAATGTTCTCTTTAAAATGTAATTGTTATTTACAACCATTTTTTTCAGTACAATTTCCTTCATTTTTTTCACATTCAATATTTATCACAGAACAAGGCCTGCACAATAGCTTCTTGGCTGCTATGACATATGAACACTTGTTTCCAGCACAAATAGGTCTAAAATCCATAGGAATAATGTCAAGCTCTCCAACACAACTAGGTCACTTCATTAAGTACTATAGGATTATTTCTTGCCAAATGTCAAAGAAGCAGCACGTTGCATTTTTGTCATTCTCTTCCTTGCCTCCATTTATGCTCCAATTCAAGGAGGCTGTTCAAACTGAGTGCAAAGCGATTTGGATATTGTGATAACACAGTCATAGAATAAATTAGCAAATCACTTAGATTTGAACATATGTATAAAAAGTAAACCTTCTGTAGGAACACCATCTCAAATTCTCCGCACAAAATTAAAATGCAAAGGACAATTAGAAATATTCACCATGAACTAGAAGACTATATTTACTGATTAAATCATTTAAATTAAAAATGCACAACTTAAATGTTGGAAAACAACTGCTTCAGCAGTACTGCCCAGTTTTAAAACCTAAAAAGGATACGAGAAAATGATCACAATCCATTAGACAACCTCACCATGTAAAGAAAAAGGATATGTAATCAAATAACGGCTTAGCCTCTTCTTTTCTGATATATTGAAGAAGTAAACGCTCACTCCAGACATGAAATCTGGTAGAATAGCTAAACTTTCTGTTGATTGTCCTGCAGCACCTCCCTCAGTCCTACTTCTATTTGCTTTATCCTGCTTCATTGATATTTTGACAGCAGAATTGGAGGATTCAGAAGAAGATGCATTATATCTTTTGAAGTAGTAGCTGGCATATCTTGTAAAGGAGAAGTTAAATTTGGTTGTTTGATAAAGAAGACCACAAATATGAGCTCACTAAAAGCACCTTATGCACAACATTACTACAAAATCAAACCATAAAGAATCTAAAACGCTTGATGAGTGAACAAGATTGACTTCTTTCTCTTGTGATTGTGACAAAACATCAACATCGAATCAAATTGAACTGGATTTATATTTATCAAGATGTGACACTTTCAAGTTTGTTTTTATCTCTTCTCCCTGTCCATGCTTTCTTTTAACGTGCTTCCTTCATACCTCAGAGGTAGACAGTTGTATTACCTGTTCCCTGCATCTGCTGCAATTGATGATTAAAAAGGTATATTTGGACTGTCTCCCTATGAATTTATCGAAAGGCCTCCAAATCAAGTTACAAAAAGAATTGTTGGTTGTCTTGTATGATAAATCAGTAATGAGCATCAATAAAAGATAATAAATATGTTCTGTGAGACATTCAGAAAAATACCTATAACTCACTCTGAAGGTAACTCAGCAAACACTTAGTTGGATTGCAAAACATCTAGCCATTTGATCCATTTCACTGCAAGTGTCCATCAGAGCAACAATTTATACATATGTACATAGGGGTCCAGTTGCTGTTTTGGGACCCCTTTTTTGAAATGAGACCTTCTGCAATTCTGTACAGTCCTGTCTACATAATGCTTCCTAACTGATGGTACTTAAAGGAACAAAAACAGAAAGTGCTAAAGAAACTCAGCAGGTCTAACAGCATCTGTGAATAGAGAAACAAAGCTGACATTTTGAGTTCGACTTGATTTATTTGGGTTCCGAAGAACAGTTACATTTGACTCAAAATGTTAACTGTTTTTCTCGTCACAGTTGCCCCACACCTGAACTTCTCAGCAGTTTCTGATTTTGTTTCAGTTCTCCAGCATCCGCAGTTTCATACTTTTATTGAATTGTACTTAAAGGGACTCTTAGAGAACTCAAAACAATTCCATATTTAATAATATAGAGCATTTTTTTTTGCTGGCATTCTCATTTTTTAACACAACTAAAGAGGTCTGCATTTCTGACAGGGGGATCCAGAGGGATTCCAATTAGGGCTCTTTTAGAAATACGGAGCAGTATTTCCAGTCAGTTCCAGGGCAAGAGAAGGTGGGTGGGTTAGTCAGGTCCAGCACCAGGGCAAAAGTATCATGTCCTGAGCATAGAGGGAGATACTGTGTCCAGTGGCATGGTGAGTCGGTGTCTGAGTGGATTTTAGAGGCCCATGAGTTAAGTTAGGGGTCAGTTGAATAGTTACTCGAAGCTAGGACGTATTTGATAGTCTAATGTTTCTTGAGTAACTGTTTACTTCATTGCAGCAGGACCCTTTGTGTACGCCGACGTAAATAGATTTAAAGTTTTTTGGAGGATTCTAGGCATAGAGGAAATTGCCTAGCGGAATGTTCAATTTTTCAAGCAATTCCTTCAGAGACTGCTACATTGGAATTCCGCAAGGGCCCCATGTGTAAATCCCATCTAGGTTTCAAAAGTGACTATCTGGCCATCAGAAAATCTGAATTAATGTATCTCCTGAAAGGGGCAATGAGGAACCAGGTGCTCTTGCTAACTTAGCAGCATTCCTAAAAATCATATACTACTTGGCAGCATGGGCAAGTGGGGCAAAGAGCCTGTTTCCATGCTGTAGACCTCTACTTAAGCCTTACTCAGATGCCTCAGAGGGACGCTGCAAATTAAGCAATGACCTTAAGTATAGCGACAATACAATATGGAGCTGGAGGAACACAGCAGGCCAGGCAGCATCAGAGGAGCAGGAAAGTTGACATTTTGTGTCAGGACCCTTCTTCTGAAATGGGGAGGAGGAAGGGAGCCTGGAAATAAATAGAGACAGGAGGGGTGGGGCTGGGGAAGGTAGGTGGGATGGTGATAGGTGAGTGCAGGTAGGGAGTTGTGGGGATTGGGTGGTGGAAAGAGGAGGGTGGATAGGTGGGAGAGATGATGAACAGGTTGTGTCAAGTCAAGGTGATGGGGATGAGAGGTAGTGTTGGACATGGGATGAGGCCGAGGGTGGGGAGATTTTAAAACTGTGAATTCCATGTTTAGGCCATCAGGCTGTAGGCTCCCGAGACGGAATATGAGATGCTGCCCCTCCAGTTTGCAAGTGGTGCCATTGTGACACTGGAGGCAGCCCAGGATGGACATGCCACCCCAGGAGTGGGAAGTGGCAGGGGTGGGGGGAGTTAAAATGGTTGGTGACCGGCAGGTGTTGTCGTTTGTCGTGCATAGAGCGCAGATGCTCTACAAAACGATCTCCGAGTTTACATGTGGTCTCACCTGAAATATAAATCTGCTTTAACAGTAATCTATCTGGTTGTACAATGCAAACATCCATGCTTGTCACCCAAATTCAATTAAGGCCCATAGCGTAATATTTAGCATGACTCAAACTTACCCATTTTGATGAAAAGATTCATTATTATGTTCAGCCTGTATCAGCAGGCAGCCACCAGTCATTTAATGCCAAATATGTTTCACCATGCACTTAAAGTCACTTCACTTAAAATCCTCTCTGTGGAAGGGTAGTCAATAGTTCCCAAAAATATGAAACCTTGATTGGAGACCATACTTTTATCATTTCCTTTTGAACTTACTCATGATCTTTTCAATATTTTTAACAATATATAATTATTTCTCACTTTCTGTTCACTCCTCATCATGTATACCCCTTGTAAAACGGCGTTGGGGTTGGTAAGGCAGTTAACTCTAGTAGCTTTGTTATTTCATATAGCAGCTTTTTAAAATCAGAACAAAACTGCAATTTTTAAAAGTTCATTCATAGGATGAGAATTTCTGTCAGAAGGCATTTATTGTCCAGCTCTAAATGCCCTTGAGAAGGTGGTATTGAGCTACCTTATTGAATCTACAGTCCATGTGGTTATAGACGCTTTTAGGGAAGGCAGAGTTAGGATTAAGGTACTCGTATGGATTCCCTAGCTTCCGATGTGCTTTTGTAGCCGCAGAATTTATGTCTGGCTGATCCAGCTCAGTTCCTGGCCAATGGTAAGCCCTAGGATCTTGATAGTGGTACATTCTGTGATATAATACTATTGAATGTCAAGGGATGATGGTTACATTCTGTCTTGTAGGAGATAATCCATTGCTTAGTGTGAATCCTACATGCTAATGATCAGCCCAAGCCTGAATGCTGTCCAGGTTTTGCTGCATTTGGATGTGGGCAGCTTCATAACTTTTATTGTGGTTCGCTTCACCTGCCACCGTAGCCTTGTCTGTCTTAAGGATATAAAAGTATCTTCAGATATAGGTGGAAGACCATGAATGGCAAAAAACCCCAACAGTCTGAGTCTAGTGGTGTTGAAACCAACTTCTACACACCAAGTTGGAAAGAAAGAGGTGGTAAAGGATTTTCAGATATCAAGTCAAAGCAGGGACTTAGAAACAATGTCAAAAATGTGTTTTGACCCAGGGGATTTCAGCAAAATAAGATTCAAATAGTAATTAAACATGAGAATATTATTAGCATAATAAGTACTTTCTTCAGTTCCTACTGACACATTCAATTTTTCTTTCTAAGAATTCAACAAAGTAATACTTCGACAAATGCACTTCTCATGCAGTACATTGAATTTTATGACAATCAGGTTTCTGCTCAAACCTGGATAAATGATGAATGATGGATAAAACAAGGATACATGTAGGTTGATATGCCTTTCAAGGAAAGGTACTTCCGAATAAGTCTTTCAGTGCCATACCAGTTAAATCCTTTGGTTGTGTGCCCTATTCGTGGGAGATGGACACTTGCTGAAAATAAAGAATTAAATATGATTCCAAGATACATTGTCAAAATATAATTGCATATGCAATTGTATATCAATACTATTGAATAAAACGCATGGAAAAAATGTTTTGAGGAGGATTAAATAGAAAAAGATATCAAGCTAATGGTATTCAAAACAAATTTTAACAGAGTTTAAATGTTCCTTTTTTCTTTTATTCTTTCATGAGATGTAGTGGCTACTGGAAAGGCTGTGTTTATTGTCCATCCAAACTGTCTTTGAGAAGGTGGTAGTGTGTTGTCTTCTTGAACAACTGCTGCCCATCTAGTACAGGTACACCCACATTGTAGTTTGGACCTAAGTACTGTTCACAAAAAGCAGGTCAATCCAACCTGGCTAATTACTGCCCTATTAATCTTCTTTCGATCAGAAAGTGATGGAACGGTCATCTACAGTGCAATCAAGTGGCACGTGCTTATACGGATCTCTTTGCTCATGTTGAGATTGAGTTCTGATACAGCCTGATCTGATTACAGCCTTGGTCCAAAGGTGAACAAAAGGCTGAACTGCAGAGGTGATGTGAGAGTGGCTACCTTTGACATCCGGACAGCCCTGGACTAAGTATGGCATCGAGGATCTCTAGTAATACTGGAATCAAAAGGGGTCAGAGCGAATATCCAGCACAAAAGATGATAGTTGTGACTGGTGTAAGTCAGTCACCTCAGTCCAAGGAGACATCTGCACTTAGGGTAGTGTCCTGGCCCCAAACACCATCAGCTGCTTCAATGACCTTCCCTCCAATGCAAGTTCTGGAAAGGTGATGTTCACTGATGATTACACAATGTTTAGTGCCATTCATTACTCAATTACTGATGTAGCCCATACTCATATGCAGAAAGACCTGAACAACATCAGGCTTGAGCTGATAAGTGGCAAGTAACATCCATTCTTCTCTAATGCCAGGTAATGACTATATCAAATAAAGAGAATCTAACCATTCTCCCTTGACATTCAATAGTAGCATCATTCTTAAATCTCCACAAACATCATCCTGGGTTTTACCATTTACTAGAAACGGAACTAGAGATAGAGATGCTGTTGGTACAAGAGCAGTTCCAAGGCCGGGACATCTGTGGTGAGTGACTCACATCTTGTCTCCTCAAGACAAAGCAGTCTGCTTCATTGGTACCCAATCTAACACCTTCGGCATTCTTTCCCCTCATCACCAAACCACAGTGTGTACCATCTACAAGATGGACAACAGCACCTTCCAAACCCACAAATACTGCCCCCTAGAACAAATGCTGCAGATGCATGGGAGCCCCTATGACCTACAAAAGACACATACCATTCTGACTTGGGACTTGGAACTATATCACTACTCCTGCTCTGTTGCTGGGTCAAAATCCTGAAAATCTCATCCTGAGAGATCTGTGGGCTACATATCAAGGCTGCAGCAGTTCAAAAAATCAGCTGATCACCAACTGCTCGAGAGTAGTTAGAAGAAGGCAATAAACACTGGGCTAGCCAGCAACGCCTACATCCCATGAACAAATGTGAAAAAGAACTTAGTGTAGAAATGTCAGCCCATAAGGCCTTATTTCTGTGCTGTCAAATCTCCGCTTTATTTACACTACAAGCACAGTGTAGGTGTTGAGGTTATTTCACTTCAACCAATACTCAAGTTATTATGCAAATTCATGCTCAGGTCGCAAGACTATTAAGGAAACAAAATGAAGCGAGTACACAAAAAAGAACAGAAATCGCTGGAAGAACTCAGCAGGTCTGGCAGCATCTGTGGAGAGAAAGCAGAATTAATGTTTCAGGTCCAGTGACCCTTCTTTAGTACTGAAGAAACACTCCTTTCTGAAGAAAGGTCACTGGACCCGATATGGTAACTCTGCTTTCTCTCCACAGATACTACCAGATCTGCTGAGTTTTTCCAGCAATTTCTGTTTTTGTTTCTGATTTCCAGCATTTGCAGTTCTTTCGTTTCTGTAAAATGAAACAAGTTTCAGCCACTCTTTAGCACCAGACTTGTACATAATTTAATGTCAGTGCACAGCAAGATCCTTTTGCTTTTTCTTTTAATCCATTCACTGGATGAGGGCATCACCAGCTAGGCCAGCATTTATTGTCCACCCTTGATTGCTCAGAAGGCAGTTAAGAGTGCGGGTGTGGAGTCATATGTAGATCAGTCCAGATAAGGATGGCAGTTTCCTTGCCAAAGGGCATTAGTGAACCAGATGAGCTTTTTCTTGACAATCGACAATGGCTTCATGGTCATCATTAGACTGTTAACTCTAGATTTTTTTTAAAATTCAAATTCAACCCATTAAAAATACCTGGGTCTCTGGATTAACAGTCCAGCAATAATACCACTAGGCCATCACCTTCCATGGTTAATTTTCTGAGGCTACATTTACATGACTATTTTAGTATTCACATACCATTCCTTCTCTTAGCAGCTCTGTAGAGTTTTTGCAGTCCTTCTTCTAAAGCTGTCAATTTGATTCCAGAAAGATTGTTGGAACGATCTCTTTGCTGTGCAACTATCAATGCTAACTAGAAAAACATTTGCTTGGTCAAACAAATTAAACATTAAGTATTATCAGCTGTTTAAATGTCCACAAAATGGACAATTGGAACCTGTACAAATATAAAGAATGGTTCAGAGGGAATGTTAAGTTATTGATTTACTAAGCTATATAAATGGCATAATTATAAGGGGTTATAAAATACTTTTGTGGCTCGTAATGTCCTGAAAACCACAGGATTGATATAATAATCATGAGTAAGAGATGATATGGAGGCAAACTACAATTTCAATCATTGGTCAGAACTGGAAAGAGGGAATAATCTGGTCATAGAGCCATAGAGATGTACAGCACGGAAGCAGACCCTTTGGTCCAATTTGTCACACAGAGAGTGGTGGGCGTGTGGAATGCGCTGCTGGCAGTGGTAGTGGAGTCAGATACTTTAGAGACTTTTAAGCGACTCTTCGATAGGCACATGGAGGATGGTAAAATGTAGGGTATGTAGGGTAGATTGATCTTAATAGGATAATAGGTCAGCACAACATCGTGGGTTGAAGGGCCTGTACTGTGCTATACTTTTCTATGTTGTCCATTCCGAACAGATATCCTAAATTAATCTAGTCCTGTTTTCCAGCATTTGGCCCATATCCCTCCAAACCCTTCCTATTCATATATCCATCCAGATGTCCTTTAAATGTTGTAATTTTACCAGCCTCCAGCATTTCCTCTGGTAGTTCATTCCATACACACACCCTCTGCAGTGGAAACGCAACATTATTTCAATTTTCTATTATGATAGGGATTATATTGCTTGGAATAAAATGGTGAGCAGATGTCTAATAGCAACCTCATGGTATAAAGGCCGTACACGGAGCAGGAAATAGAGATTTTAAACAATTCAGGTTTGCTTTACCATTTAGATCTTAAACAACACTCCCAGACTATCTTCAAGAGTAGGTGCCAGTGATATAGGCAGCTGCACTAAGGCCATTGGGAATTGGGAACAGGGGTAGGAGTCTACCATTGATACATTGCCATAAGGATGATCTACACCCCTGGGATCTCTGCCTTTCTTCTGATGTATTCCTGGGCAATGGTGGGCAATGGTTAGCAATGGTTTCTGCTCACTCTGCTATTCTGCTATAACTGCATTTAAGTCGAATGTATAGAATAAACAGTGGAGGCGATTAGTTGATCTTAAATTATAATAATGAAAATAAGCATTGCTGAAAAAAATACATCTTGTCGAAGAGTTTTGCCTTGCACTTATCAGTATAAAATGGTTTGAAAAATGTGTATTTTTTCAGCAATATTCAAGTTTTGTATTATCAAAGGATTAGAAGACAATTAAAAGACGTTAGCTAAACTTAAGGCAAAGTATCAACACATGTTGGTTCTGTTCAAGGATAATTGGTAACGTTAATACAGAATAAGTAATCTATCCCTACCAGGTCTTGTCCTGTATTTCTTGACTCCTTGTCATCAATGGGAAATAGAAGAACACTTCCCAGAGAAAGATCTGGAATAACAAAATAATTGTAATAGAAATATCAATGACAAATTATACGAAAGAGAGATGTGTTCATTATCTATAATAATGAAATTTTGTCTGATCTAATTGTTAATTATTTTGTTAATCAGTGGCTAGTTATATTTTTAGAGAGTTTGTTCGGCATTTCCCCTTTTGGCTTACTATATGAAACACTTATGTCACCATTATTCTTCACAGCACCATTTGATTGTAATTCAGCTTTGTTTGTGACATGCAACATATCTTTTGGGCTTAATTAGACTTTCAGGTGAAACGGCACATTCATAAATTGCCCAACTGAGGTCCTTTATCTTTAAATTTTGAACATATTAAAGAAAAGAAACAAAAAGGTATTTTGCTCTCTCGTACCTTTCATCTTCCCTGCTCGCCCATACTGTTTTCTTGGTTCATTGGACCTAGCTTCCAAAGCTGTAAACAAACCTCCTTTTCCCCATCTTCCAGAGTCATCTAAAAATAGTAAATATTGAAAGAATGTTTAATTCAAGACAAATAAAACATAAAACCAAATTAAACTTGTCTTAAGATGCAATTATTTGGATTGAATCAAACTGGTTTCTTGTGGAGAGGGTCCTTGACTCCAAAATTATTAATTTTGATATTTTATTAACAAATGAGTGCTTTGAACATTGTGCTACTGTGAGAATCCAGCAACATAAATTTTCAGAAATATTTTTCAGGTGATTAACGGGCAACTGCGAGAATGGTACTTTGACTTTTCTTAAGACAGTGTTTTATTGTCGCTCTTCTTCCTTTTCACTCACCTCAAACTTGCACCAATGCCCTGCCTTATTGAATTGTAGCATTTTTCTTCTCATTTTCTTTGGCTTTACTTTGCAGCAGGGCATCAAGGGCAGAATTAGTTACATCCATAGGTTTTCATGGATAAAAGATGATCTGGTATTAATCTACTTGCACGGGTTGAAAACTGCATCAACAAGAATCTTTTCAGAAATGTGTTCCCCCCTAATTCTGGCCTCTTGTACATCTCCAATTTTATTTACTCCATCATTGGTGGCTATGCCTTCAGTTATATACAACCTAAATCTGGTACAACCTCCCTGCATGTCGCCGCTTCACCAACTCACTTTCATACTTTAAGACATGCCTTAAAACATATCACTTTGACCAAGCTGTGGTTATCTAACCTAAAATCTCCTTATGTGGTTTGCTATCATACTTTATTTTATAAAGGTCCTGTGAGGCAACTTGAGACACTTCATTGTGTTAAAAGCTGCAGATGTTCTTGCTGAAATAAAGCAAATAGTTAGGAAATTATGGGCAGCTTCCTTAGATCAGAACTAGAACAGGAATCACTGCTTCTGTTAAACAACTCTAGCACGTTAGCTGCTTGTCTCTTATAGGAATAATACATCCATTCAACGGAACAGAGTCAGTGGGCAGGATTTTCCTAGCCGTGAGATGGCAGGTTGGCCAGAAAAAAAAAGCAGGAAGCCACATCACAGTGGCTCACTGACGTATAACTGTTGCTGAAGAGAAGAGTGAGATATTGTACACATCTCCTATTAAAACAATATTCAGCATTTGATCAGCAACTGAGTAGACCACACCCCACCTCCACAACCCTCCAGCTTCATGCAAATGGCCACGCTGTGATAGCCCAGGAGGCTCCATAACCATTGGACCACCCTGCATCCAGACAGGCTATCTGCACAATCCCTCTAACTCTTAATTTAATACTTTCTGCTCTGAGGGTGCTCTCTTAATCTGGGAGATCTTCAGCAGCACCAGTAGTACTGTCAAGGCTCCAGTTTCCAACTCTTCTATTGGGCCAGCAGTACAGGAGCCTCCCCAGCCTCCTTGCTTGGTCATCTGCCTCCTCTGGAACCCCATTTTGTTCTGATGTTTGGGTCCTGAAGCTTGTGGTAAAATCCTGACAGAATGTCTGAAGGTGGGAATCTGCAGATTTTATTCCATGCACAAGCCATGTGTCAAATGGCAAACCTAACATCAGTCTGCCTAGAGCCAATGGTGTTGTTATAAAAGTCAGGGATGTGCAAACAAAGTGGAGAAGTACACACAAATCAGAGCTGGGGGAGACTGCAGAGATACAAAGGAGCGAGACGTGAAGGAAATTGAACTTCAATGATGAGAACTTTAAAACCACTGTATTACTACTTGAAGTGCCAGTGTAGACCATCAAATACAAGAGTGATGGGTGAACAGGACTAGATTCTATCATCCAAAACACAAGACTTCTATAATACAACATATTATTTTTCTACTTGCCAACACAGTGCACTATTATCGCATCCTCTTTGTCAGCAGCCACTGGGTGAGTGACATCCCCAAGAATATAGTGAATGGATGTCTGTTCTGTATCTGTAGAATCCAGATCACCGGGAAGGTCATTTCCATCCTCCTCGGATTCATCATCACTCTCACTACTCAATGATGGAAGACAGGGAGATCTGTAGCCATTAGATTCCCACCAAGCCATCCTGAGGAGAGATATTATTTAAAACTACATTAATGCTATTTAAAGCCGACATGGTGCACTGCTAACAAATTGGTGTAGGCTCTTGAAAAAACAAATATTGTATTTTTAAAGCAATCAATTAGTTCTGAAATATTTTGAGGCCTTTTGACAGTTTAATGAAGTGTTACATGGTTCTATGCGCTATCTTTATAATCTACTGCAACAATGGTATTGTAAAGTGTTTCTGAAGATGAAATATGATCAGCCTCAGTGTAATGATAAAACTTCAAGGCAAATCAGCTTTGGTGGTTTGGCCTTGCTAGATTGCTCATAGTGTCCAGGGATGTGAAGGTTAGGTGGATTAGCCATGGGAAATACAGAGTGACAGGGATTGGTTGGGGAGGGGTCGGTGGCGGGTCTTGGTCAGATGCTCGTTGGAGGGTTGGTGTGGACTCGACGGGCTGAATGGCCTGCTTCCATGCTGTAGGGATTCTATGATTCTAGGTCAGAATGGCATAAACATCAAACCCCTCTCCAAGAATTCAGCAGGTAATTTAAGTCAACAATTCAGTTCTGAAAAAGCATTTCATTTTCAAAATACCATCTTCAGAATGAGATCTTAAGCCACAGATCTATCTGCCCCTTTAAAGAAGAGTAAGATATTTTTCCTGATGGCCATACCTGTATTTATCCTGAACCAAAAACAAATTAAATGGTCATTCATCTCATGCTGTTTGTGGCACTTGGCTGTGTGTAAATTGGCAGCCATGCTTGCCTACAAAAACATCTATAATTCATAAATAATTCATTTATATGAAGTACATTGGAACATCCTATATGACATTGTTTCTTCATTCTTGGTTTAAAATATTGACCTTGTTAGCCTTACACTTTTCCCCATCAGAGAAAGGAAGTAATACAATGGCTCAGCTGCCAATGGCCATATAGACTGCAAATAGCCCAGACTTGATTCTCAGTTTTTCTTAATTAGCTGATTAGTGTATCTGCTCATTATAAACCGATCTCAATTGGAGGTCCCTGTATATCAACAACCAGAGGAGACAGGATTCAGTTTGTACAAAATATACCCACCAAACAAGTGGCCTGCCAATTCTCACCATTAGGACTGATGTAAAAATAATGGACAATGAAGTGTTAGAAGTAGATTGAAGGAAATGGAACTGTAATTCCACAGGAAATCAATGCCTTCAGGAGTGAAGGGAAGAAAATTTCCAATAAAAAGAGAATAAAACTGAAAGCAACAGGATGATTGATATGCAAGAAACAGGTACTAAAACCAATGTTCATTTCTTATTTGCAACTAGAATCTACAAAAGGATATAAAGAGGAAAGTGGTTATTCCTAACTACCCTGCATTGTATCACTATTTTGCAATTCTATCCTTCTAAAAATAAAGTATAGTGCCTGTTTTTGTTTCAGTTGGTCTTGCTAACCTGTGACACAACTTTTAGTAATACCCTTCTTAAACCAGCGAAAAAGAATTGAAGTGGTAATGAAGCAATTCCTTACTTTTTTTTGTGTTCTTCCTCTTCTCGCTGCTGTTTCTTATCAGATAGTAATTTTGCACGTTTAGCTGCTGCCTCTTGACGTTTCTGACGCCGTTGCTCAAGTTCTTCAGGTGATAGTATTCGTTTTTTTTTCATGGTCAGATCCAGTGGAGCAGCCAGAAGGACCTGAATAGATAAGAAATAAGAAAGCTATAGAATCATAGAATTCCTACAGTGTGGAAGCAGCCATTCTGCCCATCGAATCTACACCCACCCCTGAACAGCTCCTCACCTATAGTTTCCTGCTTTCTAACTCCCGCACCCCTTTTTTGAATAAAGGAGTTCAAATACCTATTTTCCGATATAAAGGAACCTTCCCAGAACCTAATGAGTTTCAGAAAATTAAACCCGATGCATCATCTATCTCACTAGTTATTTCTTTTAAAAACCTAGGATGAAATCCATCAGGACCTGGAGACTGAAATCTGACATTCCTCATATCCACTTTCCTGTGTTTTCCCCGTATCCCTTGATTCTCCAACTGATCAAGCCTCAAATATGCATAAAGACTCTAGCCCACAACTCTGTGGCAAGGAGTTCCAAAGACTCACGCCCCTCAGAGAAAAAAAAATCCTCATCTCAATTCTAAATTGGCACCCCTTTATACCGCGACTACACCCTCTGGTCCTAGACTCTCCCACGAGGGGAGATATCCTCTCAGCATTTACTCTGTCAACCTCATTAAGAATCCTTAGTACTATTTCTCCGGTATTGTAATTTTCTTCAGATCCCCCTTCCTTTCAATTTCTGATTTACAGCAATTTCCGGGATGCAACTGCATCCTCTTTAGTGAAGACCAATGCAAAATACCTGTTAGGTTTGTTCACCATCTCTATACTCCATTATTAGTTCCCCAGACTCATTTTGTATTAGACCAATAATTACTCTGTTAAAACCTTTACTTTTTAAATATCTGAAGAACCCTTTCCTATTTGCTTCCAAATTTTTAGCTAACTTTCTCTCGTATTCTAAATTTTTCCTTCTTATTCATTTTTTTGTAATTCATTGCTGTTTTTTATATCATGTCCAGTCTTCTGATCTGCCGTTAATCTTTGCAGAAATAAATGCCCTTTTTTTGAGTCTAATACTATTTTTGTCTTTTGAATCATATTTGGATGGATTTTGAAACAGTGTCTGACTTTGGCACCAGATTCTTCAAATATCTTTCTGGGTAACAAAAAATAATTATGTCTGGAGGACTGGAATACAGGGGGCTGGAAGACATACTTCAGTTATACAAAGTTCTAGGTTGACCCAAATGTGGATCATTGCAAGCAGTTTTGCAGACCCTACCTTATGGAGGATAGGTCAGCAACATAGATTTTTTTAAAATGATACTTGGATTCCGTAGGTTAAGAAATAAGGATTGAACAAACTCGAGTTGTGTTCCCTGAAATTTAGAATGTTGAGACTTGAAATGATTGTAAATTTCAAAATATTAAAGGGAAACAGGTAGATTAGCACGAGAAGAAAAAGTATTTTCACTGGTTGATGAGTCTAGGGTATGGCAGGATATTCTAAAACTTAGAATGAATGAAATTAGGAAATATTTCTTCACACAAAGGGTGTTAGTTATTTGGAATTCTCTTCTGAGATGTTGATGTTGAATGTATTATTAACTTTGAAACCAAAATTATATTAGTAGCGTATGGAGTTAGGTTTGGAATATCATCATGTCACTAAATGGAAGAGCAGGCTCAAATTGCAAAATGGCCTATACTATACTAATAATATGAAATATTATTAATTGGGATCAGGTGTGATCATCTGTGACTTTACAAATTTTGTTACTCTTTTATAATTGATATTTAATGCTAATATCATAATTGTCAGTACGTTCAGAACTTGGCACGCTGAAGCTTATGAACTATGAAAACAATTACGTAACAGCACAATGTTTGCATTTGCAATTTACATAGAATCCTTGGAATTGGTACAATTGTTTTACCTTAGACTTTGTGCGGAGTGATCTTCCTCCTTTACTGGCTTCTTCAAGTACTATTTTGTGAAGGTCCAGAAGTTGCTCAAAGGTTTTCTGATCTGCTGCACTGGGTTCTTTAGAATAATCTTTCCCCTCATACTGATACATGTGGCCTAAAATAAATAAGCCCTTGGTAATAGTTTACAGTATAACAAGTTTGACTCCATTTGGCCACTTAAGACAAAATAATTTTCTGCACCCAAAGGGATCATACCTTAGCTGCAGATTAAACTAGTTTAAGACTTGAATTAAAATCTTATATTTTTAAGATACCTGGGTTGCAAAGCAACAATTTAATGACTTGTGAGTTAACTATTAAATTGATGCACTACAGCAATATACAGTTTTGTTATGCTTTTTTTTATTCGTTCAGTGGGTGAGGGTGTTGCTGACCAGGCAGCATTTATTGCACCCATCCCTAATTGCCCAGAGGGCAGTTAAGAGTCAACCACATTGCTGTGGGTCTGGAGTCACATGTAGTCCAGACCAGGTAAGGATGGCAGTTTCCTTCCCTAAAGGACAGTAGTGAACCAGATGGGTTTTTTGACAATCGTCAATGGATTCACAATCATCATTAGATTCTTAATTCCAGATATTTTATTGAATTCAAACTCCACCATCTGCCGTGGTGGGATTTGAACCCGGGTCTCCAAAATGTTGTCCGGGTCTCTGGATCAACAGTCCAGCAATAATAGGCCATCACCTCCCTTGGCAATGTATATAGGACGATGTATATACTATTCAGCAGCTTTCAGGATGATGATGTGGGTAAAGGTGAATTCTATAAAATGGAGGGCAGCTCCAGACTTGGCAAGAAAGGGGATAGGGATTTTGTAATCTGGTAGCAAAGAGGTATCTTCAGACTTTACAGCATTTGACAAGTGAGGAGTCCTGTGACTTGACAAAAATAAGCGAAAAAATATGCAAGCAGCACAGTTCTGGGAGTAAAGGTTTTATTGAAAGAAGTTTGCATATCATTTTTACATATCTGATTGAAAAAAATGAAACACTCGGGGGATTATGGGCTTCTCTGGCTGGACCAGCATTTACTGCCCATCCTTAACTGCCTCGTGAAGGTGGTGGGGAACTACATTCTTGAACCACTGCAGGTACATAACAGTATTGTTCAGGACGGAATCCAGAGTAGGAAGAAATAAATTATCTACTCTGCACTTCTGGCTGAAGACAGTTGCAAATGCATCAGGCATTTTTTTCCTCACTGATGTGCTGGGCTTTTCCATTATTGAGGTTGGGGATATTCATCAAGCCTGTTTCCCTTTTGAGTAGTTTAATTGCCCACTACCACTCAGCAATGGATGTGGCAGGATAGCAGAATGTAGGCGTAATCCATTGGTGTGGAATCACTTAGCTCCATCACACACTGCTTATGTTTTTTGGCAGGCAACTAGTCCTGTGTTGTAACTTCATCAGGTCGGCATCTAATTCTTAGCTTTGCCTAGTATTTCTCCTGGCATGCCATATTTCACATTTCATTCAACTAGGGTTGATCCTTGGCTTGAAGGTAATGGTTGAGTGGAGGGTGCATGAGATTGCAGATTGTGTTGAAGCACAATTCTACTGATCATGGCCCACAGGGCATCATTGATTCATAGTCTTGAGTGCTAGATCTATTCAAATCTATCCTATTTAGTATGGTGATAGTGCTACAAAACATGATGGAAGTTATCCTCAATGTGGAGACCATGAATTAACCATATAGATTAGAAAGATTAATGAAGTATAAAAAATTTTAAGGAACTGAGTAACTCAAATTAATAGTAAAGATCTTCAAGCCTGACAAGCCCTGATATATGTAGTAAATCACAAACACATACTTGTTCCCACTGGCTCTTCATCTGCTTCAACTGTCTGCATTGGCTGCTCCTTAGTGATCCATGATCCATTCCTGGTTTCCCCTAGAATATTTTCCATATCAATATCTTCGATAGTGCTCTCTTCAGTAGACAGTAATTTATCCAGACCAAATTTCAGGATGTCACTTAACTGTAGAAAAAAGGCCAAGTAAATTTATTTATGGCAAAGGCTCCCTAATCACCACTAAATTAATACAGGGTGCAGGGCTGGATGAACACATACATACATACGTGTTTTTAAACAGCAGAATAAAACAAGTTAGCTAATCTTGAGATAACAAGGTGTAGAGCTGGATGAACACTGCAGGCCAAGCAGCATCAGAGGAGCAGGAAGGCTCCGCACCACCCGCTTCTATCTCCTTCCAAAAAAAGCCTTCCTGCTCTTATGATGCTGCTTGGCCTGCTGTGTTCATCCAGCTCTACACCTTGTTATCTCAGATTCTCTAGCATCTGCAGTTCCTACTCTCTCTAGCTAATCTTGATTTTGTTTTGACTTAGTATTTTCAACATTTTTTTTCCATTCACAATTACAAAAGAACACATAACATTTCTTTTGCAACAGATTCATTTAATACTTTTAAGATGTTTGTTCCAGTAGGGAATGCAAACCTTGGTCAGTTTCCCATTAATATAACATAAGATGAGGGCGAAGTTGGAAGGCTCAGATTCAGGGGTTCAGCCACCCGGAAAGGATTTTAGTCTCCTTCACTGCGTCATTCAAATCAAGAACTATTTGTTTCTTAAATGACTTCTGGGGTTTTCTTCAACTTTCTTAGCATGCAGACTGTTCAATTTTCTGCTCACTCTTTGAGATAAGAATGTCCCGCCATTAATACTAAATTTGTTTTTACTAATCTTCACTCCTGTCCCAGGTTATACTGTCAGTCTAATTATGGTGCTCCATCTTTATTTTATTCTAGGATTTATTATATTTCCCTCCATAGTTACATTTGAATTACTTATTTCCACGGAGTCAAATGTTCTCCATTTTTTTAATTATAACTCAGTCTTCTGATACTAGCAATCAGTTATTCAATTTGTATCGAGTCATTGATTTAAATTCAAAGTATTAGGGCTCCCATTAGTTTACAGCCTGTCTTAGTGGAAAGATCAGCAGTTGGTGAGACACCAGGCATGAGTGACCTGCAGGCAGGACAGGGGTGAGTATAGCATGGGTTTAAGATCGCCAAAGGTCCTGCTAAGGAGGATTCAGATGAGCACTTCACTGGAGTGACTGTAAATGATGATACTGTATGCACAATTAAGAGTTTTGTGTATTGATGGGGATGCCAGAAAAACAACAGGAGAATCTATCACCAACTTGCCAAAAGGCTTTATGAAGGACTTATGGCATATCCTTTCCAGTGTGTAAATGGTGACTGATCCTATTAGCAGACAGTGGACATGATGCAGCAATTCTTTTTACAGTCCAAAAGTCACTCTCTCATCAGGCATGATCTTTCTTTTAAATACCCATTTCTGGCATATCATTTAAATAACCCTAAAAATTATTCCTGATGCTTAATTACTTATAAATACATTAAAATGAATGCTTCTAACTCATGTTGATTTTATACAGAAGACAGATATCCCCCCCTCAGTGGTCGAGAACGCCCTCGACTGTGTCTCCCGCATTTCCCGCAACTCAATCCTCACACCCCCTCCCCGCAATAACAACCAAAACAGAATCCCTCTCGTCCTCACGTACCACCCCACCAACCTCCAGATCCAAAGCATCATCCTCTGACACTTCCGTCATCTGCAATCCGACCCCACCACCAAAGACATTTTTTCCTCCCCACCCAAATCTGCTTTCCGGAGAGACCACTCTCACCGTGACTCCCTTGTCCGCTCCACACTCCCCTCCAGCCCCACCACATCTGGCACTTTTCCCTGCAACCGCAGGAAGTGCTACACCAGCCCCTACACCTCCGCCCTCACCCCCATCCCAGGACCCAAGATGATCTTCCACATCAAAGAGATGTTCACCTGCACATCTGCTAATGTGGTATACTGTATCCGCTGTTCCAGATATGGCCTCCTCTACATCAGGGAAACCAAGTGGAGGCTTGGGGACCGCTCTGCAGAACACCTATGCTCGGTTCGCAACAAACAACTGCACCTCCCAGTTGCGAACCATTTCAACTCACCCTCCCACTTCTTAGATGACATGTCCATCCTGGGCCTCCTGCAGTGCCACGGCGATGCCACCCGAAGGTTGCAGGAACAGCACCTCATATTTTGCTTGGGAACCCTGCAGCCCAATGGTATCAATGTGGACTTCACAAGGTTCAAAATCTCCTCTCCCCCAACCGCATCCCAAAACCAGCCCAGCTCGTCCCCGCCTCTCTAACCTGTCCTTCCTCCCACCTATCCCCTCCTCCCACCTCAAGCCCCATCCCCATCTCTTACCTACTAGCCTCATCCTGCCCCCTTGACCTGTCTGTCCTCCCTGGACTGATCTATCCCCTCTCTAACTCCCCACCTACACTCACCTTTACTGGCTCCACCCCCGCTTCTTTGACCTGTCTGACTCCTCTCCACCTATCCTCTCCTTTATCCATCTTCTATCCGCCTCCCCCTCTCTCCCTATTTATTTCAGAATCCCCTTCCCCTCTCTCCCTATTTATTTCAGAATCCCCTTCCCCTCCCCCATTTCTGAAGAAGGGTCTAGGCCCAAAATGTCAGCTTTCCTGCTCCTCTGGTGCTGCTTGGCCTGCTGTGTTCATCCAGCTCTACACCTTGTTATCACAGAGTAAAATAATACCATTGGCAAAACAGCACCTATTTGTGTCAAAGTCAGCTTAGACCACTAGAGTATTTACAGTTCAACCCAGATTGAAGTATCTTTTTAGGTGTACAAACAAGACTACACAGCACTAACTCTGTACATGTTTGTCTCTGACATTCCCTGTAAACAAATGGCCTGCAGACTCTCAATCTCTGTTTACACGCTGTGGTGGAGCAAAAGTAGCAGTTAATGGACAGCTGCTTTTATTGGTAGAATAATCTTACCAGTAGTGGTAATTTCACTAGCCTAATAATTGAGAACCCCAGGCTTTAATACTTTGGAGACATAAGTTCAAATCCCACAATGGCAGACTTGACATTTGAATCAAATTAAAAAGTCAGGAATTCAAAGTGATTCTAATGGTGACCATGTAACCACTGTTGATGGTTGTAAAAACCCATCTAGTTCATTAGTGACTTCAAGGAAAGAAATCTGCCATTTTTACCTTGTCTGGCCCACATGTGACTCCAGACCAAAGCAATGTGGGTGGCTCTGAAAGGGCCTGGCATACCACTCAACTCAAGGAGCTATTAGGATTGGGCAACAAATACTGGCCTAGACAGTGACACCCAAATCCCATTAACAAATAAATAAAAACTAGCACGAGCAACAAAATCAAAATAGTTGGCAGGAGAGTTAGAAATTTAGTAGATCTTTCCACAGACAATCAAATAACTTTCTTCATGTTGCTTCAAAAGCAAATTTCATTTGCAGAAAATGTAAGACAAACTAATGGTCATCGAGATGCCTCTTCAACAATGACAACAGAAGCTACAACAGAAGAACCACGAACCCTCTGATTATTTAGACTGTAAGTGCAATCAGACTCTCACCTGCATATCAAAAGGTGCAAATGATTCTTCTCTCTCCTTCATAGAGAACTGACCACCTTCAATCAAAGCATTTGTCAATTTCAGTTTCGACATAGCTCGTCTGTAAATCAATTCTTCAATGGTGTCTCTTCCAATCAGCCGAATAATTTTGACTGGCCTTTCAATATAAAGAAATTACTTTAGAGGAGAAAATTACTTTTGTGATTTCCATTTATCTTGACAAGTGAGCACCTGGCTTTAATATGTATGATGTTATACAAGGTTTTATAAATTTGGTCAATAATAAACTCAATGTTTATACAAATGGCGACTGAGACACTGGTCCTACAATTTAATACAGAAAAAACAGAAATAGCTTAAATTCTTTTCAGAAATGATATAAAAAAATTGTTAAAATTACATTGTTTAGAGCTTAATAACAGAAATAGATAACATTTTTGTTATTGAAACACACTTTCAGAAAGAGATGAGAAAGTACACATTTAATTTGTTAAGAAGTTGAAATTTAAATTATTGGAGCAAAATTGGGCAGTGTAAGAAAATGGATCTGTGGTTTGTGATGCAGGATACAGTACTGTTGCTTCCAATATAGGCTGTGTGCTAACTTACTGCTGCCTGCTAATTGAAATGACTAATGTGCAGCTGGTAGTAAGCATGCTGTTGGATGACTACACAACTTAATAGAGGATGCAAAATCAACTATATTTCAGTGCTGCAAGTCTCATGCCCACATCTCACTATCTGCATGCACCAATAATTATTTAACCTTGCCAGCTGCATAAGTGAAACAGTTTGCACCACATTTAGTCACATACCGCCCTTTCTCTAGCAAGTTAAGCAGGCACATAACCAGGACCAGGGAACAAGTAGAATTGCATGTCCTTACCCTAATGGCAACCTTATCCACCACTGAAGTTAAACCAACCAACTTGTAGAAAGCAGGAATATCCTTATACACTCTCTTGATCAAGGATGTCATATTTGCACTCTCCAGTCCTCTGTCACCTTCCCTTGGCAAACTCTCCTACTATCACCACACAAACTTCCCTTCACATTCTGGGAAGCAAAGCCATACCAGATGATTTCACTATTCCAGACACGGCTACCTTTGAAGTATATCCTGCCTCTCAATTTTCCTTTGACACACTGTATCAGTGTTTACAAATGAAAACAAAGTACTTATCAAGTAATGTAGCCTAAAATCCTATTACTACTTTCTATTTGCATGTCAGTAGAAGATTTCTCAGTTCCTTCTGTGTTAACGGTCATTTGTACTTGTATTCTCACGTTGCAAGTCAATGTGCCATCTCAACCTATAGTGTTTGATCTGGTTCACACTTGCAGAATTGTCATCAATTGTTTTATTGATATTTTAGAAACAAAATCTTACTTTCAACAATTTAGATTCACAAGATGAATCAGATTGGCTCTATGAAATAAAAATGACAGCAAAGACAAACAGTATTTACCCTCAATGATTAACTGCAAACCAAAGAACTCTGAGGAATACATTTTAGAAAGGTACTTTACAGAAGATGAAAATTGACTAAGTTTTTAACAAGTTTACAAAAGACACACAATCCAGATATTTGAAGCGGCATCAAACTCCTTCAAGAATTCATAATAATCAGCATGAGATATGCACTGACGATACCACAGAACATTCATTCACTTACTTTTTCTGGCCAATCCTGTGGGCCCTTGCTGCTGCCTGGAGATCATTTTGAGGATTAAAATCACTGTCCACAAATATCACAGTGTCAGCAGCAGTAAGATTCATTCCAACACCACCTAGTTAAAAAACAGATCAACTCAACTTTGCAGAAGGTGAAGTGCATTGGGAATAGGTCAGAAGTCACATGACACCAGGTTATAGTCCAACACATTTATTTGAAATTACAAGCTTTCAGACCACTGCTCCTTCATCAAGTAAAGTGAAGGACTTCACCTGACGAAGAAGCAGCGCTCCAAAAGCTTGTAATTTCAAATAAACCTGTTGAACTATAACCTGGTATCATGTGACTTCTGAGTTTGTCCACCCTAGTCCAACACCAGGGAATGAGGAGGAATTCTTGTGGTGCAATGGTATTGTCCCTGCCTCTGAGCAGGGAAGTCCAGATTCAAATCCCACCTGTTCCAGAGGTGGGTCATAGCATGTCTGTACAGGTTGATAAAAATATCTTTAATTATGAGGTAAAGCTAATGAAACTGTTGCTGTTTTGATTATAACAAAAAGATTAAAGAAGGGTCTGATAGACGTGTCCCGAATTACAAAGGGTTTAGATCAGGCAATTAGCTTTGGAGGGGTGGGAGTGATCAGGGACCAAAAGCAGGACGTACACATAGAAGCACAGCGTTTTAGCAGGCTTGAGAAGTCTATATTCTGTGCATATATAAATACTACAGGCTACAGACCCCTTCAGATTTTTAAAGGAGTTATTATTAAATTTTTAGTTTCACATCAGCTCCATGTTCTTAATCTTTGGCCACCTGATACAGAAAAGTGTGGACAGGTCAGAGGACATCCTTGTGGATCTGCTCCTGGATCTGACTAAGGAGACTATTAATAAATCCAGACAGCATGCTTTGGAGAGGACAGTTGCACCTGACTGCTACGATTACGTTAATGCCAGAGTGTCCTTGGAGAGGGAGCACACTGTATCAACCAGTACAATTCAGACCTTCTACAATCGCTGGGCACCATGACAACTGGGTTGCATCATCAACCCTCAAAATGATATTTAAAATTAAATTCTGTAAGTTTCCTTTGTGATATTATTTTTCTTACAAAGGACCTTAAAGGACTCTCAGTTCTAACTTGGTTTGATTTGGTCAACTGTTTGTTTACTTAAAATAGTAGAGGCAGAGGACAGGGAGCACACATGTTGGATGACCTCCCTTGTGCCTCTTTCAAGGCCTGTCCAAAGGGGTCATTAATATGTCCAGGCAGTAGGCCATGGAAGGGGCTCATTAAAACTGACTGCCTGCCTTTCACCTATAATTATGTTCACATCAGGGTGTCCTTGGAGAAGTAGCACATGGTGTCCACTGGCTTCAGGTCTACTGTGATCAGAAGGTACCACAGGTGCTGGAGTGCATCATTACCCCATAAGATGGTATTTTAATTTAAATTTGACATGTGTCCTTTGAAATTTTGGTTTTCTTTTACAATGCCCCTTAGGGACTGTCATCGCTAACTTGGTTCCCTTAAAATTGCAGAGGCAGAAAACAGCTATCCTGTACAATCATAGTTTAATTAGCTTTACAAACTGCCAGCCTGCCTGTATTTTTGACAGCTTCAAGGAATCCATATACTTTGAATATCTGAATTATAGAGGCCACAGTCATTTTCTTCAGTTTCGTTAGGGGCTCCTTTTAAATTTCTGCTTGGGCTTTAGCCTCATGCTCCTGATCTTTGGGCACTCGGTAAAGAGAAGGACAGGCAGATCAGAGGACTTTCTCATGTGACTGCTTCTGGCCAAGATGGTCACAAACAGGTGCAGACCATGGAGGGGTCCATTGTATATAATAGTGCATCCTAATGCTGTGTCCTCTCTAGTGCAGTTAAGACCATGCGTGGGTGCCATTGGTAAGGGAACATTTGGTGTCTACTGATACACTCTAGGCCTTCCCAACAATGGGCACTGTGAGGGATGGAGTACACCATTACTTCCAAAATGCCACCAACTTTTAATTACAAGTTTCCCTTGTGATTTGACTTTTGTTACAGTGACACTTAGTGGCCATCAATTCTAATTTAGTTTCATTTACTCAATTGGTTTATTTTAAAATAGCAGAGGCTGAGGGCACAACTGAAGTGTTAATTACGTCAGTCTTGATTATGACAGATGAATGAGGAAGCTGTTTAAATAGTAAGTGGACTAAAAATTGGTACTAGAAAAGGTGGCTGCACTTGATGTTAATAAATCACTGAGCCTGAATGACATCCATCTAAGGGTGCTGAGGAAATCAAGGGTGGAAACTGCAGAAGCACTGGTCTCCTTACAGCAAGCCTCTTCACAGTAGAAGACACCAACAGCAATCCAAAATTACTAAATAATCAAAGGGCAAAAGGAGGAGAGGAAATAAATAGTGACTATCACTATAGAAAATGTGTTAGGGAAATTAACAGGCCAAAGAACAATAAGTCCCCTAGATCTCATAGGATGCATCTTAGGATATTAAAGGAAGTAGCTACACAGATGATGATTGGTAGTAATCTTCCAGTAATCCTCCTGGACAAGTTCCAGAGGGTTGGAAAACTGCCAATGTTACAACTTTATTTAAAAAGTGAAGCAGACGATAAGCAGGTAATGATAGGCCAGTTAATACCTGTTCTTGGAAAATAGTTGGAGTTTACTATAAAGGATGTACGAGGAGAACATTTAGAAATACGCAACATGATCAAGCAGAGCCAGCATGACTTCATGAACGGGAAACCATGTCTTACAAATTTACAACAATTCCTTGAGAAAGTAAAAAAGCAATCTTAACCCTATCGCAGGATAGATAAAAGGAAAGCAGTGGATGTAATATATTTGGATTTTCTGAAGGCATTTGATAAGGTACCATGTGTTAGGCTACTTAAGATGAGTCCATGATGTTGGAGGCAGTACATTAGCTGCATCGAGGATTACCTAACCAATAGAAGACAGACAGCTGGGATTTTGGAGACATTTTCAGGGAAGCAACCTATACTGACTGTATGCCAGAGAGATCAGTACCAGAGCCACAAATATCTATAATATATACTTGGATAAGGAAAGTGAATATACCACAACCAAGATGGTGGGTGACACGAAAATAGGTGGGAAGGCAAGAAGTGACAATGACGCAGTCTGCACAGGGATATAGACAAGTTAATTGAGTGGCAAAAATTGGTAGATGGAATATAATGTGGGAAAAATGTGAGGTTATGCACTTTGTCAGGAAGAATAGGTGAGCAGAATATTATTTGAATGGAGAAAGACTGCAAAAGCTACAGCACAGAAGAATTTGTGCATTCTTGTGCATAAATTTCAAAAAGGTAGCATACAAGTTCAGCAGGTAATAGAGAAGGCAAATGGAATGCTGGCTGTTATTTCCAAAGGAATAGAGTAAAATAGGGAAGTCTTGCTAAAACTATACAAGGCACTTGTCAGATGGCAACTAGAATACTGTGGAAAGTTTGGGGGCCCCTTATCTAAGGAAAGACATACTAGCATTGGAGGCTGATGTTCACTTTGCTGATTACAATCACTGAAACAGAAGGCCTGGGTTCAAGTCCCACCTGCTTCAGAAATGTGTCTCGCTGAACATCTCTGAACAGGTTGATTAAAAATATCTACCCCAAGGAGCTCCTGCAGAGATGCTGTGAAGTTGAAATGACTGAACTCCAAGAACCACAACTATCTTCCTTTGTGCTAGCTATGACTCAAAGTGGTAGAGCGATTTCCCTGATTTCAAATGACTCTATTTTTGCTAGGCTCCTTGATGTTAAAGGTAGTTAAATACTTGATATCAAAGGCAATGAACGATGGTCAAATGACAGGAAAGAGAGCGAAGTAATGAATATATAAAACGGTGTGGAGCTGGAGGAACGCAGCAGGCCAGGCAGCATGAGAGGAACAGGAAAGCTGACGTTTCGAGTCAGGACCCTTCTTCAGTTGGGTCTGAAGCTCTGATGCTGCCTGGCCTCCTGTGTTCCTCCAGCTCCATTTTTTTTTTAATCTCTGACTCCAGCATCTGCAGTTCTTGCTATCTCTCGGAAGTAATGAATGGTTGTTTTCCACATTGAGGAAGGACTAAATACTCAGGATTAAGACCACTACCCTTCTTATATTAACAACCCAGACTTGGGTGTACAGGGAACAATTTCAAACTTTACCAATGACTTAAAAATGAGAGGTTTAGTGAACTGTGGTAGGATAGTAATAGACCTCAAGACGAATTAGACAGTCTTGGGAAATGACGAGACATGTGGCAGATGAAATTACATACATGAAAGTACAATGTGACTTGTAGGAATAATGAGAAGAGGCAATATAAACTAAAGGGTACAATTCTAAATGGAGTGCAAGAACAGAGAACAGGAGGCATATGTGCACAAATCATTGAAGGTGGCAGGGTAGACTGAAAATGTGGTTAAAAAGGAATGCAGGATCTGAGGTTTTATATACACAGAGGCATAGAGAACAGAAGCAAGAAAATTACAATGAACCTTCATAAAATACTGGTTCATTTTCACCTGGTGTATTGTGCCCATTTCTGGCCACTACATTTTAGGAAGGATCTGAAAGATGTGGAGTAGCTCAAGGGATGAGCTTCAGTCCTTCGGACAGATGGGTGAAGCTGAGACAGCTCTCCTTAGAAATGCATCCTACTGGCTGTAAGGCCAAGAATCAGGGATTTGAAATTAAGGTGAGCAGCAAAATGACAGAAGGGGTTAATGAGAAAAAGATACTTGGGTTGTGTGTGATTAGGTTCAGGAATAAACTTCCTGTGAGTGTGGAGGACGATTCAATCATGGTCTTCAAAACGGACTTGGATAATTATCAGAACAGAAAATATTTTCAGGGCTACACAGATAGGACAGAAGTGGGACTAATTGAGTCATTCTTACTGACAGGCAATTTGGAGAAGACAGGTTGAATAGTCTCCTTCTGTGCTGTAACCATCCTACATTTTAGAAAGAGACATATAAAGAGTATAGGAATAGGGTATTTCATAACACTTTCAGACAGTCAGGATTTTGCTGTAAAATTCTAAGAGTCTAAATTGACAGACTGATTTTAGGACAACATACCTTTCTTGTTTCTACTAACCTGCCCGGGTGCTTAAAAGAAAAACAAAAATATCTTGTTGATTAAAGTTTTTGATAGCAAGGTATCGCTCCTCTCCTCGTACTGATCCATCCAAGCGTTCATAGCTATAACCTGAAGAATCATAAAAATACAAAAAGAAAGTCTTGCATTCAGTGCCTTACAAGATTTCAGGACTTCTCAAAGTACTTTATAGTCAATTAAGTATTTTGACATGTCGTTACTGTTGTAGAATAGAAAATGTGGCAAGCACAGCAAGGTCTCACAGTGTAATCAAAAACCCAACAACTGTGGATGCTGGAAATCTGAAACTCAGCAGGTCTGGCAGCATCTGTGGGGAGAAAGCAGAATCAACAATTTGGGTCCAGTGACCCTTCTTCAGAACTGCAAACCATAAAACTGCAACTACAGATGATGCTGCTATCTCTTCAGAGATACTGCCAGACCTACTGAGTTTCATTAGCATTTTCTGTTTCTGTCTCACAGCGTAGAAGTGAATAGATTATTCACTTTGTTGAAGGATAAATACTGGGCCAGTCACCATGGAGGATGCCCTGCTCTTTGTTGAAGTGGTGCCATGGGACCTTTTACATTGCTCAGAAAGGGCATACATTTAAATCTCTTCTAAAGTTCAGCAATTCCAACAGTGTTTAATACCCTCAGTCCTAAACTAGAGTGTTAATAAAAATCATACGCTCAAATCTCTGGAATGGGACTTGAACACAAAACCTTCTGGGATGTCTGAAATGTAAATTAATATGGTACAGTTGGTTTATTTGAGTAATTTCGTTCATCAGCTGTTACATTTTGGGGTCTTTACTTAGATAGGTTCCTTGCACTGTTGTGAATACAGTTCCTGTAAGCAAGCCCTCAATCCCTCTAGCTTATTAATTAGTTTGTTCTGAGGAAGGTCACTCAATCTGAAACGTTAACTCTGATTTCCCTTCACAGCTGCTGTCAGGCCTGCTAAGCTTCTCCAGCAGTTTCTGTCTTTGTTGTTAATTAATCTTTCTTGTCTTGAACACAGAACAAAAATGCAATAATTCACTACTTCTACCATTAACGAAGCTGTTCCAATATCCCTATCAATGCATATACTTGGGAGTTTGGCAGGTAATGGGGACTCCGTCAGTTCATTTTGGAGCATGTTCAATTTTCTTAGAAACTCTACCAGACAAAATAAATCATGCAAAAGAATTCCCTAATTGGTACTTGACATTCTGTTAAGGGGAGAGAGGAATTGAGTCATTCCTTAGTTTGAAAGAAAAAGATGTAAACATTGCTGTTCACTTCCTCTGCCAATTAATTACTCCTAAAAGTAGGGGGGGGGGGGAGAGGGAAAAGGGAGCGTACAGGGAGAATAACAATTAATGTAAGGCAACACAGCAGGTTAGCACGTGACAAGGAAGCTTCAACTCCATTGAAAATTAGGAAAAAAGTTAAAGGGAAGGAGAACTCAAGAGCTGTTAGTAATGGAGGTAACAGGACCCAAAAAGAAGGTGCAAAAACTGGCATCTGAATGCTCGGAGCATTCGAAACAAGGTGGATGAGTTGACAGTACAAATCATGGCAAATGGGTATCATTTAGTGGCCAATTACAGAGACATGGTTACAGGATGGTTATGACCGGGAGTTAAATATCCAGGGGTATCAAACTGTTCGGAAGGACAGACAGGAAGGTAAGGGAGGTGGCGTTGCTCTGATTTTTAAGGATGATATCAGGGCGGTAGTGAGAGATGATATAGGTTCTACTGAACAAAAAGTTGAATCCATTTGGGTGGAAATTAGGAACAGCAGGGAGAAGAAGTCACTGATAGGTGTGGTCTATAGGCCACCAAATAATGACATCGTGTTGGGGCGGGCAATAAACATAGAAATAGGTAATGCATGTAAGAATGGTACAGCAATTATCATGGGGGATTTTAATCTACATATCGATTGGTCAAACCAGGTCGGTCATGGCAGCCTTGAGGAGGGGTTCATAGAATGCATCCGCGATAATTTCCTTGAACGATATGTAATGGAACCTACGAGGGAGCAAGCTATCCTAGATCTAGTCCTGTGTAATGAGACAGGAATAATTAATGATCTCACAGTTAGGGATCCTCTCGGAAGGAGCGATCACAGTATGGTCGAATTTAAAATACAGATGGAGCGTGAGAAAGTTAAATCCAGTACCTATGTCCTGTGCTTAAACAAAGGAGACTATGAAGGAATGAGGAAGGAGTTAGCTAAGGTAGGATGGGAGCAAAAACTTTATGGTGCGTCAATTGAGGAACAGTGGAGGACTTTCAAAACGATTTTTCACAGTGCTCAGCAGAAGTATATTCCAGTGATAAGGAAGAACTGTAGGAAAAGAGAGAGCCAGCCATGGATGTCTAAGGAAATAAAGGAAAGTATCAGATTGAAAAAAAACACATACAAAAAAGCAAAGAGTAGTGGGAAACTCGTAGACTGGGAAATCTTTAAAGGCCAACAGAAAGCCACAAAAAAAGTTATAAAGAAAAGTAAGATAGATTATGACAGTAAACTAGCTCAGAATATAAAAACAGGCAGCAAAAGTTTCTATAAATATGTAAATCGTAAAAGAGTGGCGAAGGTAAACATTGGTCTTTTAGAGGATGAGAAGGCCAATTTAATAACTAGGAATGAGGAAATAGCCAAGACATTACGGTCTTCACAGTGGAAGACACAAATAACACGTCGAAAACTAATGGCAAGAAGGTTATAGCAGGTGAGGACCTAGAAACTATCATTATCACTAAGGAGGCAGTGCTGGGCAAGCTAATGGGGCTAAAGGTAGACAAGTCTCCTGGCCCTGATGAAATGCATCCCAGGGTACTAAAAGAGGTGATGGGGGAAATAGCAAATGCATTGTAATTATTTACCAAAATTCACTGGACTCTGGGGTGGTTTCCGCAGATTGGAAAACAGCCAATGTGACGCAACTGTTTAAAAAAGGAAGTAGACAAAAAGCAGGTAACTATAGGCCAGTTAGCTTAACTTCGGTAGTGGGGAAAATGCTTGAATCTATCATTAAGGAAGAAATAGCAAGACATCTGGATATAAATTGTCCCATTGGGAACACCCAGCATGGGTTCATGAAGGGTAGGTCATGTTTCACTAATTTGGTGGAATTCTTTGAGGACATTACTTGCATGGTGGATAACGGGGAACCTGTGGATGTGGTGTATCTGGATTTCCAGAAGGCATTTGACAAGGTGCCACACCAAAGGCTGCTACATAAGATGAAGTTGCACGGTATTACAGGTAATGTATTGGCATGGATAGACGATTGGTTGACCGGTAGAAAGCAAAGAGTAGGGGTAAATGGGTGTTTTTCTGGTTGGCGGTCAGTGGCTAGTGGTGTGCCTCAGGGATCAGTGTTGGGACCACAATTGTTTACAATTTACATAGATGATTTGGAGTTGGGGACTAAGTGTGGTGTGTCAAAATTTGCAGATGACACGAAGGTGAGTGGTAGAGCAAAGTGTGCAGAAGACACTGAAAGTCTGCAGAGGAATATAGATAGTCTAAGCGAGTGGGCAAAGGTCTGGCAGATGGAGTACAATGTTGATAAGTGTGAGGTCATCCATTTTGGTAGGAATAACAGCAAAATGGACTATGTTTTAAATGGTAAAAAATTGCCGCGCTGCTGTGCAGAGGGACTTGGGTGTCCTTGTGCATGAATCGCTAAAAGTAGGATTGCAGGTGCAGCAGGTAATTAAAAAGGCAAATGGAATTTTGTCTGGCATTGCTAGAGGGATGGAGTTTAAAAACAGGGAGGCTACACTGCAGCTATACAGAGTCCTGGTGAGGCCTGGAGTACTGTGCAGTTTTGGTCTCCTTACTTGAGAAGGGATGTACTAGCACTGGAGGGGGTGCAGAGGAAATTCACTCGGTTGATTCCAGAGTTGAGAGGGTTGGATTATGAGGAGAGACTGAGTAGACTGGGATTATACTCATTGGAATTCAGAAGAATGAGGGGAGATCTTATAGAAACACATAAGATTATGAAGGAAATAGATAAGGTGGAGGCAGGGAGGTTGTTTCCGCTAGTAGGTGAAACTAGGACTAGAGGGCATCGCCTCAAAATAAAGGGAAGCAGATATAGGACTGAGGTCAGGAGGAACTTCTTCACCCAAAGGGTTCTGAATTTGTGGAATTCCCTGCCCAGTGATGCGGTTGAAGCTACCTCGCTGAATGTTTTTAAGGCAAGGCTAGATAAATTTTTAAACAGTAAAAAGGAATTAAGGGTTATGGTGAGTGGGCGGGTAAGTGGAGCTGATTCTCAAAAATATCAGCCATGATCTTATTAAATGGTGGGGCAGGCTCGAGGAGCTAGATGGCCTACTCCTGCTCCTAGTTCTTATATGCTTATGTAAAAGTGTAATCACCACTATGCAAGCAAATGTGGTATCACAATAAGAACATAGAACAGTACAGCACAGTCCAGGCCCTTCAGCCCACAATGCTGTGCCGAAATTTTACCCTAAACGTAAGGTCTATCTAACCTCCACCCCTACCTTATACTATCATCCTTCTTAAACTCTGCCCTCACCTGAGGCATCATGACCCTCAGGTTGAACACCCATCAGTCGTCTCTCTCTAATGAGAGAGCAGCATTACGGTCTCTGATGAGAAAACAGCATTACGGTCTGGTAAGACTAGGGCAACTTTACTTTAACCCTTTAATAGAACATAGAACATAGAACAGTACAGCACAGTACAGGCCCTTCGGCCCATGATGTTGTGCCAAACTTTTACCCTAAACCTAAGGTCTATCTAACCTCCACCCCTACCTTATACTATCATCCATATGCCTATCTAATAGCCGCTTAAATGCCCCTAATGAGGCCAACTCCACTACCCTCTCCAGCAATGCATTCCACGCTCCTACCACTCTCTGAGTAAAGAACCTACCTCTGACGTCTCCCCGATATCTACCTCCACTCACTTTAAAACTATGCCCCCTCGTAATAGCTATCTCCACCCGAGGAAAAAGTCTCTGGCTGGCCACTCTATCTATACCTCTGATCATTTTGTACACCTCTATCAAGTCACCTCTCATCCTTCGTCGTTCTAAAGAGAAAAGCTCTAGCTCTCTCAACCTTTCCTCGTAAGACCTTCCCTCCATTCCAGGCAACATCCTGGTAAATCTCCTCTGCACCTTTTCCAACGCTTCCACAGCTTTCCTGTAATGAGGCGACTAGAACTGGACACAATACTCCAGATGTGGCCGAACCAGGCTTTTGTATAGCTGAAGCATAACTTCACGGCTCTTGAACTCAATCCCTCTATTAATGAAAGCTAACACACCATAGGCCTTCTTAACAACTCTATCCACCTGGGTGGCAGCTTTCAGGGAAAGCTCTAACCAAAAAAAAAAATAAATTGCTAGTTAATTTGTTTAGTGCTGTTGGTTGAGAGATAAAGATTTGTAGAAACAATAAGAGAAGATTCTCCTTCCAACTGAACAGACAAATAGGACTTTCAAAAATGTCAACCCCTGAACGGCATTTCTATACCCAGACTTTAATTCGCCGCTGAACCGGCAGATATCGTTGTCTTGCTGAACAGGAATAAAGTTCAGTTTCAAATTTAGTACGTTACAGCACGAGCATTTCACTTTCAAATTTTGTTAAACTTACAACACTAAAGTTTTGCCCTGAAACTATTCTGCCAACAAAACAGCTTCAACCTTCCTGATGGACAATCACTTAAACAAAGCATTGGGCAAGTCTAACGAATGAATCACCTGCTGGAAGAAGAATTCTTAATGGATTTCAACAAGGAGCTAGATAGGCTTTTGTCAATGAACAGGATTCAAGGTTATTAGAAATGCACATACTGTGGATAGGTGGACTAGATGGACCACTGGTTTTCTCGGGCCTGAAACAAGGACTATGTTACCTGCATACAATTAATAGAAGCATAAAAAGGGAGGCAATGGCCTAATGGTATTATTGCTGGACTGTTCATCCAGAGACCCAGATAATGTTCTGGGGACCTGGGTTCTAATCCAGCCATGGCAGATGGTGGAATTTGAATTCAATAAGTATCTGGAATTAACAACCTAATGATGACCGTGAATCCACTGCCGATTGTCGGAAAAACCCACCTGGTTCACCAATGTCCTTTAGGGAAGGAAACTTCCATCCTTACCTGGTCTGGCCTACATGTGACTCCAGACCCACAGCAATGTGGTTGACTCTGAACTGCCCTCTGGGCAATTAGGGATGGGCAATAAATGCTGCCTAGCCAGCGATGCCCTCGTCCCGTGAATGAATAAAGAAAAAACTAAACTTAAATATTCTCTCTTCAAACTCCAAAATGTCACTATTATTTCTGCCTGCAGGAGAGATAAAATCCACATTTTGAAGGATTATCAAGCTGGGATCAGCATTGGAACAATTTAGGGAAGTGGCACAAGACAGAATCAAGGGTCACTCAACTTAAAACCTTAACTCTGCTTTATCTCTCCACAGATACATCAGACATGCCAAGTTTCATCAGCATTTTCAGCTTTTGTTTAAAATTTCCAGTAACCATAGTTCATTTCTTTTTATGTATGAATAAGAAAAGAGCTCTTGCCATGATAGATATGGAGGAGAAGCACCTGCTTCCAAATTCCGGTTTATATTAGATTTCAGCTTACATTCAAGTATTTGGATCCAATGTCCTAACAGAACATCATCTGGTCTAACTTGATTCTGTGCACAACAATCTTACAGATGTCATAGCAGCATCACAACAGACATATTAACTGCCCAACACCCATCGTACCCAGCACAACTGCAAAACATTGTGGGCACACAGTAACACCATAGGCATCTGTAACTGAGCCAAATGACTCATTTTTTCACATCACAGAAAAATCTCTCATGAGTGTATACACTGATAGAAAGAGACCTTGAACTGAAGTACCATCATGTTCACTTATTGAACACACTGGGGGATCAGATAGCTTGTCACTCCTGAGTAGAAATGAGTTGCATGTGAGACATGGCGTTCAAAATGAGCAAACATCTATCTTCAGACAATTGAAGATTAGTGAGCTTGGACTTGCAAATACAACATGAGTCAAGGTGGACATCTTCAGTGTAATCATGTCATCATATACCCCTTCTTTCAACATCATCTTCCATATCCAAAATGAGCTCAAGCAGTACTCAAAATTACTAAACACAATGAACATTTCAACCTTTGTTTAAATGACCAAAATCATCTGTTTTCTTTTAAGTCATCACTTCCAGGACAAGACATCAGTAGTTCTGACTTGTTCACTTATCCAAGCAGCAAGAATAATTTCTTTTTTAATCAGAGTAACATCAAATTACACAACGAAATACTACCGTTCTCAGTTATTTTTGCCAAGACTTAGAAGTTCAGCTGAGATCAGGCAAAATACAGACCATTTCCAAGACCACATGACTGGAAAATAAAGCAAACTGCAAGGTTCCGCAACTGTTTATTTTCAACATTTTGGTTTAAACGTAATCAGTGTACAAAATCGTTGCTGATTTTTACCTCTATATTCCATGTAATCCTGCAAGATATCCAGCATGCTTGCCATCTGAGAAAACAGCAACACTCGATGACCTCTGTAATGATTAATGTAAAATTGTAACTGAATATATATCAATTATTTAAGTTGCATTTCATTCTCCAGGTTTGTTCTCCCTTTATAAGTCAACACGACTGTACACAAATGACTCTGGTAAGACTGTGAAATAACTTGATACAGTAGCCTTACTGGATGATAGTATATATACCTGGGATTGGTTAGTGATATAAAGTGTTGCCAACAGTGCAGGTTCAATTCCTGTACTCTCTGAGATTACTATGAAGGGCACTCCTTCCTAAACTCTGCCCTCGCCTAAGGCATCATGACCCTCAGGTTGAACACCCATCTGTTGTCTCGCTCTAATGAGAGAGCAGCATTACGGTCTGGTAAGACTAGGGCAACTTTACTTTAACCCTTTAATAGAACATAGAACAGTACAGGCCCTTCGGCCCACGATGTTGTGCCAAACTTTTACCCTAAACCTAAGGTCTATCTAACCTTCACCCCTACCTTATACTATCATCCATATGCCTATCCAATAGCTGCTTAAATGCCCCTAATGAGGCCAATTCTACTACCCTCTCCAGCAATGCATTCCACGCTCCTACCACTCTCTGAGTAAAAAACCTATCTCTGACGTCTCCCCGATATTTACCTCCACTCACTTTAAAACTATGCCCCCTCGTAATAGCTACCTCCACCCGAGGAAAAAGTCTCTGGCTGTCCACTCTATCTATACCTCTGATCATTTTGTACACCTCTATCAAGTCACCTCTCATCCTTCGTCGTTCTAAAGAGAAAAGTTCTAGCTCTCTCAACCTTTCCTCGTAAGACCTTCCCTCCATTCCAGGCAACATCCTGGTAAATCTCCTCTGCACCTTTTCCAACACTTCCACATCTTTCCTGTAATGAGGTGACCGGAACTGGACACAATACTCCAGATGTGGCCGAACCAGGCTTTTGTATAGCTGGAGCATAACTTCATGGCTCTTGAACTCAATCCTTCTATTAATGAAAGCTGACACACCATACGCCTTCTTCACAACTCTATCCACCTGGGTGGCAGCTTTCAGGGAACTGTGGACATGAACCCCAACATCCCTCTGCTCCTCCACACTGCTAAGAATCTTTCCGTTAACCCTGTATTCTGCTTTCAAATTTGTCCTTCCAAAATGAATCACCTCACACTTTTCAGGGTTAAATTCTATCTGCCACTTCTCAGCCCAGCTTTGCATCATATCAATGTCCCTTTGTAACCTAGAACAGCCCTCCACACTATCCACAATTCAACCCACCTTCGTATTGTCCGCGAACTTACTAATCCACCGTTCCACTCCTACATCCAAATCATTTACAAAAATCACAAATAGAAGAGGACCCAGAACAGATCCTTGTGGTACACCACTCGTAACTGAGCACCAGGTTGAATATTTTCCATCCACTACCACCCTTTGTCTTCTTAGGGTCAGCCAATTCTGAATCCAATCTGCCACATTTCCATGCCTCCTTACTTTCTGCATGAGCCTACCATGGGGAACCTTATCAAACGCCTTACTTAAATCCATGTATACCACATCCACTGCTCTACCTTCATCCACGTGTTTGGTCACCTCTTCAAAGAATTCAATAAGGTTTGTGAGGCATAATCTACCTTTCACAAATCCATGCTGACTATCACGAATCAAACTGTGCCTATCCAAGTGATCATAAATCCTATCTCTCAGAGCCCTTTCCAATAATTTGCCCACCACTGAAGTAAGACTAACTGGCCTGTAATTTCCGGGGTTATCCCTATTCCCTTTTTTGAACAAGGGGAATGACGTTTGCCACTCTCCAATCTTCCAGCACTATACCCGTGGATAGTGAGGATGAAAAGATCATCACCAAAGGCCCTGCAGTCTCTTCCCTCGCTTCCCATAGAATCCTTGGATAAATCCCATCAGGCCCGGGGGACTTATCTATTTTCAAGTTCCTCAAAATTCCTCGTACATCTTCCTTACTAACATCTACCTCCTCTAGCCTACCAGCCTGTTTTACACAGTCCTCCCCTACAACTAAGTCCCTCTCAGTTGTGAATAGCGAAGAAAAGTATTCATTAAGGACCTCTCCTATCTCTTTAGGCTCCGTGCACAAATTCCATTTACAATCCTTGATCGGCCCTACCCTTTCTCTGGTCATTCTCTTATTCCTCTCATACATGTAAAAAGCCTTGGGGTTTTCCTCAATCCTATCTGGCAACGTTTTCTCATGCCCCCTTATAGCTTTCCTAAGCCCCTTCTTCAGCTCCTTCCTGGCTAACCTGTATCCCTCTTGAGCCTTTTCCAATCCTTGTTTCCTGAACCTTATATAAGCATCCTTCTTCCTCTTAACTAGTCGTTTGACCTCTCGAGAACCAAGGCTCCCTCACTTGACAGCATCTTCCCTGCCTGTTAGGAACAAACATATCAAGCACACGCATTATGCATTCCTCAAACAATCTCCACATTTCTATAGTGCTCTTCCCTGACAGCATCTGTTCCCATTTTATGTTACCCAGTTCTTGCCTAACAGAATTATAATTACCCTTCCCCCAATCATAAACCTTACCCTGCTGTATTTACCTATCCTTTTCCATGACTATTATAAAAGTAAGAGTTATGATCGCTACCGCCAAAATGCTCTCCTACCAACAGGTTTAACACTTGGCCCGGTTCATTGCCAAGCACCAAATTCCAAATGGCCTCTCCTCGTGTTGGTCTATCTACATACTGTGTCAGGAATCCTTCCTGAATGCATTGGACAAAATCCGCTCCATCTAAACTATTACAACTAACAAGTTTCCAATCAATATTTGGAAAGCTGAAGTCACCCATGACTACAACCCTGTGACTTCTGCACTTTTCCAGTACCTGCCGCCTAATCCGCTCCTCCACTTCTCTGCAACTATTCGGGGGTCTGTTAAAAAAAACCCCATCAAAGTGACTGCTCCTTTCTTGTTCCTGACCTCAACCCAAACTGACTCTGTAGACATATCATTCTCAAACTGCCTTTCAGTAGCTGCTATACTTGCCCTGACTAGCAATGCCACTCCCCCGCCTCTTTTACCACTCTCCCTATTTCTTTTAAAGCATCTAAATCCCGGAACTTCCAACAACCATTCCTGTCCCTGAGTTACCCAAGTTTCTGTAATGGCCACAACATCGTAGTTCCAAGTACTGACTCAAAAATTCAACAATTTTATTTTTTCCCATATTTAAAATAATTAAATTGTTCCTTTATCTTAGGAGAAGTGTAGGAATAAAATGTGCTAAACACTGCAAAAAGAAACCAAAAAAAAACTTTAACCTTCATATATTAATGTTTTCTTTCTACTTTTATGTTGGTGGAAACTGTAATTTTAGAGGCACAAACTCAATTCACACTATATAATTTGCAAACAGTTGCCAATTAATGTGATATTGATTGCAAATTGTTCTCATAATCAAATTCTTTAAATTCTGTAAACCCAATGAATTGGCTAAATGAGTCCAGAAAGATGGCTCAAAAAATATTGACTATATGTGTGCAAAAATGGCTTTCAGTCAAAGAAAACATACTTGAATGTGTGATTTATAAGTCAGTACAAAGTGATTTGGCTCTTATCAATAAAGAAATACTTGATCAGTCACCTTTTAGCTAAAATTTCAGACAACCTTAAGTATGAAACTTGATATTGTATTGATTTTAGTGACTAGAGCCAGTTTTACTTCTTGGACCCTGGTAGTTCTGCATCCCTTAAGCAGATACTGATATAAAATGTGAATGACGGACAAAAATATGACCAAGTTTGACTCCACGTATATCAACCAATGTAAAATGATTTCACTGTACTGACATTGTGATTTCAGATTAGAATCTAGCATTCAGACCTGGGATGCAGAAATGCGAGTAATTTGTCCAGTAAGTGAAGTTTACCACTTGCTTCCACAAGATGATCCCCGATCTGGAATGGTTCTGGTTCCATACCTAAGAAAAAGACATAAGAGTAGCAAATTCAGGGAAGACTAAAGGACTGAAAACTCAGAATAGTTATTATTTTCTTTCAGAAATGACTACAGCAATTGTAATAATATAGATATCAATAGTTTATTATAGAAGCTTTACTTATCAAACTCCTTAATTTTTGTAAATTTTGTAGCAGAGATAAACACACTTTCCATTGGCAGAAAGTGCATGAGTTCTGAAAATTATAAGGTATACATAACTCATTAAAAGGCAAAACTGTTCTATGTTGCTCATTTCAATATATCACAAACTCAACATTTCTAAGAGAAGCAGAGGATGTTTTTCCCCCAGAGAATCATTCAATGTTCCTTCCTTAACCAACACTATAATAAGAGATGAATCTTCTATCTGGATGACCTTGTGCACAAATTAGCTGCTGTATTTTCCTTTCTAATTACAACAATTGCAGTTCTCAAGTAATGAATTAATTGTGAAGCATTTTTCAACATCCAAAGAACCTGAGAAATTTCCATAAAAACGCAAGCTCAGTCATTGCTACACAAACTTAATTCATTTTGAGTAAAGCTGTCATTTCATAGTTAGATTTAAGCATTAAAAATTATCCAAAACCATTTTACCTGGAATCATTAAAATTCATATTCTCTTCCAGTCCCTGGGTTAAATTTAAACCTAGATCCCAGAGATGAATAATCAGTGTAACAAACGATTCTTTCTTCAGAATGACTGTTCCACTTACCATCAAAAAGATAAGGGTGATCAACACATTTTCTGAGTTGGATTAAGATATTCATCAATCGAGTTTTCTTGCCCATTTCATTCTCAAATGCATCTAAAATTAAAATGTGTATTCTTAAGCCATCAAAAACCATTTGCAAAAGAACTCAGTTCTATCTTACAATTCTATACAGGAAATATATTTAACTGTATTGTCCTCATTTTCACAGTGTATCAGGCTACAAGAAATCTTTGCAAATTCTGCTAATATTCAAAATCAAACAAGTAATATTTATATACTGCCTTCAAAATAATTAAACATCCAATAAGCACTTTTCACAGGAACATTATTGAACAAAGTATGGCACTAAGCCACATTAAGGAGACTTTAGGTCAGATGATCAAGTTTGGATAAAGCAAACAGGTAGAATTAAAGAAATGCCTTAAAGAAGGAAAGTGCAGTAGAGATAGAGAGGGTGTTTCAAAGTTTGGAGCCTTTGCAGCTAAAGGTATATAGTAGTCATTAACAATGGAGGTTAATTGAGAACATGACGATAAAACTAATTCATTCTAGAGCCCAGGGTTTGAGAAGCACAGATATTTCATAAGATTTTTAAGTTGGAGAAGAATTGAGAGATGTAAGTCCACGGAGGGATTTGATAAGAAAGGACTTTTTTTTTTAACATTTTACAATGTTCAATAACAAACCGCTTAACATTAATTGTCAACACCATTTTGCCTCTGGTGGCATGCAGCAATTTGCAAAGTACAAAACGTAATCATGACATACTTCATGCAGGTTGTAAATGTCACAGTCAATATGGTCAAAAAAAGGAAAACAGAAAAGAAGGAATAAACAAGAAAAAAAACTAAATAAAGGAAAAAAAGAAAGTAAAACAAATAAAATGAAAAAAAAAGGAAAAGAAAATCAAAACAGGGATCAGTTTCAAATTCCAACCCCACTGTAAGGTGGAGGAAGTTGTCGTTAGCAGTGAAAGCTAGACTTCCGGAATAAGGTGAGCTGCTGAAATTTGCAATTCTTCAACCAATCTTGGAGAAAAGAATCGTCTGTAAATGTTTAATGTTCTCGGGTCTCGATCCCAGAAATAGAAGAATCCTTTAGCTGTCGCTCTTGTAACATTTTGGCAGGTTCCTGGTGTAAATGTGGCCGGGGACATTTGATTAAACTCTCATTACTTGTAGCTCAGCCTGTCAGCAGCTGCTGGGGGGAAAGCAAGGGCGGAAAAAGATACATGCACCCGGCGTTTTATTAACTACTCCGGCTCAGGCCGCCTCCGTGCACAGATTGCGGAGACGATTGTGCCACAGATCACATCATGTAACCTTCATCTGCAACACCCCCAATCTGCCCCCGTCCTTTGCTCCTTCCACCCGTCACCAACCACCTCCCACTACAAACACTCCCTTTCCCCACCAACTTCCTCTCCTCCGTTCCCCACCTACTCTTGCCCTCCCCACCGTTCACTCCCATATTTACCCCGGCTCATCTTTACCCCCGACTGTCCTTTCCTTCCAGCTCTCACCAATCCTCCCCGCACCTCCCTACTATTCTCACCACCACCGCCAAACTTCCCTCCGTCCACCAACCCCTTGCTTCACATCCGTTTCGTCCACTCCTGTCCTTTCCCATACATGACAGTCTGTGGTAAAACTTAATCCAGCACAAAATACAAAGTATGAGCAATAGTAAGAAGACCACGGACAGCTATGTTTGCCTTCATCTGCAAGGTTGTTTCCTAGATCTGACTAAACAGCCATCGGTTCCTGCAATATCGGTACTGCAATCTTGAAACGAGTGGAAGTGGCCACAAAAGAATATTTTAAACTGACCAGAGCGCTCTTTACAGCATCATTCCTGAAATGACTACAGAAACAACGATGAACTTTCATCAGGCTTTGCCTAAAGTTGTAAGTGTTGCATAAAACTGAAAACATTAGCCAGTTGCATAATGCATGATTTTGACCCCAGACTTATCCTCACAACTGCAGCTCAGATTAGTTCATTGGCAGAAGTTTTTCAGCAATTAGCCATAGTTTCCTTTAAAGTTTAGTTAACTGTTTGGCCTTTATGCATACTATTCCAAATTACACTTCATTTGTATCCTCAAGCAGTGCACTTTTGCAGAATTTCCAACCCTCCCAAACTATGGTATAGAATTGATTTGGCTGTAGTGATCTTCATCATCCCTGTCTTTACGTATTTCTCAGGGCGGGTCACTGTTGTATTGCAACGGAATGTTTACCTATGATTGAATGGCAGAGCAGATTTGATGGGCCGAATGGCCTAATTTCTGCTCCTTTATCTTATGGTCTTCATGGTCTTAATTTAGGGTCAAGATTTAGGCTTCCCTGAAGTGATATTTTATTGTGTTTAATTTTCTGGATGGCTAACAGATGATGATAAGCAGAAAAACAGAGCCCATAGCAGAAGCTGTAATGTGTAAACCAATAGTTTAGAGTCAAGCTGGAATCAAAAATCAAATCTGATTTCTACAAAAAGTGTAATGAGGCTTAGATGCCCAACTGTCTGTTTAAAATTCTAATGCTCCATGTCTGTTTACAAAAACAAAACCATGCTGGTACCTGGAGCAAATACAATTGTTTATAGCTGAAGTTTCCAACTGATTACTTAATACATTTAAAGAAAATCAAGCCTGAAACAATAACATAATGTTGACAGTCCCACTTCTAAATCAGACAATTTACACATTGTAGTTTTACTCTAGACATATGGAATAATTATGGAAATAAAAATATCACAATCATAAACCAGATAGTACAAATTATTAAGTGTAATTAAGTAGATCTGAAATATGTCTTTTTTTTATTAGATTGATACTGTAGACTGACAAAAAAAATCCAATGAAGTTAGAGTATTGATTCTGGCAGAGGAACGAGACTGGAAAAGTCCTTAAAATCCATGTTTAGGGGATGCAATTTGCCCTTGAAACTGCTTCCAAGCTCAGCATAATTCCTTAAGTCTTTAATTTCATACAGAGTACAGCAAAGTGGAGGATATCCGTTACTTTAAATATTAGCAAGAAACCCTGACGGATGGTGTTTTCACATTGATTAAACAAATGAAAATTTAATGAAATAATATTTAGTGTCAACAACTATGTTAGAACAGGATTCGTGATGTTTTGTCATTTGTAAATCCAGCAAACAACATGTACTAATGATCTGTATATCACCTTTAGGAGCTCCATGCTCATCTCAACACATCAATCAGTATTACTACCATGGAGAAGCTAATACTGCAGAAACCACATCTCAACATTCAGCATAACATGACAGCAATCAGAAAAGGCCAAAAAAGGACTATGGATGAGTGTGTATCTATGACAATGAGCTTAAGATCATAATAAATTTTAACAGTTTAAGCTAATTTACCTAGAGAAGAATGAGTCAAAATTGATAACGTGTTGAAGCGCTTGTTAATTCCAATAAATAAAATGTTAAAATACAAATTTATCAGTTGTCACTTAAATGATTCTATAAATAAAAGCATGTCTTATGGTGCCATTGTGTTTTACATGTAAAGTATATGAATTGGTACAACATTTAAATGTGTCTTCAATAGGCTTAGAGGTGTCTTTAAAATGTACAGAGCGTATTAGGATTTCGATAAATGACAAAGAAAATTACAAACAAGGTTGAGGCTAAGCATGAACATATCTTCAACTGCATCAATGGTGTGGAGCTCTCTTGCTTCAAACTTGTGAACATTTGTGGTGTTAATGAAGGTGCAAAATTGGGATAAACTGACATTAATTCAGATCTACGACAATTTTTAACTTTGCAATGCAAATTCAGTGTCGATATGAAGCCAAAACAGAATTCGACAATGACATAAACCCCTAGGGTACATGCACCCATGACTGCTCATTTATCTTTTGGTTTTGTTTCTTTCATAGATGCTTTGAGATATTTAAAGTAATACATCAACTAACTGCCAGTGTTGAAGACATTTTCATGGTAAATAATATTTTTACTTTTTCACAGAAAGATATTCCAAATTAGATTTATGATGATTTGCGTTAGTCTTCCTACTTCATGATACAAACATGATTTTGCTTCTGGATCACTGGAAAAGTTATTTTCTCAGAGTCTGTTAAACTACCTCTTGGGCTGTGCAGAGATAGTAGGAACTGCAGATGCTGGAGAATCCGAGACAACAAGGTGCAGAGCTGGATAAACACAGCAGGCCAAGCAGCATCATAGGAGCAGAAAGGCTGACGTTTCGGGCCTAGACCCTTGATCAGAAATGGGGGAGAGGAAGGGGGTTCTGAAATAAATAGGGAGAGAGGGGGAGGCAGATACGGATAGAAGATGGATAGAGGAGAGGATAGGTGGAGAGGAAACAGAC
>NC_063342.1:25554086-25621878 GCF_021869965.1 Rhincodon typus
AAGGGGGAGGGGAAGGGGGTTTTGAAATAAATAGGGAGAGAGTGGGATGCGGATAGAAGAGGGATAGAGGAGAGGATAGGTGGAGAGGAAACAAACAGGTCGAAGAGGCGGGGATGGAGCCAGGAAAGGTGAGTGTAGGTAGGGGGTGAGGAAGGGGATAGGTCAGTCCAGGGAGGACGGACAGGTCAAGGGGGCGGGATGAGGTTGGTCGGTAGGAGATGGAGGTGCGGCTTGAGGTGGGAGGAGGGGATAGGTGGGAGGAAGAACAGGTTAGGGAGGCAGGGACGAGCTGGACTGGTTTTGGGATGCGGTGGGGCAAGGGGAGATTTTGAAACTTGTGAAATCCACATTGATACCATTGGGCTGCAGGGTTCCCAAGCGGAATATGAGTTGCTGTTCCTGCAACCTTCGGGTGGCATCGTTGTGGCACTGCAGGAGGCCCAGGATGGACATGTCGTCTGAGGAATGGGAGGGGGAGTTGAAATGGTTCGCGACTGGGAGGTGCAGTTGTTTGTTGCGAACCGAGCGTAGGTGTTCTGCAAAGCGGTCCCCGAGTCTCCGCTTGGTTTCCCCGATGTAGAGGAAGCCACACCGGGTACAGCGGATGCAGTATATCACATTGGCAGATGTGCAGGTGAACATCTGCTTGATGTGGAAAGTCTTCTTGGGGACCGCGGACAAGGGAGGCGCAGTTGTAGTATGGCGCACTGACCTCTACATCGCCGAGGCCGGACGCCAACTCTCCGACACCTCCTCCTACCGCCCCCTTGATCATGACCCCACCCCTGAGCACCAAACCATCATCTCGCAAACCATCCACAACCTCATCACCTCAGGTGACCTCCCACCCACGGCCTCCAACCTCATCGTTGCCCAACCTCGCACTGCCCGCTTCTATCTCCTTCCCAAAATCCACAAACCTGAATGCCCTGGTCGACCCATTGATTCCGCCTGCTCCTGCCCCACCGAACTGATCTCCAACTATCTAGACTCCATTTTCTCCCCCTTGGTCCAGGAACTCCCTACCTATGTCCGTGACACCACCCACGCCCTCCACCTCCTCCAGAACTTCCAATTCCCCGGTCCCCAACACCTCATCTTTACCATGGACGTCCAGTCCCTCTACACCTGCATTCCCCATGCAGATGGCCTTAAGGCCCTCCGCTTCTTCCTGTCCCGCAGGCCCGACCAGTCCCCCTCCACTGACACCCTCATCCGCTTAGCCGAACTCGTCCTCACACTCAACAACTTCTCTTTCAATTCCTCCCACTTCCTACAGACAAAGGGGGTAGCCATGGGTACCCGCATGGGCCCAAGCTACGCCTGCCTCTTTGTAGGTTACGTGGAACAATCCCTCTTCCGTACCTACACCGGCCCTAAACCCCACCTCTTCCTCCGTTACATTGATGACTGTATCGGCGCCGCCTCGTGCTCCCACGAGGAGCTCGAACAGTTCATACACTTCACTAACACCTTCCACCCCAACCTTAAGTTTACCTGGACCATCTCTAACACCTCTCTCCCCTTCCTGGACCTCTCTGTCTCCATATCGGGCAACCACCTAGAAACCGATATTCATTTCAAGCCCACCGACTCCCACAGCTACCTAGAATACTCCTCCTCCCACCCACCTTCCTGCAAAAATGCTATCCCCTATTCCCAATTCCTTCGCCTCCGCCGCATCTGCTCCCAGGATGAGGCATTCCACTCCCGTACATCTCAGTTGTCCTCGTTTTTCAAGGACTGTAACTTCCCCTCCTCGGTGGTCAAGAACGCCCTCAACCGTGTCTCCCACATCTCCCGCACCTCATCCCTCACACCCCGTCCACGCAATAAAAACCAAAAAAGAATCCCCCTCGTCCTCACGTACCACCCCACCAACCTTCGGATCCAACGCATCATCCTCCGACACTTCCGCCATCTGCAATCCGACCCCACCACCAAAGACATCTTTCCCTCCCCACCCTTATCTGCTTTCCGGAGGGACAACTCTCTCCGTGACTCCCTTGTCCGCTCCACACTCCCCTCCAGCCCCACCACACCCGGCACTTTTCCCTGCAACCGCAGGAAGTGCTACACCTGCCCCCATACCTCCTCCCTCACCCCCATCCCAGGCCCCAAGAAGACTTTCCACATCAAGGAGATGTTCACCTGCACATCTGCCAATGTGGTATACTGCATCCGCTGTACCCGTTGTGGCCTCCTCTACATCGGGGAAACCAAGTGGAGGCTCGGGGACCGCTTTGCAGAACACCTATGCTCTGTTCGCAATAAACAACTGCACATCTCAGTCGCGCACCATTTCAACTCCCCCTCCCATTCCTCAGACGACATGTCCATCCTTGGCCTCCTGCAGTGCCACAACGATGCCACCCCAAGGTTGCAGGAACAGCAATTCATATTCCACTTGGGAACCCTGCAGCCCAATGGTATCAATGTGAATTTCACAAGCTTCAAAATCTCCCCTCCCCCTACCGCATCCCAAAACCAGTCCAGCTTGTCCCTGCCTCCCTAACCTGTTCTTCCTCCCACCTCAAGCCACACTCCTATCTCCTACCTACTAACCTCATCCCGCCCCCTTGACCTGTTCGTCCTCCCTGGACTGACCTATCCCTTCCCTAACTCCCCACCTACACTCATCTTTACTGGCTCCATCCCCGCCTCTTCGACCTGTCTGTTTCCTCTCCACCTATCCTCTCCTCTATCCATCTTCTATCCGTATCTGCCTCCCCCTCTCTCCCTATTTATTTCAGAACCCCCTTCCTCTCCCCCATTTCTGATCAAGGGTCTAGGCCCGAAACGTCAGCCTTTCTGCTCCTATGATGCTGCTTGGCCTGCTGTGTTCATCCAGCTCTGCACCTTGTTGTCTTGGGCTGTGCAGTTGGTCGAATAGTGTGACACCTAGCCAGTTCTGAAGGAAATTATTTGCATGTCAATGGGTTATCTACATGGTAAAATCACTGACCAGTGTTTCATCCACCTTGTATCTCTATTACTTAAAAGGTGAAGTACCATTTACAGAAATATAGTCACCCTCACATAAGTATTGCCCTCTAACTGGAAGCAATAATAAGGTCATTAATAATGTTTCAACGGACCTCAGATACCTGTTCTGGAATTTACTTTGATGTTTCAATTGTAGCAGTTTGTTCTGCAACCTTCAAAAGTAAATGCCACTTGCTGGCAGCATGTGCAGAATATCATCAGTTGCACTGAAGAAACTAGTGGATTAGATGTTGAAGAGCTGGTATGATCTCTTCCCATCTGCTGTCCAGGAAATACACCACTAGGGTGGTATACATACAGTACTACCCAAAGGATGCACGGTTATATAATGAAGTGAATATTTTTCTTTTAGGTGGCCAAAGATGTCATCAAAGAATTTGCAGCTGATGGAGTAAAATACCTTGAACTGCGAAGTACACCACGAGCGGAAAGTACTACAGGTAGTATTACATGATTATATTAGCGGAGGTCTGATATTAGAATCTGTACTATACTTTAGTTGGAAATTAGCTTTTTGATGACATCACTGAATTAGTGCATATATAATGTCAGCATCTGAAATAAACGACTGTTCAAACTAGCACCAGTATAGAATGACAAATGATTGTTACAGCATTATGATGACAACATTATAATTTTAACTTTTTGCTTTTGTGGATGGGAGGTCCATCCTTGAAAACCTAGATTATTGCTTCCAGTGAAAACAAATGAAAAAAGACTGTAAATTTTTAAAACAAATTAATTAACAGGTGAAGGCATCGTTTATTGCCCATCATAATCTGAACCGTAAAAATACATGGATGATGTTGTCTGTTACTAAACTCATTAACAATGAAGGAAAAGTCAACAGTCATCGAGAAAGAAAATATAAGACTAACTTGCTTAAAAATGTGGAAAACAGCATCTTTAAGGGGCTAGTGATCCTTGCCAATGTCAAAAAGACCATTGTATTTACGTACACTATACCCCCAAATTGCAAATCAGGTTACAATTGATCAAGACATCAGTTCATGATAAGTATTCCAAGAAATGGGTGTTTTCAGATTAATAAAACCTGTCAAAATGTAAGGCGTTACAAGTAGAAATTGAAACTTGACTTATTTACCCATCTGAGTTTACTTGTTTATAAGCTTGAACAAATTACTGGCTTACAAGCATATCATTGTTGATTAATTTTGTAGAACTAGGTTGACTAGTTAACAATCACAGCATTTTATCTCTTTTATACAGGAATGACCAAGAGGTCCTATGTCCAGGCAATACTTGAAGCTATAAAACAATGTAAACAAGAGTGTGTGGACATCAATGTAAAGTATGTGAACTTTTTACTATTATCTGCTGACCTCCCTATTCTGGGATTTCAGTGTAATGGTTATTGCAATGTATTCTAAATCATAATGGTTAGCTGCTCAAACGGAGATGTGTTTAAATTAGTTAAACTTTCAGACTGGATACTTGACTGATGGCCTTTAGGGAACAAATAGGTACATCTTGAGGATTGAGCTATATCATTTGTGTGAAGTATCTTTATCACAGAATTGTTACAGTATGGTAGGAGGCCTATAAGCTGGTCATGTCTCCTGGCCTTCCAATGGAGCAACTCACAACATAAATTCTCCTGTCTTTTCTCCATCGTCTTGCAATTTTTTTCTTTTCAGATAATGATCCAATTCCCTTTTGATAGCCTCAGCTGACCCTGTACACTCTGAAAATGCATTCCAGATCCTCATCACTCCCTGCAAAACAAAACCTTTTCCTTTCACCTTGTCATTGGTTCCTTTGCCGTTTATTTTCAATCTGTGCCCTCCGGTTCTCAATCCTTCTGCCAGTGGGAACGGGGCATCCAATTTACTCTGCCCAGACTGTCATAATTTTCAAAATGTCTACCAAATCTACTCTCTTGTAAACAGAACAGTTCTAATCTCTCCAATATTTTTATATACCTAGAACCATGGACCTATTTTCAGCCTCTCTGAGGTCTTCATATGTGGTGTCCAAAACTAGAATCCATTCGAGATGGAACCAGTGCTTGATAGAGGTTTACCATAACTACCTCACTTTAGGAGTCTTCCCTGTTGTTCAAGCCCAGGTTGTGAAATGCTTTGTTAATCACACTCTCAATCTGCTTTGTCACATTCAATGATTTAAAAACATATATGGCCTAGGTCGCTCTGCTATTTCAGCCACTACCTAATTGCATCCTTCATTTTACGTTTCCTCCCATTTTCTTCCTCCCAAAATGGGAGGAATTCTGTATTTGTCTACATTAAATTTCATCCATCACTCATCTACCCATCCAGCAATCTATGTCCTTTTGAAGTTCTACACTATTCTCCATAGTTCACAAAACACTCAAGTTTCATATGTTCTGAAATTGTGCCCAATATACATTGATCCCTGAGAAACTCCACTTTGAACCAACCAAAAACATCCATGGCCATTACTCTAACTTTGCTCATTAGTCTGTTCTGTATCATTTTATCAAATGGCTTTTTCTTTTTATGTGGCATCAGCAACATTAGCATCAATCCTCTATGTTAACTCATTAATAAACTCAAGCAAGTTGCTTAAACACAATTTGCCTACAACATATCCATGTTGCCTTTGCTTAATTAATACATAACAGCCTCAGTAATAGTAATAGTATTAATAGTGTGCTAAATTAATGTTTCTAGAAGCATATCCACCACCAAGGTTAAATTGACAGTTGCTAAGGTTATCTTTACTGCCTTTATTGAATATGGGTGTAACATTTACAATTCTCCAGTCCTCTGGCATCACCTCGGAGTCTAAGGAAGATTAGAAAATTATGGCCAGGGCCTAAAGAATTTCCATTCTTATTTCCTTCAGAATCTTTGGCTGGCTCTCAGGTGATCATGTTGCTTTTGCAGATTTAATTATAGACAGCTTTCCATTACTCTTCTCACCAATTTAAAATGTCTGAACAACCTCCTCTTTAATAAAGATGTGGAAGCACCTTCCTTCTTGGTAAAGACAGGTGAAAAATATTTATTTAGTACCTCAGGTATGGTCCTGCCACTATGCAAAATTGTCTTTTTGGTCACTAACCAGCCCCATTCCTTCTCTTGCCACCCACTTAATATTTTTATGCCAGTTGATGACATTTTGCTTTCTGTTTTACATTAGCTGTAAGTCTCTTCTCATACTCTCTCTTTCTTTACTTCTTTTATTTGCTTTTTCTATTCCTCTCTGAGCTTTCTAAGACCATAAGAAATAGGAACAGCAGTGGGCAATCAGACCATCAAGTCTGTTCTGCCATTCAAGAGGATTATAGCTGATCCAACATTCCTCAGGTCCACTTTGCAGCCCTTTCCCAATAATACTTGATTCCTATACTGATCATGAATTTATCTATCTCAGCCTCAATATACAAAAGGACTATGTCCCCACAACTCTTTGTGTCAGGATTTCCAAAAATGTTCAACCGTCGAGAAGAAATTCCTCCAATCTCAGAGTTAAACTGGCAGCCCTTTCAGAATATTTTTGAAGAAGAGTCCCGACCCGAAACGTCAACTTTCCTGCTCCTCTGATGCTGTCTGGCCTGCTGTGCTTCTCCAGCTCCACATGGTGTTGTCTCTCTGTAAACTGTTTGTATCCCTGTCACAACCTGCCTTTCCACCTATTTTGGTTTTGTCTGAAAATATGGCTACAGTGCATTCACTTCCTTCATACAAGTCTTAATATATATTGTAAATAGTTAAGGCCTCAGCATTGATCCCTGTGAAACCCCACTGGTCACAGGTTGCTAACCTGAAAAAGTACCCGTTATCCCCACTCGTTGTTTCCTGCCCATTAGTCAATTCTCTATCAATGCCGATATACGACCTCCAACACAGAGGGGTTTTATCTAAACCTTTTGTGAGGTTTTCTGTATTTGTCCTCCCAATTGTATTATACACCTGACATTTTTTTGCTTCATCAGTCTCTTTTTTGATTGGGAACTACATGTGAACTATTCTACATTGTAATTATTGGTCTACTCAATTTTTGTAAACATTAGTTTGAAAGAAGATGATGTAGAAGATGAGACAGAATTTATTCAAAGTGTTCAATATCATGAGCTAATTAGACAGTAGTTTGAGAGAAACTATTGCCATCAGCAAGGGATGAGTCACTTTCACCACCATCCCCCACACATGGCAATCAGCCGGTCGTCTCGCACCACTGCCCCACCCACATAGTTCTTAGCTATTTCCACCACACACCATCTAATTAGTCACCCGTTCCCAACACATACACACAACAAATAGCTCCTCTTGCACTGCCCCCTTATAGATAAACAATAAATGATCCTATTACCACTACCCCAACCCTCTCTGTTGCTGTCCCATCTTTTAGTCTAGTTGTAGATGCTTGCAAAGACAAGTTGACAACTGGAAATAAGAAGCCTGTACAGCAGGCAGACAAGAGCAGCCATGTGACTTTCCAGTTTTTTTCACACCCTGTGTCAATGAGAGTTACCCTTGCCTGCCTCTACACATAATGTTAGCACATAAACACCAAGGGTCAAATAGCACTGACTACTGGAAGTGCTTCCTAAGGTTAAAGGATGCTTTGGGTTCACAGTCTGCCAACACCACAGTCACCATTGCTGCCTTGGAGGAAAGGGAGCACACAACATCAGATACTGTTTTCACAAAGCTTTTGGGGGTCCCAACACAAATTGGGAACTGTTGCCCTAAGCTTTGAAATTCCCTTCCTTTATTTCTCTGTCTTGCTTTCCTCCTTCAAGACACGCCTTAAAGTCTTGTTAACCAAGCTTTTGGTCACCTGGCTTAATTCTCCTTTAGTGTTTCAGTGAGTGCATTGCTTATAATCTTCTAAAATTGCCTAGATTCTGGTGATGTGCTAATGATTTCGAAAACTGCAAATGTAACATCTCTGTTCAGGCAGGAGACCAAAGGAGGGAACTGTAGGGCAATTAGTGCAACATCCTGATATTGGGAAATTGCTAGAATCCATTGTTAAGGAAGTAGTACACTTAAAAATTCATAACATAATCAGGCAGAAGCAATATGATTTTAGAAAGAGAAATGGTATTTTGGCAAACTTACTCAAGTTCTTTGAGGATGCAACAAGTGGAGTGGGTAAAGGGGATGCAGTAGATGTAATATATTTGGTTTTCCAAAAGGCATTTGATAAAGTGCCACATAAAAAGTTACTGCACAAGAGCTCATAGTTTTGGGATGATTAATTGGCACAGGTAGAGGAAAGGCTAACCAAAAGGAAAGAGCCAGAATAGGTGGATTATTTTTTCAGGTTGGCAAACTGTAACAAATGGAATGCCATAGGGACAAATAATTTGAACTCTTCATGTTGTTTTATTCACTACGCCTGAAATGCAGTTCTTCAACTGTAATGTAGTCAAATTTGTAGATGATACAAAGGTACAGTGGAAAATAAATTGTGAGGAGGATACAATGAATCTGCAAAGGAATACAGATAGGTTAAGTGAGCTGGCAGATGTTTGGCAGATGGAATATAATATTAAAAAATGTGATGTTGTCTACTTTCCCAAGACCATAAAAGGATGTGTTATTTAATTTGAGGGACTACAAACAGTATTGAGGAATCTAGCTGTCTTTGTACACAAATCACAAAAAAAGTTAACATGCAGGTACAGCAAGTAATTATGAAATTTTGGCCTTTACTGTAAAGGGACTGGAGTACAAAAGTAAGGAAGTCTTGGTACAATTGCAGAGAGCATTGATAAGACCTCACCCAGAACTGTGTACCTATTTAGTCCCCTTAAGGAAGGATACACTATCCAGGGGAAGTATTTGTCTTATGAGAAATAACTTTTTTTAAAAAATTCATTTATGATATATGGGCTTCGCTGGTTAGGCAAGCACTAAATACCCATCCCTTAATTGCCTAAGGGCAATTCAAATACATTGCTGTGGGCTGGAGTCACACATAGGCCAGACCTGGTAAGGATTGTAAATTTAGTTCCCTAATGGAGTTTAGTGAACCGGACGGCTTTTTACAACAATCAACAAAGGTTACGTGGTCACCATTAGATTGGCTTTTTTACTGAATTCAAATTTCATCATCTCCCATGGTGGGTTTTGAACACAGGTCCTCAGAACATTAGCCAGGGTTCTGGATTACTAGTCTGGTTATTACTACACGATTGCCTCCCCCCATTAAGCAAGTTGGGCTTGGACTCAGAAGAACGAGAGGTGAACTTATCAAATCATATCAACTGTGATCTTAATGAACAGCAGAGCAGGCTTAATGGACTGAATAGCCTACTATTGCTACTATATTTTATCATCTTAGTTGTGTATTTTTTTACATGATGCTTCTGTGCAGTATATTGGAGCATTTTATTATGTTAGAGGCATTATACAAATTGCTACTAACTATTCAGCATAAAAGGTGGAAAAAATAAATAGCAACATTAAATTTTATTTCCCTAGATTTCTACTATCCATTGATAGAAGAGGTGGACCAGTTGTTGCAATGGAAACTGTAAAACTTGCAGAAGAATTCTTTGCATCTACTGATGGACTGGTAGTTGGTGTGGATCTAAGTGGAGATCCAGCAGTGAGTAATTTATTTCTCATGAGCTGTGTCAACCCTAATTCAGAACTGCAGGATACAATATCTTCTCAATAACTTATTGGGTCTTTCTTCATTTACTTATAGAGACTTACAGACAGACAACCGGTGTCATTATCTGATCATGATCAAGTGTCTGTATGTGTGTGTATACGCATGACAGAGTTTAGTAATGCAATACCTTATGCTGTGGAGTGAGCCATAACCAGCTGCAGACAGTGAGTGTTCCTTTGGACTGACTGTAGAGTGTGAGATAGGGTGTTTCAGTTGACAGGTATTGGAGTGAGCTATAACCAGTTACATACAGTGAGAGTGTTTCAGTGCACAAATTGTCGAGTAAGCCATAACCAGTCACAGATGGTAAGAGCGCGTGGTTCAAATAACTGACTGTGCAAAGAACTATGAACCAGTTACACAGAATGAGCGAGAGGGTTCCTGTTAACTGAAAGACAGAGCTTTAAACAGTCACAAAGCCTGAGAGAGTGTGTTCCAAAGTACTGCCCATGGAAGGATATTATGCTGTTATATATGCTCTTATATTCAGTTATTTAAAGTACATACAATCAGTAAGTGATCGGAGTAACTTCTGTACAGACGATTGTACATAATTACATTCATTAAGATAAGTTTTTAAGATCCGTACAAACTGTAAAGCAGCATGACAGTCATTTTCGAAATTAATAAAAATGATTAGTAATCAATTTTTAGAGAGGCATAACATCAGGTTGAAGTTATACCTGGTACAAACGAAGAATGTTGTCATTGTTGGAGGTCAGTTATCCCAGCTCCAGGACATCTCTTAGAAGAGTTCCTCAGGGCTTTAGGCGCAATTATCTTTAGCTGCTTTGTCAGTGATCCTTCCTCCATCATAAGATCAGAAATGGGGATATTTGCTGATGGCTGAATAATGTTCTGTGCCATTCGCAACTCCTCAGATACTGTCAAATGTCCAAATGCAACATCATTTGAACAGTATCCAGGCTTGAGCTGAAAAGTGCAAACGATGTTTGCACCACACAAGTGCCAGGTAATGAATATCTACAACAAGAGAGAATCTAACCATTATCTCTTGACACTCATGGCATTAACATCACAGAACCTTCCAATAGCAATATCCTGGGGGTTACCACTGACCAGAAACTAAAATGTACTAGCTAAATAAATATTGTGGCTATGAAAGTAGGTCAGAGGCTAGGAATTCTGCAGCAGTAGATCTCATCCTGACTCTTCAAAACTTGTCCACTAGCTTCAAGACCGTAGTGAGAATTGTGATGTATATTCCCTATTTGCCTGGATTGGCACAGCTCCTGCTACACTCAAGATGCTGGAGAACTCAAGATGCAGGACAAAGGAGCCTGCTCGCTTGGCACCACATCCACAAACTCACTCAATCCACCACTGATTCCCAGTAGCAGCAATGTATACCATCTATAAGATGCTCTGCAGATATTTACCAAGGCTCTTCAGACAATATCTTCCAAACCCACCACCACTACTATCTATCTGATACCTGTGCCTTTTTCTTTTACCCTTCCATATGAGACACCATCACCTGCAAGTTCCTCTCCAAGCCACTCACCATCCTGACTTGGAAATATAACACCATTCCTTCACTTGGTCAAAATCCTGGAGCTCCTTCCCTATTGGCGTTATAGCGGACTACAGCTGTTCTAGGTGACAACTCATCATGTCCTACTCAAGCACAGCTACAAATGGGTAATTAATGCTGACCTAGCCTGTGATGCCCACTTCCCACACATGAATTAACAAATAGATTCGTGGGTGCGTATGGGAAAATGACCATGCCTCTAATACATTTGCGGTTTTCTACAGTTTAAGAAATAAAAACAGAATATGCTGGAAAAACTCAGTAGGTCTGGCAGCATCTATGGAGAAACAAATTAATGTTTTGAATCCAGTTTGATTTTTCTTCAGAACTATGAAGATGATTTTTGGGGATTTGAAATGTTAATCATGTTTCTCATTCTATAGATGCTGCCAGACTGCTGAGTTTTTTTCCAGCACTTTGTTTTTATTTCAGTTTCCCAGCATCTGCAGTATTTTGCTCTTATTAGGCAAATACAGGAGACTTGGAGACTTGTTAGAGTAATGCACTGGTTTGACTGGAAGAGTATAGGATTGTCAACAGTTTTTTGTTTTCCTTTTCAAGGTAGAACATGCCAAGAGTTATATTGCTCCACTTCAAGCGGCTCGAAATGTAGGACTTAAGCTTGCTGTACACATGGCTGAGGTAAAACCTTTGGAAATGTTTGTAAAACCTGAAGCAATACTTATTTTTGATATATTCTAAAATAGAACATACATTATTCTTATTCAAATATCAATCTAGGACAATTCATTTTATAGTTGAGTTAATATTGTATGACCAAGTATTTTATATAGGAATAGGAATTTTTCTTATGGTTACATTTAACAGTACTGTATCACTTAAGTATTGCAAATTATTTTTTATCGTTTTTGTCAAGATTCCCCATCAAAATGAAGAAGTGGAATTATTTCTTGGTCTTCCTCCAGACAGAATTGGCCATGGTACATTCCTTCACCCTGAAGTTGGAGGTTCAGAATATCTGGTTGACATCATTATCAAAAATCAAATACCTATTGGTAATGATATTTATCTTCTATTCAGATAAGAAAATATTTAAGTGTATAGTTGTTCTGTTTGATATGGCTTATTAAGGAAAAGAATTATAAAATTATTTTCTCAGAAACCCTGGAGCTTAATACACTGTAATCGCGCTAGGATGCATGGAACCAAGTTATTCCTGGATTCAGAAATATTTTGGACTGTGGAATGAGATTAAAATATCTAGCCATGATTTCATTAACTGGAAAAAAAGACTGTGGATATAAATATTTACCTAAGACATAAAACTGTAATAATTGTCTGCAAACAATAAGGAATTTAACCATTTCCCCTTGGGATTCTCCAGCATTACTATTTTTGAATGTCACACTATCAACATTCTGACAGATCTTATTTAACAGATAGAAAGTTTACCTGAACTAACCATGTCAATACTGTGGTTACAAAGGAAGGTCAACCACTTGGAATTCTGCAGGTAGAACTCTTGCCTCCCAAAAGCCTGTCCATCTACAGGGCCCACGTGAAGAACATGATGAATACTTCCTATTTGCTTGGATGAGTGCTACTCTAACACTATTAACACTATCCAGGACAAAGCAGTCCACTTGACTGGCATCCTATCCATCATTTTCAACATTTAGTCCCTATACCACTGAAACATGGTGGTGGCATTGTGTATCATCTAAGGATGTACTGCAGCAACTTACCAAGGCTACTCTAACAGGACCTTCCAAATTCATGATCTGTACACCTAGAGGAATAATAGCATCAGATCCGCGGGAACATCAACTACAAATTCTTCTCCAAGACACACCAAACTGACTTGGAAATGTATCGCTCTTCCTGGGTAACTAATCTTAAATGAATACTCAGAGCACAATTCGTTCATCTTCCAAATTCACAGTGAGAGTTAGGAATTGGCGATGCATTCTGTCCTTGTCAGCAATGCCCGTGTTTTATAAATAAATAAATAAAATGATGCAAGATGTCACTCTTGTGTTGCAGTGTGTCAAATTATTCCCGATATCATGAGATCTTCTGCGTCCACCGAATGTGGTAGTGGTGTTTTAGTATAATGTCTCATTTGAATAATGGTCCCCTCCAACAGTGTAGTATTCCCTTAAACTGCACAGAAGTGCCTATAAAAGATAAATAAAATTGGAGAAAAAGTCTTCCAGCCCTGTGAAAATCATCTAATAAATAAAATACTTTTCCTCAAAAATGTTAGCATTACTAGAATAAAAGAAGAAAAAATTGGGAATTGTTTTAAGCAATTTCACTCATCTGTTTTCCAGAGCTTTGTTTGACATCAAATCTCAAAGGTCAAACTGTATCTTCATATGACCAACACCATTTCAAATACTGGTACAATCGTGGACACTCCTGTGTAATTTGTGTAAGTTCAATTACTTTCTGCTACTAAATAATGTTGCAAGTACTGTAATGTAAAAACACAGACATTCACCATTTGTAGAGGACTTGGTAGGTTAGAATGTTGTCAGTGGAATTAAGTTCTTTTGTACTGATCCACACAGTAATCTCAGAACAGTTTCAGTTCAGTTCCTAGTTATAAAAGCTCTCAACACAAGACAACTGATAATTTTGGATTAATAGATCTGGCACTATACTTGCTGGTTCCTATTATTCAATCCTCACCCACGTGGCCTGATCAAGTTCAGAAACATATTGGTTATAAATATCACACAAGGGAATACACAAAGCTACAGTGAAGTATCCTAACCTTGTTGCATGGGTTTCAGCTTGCTTGAGTTGGTCATGCTTACTGCTGGGTCAGAGATCCGTTCTGTAGAATTATAAAATAGCATAACGCAGGAGGAGCCTATTGGGTTCTCCGAGCCTTCCAACAGCCCCATCCTCTACACTTTGCCCATGGTGCTGTAAATTGCTCCTTCTCAAGTACTTACGCAGTTGGTTTTGGAATTTGTAATTTAATCTAATTTCACCACCCTTTAGACAGTGATAAGAGAACCCACTGCAATTATTTCTCCCTCATGTCACCTTTGAGACATTTCGTAATTAGCTTAAATCGGTGTCCTCTTATCTAGAGTACAGAGAAGTATGGATATTTTGACCTTTCCCGTCACTGGCAACACTTCCTTCTTATTTGCTAATGTTGAACACTTCTGTTAAATCTCCCTTAACGTTCTCTGTTCTAAACAGAACAACCCCAGCTTTTCCAATCTTACCATGTAACTGAAGTGTTTCATCCCTAGTACCATTCCAGTAAATCTCTTTTGCACACTGTGCAAAGCCTTGACATCTTTCCTAATGTGTAATGGCCGGTAAGATTGTAGACATACTCATCGAGCCAGTGGGTTTAGTTGCAAACGTTTTGTCACCTTGCTCGGTAACATCGTCAGTGTGCCTCTGGTGAAGCATCAGTGTTCTGTCCCACTTGTTATTTATGTGCCTTGGTTTGCTGGGGTTCTGTTTCTCAGTTGTTTGTATGCAGAGTCTAATTCAATATGTTTGTTGATGGAGTTCTGGTTGGAATACCAGGCCTCCAGGAATTCCCTAGCCTGTCTCTGTTTGGCCTGTGCAAATTTTGATGTGTTGTCCTAGTCGACTTTATGCACGGACAATGAGGGACACAGTGAGATAAATGAGAGTTGGTTGTGTGTCTTGGTGGCTAGTTGGTATTCGTGTATCCGTATTGTCAATTTTCTTCCAGTTTGGCCTATGTAGTGTTTCTCACAATCCTTGCATGGTATTTTGTATGTTACCCCAGTTTTGCCAGTGTAAGTAGCGCTGCTATGTCGAAGGATATCATCTTCTTGTCCACATCCATAAACATCGACCGAGCCAAAGAAACAATTGTCACACTGCTAGACGAATCAAGTAAACAGACAACTCGGGACACCAACAACATCAATAAGGACACCACCATGAAACTACTAGATTTGTGCCTCACAACCCACTTCACCTCAACGACAACGTATACAAACAAATCAACGGAACACCAATGGGATCCCCAATATCAGGATTGCTGGCAGAAGCAGTAATGCAAAGGTTAGAACGGACAGTGCTCCCCACTATACAACCCAAACTTTGGGTCCGATATGTAGACACCTTTGTGAATATTAAATGCTCTAAACTGGAAGATACCCACTAACACATAAACAACATCCAAAATTCACAAATGAAGAAGAGAACAACAACCGACTACCCTTCCTGGACATAATGGTAGAATGCAAAAACAACAGCGAAATCCAGACTAGCATATATAGAAAGACCACATATACAGACCAAATCCTCAATTACACCAGAAACCACCCTAATGCCCACAAATGGAGCTGCATCAGGATATTTAAACGAGCCACAACATGTTGCAGCAACCTGGAACTACGCAAAGCAGAACAGGAACACTTATCCGGAATCTTCAAAAGAACTGGATACCTGAAAAGCACAATCCACCATTACCCCCGAGACATATCAAAACAGAAAGACAAAATATGGCCAGAATCACTTATCACCCTACCATACATCAAGGACATTTTAGAGATGACCACAAGACCCTTAGGTATCGGAGTACCCCACAAACCAACAGCCACCCTACGACAGCTACTGACGAACGTAAAGGATCCCACACCCAAAACCGGCAAAACTGGGGTAATATACAAAATACCATGCAAGGACTGTGAGAAATACTACATAGGCCAAACCGAAAGAAAACTGACAATACGGATACACGAATACCAACTAGCCACCAAGACACACAACCAATTCTCACTTGTCTCACTACATACAGACAACGAGGGACATGAATTCCACTGGGACAACACATCCATAGTCATTCAAGCCAAACAGAGACATGCCAGGGAATACCTGGAGGCCTGGTATTCCAATCAGAACTCCATCAACAAACACATTGAATTAGACCTTATGTACAAACCACTGAGAAACAGAACCAGAAGTAATACCAAACACCCCAGCAAACAGAGGCATACAAATAACAAGCGGGACAAAACACCAAAACTTCACCAGAGGCACACTGACAATGTTACCTAGCAAGCTGACAAAACTTTTGCAACCAAACCCACCAGCTCGACGCGCATGTCTACAACCTCATCCACAACGTGAGCTACAAATCTTTTCGAAAACTTTGAAGTAGTGGCCAGTTTTGGCCGCAGTACTCCAGCTGAGGCCTCGAAATTGTTCTAGAAATTCTTTTTTGTTCATTCACGGGATGAGGGTGTCACTGGCTAGGCAGCATTTATTGCCAATCCCTAATTGCCCAGAGGACAGTTAAGAGTCAACCACATTGCTGTGGGTCTGCAGTCACATGTAGGCCAGACCAGGTAAGGATGGCGGTTTCCTTCCCTAAAGGACATTAGTGAACCGGATGGGTTTTTCCAAAAATCCACAATGGATTCACGGTCGTAATGAGACTCTTAATTCCAGATATTTATTGAATTCAAATTCCACCATCTGCTATGGTGGGATTTGAACACAGGTTCCCAGAACATTATCTGGGTCTCTGCTTAAGCAGTACAGCGATAATACACTAAGCATTGCCTCCCCACATGGGATATGGGTGTCACTGGCAAGGCCAACCTTGATGTACATCTTTAAAATTGCCCTTGAACTGAGTGGTTTGCAAGGACATTTCAAAGGGCAGTTAAGAGTCAACCCCATACTGCTGTGGATGCAGAGTCACATATAGGCCAGATATGGTAAGGACGCTAAAGAACATTTGTGAATCAGATGGGTTTTTATTACAATCAACAATTGTCATGAATTCAAATTCTACAGGCTGCTGAGATGGGATTATGAACACTGTCCCCAAGAGCATCAGCTTGGCCTCTGGATTACTAGCCTAGTGCCATTACCACTATGGTACTGTCTTCTCAGTCAGGCTCTTCCAGTTGGATTCCTAACTCTAGTCAAACTGTATTATGTTCATCACATGATCTCTCACTGCTAACCATTCATGCTCAGAGGTAATTTGATGAGAAACCTCTCATGATAATCAGTTGATAACAGTGATCAAAATATTCAAACTTATCCGAACTCTAGGAACTGCTCAGTTCAACGAATGGCTTTGCCAATTAGTACATGCATTAACCAGGACTGTTACATATCCCACCGATAATTCACCCTACTATTTTTGTATGGCTAGCCAGGACAAACAAGAGACGTAATCTCAGAACAATCACAGCTAAGTACATTTGAAATACAGCCATTACTTGAAACATTGGAAACTTTAGATAAATTCCAAATATCAGCCAGGACAATGGGTGCACTTCCTTAATTGATAGTGTGAAAATATTTTAGCTGGAATCCTTTGCATGTAAATATATTTTGGTGATGTGATGGCATATAACTGCTGTTTCAGATTTGAACTGAGGAGTATTCTGATAATATAAAACTGGTAGGCTGATAAAAATTCGGATTCATATTTAAAAGTTTGCTTTAATGCAGTTATCTACATACATACTAGGGATTATGTGAATGTAATATTAAATGGAAAAAAGTGCCTGTCATCAATTTAATATCAATATTACTGCCAATGTTCCTTCAATTGCTTCTTATACATCAGCCCTCCATATCTATTAAATATTTATTTGCAATTTATCTCATCATTATAATCAGTGCAGTTTATACTGTTGCTGATTAAAACAGAAACTAAAAGGAAACAAATGGACTTATACAAACTAATAACGAAATTAGGCTTTTTAAGTTGATAAGACAGGCAAAATCAGTGATGTGTATTTTTGTGTATTTCTAAACCTAATTTATTGCTGATCTTTTTCTATTCCCCCAGACTGATGGCAAAGGTGTTTTTGCTAGCAACCTCTCACAGGAGTATCAGATAGCAGAAACAACATTCAATCTTTCTAAAGCTCAGATATGGGACCTCTCTTATCAGAGTATTAACCACATCTTCGCTCCAGTGAGTGTAAAATCTGATTTGAAAAGACGATGGAATGATCTGAAACCAGGACTATTTAACCAATATGAACCGTAGATTGCATGACATGGAGAGTGCTCTTGGCCTCATTTTCCTATAGCACATGAATACTCTTGAAATCTATTTGATTATTTCAAATGACAGGCTAATGAAGGCAAATCAACAGTTCTACAAAAAAGTGATCCTCCAACTTGAGCTGTTGTTCTAATTGTCTTCCACATCATTGACATTGTTTTGGTTGATACAATAGGTCCCTCAAAATCAGAAATATATAGAGAATGTGTTTCTTCTTGTCACCTACAGTAGTTTTACAATGCACGACAATGAAAAGTGAATTTATTTTGCGTAATGTATTTGCATTGCTTGTAATTCAATGGTTTGGAAAATTTTCTTCTCACGTACAAAAATGCAGCAATCTGACCTGATTATTTTCAAACAAGACTACTAGTCTCTCTCTGTGCGTTCTCCATTGTGGGGGATGGCTGACAATGCACTTTACACTTTTCAGTTTGAGGAATTACAGTTTCCTTTGCGAACACAAGAATATTGTTTTAAGAGGAGCTTTATTGACTCAGGACATTATTGATGGAGCTGCATTCACCCAAATCCGCAGACCAAACCAAGTTCCTCAAAGGTAATGTGTTTTTATACTCTGAAAAATCCTTTAAAATAGGTCTTGTTTTATTGATCAAGCTGAGAGTCAAGGAGACAAAGTACTTCAGTAGCTAATAAGCAAAAAGATATGATGACAATCACCTCTCTGTATTTTGCCATTTCAAACTTGCAATTAATATCTTATTCAAATGCCCATTGATTCAATTAAACTGTTTTAGATCAAGGCAAAACAATCTTTTTGATTGAACCAGTGATTTTTGTTTTTACAAAACTGAGTGAATGTAGTCAAAATATTCATGTTAAGATTATGAAAAGATTGCTCTAGCCCTTTTATCTCTAAACAAATAAATGATTTGTATAATCTATTTTAAGTATAATGTTTACAATTTAAATAAAATATCATGAACAATATTTATTTTCATATGCATTTTTACTATCAAAACATCAGCTGTAGTACCACCAAGGGAATCAATGGTGATTTTTATACTGGTGAATAAGGCTTGCCAGTACAGATAGGAATGGCCTAATTAGACACTAATATGACATGTGTTTAAACTATCATTCTAAAACAAGGTTATAGAGGCATACAGCACAGAAACAGACCCTTCGGTCCAACCAGTCCAAGCTGACACAATCTGAAACTAAACTTGTCCCACTTGCCTGCGCTTGGCCCAAATCCCTCCAAACATTGCTTATTCATGTACTTATCCAAATGCCTTTAAACATTGTAACTGTACCTGCGTTGTCGTTTTGGCCCTAAACTCTAGGATTTCCACCCAGCATCTCTCTGCCTCACTTGCCTCCTTTAAGACACTTCCTATAACCTAATTCTTTGACCAGACTTTGTCCTAATATCCTCCTAGTGGCTGGGTGTTACACTTTAATACTAATGTCCTGTGACACAAGTTGGAAGGCTTCATTATGTTAATGGTGCTATATGAATATAAACTATTATTGTTGTCAACAAAATATCAGGAAACTTAATTTTAATTTGTTTTTATTAAATTTTACTTTAATTTTCTCAGCAACTACCCACACCTCCCAGCAATATCAACACTGGGAACAAACTTGGGTTTTACCCAGCTATTGCCATTCTCTAAAATCATCATCACCACTGACCTATTAGTATGACAAACTCAATTAATGAGGAACTACATTCTGATAAACATTATGGAACAACATGTATTTAAACAAAATGCCAGTGTTCTCATTATGAAATGATTATTCACATACAGGAAACATTGCAGCCCCCAATTTGCTCACAGCAAGCTCCTTAAACAGAGATGTGATAATGACAGGGTCATCTATAATTTTGTAATATTGATTGAGATATTAAAATTAACCAGTATGCCCAGGATAACTCCCCCACTCTTCTTCAGAATAATGCCATGGGATCTTTAACGTCCACTTGAGAGGGCACACAGGGTTTTCATTTAATTGAAAGATGCCAGCCCCAACAGTGCAACACACCCTCAGCCCTGAAGCATCAGCCTAGATTTTTGTACTGAAGTCTCACAGCGTTGGACTGCTTGCCATTTTAATTCTTCACCATGCTCTCACATGTCTGTCCACAGTCTGCTATGGTGTTCCAGTAATGCTCAATGCAAGCTTGGGGAGCAATCCGTCATCTTCCAATGAGGGCATTTTACAGCCTTCTGGTCTCAACACTGAGTTCAACAACTTCAAATATGAGCTCTGTCCCCCATTTTGATTCTGGTTCTTTTGCCATGTGAATCTTGTTTTACATGTTTTTGCTTTTGGACTGTTAATTATTCTGTCATTTACACTCTCTCTGGACAAATGCTTTGTTTTTCCACTGCAATCATTACCACTCCCTTTGCCTTTTCATCCATGACCTTTGACATTTAATTGTTCCAGACCACTATCCTATCCCTAATCTTCTCTTTTCTTCCTTCTCCTCTTTCAACGTCATAAAACCCATCCACATTTCTACCTCCCTACAGCTCCGAAGAAGAGTCAGAATAGACTGAAATATGTACTCTGTTTCTCTCTCCAGAGATGCTGCCAGATCTCATAGATTTCTCCGGCATTTTCAAGTTATATTTCAGCATCTTGCATTTCCCTCTGTGGAGCTCCCTTTCCCAAGGAATATAAGCTTTGGAAAGTACCATCAAACATGAAGCAGGCTAACGTACAACACCCACAGTTAACACAGTGGTACACAAGATCACCTAAACCACAATTGGATTTTTAAAAATTATGTTCTAAGTAAAAAGGTGCATTCAATATGACAATGAAAGGTTAAAAATTTCAGCTTGAATTTTGGAAGAGGAGTCATACTGGATTCAAAACATGAACTCTATTTCTCTCACTTGCAGAGTTTCTCCAGTATTTTGTATTTTTATTTCAAACCTCCAGCATCAGCAGTATTTTTGCTTTTATTTAAGATATTCAGTCTCAGATTCACATTATCCATAGTGGTTGGTGACAAAGTCACTGGGATAACACAGCATTAGTTCAGATAGCATTAAACAACAATTTAATTTCTATAGTGCCTTTGATGCAGTAAAACATCCCATTGTGCTTCACAGGAGCAGTGACAAACAAGTTTTGACACCATGCCACTTAAAGGGCCCTGTGGGGTACTAACATATATCAAGTGCCGTGGTTCAAAAAGACAATGCACAGATTGTTTAATCGGAGCTAAAGTTGAGAGAGGATGATGGACAGACTTCTGCCATATTTGGAAGACCCTGGTTACAAAGACTGTTAAAAATCTTATCAAGCATTTGATACATATTTAAGTGACAAGCAGTTGGCTGTAGATAGACAATGGGCTAATATGACTTCTTAAGTAATTAAAAAAAAATCACTGATTTTTAACTAGTTACTTAGTACTTACCCAAATCCTTCATTAGAATGGCTTTATAGTATTTTTTCTGCAGTACAGACATTCCATGATACAGAACAATATCCATCCTCTTAGGTAACTCAGCAGCAACATCAGCTTTAATTCTTCTCAGGAGGAATGGATGCATAAGTCTGTGCAACTCTTTAGCTGGGGAAAGACAGAAGGATACAATCAACAAAATAAACATGGTTGTTCTGAAGATAGTAGTGAATAATCTTCAGCACTGTGGTTTGTGATTTAACTCAAATATTATACCTGATCTTACAATGATGTTGCAGCCAACAGCGCACTTTACACTTTTCGTCTTGAGTAGTTACAGTTCCCTTAGTAAACAACAGATATTGGTTTTAGAGGAGCTTTATTAACTCAAGACATTACTGATGCTGCTGTGTTCACCCAAATGCTTCATTACCAGACCAAACTAAATGTATTTAAGCACATAATTAAGTTTTCTCCTACAAAGGTACACAAATATTAATGGAGAGGTTGTGGGGAGAAGTTTGTGTCAAACTGCAGGGGTTTTTAGAAATAAAAGTAAAAATTCTGAACACAGAACCAGGACAGGAGGCAGTAAGTTTAAAAAGAGTGCAGAGAGTAGGGAGTTGCTTCATTCTGAACATAGCACCAAAAGAGGGGCAAAATTGAAAGACCACAAAGAGTAAGGAGTGGCATTATTCTGAATGCAAGGCTGAGCTACATTGTGTGGGGGGAAAAAAAAATCTAACAGCGACTTTACAGGAAATCTGCAAGTTTATTGGTATTGAGAAGCTGCTGTTAACAGTGAGTCTGATGGCTTAAAACGAAAAAGAATCATTTATAAAGGAGGAGCAGTTATTTGAATTTAAAGAAGGAACACTAGCAAATGGTAGAGAAAAATAAATCAAGTAAAATAAAATAATAAAGTAAAACTGAAAGAAAATAAATTAACGTAAGTGAAGCTACTAGTAAGTTTTTACATGAAGTTTATATTTATTCCGAGAAACAAAAAATGTTCAGAGTTACAGGATGACAAGTCAGGGACAAGTGAAGTGTATGTTCTGTGGTATGTGTAAAGTCATGAACATAATCATGTTCCTCAGCCAAACACATCTGCAGGAAGTGTCACTGGGTATAGAAGAGTGCTGCGTTCTGGAACTTGAACAGCAGCAGGAGCACTGTGCATCCACAAAGCAGCGACCACATGGATAGCACCATAGGGAGGGGTCAGACCACATATTAGAAGCATACAGGTAGAGAAGAAATAAGTGACTTCAAGACAGCAAAACAAAACCAGGCAGGTAATGCAGGAGTCCCTCGAGTTTATTGTGCTTGCCATCAGTATTCCATTTTGGAAAATAGTGAAAGCATAGCCACGTGGCGTCCAGGACTGGGAACTGAATATTCAAGGATATTCAATATTCAGGAAGGACAGACAAGGAAAAGGAGGCGGGGTTGCACTGATAATATGAGGTTGGATTAGTATATTGGTCAGGGAAAATCTTGTATAGAAGAAAAATGTATGGAATCTGCTAGGTGGAACTAAGAAACAACAAGAGGCAGCAGACTTTGGTTAGAACAAAAACTGAAATTGCTGGAAAAGCTCAGCAGGTCTGGCAGCATCTGTGAAGGAAAAAACAGAGTTAACGTTTTGGGTCTGGTGACCCTTCCTCAGAACTCAGAACTTTGGTTAGAATTATTTATAGACCAATAAATAATAAGTGGTAATGCACAGTATGATGTAGATCAGGAGAGAAGTTTGCGCCATGTGCAATACTATAATCATGAGTGACTTCAATCTACATGTAGACTAGGTAAACAAATTGAGCATTAAAACTGTGGGGTCAGATTTCTGGAGTATATTAGAAATGGCTTTGTGCAGCAGCGTACTGAAAAGTCAAGTAGAGGCTACTTTGGATCTGGCATTATGTAATGAAAAAGGGCTAATTGTTAAAATTCTTGAAAAAAAAACTATTAGGGATGAGTGCCCAAAATATGATAGAATTTGACATTATGTTTGAAAGAGAAGTAATTCAATTTGAAGCAAGTTAAGTTTTAATAAAGGAAATTACGAAAGTATGAGGCTTAAGTTGTCTGAACTAAATTAGAAAAATATATTACAACTGGTGACTGTAAATAGGCAATGGATAGTCTTTAAAGAACTATTAATATGGTTTACAGCAACAATATGTTCCTTTAAGGTGCAAAAACAAAACAGTTAGGTCATCCGTGGCTTATAAAGGAAGTTAAGGATTGTCTAAGACTAAAAGAAAAGGTTTATAAAATGGCCAGAAAGAATAATAAATCTGAGGTTTATGAAGTTTTTAGAATACAGCAAAGGAAGACGAAGAAACTGAAATGGAGAGAATAAAAGACAAGTTTAATTTAGCAAAAAAAACATAAAATTTCCCTGTAAACATTTCTACAGGTGTGTCCAAAAGGAAATGTTTGGATAAGACAAAAGTAGGTCCTTTAAAAGCAAAGTCAGGGGAATTTATAATGATAATAGAGGAGTAGAAGAGAAGCTAGATTATTACTTTTTGTCTGTTTTTACTGAGGAAGATACGTGAAATCCCCCCAAATTAGAGATCCAAGTGACTAGAGAGAATGAGGAGTTGAAGGAAATTAGCATTAGTAAGGGGGTTGTACTAGAGACCGATTGGCCTCCTCTTGCTCTTATCTTCTATGTTTCTATGTTTAGCCTTACATCAGCAGTAGGGAAAATACCAGAATGTATCTTAAAGGATGAAATAAATGAATATGGTAAAAAATGATCTGATTAGCCTTAGTCATGTTTGACAAACTTGTTTGACATTTTTGGAGGATGTTACTGAAATCAATGGATGGCGAATATTTGGCTTTTTGGAAGGCATCTGAAGTTCTCAACAGGACCAAAATAAAAACACGTGGTAGGGGGGTAATGCACTGGCATGGATTAAGGATTGGCTAAATGACAGAAACAGAGAACAGGAATATCGATCATTCTCAAATTAACAGCCCATGACTAGTGGGAACCACAATGTTCACAATATATAGCAATGATTTGGACACAATATTCCAAAATCTGCAGAGCTAAGCAGGAATGCATATTGTAAGGAAGATGTGAAATGTTTTTGGGAGGAGTTGGACAGGATTAGTGATTGGGCAAGACATGGCAATGGAATATAATGTGGAAAAATGTGAGGTTATCCACTTTGATACGAAAAACGGGTGTGCAGAGTATTTCTTACATGAAGTGGAAGGTGTAGATATGCAAAGGGACTTGGGTGTAATTGTCAGTAATTCACTGAAGACTAACTTGCAGGAACAGCAAACAATTTAGGAAGGCTGATGGAATATTAGTCTTTACTGCAAGAGGATTTGAGTACCAAGTCTTGCTACAATTGTATTGGGGCTTGGTTGGACTGCCCCAGGAATACACAGTGTAGTTCTGGTCTCCTTACATCAGGAAAAACATTGTTACCATAAAGGGAGTGCAACAAAAGTTCACCAGAAAGAAAAATAGAAATTGCTGGAAAAACTCAGCAGGTCTGGCAGCATCTGTGAAGTGAAATCAGAGTTTTCATTTCAGGCCCTGTGACCCTTCTTCAGAACAGTTCACTAGCCTTGTTCCCAAGATAGCAGGACAGTCCTGTGAACAGAGATTGGGCAAACTAGGTCGCTATTCTTTAGAGTTTTGAAGAATGGGATGTAATCTCATTGAAACCTACAAAATATTTAAAAGAACAGAAATGGAAAGAGGAGGTATAACATTTCCCCTGATTGTGGAGTCTAGGCCCAGGGACAAAATTTAAAAGTAAGGGAAATGGCATTTAGGCTGCGAGATGAGGAGTTCTTTCACTCAGAGGGTTTTTAATCATTGGAATTCTCTACCCCAGAAGGCATCAAAGTGCTCAATCAGCCACAATTGTATTAAATGGCACAGCAGGCTCAATGAGCTAATAGCCTACTCCTGTTCCTATGTTGCTAACAAAACCTATTTTTTCTCAGGCTTTTTTTTAATACATTATCAATCAGACCAAGATCTAGTCAATAAATCCCCACACCCACCAAATGAAAAAATGCAAGGATTTAAAGGAACCTTGCATCTGTTAGCATAATTCAATCTAAATTCCACGGCAGCTATTGCTGTCCCACAGCTCACAACCCAAAAACCTTGAACCCACAGTTTGGGAAACCATGCTGCAGAATGAATGGTTTCAATGTAAAATACGCCCTCTATAGTTGGACGGATGAAAATGCAAAGAAATTATTGCTGCTGTTGTCAATTAAGATAAATCTCTTATTTTTGCCTTATGCTGCTGGAGGCCCCCTTATGTCTGGTCTCAGCTGATCAATTGATATAAGTATTGGGTACAAATATATGAAACCCAGTGCAATTGTACAGATCAGTATCCTTCCTAATTCTAGATAACAATCTTGTGGCCATTAGTAGTGTAAAATTTCTATACTAACCAGATACTACCATCAATTTAGTTTAGTACATTGTGTTTCTTAACACATTGCACATATGACATATCTGTAATCCATCACATGATCAAGATTCCAAGTTCAGCTGCACTGCTGTTGGGACACAAGATAGTTGACAGAATTTTTGTCAGCAAAATGGAACAAGTGCCACCTATAAACTGTAAACAGCTGTGAACTGCAGCATCAGAAACTAGAAGCCAATTGCAAGATAGCTCTGCAACAAAAGCATTGTACAGATAGAAAACTAATGTTGGCTATAATTAGACAAAATTGCTATTCAAATGTGATTAAATTAAAGGACTTGAAATTGGTAAAATAAATGCACACCTTTTTCTGCATCCTCTTCTACATTGCTGTAATATTTAGTAAATTCATCGACCTCGTCCCCCGAGAACACCTTTGGTTCCACAAAGCTTAGCAGCGAATAGAGCTCATAAAGATTGTTCTGCGCTGGTGTTCCAGTTAGCAGCAGTGTGAATCGTACTGAAAACTACCAGTAAACAATCAGTAATCATTGGCAAATGCATTTCCACAAAACTGTTTTCATTCTTCAAGGAATAATGCACATTTCAAAACTTACAAAAACAACTCACAAAAAAAACACAGTATAGAACACTTGCATGTTAAGAATGTCTTACCGATTTCAGAGTCTTATGTAGTAAAGAGTTCTGGTTCTTCAACCTGTGGGCCTCATCCACAATCAGCACACTCCAATTCAGTCTGGAACACAATCCATTATTTATTGCACAGTTTAGCGGAATTGAAGATCAAAAAAAATTAAGTGTAAATAAACTAATTTGTTCCTCATCTACCCAGATAATCAACAGAGCAGCTAATTTTGGCAGATAATTTTTCTACCCGGATGTCAATGCCATATATTGCTCAATCTCTATGTGAAGACTGATTTTAACTTTTGACACTCTTTTCAAAAATAAATATCTGTATTTATTCATCATCAATTATTTGAGTAAAGATTTAGCAAAGATTTGTAGCTCGGGTTGTGGGTGAGGTTGTTGACTTGCTCGCCGAGCTGGCTTGTTTTCATTCAGTCGTTTCGTCACCATGCTAGGTGACATTATCATTGAGGCCTCCGATGAAGAAATGTTGTTCTACTCCGCTTGGAATTTATCCTGTCTGGTCCGTTATTCCTTAAAGAATGAAAACAGTTTTGTGGAAATGCATTTGCCAATGATTACTGATTGTTTACTGGTAGTTTTCAGTACGATTCACACTGCTGCTCACTGTCTGGTGAATAGAGTCATTTCTGGTTTTGATCTGCATGGGTTTGTATATAGGATCCAATTCTACATGTTTATCGATAGCATTACGGGTTGAAAACCATACCGCTAGGAATTCCCGTGCGTGTCTATGTTTGGCTTGGGCTACTATGGTTACATTGTCCCAGTTAAACTGATAGCCTTCATTGTCTGAAAGTACCAATATTAAGAAAAGTTCGTTATGTCATTTTGCTGCTAGCTGATATTCATGTATTCTGATGGATAGTTTCCTTCCAATGTTGCCTGTCCAATGTAATGTTTGTGGCAGTCATTGCATGGTATTTTGTTGGTTCTGCATGTTGTGGGAATGAGGTCTCTAATCCTTGTGAGTGCTTGTTGTAGATTGGCTGTGGGTTTGTGGGCTACCATGATTCCTAGTGGTCTTAAGAGTCTGTTGTCAATTCTGATATGTTCTTGATGTAAGGCAGCGTGGCCAGTGTGTTAGGGCGTACTGTGTCCTCCTGTTGTTGTCTGTTTAGTAGGCATCTGCGGATGAAGTTGCAGGGATATCGGTTCATAGCAAAGATTTTGTATAGGTGCTCTTCCTCTTTCCTGCGTAGTTTGAGTGTTGCAGTGTGTCGTGGCCCATTTAAATAGTGTCCTAGTGCAACTTTATTTGTGGACATTGGGGTGGTTGCTGTGGAAGTTGAGGATTTGATCAGTGTGGGTTGCTTTTCTGTATACTGAGGTTTGGAACTCCCTGTAATGCTATCAACAAACATATAGAATTGGACTCCATATACAAACCTATACAGATCAAAACCGGAAATGACATTACTCACCATAACGAACCAGAAGGTATAAATTCCAAGTGGAGTGCAACAAAATCACTTCATCAGGGGCCTCACTGATGATATCACCTAGCATGGTGACGAAACGTCTGAACGAAAACAAGCCAGCTCAGCGAGCAAGTCAACAACCTTATTTGAGTAAAGTCATTGTTTACTGAATGATTTTCTAACATTCATTTATTCACAGGATGTTTGTTGTTGGTGAGACCAGCATTTATTATCCCATCACTAATTGATGATTTTGACTTAATTATGAAGAAATATTAACATAATTCCAGGTTAGCATGGTGAAAGATTTGGTGCGGAGCTTACAAATGATGGTGTTCTCATGGACATATTACCCAATGAGATACACGCTGTCAATTCAGTTTGAACTATTGCAGAAAGGACTGATGAAGGCTGTATTCTAAATCGATGCAGCACACCAATCATTAGTGAGTCAATCTTGATATTTTGTCGATCCATTACACATACAGTATCCTCACTCAGCAAATATCAATTAGTATTAGAAATGCTAAGTGCTTAGATAAATAGGATGTTCAGTATAACTCCAGAACTTTGTTTTACTTTGATATTATTTCACCTAATTTTTAAAATAATTTTCTTAGAACTAATTATAACAGGTGAAGTATATGTTGATAAAAGAGCTTTAATAAAAAGAAGTACTTTTTTTATTTGCTTCCAATAGCATAACCAACTTGTATAGTAACTCACCTACTCAGGAAAGAAGCATCTTTCAAGCAAATCTAAATGAAACAGCAAGTAAAAACATTAATTATTTTATGTGGAATTATTTGCAACAAATCAATAAAGCAATAATTATGCATCCTGGCCACAGACAACAAGACATTGCATCTACTAATATCCATATTGTTACTGCTTAACAGACTAATAGCCATATGTTAAAATAGGCAGCAAAAGATTCAAAAATTTTCAAGGATTTTATTGTGGATCTGTAGTTTAACACAAACAGCAATTTTCACCTTTGCATTCCCCACTGTGGGGGAACCCAACCCTTAAATTCAAAGCCCAATTCTGGAGCTGTACTGTTTAACCCTTAAAAGGGGCTTGCATTTTTAACATGAACAGTTACCACCAGGCATTAAATTTTCGAAGTCATCTGTTGAGCACCTACATGTTTGAGTTAATTTTTTCCAATTGCAACAATATTTCGAGCAGATCCAAAATGATACCGATTAACTAATTTATTTAGCAGTTATACCTAATGTTAAAAAGAAGCCCCTAACCCTTACACTATGAACAAAATTCCACGTAAATAGCGATTCCTACTTCATGGTTTACAGCTAAAATATTAATAACGCAAGACATAAACAAAAATTGTACTTAGCCCACATGCATCCAACAACAACAGATAGAACAATTGGTTAAGCTTGGTACCCACGCGTGTCTTACAAATTGAAGATGTTACAATAATGTAGTAGTGATCGTATACACTTTATAAGTTGATGTTGGTTATAATTGTTACCTCATAAGTGGTGAGAAGTACATGGAAATTGCAATTTTTCAAGTCTTGTTGCAAAGCTTGTCTTGTATCCTTATCTCCTGTGTACACAACCACTGAAAGTCGTGGAGCGAACCTGCATAAATGAAAAACTATATATTTATTCTCACTCCTATAAGAATGTTTTGGTACAGCACATTGCACCTCCAACATGAACACTCAGTAACATGCAGGTTTGTTTCTGTGGCACACTATATAGCTGGCTATTCATTTAAACGACATCAATAAGAAAGGAAAAACTTGCATTTATGGAGCACACTACGTCAGGATGTCCAAAATTGCCTTCCAAGTATTTTTGAAGCATATTCACTGTTATTCTGTGAGAAACAAAGCTAGTCATACAAGTACTGTGCCTAAAATTGCAGGCCAGAGGCTAGAAATCTTGCAGCAAGTAACTCAACTCCTGACTCCCCAAAACCTGTCCATGATCTACAAAGCACAAGTCAGAAGTGTGATGGAATAATCCCCACACACCTGGATTAGCTTCAACAGCACTTAAGAAGCTTGACACCATCCAGGACAAAGCAGCCTGCTTTACTGGCACTACAACCACAAATATTCAGTCTCTCAAACACTAATATTCAGTTGCAGCAGTCTGTGCCATCAATAAGATTCACTGCAGAAATTCACCAAGACTCCTATGACAACACTGTCCAAATCCATGAACGCTACATCTAGAAGGACAAGGGCAGCAGATAAATGGGAACACCACCACTTGCAAGTTCCCTCCAAGCCACTCAGCATCCAGATTTGGAACTTTATCACTATTCCTTAAGTGTCATTGGGTCAAAATCTTGGAACTGCCATCCTAATGGCGGAGAGTACCTATACCAAATGGACAGTAGCAGTTCAAGAAGGCAAATCACCATCACCTGCTCAATGGTAACTAGGGATGGACAGTAAATGCTACCCAGTCCTCAACCTGCGAGTGGATAAAATAAAAAAAAATCAAATCCAACATGAAACCTAAGGCCAAAAAGAATTTTGAGCCAACGGAGGATACCTAGGATCAGGCTGCCAAACGTTTGCTTCAATGGGCAAATTTTAAGGATAATCTCATAAGAGGGGAGGTTGAGAGGCAGAGAGGTTTAGGAAAGAATTTCCGGAGTGTAAGAGCATCCTTTTATTGTTAATTGTTATTTAATCACTCAGAAACTCTCAAATATTGTTTAAAAATTATAACTTAAAATTTCTAATTAATAATTTCACAATCAGAGCTAATTAACAATGGAATTACTGATTACATACATTATCAAAAGATGAAATTCTCATTTGGTTAAGCTGTCACTTTGAGCTGTGCAATAAACTGTCATGGGAAAAGATGGTTGTAAAATTCTGGCCCTAGACAAGGGTATTAAATGCATAAGAAAATTTTACTGAACAAATCCGGCACCTTCTTTCGTCGAGTTATGGTGTACATAAATGTGTGCACTGAGTAAATGGATAAGAGCAACTCTCACTTTGGGTGACGATGATTCAGATGCAAATTAAATATCTCCTGAGTTTAATTTAAACTGAGGTGAACAAAATGATAATTAGGAGAAATTCTCTATTGTGTTTGTCACCCAAAATCAAATTCATCTCTACAGTGTTATTAATGTGGAGTACTTAGGCAAGCTAATTATTTTCATCTATTCAAAGCACCTGTTTTTACTTCACTGTTCTCCCAATAATGATAGGTTAAGAGAAAACTTTAAAAAAAAAGCAATCCAGAAAACAGAATAATTTTTATATTTTACATGTTTACCCTGCCAGTTCTTCTGTCCAGTTCTTCAGTACTGACAGTGGACACAGGATCAAAAAAGGACCTTTCTCCTTTTGTCTTCCAGTTAGGCAGAGAAGAAAACATATTGACTGAGAAAATGAAAGCAAAAATTTCATTATATTTGCAATATGTGCAAGTCTGCATCAAATCCCACCTGGTCACATTTCCAGCCCTTGGTGACCTACGCTGAAATATCCCAAATTTCTATAGGATTATCAGGAAACTAACATTTTATGATTGACATTATTTAGTTATAATTACACAATTAAAGTATACTCAGTGATTAATATTATAGATATTTGTAATCAACCTGTTCAGACAGGTGGGCCATGAACGAGGGCCTCCCGGCCCAGAGGTAAGGAGGCACTTTTAATCAACCTGTTCAGAGGTGTTATGATACATAAACAGAAGTTGCTGGAAAAGCTTAGTAGGTCTGGCAGCATCTGTGAAGAAAAAATCAGAGTTAACGTTTCAGCTCTGGTGACCCTGCCTCAGAATGGACCCAAAACATTAAGTCTGATTTTTCTTTACAGATGCTGCCAGACCTGCTGAGCTTTTCCAGCAACTTCTGTTTTTGTTCCTGATTTACAGGATCTGCAGTTCTTTCAGTTTTTATGTTATGATACATCTCTGGAGCAGGTGGGACTTAAACCAAGGCCTCCTAGCCCAGTGATAGGGATGCTACCATTGTGCCACAAGAGCCCCCTAAATCAGTGTTATATAGTCTGCTTAATCATATCATTGCAGATCTTGGTACTTGAACAGCATGCTTAGTCTGGCTTAAAGAAATGCACCATGGGATTGTGAACAGAGTGAAGACAATATACTTAATGTTTTAGAAGTATAACTGCAAGGGTGAAGCAGGCCTCTTATTTAGTTCATTCCAATTTCATATTTGAGAGAACATGCCATTTTCAGGACAAAGAAGGCAGAGTTGATACACTCCTAAATTGTCAGCCTTTATCAAGAAATCATAAGTCATAGCTCTGTTTCTATACTGGTGTTGCTTTTACTTGCTTCAGAAGATGAGATCATTCTAGATGATTAAACGTAAACTTTGTATCAGAATTAACTTGGTAAAGTTTGTAATTCTATGATCCTTTTCATTAGCCCAGATGGTATATCAAATAATATTTCACTACTTCACTCTTTTACATAACTCTGCACAATATTTTGTTTAGATTAGCACTTTGTGATCTTCGTATTAGTTTTTACATAGTTGTCAAGTTCATAGAATGATCATAGAATCCCTACAGTGTGGGAACAGGCCCTTCGGCCCAACAAGTCCACACCAACTCTCAGAGCATACCACCCAGACCCATCCCCCTAAAACCCACCTAATCTACACATCCCTGAACACTATGGGCAATTTAGCATGGCCAATCCACCCAGCCTGCACATCTTTGGACTGTGGGATGAAACCGGAGCACCCGGAGGAAACCTACGCAGACACAGGGAGAACGTGCAAACTCCACACAGACAGTCGCCTGAGGGTGGAATCGAACCTGAGTCCTGGCAGTATGAAGCAGCAGTGCTAACCACTGAGCCACCGTGTTATATCTGCTGCCTTTAAAAAATGTCAATGTAAACATTTTCCCAAGCATTCAAACACAGCAGGAATGAAAACAAACATCAGCTAGCTGATAGCTCGAAGCAAAGTTGAATGGTTAGTTTTAAGTGCCTGATTTAATGGGTGTTTTCTCAACTGAGTGAGTTCTGGAGAGGAGTCACCAGACCCGAAATGTTACTTCTGTTTTCTCTCCACAGATGCTGCCAGATCTGCTGAGTTTCTCCAGCAATTTCTGTTTTTGTAGCAATAAGCCTAACCTAATGTAAGACAATCAGAATGTAATGATGTAACTGATCATGCTGTGGGTTGTGGCTTGGAAAGAAGTATAAGCAACATCTTTCAGTAACATAAGGCTACGAAGTTTGAAAGTAAAATTACCCTGTGTCCGCTTGAAAGGACAAAGCCCACCAGGTGTTAGAGAGAGGCCAAAGGCCAAGTGTTGACCCGCACCCTAAGCTGAACAGGAAACCCGTGGATAAGGAGGCGCAGTAGTGATATGCGCACTGACCTCTACATTGCAAAGGCCAGGTGCTAGCTCTCTGACTAAAAACCGAAAGAACTACGGATGCTGTAAATCAGGAACAAAAACAGAAGTTGCTGGAAAAGCCCAGCAGGTCTGGCAGCATCTGTGAAGAAAAAACCAGAGTTAATGTTTCGGGTCCGGTGACCCTTCCTCAGACACCTCCTCCTACCTCCCCACTTCGATTATTACCCCACTCCTGATCATCAGATCATTGTCTCTTGGACCATCCGTAATCTTATCACCTCAGGAGACCTCCCACTCACTGCCTCCAAGCTCATCATTCCCCAAACCCACACCGCCCATTTCTATCTCCTTCCCAAAATCCACAAACCTGACTGACCTGTTGACCCATCGTCTCTGCCTGCTCCTGCCCCACTGAACTCATCTCCACATACCTTGACTCTACCTTTTCCCCCCTCGTCCAGGAACTCCCCACCAACATTCAGGACACTACCCATGCCCTCCACCTCCTCCAGGACTTTCAATTCCCCAGCCCCCAAAACCTCATCTTCATCATGGACATCCAATCCCTGTACACGTGTATTGCCCCACACAGATGGCCTAAAGAACCTCCGCTCTTCCTCTCCAGCAGGCCTAACCAGTTCCCGTCCAATGACACCCTCATCCGCTTCACAGAATTTGTCCTTACCCTCAACAACTTTTCCTTTCACTCCTCCCACTTCCTACAAACCAAAGGGGTGACTATGGGCACCTGTATGGGTCTGAGCTATGCCTGCCTTTTTGTAGGGTAGGTGGAACAGTGCCTCCTCCGCTGTTACACTGGCACCATCCCTCATCTCTTGCACTGCTCCATTGATGACTGGTTCGGCACCACCTCGTGCTCCTATGAGGAGCTTGAACAGTTCATCAACTTTACTAACACCTTTCACCCCAACCTCAAATTCACCTGGATCATCTCCCTCCTACCCTTCCTGGACCTCTCTGTCTCCATATCCAGTAACCGTCTCTGCACCGACATCTATTTCAAACCCCACCGACTCCCATAGCATTCTCTCACCCACCCTCCTGCAAGAATGCGATCCCTTATTCCCAATTCCTCCGCCTCTCCTGCATCTGCTCCCAAGATGGAGCATTCCACTCATGGACATCCCCGATGACGTCCTACTTCAAGGACCGCAACTTCCCCCGTCCATTGATCGAAAATGCTCTCACCCATATCGCTTGCATTTCCCGCACTTCTGCCCTCAAAACCTCTCCCTCCAACAAAAATAAAGACAGATCCCCCTGGACCTCACATACCACCTCAACAACCTCCGTATCTAGTACATCATCCTCTGCCATTTCTGCCACCTGCAATCCGACCCCACCACCAAAGAGATATTTCCCTCCCCACCCCTATCTCCCTTTCGTAGGAACTGCTCACTCTGCGACTCCCTCGTCCATTCCACACTCCCCACCAACCCTACCACACCAGTCACCTTTCCTTGCAACCACAGGAGGTGCTACACATGCCCCTACACCTCCCCTCTCACCTCTATCCGAGGCCCAAGTCAAAATTTCCATATCTGACAGGGGTTCACTTGTACATCCTCCAACCTGGTCTACTGTATCCATTGCTCCTAATGTGGCCTCCTCTACATTGGTGAGACCAAATGTAGACGCGGGGACAGATTTGCGGAGCACCTGCGCTCCGTACGCTGTCATCAACACCACTTCCTGGCCGCCAACCATTTTAACTCCCCCTCCAACTCCCTGGGTGACATGTTCATCCTGGGCCTCCTCCAGTGCCACAATGATGACACAAGCAAAATGGAGGAACAATACCTCATATTCCACCTCGGGAGCCACAGCCCGATGGCCTAAACATGGAATTCACCAGTTTCAAAGTCTCCCCACCCCTGGCCTCATCGCATGTCCAACCCTCCATCTCATCCCCGCCTCCTTGATCTGACACAACCTGTGCATCTTCTTGCACACCTATCCACCCACACCTCCCAATGACCAATCCCCACTATCCCTACCTGCATCCACATGTCGCCATCCCACCTATCTTCCCCCAGCCCCACCCCTCTTTCCTCTATTTATTTCCCAGCTCCCTTCCCCATCCCCAGTCCTGATGAAGGGTCTAGGCCCCAAACATTGACTGTCCTGCTCCTCTGATGCTGCCTGACCTGCTGTGTTCCTCCAGCTCCACACTGTATTGACAGGAAAGCTGTAACCACACCCACTAAATTGTCGCCCAACTTTGATAGGTATCATTTATAATCTAAGTAAAGCTTCTCAAGTTACTACACCAGACTGAATTAAGAAATTAATGTTAGGATTTGAGATTAAATTGTAATCAACAGAACTTGCACTCCCTCCAAGTTTTCAACCCTTCCTTTCCAAACCCTTCCCTATCACCATGAGCTCCGTCAGCCCTACAACCATACTGACAAATCGGTTGTTTCTCTGAGACTAATCTTTGGTGTATTCCTTCTTGCTTCTCCCTGCCACTGGAGGAACTGCGTTCTCGGCCCCAAGCTTGAGAATTCATTATACGATCTCTATAATTTCCTCTGTTCATTTAAAACTCTGTTTAAATGTCACCTCTTTGACAAAGCCTTTGGTCATCTGCTTGATTACTTCTTACTTGGGCTCAGCATTTAATTTTTTAAATACATCCATATGAAGTGCTTTACAAATGATGAATCAACAATTTATTGTTAACCACCAATTGTGCCACAATTATAATGGCCAATGGGATTTGCCAGAAAGTGATACCAGTAATCTATTACTATTTGCAATACACTGTCTCAATGGCAATATCAACAATAATTCTTTGAAAAACTAGTACACAAAAAACTGCCATTGTACAAGCTATCCTACCTGACATGTTTTACCCAGACCCATTTCATCTGCGAGGATGCTGCCATGTTGAATACTGTAGCGCTGAACCAGCCAATTTAAACCAATAAGTTGGTATGGACGAAGACTTATACCTAAGAAGAAAAATATGACTGGTAATAGACCCCGCTATTTGACATGGTACAAAATCAGGGAGTTTTGGTAAATACAAAATTAAACACATGAAATAAAAGGATATAGTTCATGAGAAAATTGGAGGGCAGAAAGAAAAGGTAAGCACAAAAGAAAGAATTCCAGGCTGGTAATTTATGATGACTGTTACTCAGTGTTGGGACTCCTCCTATTTACGACAGTTAAGTGATCTGAATTTAAGAGTCTAAGGAACAATGGCATTTTTTTTGCTCATGCTAGACTAGAGATATGAAGAACTGTGGTGAGGTTTTTAAATGGGAAGAGAACATTGCTAAGGCTAACAAGATGGACAGATACATTTTAAGGTAGAAAATATCAAATAATAAATTTTAGAAGCATTAGGAAACTAAATATATCCTCAATGAGATAAATAGTCAAAGAAATAGGTCTCTCAATGAGTTAATTGTTTAAGATTGAGGTGTTGCTAGACTTAGAGCCAATGTAGATGAGCACACAAAGGAACTTGTCACTGTTTTGAATGACTTAACCACTTACATTCCCCTGTCTTTCATTTTTTCCCTATTTCAAATGTTTGCCTGTTTCATTTTAAAGATTCCAATTTTATATTTTTCTGAAAGCTCATTATACCTTCTAATAAAACCCTCTTTGTAAAAAAAAAAGACTTTTCCTTCAAACTTATAGTCATGTTACTATATTTAAAATGGTATAAAAGCAGAGATAGGTAATGTGAGCTGGCAAATTTTGTAAAGGGATAGATCGTTAGCCAGAGCTGTTCTATATCAATGAAAGAAAATTCTAAAGGGAGGGCCTTGAATCTATGATTAAGTAAAAACATTAGTGTCAAACAATCAAAAATAATGACAAGCACAAAGATGAGTGGTTGGTCAGGAGATTTGACAGAATATGAAAAACAGCAAAAAACTATTAAGGGAGAAAAATATGTACAAGAGAAATCTCACTGGAAATATAAAAACAGATAACAGTTTTCACAAATATTTTGAAAAAAGTTAACACAGTGAGCATTCGTCCCTTAGAAAGTGAGCTTAAGTTATTGATACGGGAAAATGGAGGATTAACTGAATTATTATTTTGCATTGATCTTCACTTTGGAGATAAAGGTTACATTCCAGATATAGTTGTAAATCAGGACATGGAAGAAAGGGAAGAATCCGAATATTACAATCACAGGGGAAGCAGTATTGTGCAAACTGTTGGCGGTGTGGGCTGACAAGTCCTTACGTCCTGATGGACTTAATCCTGGGGTTTTAAAAGTGGCACCTGGTGAGATAGTTAATTCATCGGTTTTAATTTTCCAACATTCTTTATATTCAGGGAATGTTCCTTTAGATTGGTAAATAGCAAATTTAACACCTTTATTCAAAAAGGGACACAAAATGGGAATTGAAAGCTTGCTAGGGGACAGTAAAGAATTAACCATATTGTTGAGGGCATAGAGTCACAAGCAAGCCAGACCAGGTAAGGATGGCAGATTTCCTTCCTGAAAGGACATTGGAGAACCAGGTGGGTTTTAAAATAACTGACAATGACTTAATGGTCACCACTACAGTGAGTAATTCCTCATCTACGATGGTGGGACTGGAACTCATGTCCTCAACGTATTAGCTTGGCCTTCTGGATTATCAGTCTAGTGACAGTACCAGTATGTCACCTATTTTGCTGTGCCACAGGAATCCATACTGGGGCTCAACGTTCTACATAGAAATGACTTGGATGAGGGGACCAAAGGTTAGGGTTAATTTACTGATAACACAAGGATGGGTAGGAAAGTAAGTTGTGAAGAGAATGCAAGTAATCTACAAAGAGATATAGACAGACATGCGGGCAAAGACATAGCAAACACAGTATAATGTGGAAAATTGTGAAATTGTCCATTTTGGCAGGAAAACTGAAAAAGCACAGTCTAAATGGTGAAGGTTTGCAGAACTCTGACCTACGGAGGGTTCGAGGGGCTTTCATGCAGAAATTGCAAGTAAGTACAGCAAGCAAATGAGAAATTTAATTGAATGTTATAGTTTTGTGCAAGCAGAATTAAATACAAATGTAGGGAATTTCTGTTATGCAGGTGATACGACATCTACAGTACTGTGCACACAGTGGGCCCCTCATTTAAGGAAGCATGTAAATACATTAGCAACAGTATTAAGCAATTTTAGAAGGCTTACTAGACCCGGAATAGGCAAGTTGACTGATGAGAAAGGGCAACTTGAGTGAAGTATACAAGATCCTGAGTGTTTTGAAAGACAAATGTTATAAGGATGTTTCTGCTCACAGGACAATTCAGAACTAGGGGGTCACTGTTTATAGGTAATGGGTTGTCCATTTAAGACTGATGAGAAGAATTATTTTTCTCAATGGGTCGAGTGCCTATGGATCTCTTTCTCAAATGTGGTAGAAGTAGAGGCTTGGCAGAACATTTTTAAGCCAGCAGGAGACTGGTTCCTGATTAGCAAGTGAGTGACTGGAAGGTTATCAGGGATGTTGAATAATCAGATCAGCCATGATCTTATTGAATGGAAGATTTGCACTGAAGGGTAGAATGACCTACTCCTGCTCATGTTAATTTATTCTTGCAATTTTCTGATCATTACAAATCAACTTTTCTGATTTAGCCCATGAAAAGTAATAACACTGAACATCAAACACCCTCCTAATTCAATTTACTCAATACAAAGATATCTTATTTATTTTTGTAACTAAAATCTCTAGTTTCTGACAGTTGTACATGACAGCTGATGCAAAAATGCTCAACGTTGGCAATGGATGCAAATATCGAGGAAAAGTTCTGTTTTTGTTTTTGATTTACAATATCCACAGTTCTTACAGTTTTTAATACAGAGCTGGGATCAGGTTTCATTTATTTCGGATAAACAATGAGGCTGGCAAAATGCATTGAGGTTATTTCACTTTGTTTCTCATCAATAAGTTTATTTAGTAAACTGGTGAGATTACTATTCTTTTAATGTTGTACCAATGCATTTTTGTTATGTATACTTAACTCATCTACTCAAACTGCTCTTCCATCCACCACCACTGGAGTACTTGTGAAACATCAAATACAACTGAGGCTAAGACTTAGTTATGTTTGGCAATTCAAGATGCTCATTGTAATAATTTACAAGAAACAACAACAATGTTCAGTTGGCTCCTCTATCAGCTGATTGACATTTTAGTGTGTCCAGTTTTGATCACCCGGTACAGAAAGGATATTAAATAAAAACCCGAAGGGATATTAAATAAAAACCAAAAGAACTGCAGATGCTGTAAATCAGGAACAAAAATGAAGTTGCTGGAAAAGCTCAGCAGGTCTGGCAGCATCTGTGGAGGAGAAAACAGAGTTAACGTTTTGGGTCCGGAGACCCTTCCTCAGAACAGAAAGGATATTATCAAACTGGAAAAGGTTCTGAAGAGATTTACCAGGATGTTACCGGGTATAGAAGATTTGAGTTATAAAGAAAGGCTAGGACTTTCTCCACTGGAGCACAGAAGGTTGAGAGGTGAGCTGGTAGAAGTTAATGAAATAATGAGAGGCGTTGATAGTAGTTGTAATTTCCCTAAGAATTTCAAGACCGGGGGCACATTTTAAGTTGAGAGGAGAGAGATTTTAAAAAGACGAGGCTTTTTATTAGAGATAGTAGGAACTGCAGATGCTGGAGAATCCGAGACAACAAGGTGCAGGGCTGGATGAACACAGCAGGCCAAGCAGCATCATAGGGGCAGAGAGGCTGACGTTTCGGGCCTAGACCCTTCATCAGAAAAGGGGGAGGGGAAGGGGGTTTTGAAATAAATAGGGAGAGAGTGGGAGGCGGATAGAAGATGGATAGAGGAGAGGAAACAAACAGGTCGAAGAGGCGGGGATGGAGCCAGTAAAGGTGATTGTAGGTGGGGAGTTAGGAAGGGGATAGGTCAGTCCAGGGAGGACGGACAGGTCAAGGGGGCGGGATGAAGTTGGTCGGTAGGAGATGGAGGTGCGGCTTGAGGTGGGAGGAGGGGATAGGTGGCAGCAAGAACAGGTTAGGGAGGCAGGGACGAGCTGGACTGGTTTTGGGATGCGGTAGGGGGAGGGGAGATTTTGAAACTTGTGAAGTCCACATTGATACCATTGGGCTGCAGGGTTCCCAAGCGGAATATGAGTTGCTGTTCCTGCAACCTTCGGGTGGCGTCGTTGTGGCACTGCAGGAGGCCCAGGATGGACATGTCATCTGAGGAATGGGAGGGGGAGTTGAAATGGTTCGCGACTGGGAGGTGCAGTTGTTTATTGCGAACCGAGTGTAGGTGTTCTGCAAAGCAGTCCCCGAGCCTCCGCTTGGTTTCCCCGATGTAGAGGTAGCCACACCGGGTACAGCGGATGCAGTATACCACATTGGCAGATGTGCAGGTGAACATCCGCTTGATGTGGAAAGTCTTCTTGGGGCCTGGGATGGGGGTGAGGGAGGAGGTATGGGGGCAGGTGTAGCACTTCCTGCGGTTGCAGGGGAAAGTGCCGGGTGTGGTGGAGCTGGAGGGGAGTGTGGAGCGGACAAGGGAGTCTTTTTATTAGAGGGTGGTTCGCGTGTGGAATGAACTTTCTGATGAAGTTGTGGATGCGGGTACAATTACAACTAGTTTAGTTTGGGATTATTCCGCGCTGTATGACTCTACGACTCTAGAATCTGATTGGAGACTTTGGGAACTTTCCATGGACGCAAGAACTGTTTACAGCCGTATCGCTCTTCCGCGAGTGAATAAAATCCGTTCAAAAAGTGCAGTTATCGCAAAGTGGTTAATATTGAAAAAGAAAACTGACAGGTCACCATCATTACCCAATTTTCAGAGAGTGAGAATTATTTAGAAAGAGGCCAAGAAGTAGGTTATATTCAGGGCATGGGCAGTAATTGTTGAGTATGCCTCACGATTTAAAGAGAGGCCTGTGAGAGATAGTCGGATTAAGACAATTTAATAACTGGGTTTGAGGTGCCCAGGAAGAGTTTAAGGTTACTCAAGTGAGGCCTGTGACCAGTCAGGTGTCCTCAGCCCTCTCCAGGAGTCGGCTACAATCCGCTTAAACAGCACTGACCTGTCAACCCCCAACTCCTAACATCCTCCTCCTCAACTTGTTCAAACTCTTCCGGCTGGTTACTGAGTAAATTGCGAAGATTTTGTACAAAGTGAGGCATATCTAACTCTTTCTATGTTCACAGGAATTTTTGAGAACACCAAGGAGAGCAACTAACTGCCAGCCTGAGGACCTCCAGCACTAAAGAACGTACCGCACCCGGACAAGAGTGACCCCGCCCCGTGAGGGGGCAGCACGGAATGGGCGGGACCAACCCGTGACACAACGGTGTTCTACGTTAACGAACGGAAAGGGAGTGGGCGGAGTCTCCCGTGACGGAAAAAGGGAGGGGTGGGCGGAGTCTCTGGTGACCAAACAAAGGGGAGTGGGCGGTGTCTGCCATTAAAGGAATTGAGAGAGTGTGCTGGTGATTGGAAGATGTAGTCCTTCATAAAGTTTTCAATTAGAGATAGAGAATTTGAGAGAGGCAATGACTTAATGGGACCTTCAAAAGATATGAAATTAAAATAAATGTTGAACCATTGCTGCAGCGTCAGGGCTTGTGTAAAAGTAACAGAAACTTCTGCTGACAACAAGGTGCAGGGCTGGATGAACACAGCAGGCCAAGCAGCATCATAGGAGCAGAGAGGCTGACGTTTCGGGCCTAGACCCTTCATCAGAAAAGGGGGAGGGGAAGGGGGTTCTGAAATAAATAGGGAGAGAGTGGGAGGCGGATAGAAGAGGGATAGAGGAGAGGAAACGAACAGGTCGAAGAGGCGGGGATGGGGCCAGGAAAGGTGAGTGTAGGTAGGGAGTTAGGAAGGGGATAGGTCAGTCCAGGGAGGACGGACAGGTCAAGGGGGCGGGATGAGGTTGGTCGGTAGGAGATGGAGGTGCAGCTTGAGGTGGGAGGAGGGGATAGGTGGGAGGAAGAACAGGTTAGGGAGGCAGGGACGAGCTGGACTGGTTTTGGGATGCGGTGGGGGGAGGGGAGATTTTGAAACTTGTGAAATCCACATTGATACCATTGGGCCGAAACGTCAGCCTCTCTGCTCCTATGGTGCTGCTTGGCCTGCTGTGTTCATCCAGCCCTGCACCTTGTTGTCTCGGATTCTCCAGCATCTGCAGTTCCTACTATCTCTGAAACTTCTGCTGGCTGTGTGTGTGCTGTTGGCCAGAAATTACAATATAGCCTATTCCTCCACAGGGCATGTGCCTTTGAAGCCTTCACAGATATAACCAGCATAGATATGTGACCAGCGAAGGTTTTTTTTAAATTTCATTGAAGCAGACATTAAGTATTCCTGTCGACTTTGAAGGTAATGACAAACCACTGCAATCCATGGGGCGCAGGGACAGAAAGTGTTCTTAGGAATTAGTTCCAGAGTGTTTACCCAGCCACTGTGAAACAAAGGTGATAAGTATTTCCAAGCTATGGATGCTGTGTGGCTTGGTGAGGGAAATCATGGATCATAGAATTCCTACAGTATGGAAGCAGGCCATTCAACCCTTCGAGTCCACACTGATCCTCCGACGACCAACCCCCCCCCCCCCCCCCCCCCCCGCAGGACCCGTCCCTTACCTTATCCCTGTAACCCTGCATTTTGTATGGCAATTTAGCATGGCCAATCCACCTAATCTGCACATCTTTGGACTCTGTGAGAAAACTGGAGCACCAGAGGAAACCCACACAAACACAGGGAGAATGTGCAGACTCCATACAGACAGTCACCCAAGGGTAGAATCGAACCCAGGTCCCTGGTGCTGTTGGCAGCAGTGCTAAGCACTGAGCCACTGTGCTGCTAATATTTATAAAAAACTTTCAGACACTGGTGTTAACATAGTGTGGAGCTGGAGGAGCACAGCAGACCAGACCTGGCTCCACACTGTGTTATCTCTGACTCCAGCATCCGCAGTTCTTACTAACTCAGATGCTGTTGTTCCTGTGTATCTGTTGTACTTGTCCTAGGTGGTAGAGATTGCAGGTTTGGGAGGTGCTGTAGCTGTGAACAATACACCATATCAATCTATCTTGGTTTTGGTATTGTTTAATGTGGTAATGTTATTTAGTAATCGAATAAAAAAATCAGCTGAAAATTAGAGATCATAATACAAATGTTAAGTTGGAAAGCATAGGAACAGGAGTAGGCCATTCAGCCCCTCGTGCATGTTCCACCATTCAATGAGATCATAATTGATCTGTGGCCTAACTCCACATACCAACCTTTGGCTCATATTCTTTAAAACCTTTGCTTAATAAAATAATTATCTTTCTCAGAATTTTAAAAAAATTAACAACTGCTCTAGCATCAACTGCCTTTAGTGGAAGAGAGTTCCAAACCGCTACCATTGTCTAGGTGTAGAAGTAGTTCCTAACATCTCTCCTGAATGGTCTGGTCCTAATTATTAGACCAGTTCTAATATCTCCAACTAGTGACAATAGTTTATCTACACTGTCTTTTCTTGTTGGCATTTTGAAGACTTTGATCAGCTCACCCCTTAACCTTCTAAATTTTGGGGAAAACAGGCCTAATTTGTATAATCTCTCCTCATAATTTAACTCCTGAAGTCCAGGTATCATTCTGATAAACATCCAAGGACAATATATCCTTCCGAAGATGTGGTACCCAGATCTGCTCAAGTACTCGAAGTGGGATCTAACCAGGGTTTTGTATAGCTGCTGTGTCCTTATACTTCAGTCCACTAGATATAAAGGCCAGCATTCCATTTGCCACCTTGATTATTTTCACAGAATAGAATCCCTACAGTGTGGGCCATTCAGCCCAACAAGTCCACACTGCCCCTCCGAAGAGCATCCCACCCAAACCCATTCCCCTAATTTCCCATATCTAATCAATCTAACCTAAACATCCCTGGGCACTATGGGCAATTTAGCATGGCCAATCCATCTACTCTGCACATCTTTGGACTGTGGGAGGAAACCGGAACACCCAGAGGAAACCCATGCAGACACGGGGAGAATGTGCAAACTCCACACAAACATTGTCCTAGACCACATGATACAGTGACCGGGAGGAACTGAAAGAAACCAGTATAAGTAGAGAAATCATGATGGGGTAATTGATGGGATTAAAGGTCCCAATAACATGCATCCCAGACTACTTAAGGAAGTAACCTTAAAAATAATGTATGCATTGGTTGCCCAAGACTGGAATTGAACCCAGCTCCCTGGCACTGTGATGCAGCAGTGCTAACCACTAAGCCACTGTGCCATCCCTGCACTGCCCCTGTATCTGTTTTCTGCATCTGCATCTGCATTTTCTGCATCTGTTTGTGGCATTTTAAAGATCTATGTACCTGAACCCCTCAAGTCTTAATTGGGCATCCACTGTATTTTTTTATATCATCTAAAAAGTATCCTGATCTAACCTCTTTTACTCCAAAAGTAGATAACCACACACTTGGTCACGTTGAAAACCATCAGCCACAATTTTGTCTATTCACTTAGTCTATCAATATCCCTTTTTAATATTATGCTATCATTGACAATGCCACCCAGCCTTATGTCACCAGCAAATTTGGGTATATGACTTTCCATACTATAATCCAAGTTGTTAATAAATGTGAATAATTAAGAACCTAATACAAATTCTCATGGGACACCATTAATCATATCCTGCCAATTTCAGTACCTACCAATTATCCCTAATTTCTGTTTCCTGCCACTAAAACAATTGTGCAGCAAAGTCAGAAATTTGCATTCAATTCAGTAGGCTTCTACCTTAAGTAACAGTCTCTTATGTGGGACTTTTATCAAATGCCCTCCTGAAATCCATATAAAGAAGATGCATAGACCAACCCCTCCAATCCATAGGAACAGTTCCAGAATCTATAGATGTTGAAAAATCACCACCAATGCATACATTATTTTTAAGGCTACTTCCTTAAGTAGTCTGGGATGCATGTTATTGGGCTCTCGGGACTATTTGACCTTTAGTCCCATCAATTACCCCATCATGATTTCTCTACTTATACTGATTTCTTTCAGTTCCTCCCTGTCACTGTATCATGTGGTCTAGGACAATGTCTGTGTCCTCCTCTGTTAAAACAGAACCAAAGTATGTATTTAGTTGGCCTGCCATCTCTTTGTTCCCTAGTACAACAAAGCAAGTCGATATTTCAGCATTGCACGCCAGATATTTGGATAGCAATACCCAGAGAAGGACAGGAAGAGACAAAGTATACAAACATAGAAAAATAGCAGTAAATAGGGTCAATCAGTGGAAAAAAGTCATTAAAAAGGCAAAATGAATGGCTCGTTACTTGAATACACATAGTATTTGGAACAAAATAATTGAATTAATGGTAAAATTCAGGTTAACAGATATAATTTTATAGCCATTACAGAGACATGGTTATAAGAAGATCAAAGCTGGAAACTAAATATTCAAGATAAATGAGTTTTTGAAAGGACAGGCAAGAAAGAAAGGGTAATAGAGTAGCATTGTTCGTGTGGATTGAAATAAATATGATAGCAAGAAATGACCTTGAACCGGAAGATGTTGAATCCATATGTGTGGAATTAAGAAAAAAGAAAGATACCGGTAAGAGTTGTATGTAGGATCCCCAACAGTAGTTTTACACTGGGACTGAGAATTAATCAGGAGATAATGAGGGCATCTATCAAAGGCAGTACATTAATCATAAGTGACTTTAATCTACATGTAGATTGCGATAGTCAGATTGGCAGAGAAAGCCATGAGAGAGAATTCTCAGAGTGTACTTGGGACAGTTTCCAACAACAATGTGTGGTTGATCCAACCAGGGTTCAGTTTATTTTGGATCTGGTGATGTGTAATGTGGTGTAATTGAAAGAATGATCTTAGAGTAAAAGATCCCCTCAGAAACAATGACCATAACATGATAGAATTTAGCATTCAGTTTGAGGGAGAGGAACTGGTCAGAAACAACCGTGCTAAACTTGGAAAAGGTAAATTACAAAAGAAAGTGGGCAGAGCTGGCTGGAATGGACTGGTACACAGCAAAGACAGTTGAGGAACAGTGGCAGATGTTTAAGAAAATAGTTTGTGGCTCACAGTAAAGACATATTTCACTGAGAAAGAAGAATTCTAGGAATGGAATAAGCTAACCATGGGTTAACTAGGGAAGTTAATGATAGCATCAGATTGAAATAAAAAACAGAGAATGTGACAAAGATTAGTAGAACACCAGAGGATTGGGAAAGTTTTAAAAACTAAAATACAAGCTGGCCAAAAAAAAGGAGAAAATAAGCTTTGAGAGTTAACTTGCAAGTATTATCAAGAGACACAGAAAGAGCTTCTCTCAATATATAAAAAGGAAGAGAGAAGCCAAAAGCTCCCATAGAGAATGACTCTGGGGAAATAATATTCGGGAACCAGGAAATGGCAGAAGAGTTGAATAAATACTTTGCATCAGTTTTCACAGTAGTAAACACAAATAGCATTCCAAAATTATTAAATATTCCATCTGCAAAAGGAGGAGAAATAATAAATACAACAACTGTGACTGGAGAAATAAAGTGCAAGAAAAACTAATGGGGCTAAAGACCAATAAATCCCTTGGATATGATGGGATGCATCTTAGAATATTAAAGGAAGTAGTTACAAAGATAATGGATACAGGGGTATTAATCTTTCAGGAAACCTTAAATTCTGGAAAAGTCCCAGATGATTGGAAAACTGCCAATGTAACATCTTTATTTGAAAAGGGAAGGAGACAAAAAGAAGTAACTATAGGGCAGTTCACTTAATGTCTGCTATTGGGAACATGTTAGGATCCATTATAAAAAATATGTAGACGCAGAGCATTTAGAAATACATAATATGATCAAGCAGAGTCAATGTGGCTTCATAAAGGAAAAATATTGCCTGAAAAAGAATTCTTTAAAGAGTTAACAAGGAGCATAGATAAAGAGAAAGCAGTGGATGTAATATATTTGGATTTTCAGAAATTATTTGGTAAGTTTCCACATATCAGGTTAATTACTAAGATAAGAGCCCATAATGTTAGAGATAATATTTTAGCATGAATAAAGGTCTTACTAACTATTAGAAGGCAGAGAGTTGGGAAACTGGGGATGTTTTCAGGATAGCAATCTGTAACCAGTGGAATGATGCCACAGGGATCAGTGCTGGGACCACAATTATTTATAATATGTATTAATGACTTGGATGAGGAAAGTGGATGCTCTATAGTCAAGTTTGTGGATGACTCAAAATTAAGTGGGAGAGCAAGCAGTGAGGATGACACAGATTATGCAGATGGTTATAGACAGGTTAAGTATGTGGCCAAAAGCCTGGTAAATGGAATATAATTTGGGGAAATGTGAGGTTATGGCCTTTGGCAGGAAGAATAGAGTGTAAATGTTATTAAACTGAAGAAAAAGCTGTGGAACAGAAAGATTTGTCATCCTCATCTACTTGGTACAAAAACCTAGCATCCAAGATCAACAGATAAAACGGAAGACAAATGTAATGTTGGCCTTTATTTCAAAAGGAATGCAGTATAAAAGTAGAGAGGTTTTGCTAAAACTATACAAAGCATTACTCAGACCTCAGGCGAAATACTGTAAACAGTTTTAGGTCTCTTATCTAAGGAACTATATGCTGGCATTGGAGGCAGTTCAGAGACGGTGCACTAGGCTGATAGCAGGTATGGAGGGACTGTCTTATGAGAAGAAGTTGAGTAGACTGGTCATGTCCCTTGCTGGAATATAGAAGAATGAGAGGAGACCTATTTGAACCATTTGTAGGGGACTTTATAGGGTAGATGCAGAAAGGTTGTTCCCTTGTGGGAGCATGTAGGACCAGGTGGCATAATCTCAGAATAAGAATTCACACTTTTAAGACAGATGAGGAGGAATTTTCTTCTTTTATACGGGAATTATTCCAGACAAGTCTTTAGTGCAGAGGCTAGGTCATTATATATATTCAGGGCTGATGTAGATAGATTTTTGATTAGGAAGTGAATCAACAGTTATAGGAAAAGTGGTTTTGAGGATTGCCTTATCAGATATGACCTCTTTGAAAGGCGGAGACAATTTTATGGGCTGAATGGTCTACTTCTGTCCTTCACTAGAGGACAAAATCAACACCATGAAGTGGGACATCTATGGAATGTGTTAAATCCATTGTTCCAAACAGCAAAGGAAATAATTCATATTGTGCTGAGTAAAGACATATAACTGCAGATTACCCATTGCGGACATGGTTTTGTTGTTTGACTTTAAGTGCAGGACTCTAAACCTTGGATATTGAGTAGAAATCTAACCCATATTAAGTAAATAATGAGAAATCATATGAGATTTCCAATCAGCTTTCAGATACATTACTTGACAAAAGCACCAGTGTAAATTTGGTCCTTCAATGCCAATTTATAGACATTCATAAATGTAATGATGTTGATGTTAAGTTTCAATGAAAAATTTAAAATCCAAACTCAAAACTGGATACCAGTGATACGTTAAAGTGTTTTGATGCTAGATCTTCAGCAAAGATATTTTTCTAAATGAGTTATCTATTTTGCTGCAGACTTATTATTTTATTATTCATTTGGTTTGTGTTTACCTTAAATATATAATTGTTTAGTTGTCAATAAGGGGAGGAAGGTGATGGCCTAGTGGTATTATCTCTGGACTGTTAATCCAGACAACCAGATAACGTTCTGGAGACCTGGGTTTGAATCCTGTCATGGCAGATGGAGGAATTTGAATTCAATAAATATCTGGAATTAAGACTCTAATGATGACCATAAATCCATTGCTGATTATTGGCAAAAACCCATCTGGTTCACTAATGTCCTTTAGGGAAGGAAACCACCATCCTTACCTGGTCTGGCCTACATGTGACTCCAGACCCACAGCAATCTGGTTGATTTTTGACTGCCCACAGGGCAATTAGGGATGAGCAATAAATGTTGCCTGGCCAGTGATGCCCTCATTCCGTGAATGAAAGAAAAAAAATAGAAAAAATAATCACAATAGCTGCACATTACAACAGATTAGACACGTTTAAACAAAGTACAATGTAAGCAAAAGAAAATGTTATATTTTAGACTTGAGAAATGTTTTATTGTTACAACATTTACACAGTAGACTTTCTTTAACCAGATTTAACTTGAGCTAATACCAAGCTTGCTGAGATGGAACAAATTTATCATGATGGGTTATCCAGTAACAAAAGACCTACAAAATAAAACCATCGAATGAGGTTACACTACATTGAGAAAAGGAAGAAAACTGCTTTATAAAGTGATTCATTCAAATGCCTGAAGATACTGCAAATTGAAACATTTGAATTAAATTCTGTGGAAATCTCATGATACACCAAGTTGGCTACATATGTGAAGAGAATTGGGTAGTCATATTTTCAAGTTGAAAATGTATAATGTTATAGGGCCCTATTAGTAAATTAACTGAATAAGTTGCATGCAAATGCATGAGTATTCGCATAAAGGGCAACATTTTAACATCATAAGTGTGTTCATCACACACTCCCTATAACCAAGAAAATCATTTATAGTGGTGAAAGTAAAGAAAAATAACATGAAGTGAAAATTTGGTTTCTTAATTTTTGCCACAATTACAGTGACTGTAAAACACTTTGGGGGAAATCCCTTGGTATATTTTACTGTAAACCTGTGCATTCCTCATCCTCAAGTACCTGTCCAACTTCTCTTTAAAATGATTTATGCAATCAGTTTCCAGCACCTTTTCAATCAATGCAATATGGATCCCAACAAGTGAAAATATTTCTCTTCATTTTGCATCTAAATCTTTCACCAAAGATCCTAAATCTATCTTTTCTGACTATTGATCCTCTTACAAGAAGTAATAGTTTGTCTGTATCTAATCTCTTAACTTTCTCTTATTTAAACCCCTAAGTAATCATCGTTTATGATTCTGTGTTCCAAGAACAAAGGACAGTGGAATTATTTAGCTGCGTGATTCAAACAGACAGCTGGCACAGAAATTATAGGCTGAAAGACCCGCTTTGGTGCTACAGTACAGTATTCTATGATTCCAACGAGAACAGTCCTAATTTTTTAAACACTTCCTCATAACTTCCATCCCTTATCTCTGGCAATCTCATGGTGAGCTTCCGTTGCACTTTGTTCAGGGCCTTTACATCTTTTGAGAACTGTCCACAACATTCCAATCATGTGATTACCACATATTTTTCAGTCTGGTTGCCAAAACCTTAAATTCCTCTGTAAGACCTCAAACATACTTCCACTTTTGTTCTGCCTGCACCACAGGTTTTAGTAGTTATCATTCCCATTACAAACTTTTTTTCCATGACTTTTTCAATACCAGTACATCAGGAAGGCAGTGCAACATCCTATTCTCCAATTACAGCTCCAAGAAAAGGCTGTGAATTCCAAAAATGGTGGAATTTCTCATTAATTCCACTTTCCTAATCCAGCAATTCAACTCCACCTCCCCCTTATTCCACATAACTACAATGTTGCTCAGGACAATTCTCTGTTCAGTTACTTCAGCATGTTAAGGTGGCTGTTACAATGCACTCAAAATGCCAAAAGAGCTGTGGAAAACACTTAGACATTGTACAGCACACTTAGATGTCAGGTACCAGCGGGCCTAGCTTCCTCCTGCGGACTGAATCTTTTGGATCAATAAAGCTCCAGCTCCAATTGTATATATTTGTGGTGTTGGCTATCAGTTTTACATTTTTGATTTGTATAATTGTGCCTGAAACCTGAATTCAAAAAATTGAATGTTTAATTCTGAAAGACTGAGCACCATTGTAATGCTCCATATTTTTATTTTGTCAACAGAATATCGAATTGTCTTATTCATTCCATACCAGAGGCAGATTATTTGTATCATTGTAAGACCAAAGACATACCTGAGAAGCCAAAACTATCATGATTAGTTTAGCGGTAACCAACACCCCATTTTCCAAAATAATTTTATTATTTTCAGAAGTATTTCTAATGAAGATTGATTGGATTATTAGACCTTTTTTATTACATTCATTAGTATCAACCGTTTTGCACTGCATCTGTATGTGTACCAGCAACTACATATTAGTAATTAAAATAAACCAAAGAACTGCGGATACTGAAGATATAAAACAAAAACAGAAATTGCCAGAGAAACTCAACAGGTCTGGCAGCATCTGGGGACAGAAAGCAGAATTAATGTTTTGAGTCTTTAGAACTGGCAGTAGCTAGGAAAAGGTGGTATTTATGCTGATAACAGGGAGTGAGTGGGAAAAGGAGTGAGTAGATAGGTGGTGACTCCATCTCCACCTACTTGCTCACTCACCAATCCCCCCTGCATCCCCAAAAACACACATACCCACCCACCCCCTAATCAGCACATATACCACCTTTTAGAACATAGAACAGTACAGCAAGCAACATGCTCTTCACCTCACCATGTCAGTGCCAACCATGATGCCATTCTAATCTAATCTTATCTCCCTACACATAGTCCATATCTCTCTATTTCCTGCCTGTTCATGTGTCTGTCTAAATGCCTCTTAAACATTGCTGTCATATCTGCTTCTAACACCTCCCCTGGTAGCATGTTCCAGGCTCCGACCACCCTCACCTGTAAAAACTTACCTCACATATCTCCTTTAAATTTTCCCCCTCTCACCTTAAATCTATGCTCCCTAATATTGGACATTTCTACCCTGGGAAAAAGACTGACTGTCAACCCTATCCATTCTTCTCATAATTTTATATACTTCAATTAGGTCACCCCCTCAGCCTCCGATGTTGTAGCAAAAAGAATTCAAGTTTGTCCAACTTCTTTTTATAGCTACTGCACTCCAATCCAGGCAACAGCCTGGTAAAGCCTTTTTGCATCCTCTCCAACGGCTCTTCATTCTTCCTCTGATGTGGTGACCAAAACTGCACACAATACTCCAAATGTGGCAGAACTAAGGTTGTATACAGCTACAATATTATTTGCTAACTTTTACACTCAATGATTGATGAAGGCAAGCACACCATGCACTTTCTTTACCACATTATCCACTTTCAAGGAACTATGGAATTGTATCCCAAGATCTCTCTGTATATCAATGCTACTCAGTGTTCTGCCATTTACTGTATACTTTCCTCTTCCATTTGACCTCTCAAAAGTTACTATTAGCTCTGAAGAAGGTCACCGAACATGAAATTTTAACTACGCTTTCTCTCCACAGATGCCATCAGACCTGCTGAGTTTCTCCAGCAATTTCTGGTTTTGTTTCAAATATTAGCGATTGATACTCCATCCCTCAGGCTATAATTTCACCCATCTCAAGTTAAGATGCAGTGAGTAATAAACAATTGAGGGCCGTAAAACAATCGCAGATCCTTAAATCATATAATTCTGCAAAAACTGGTTTACGTCTGATACAACTGCTTGATGACATGAGGCTAAAGTGAGAGAAAACAGCCTTATGAGAAAACTAAATTATAACAGACAAATGACCAAGGTTTTGACCTCCATTTTTAATATCATAACATTGTATGCAAGTACATTTAAACAGATTCTGTAGAGAAACAAATATTCAAACACATATAGGACTGTAATCAAACAAAATCATCTTCCATCATTAGAAAGTATTAAGGTCTTTCCAGTACTGAATGGGTCAATAGATTAAATATTTTCACGGTCATTTTGAAGCACATATTCATCTTAAAAATGTGAACATGCTATTTTACGGGTGGAAGTGAGTTTCCATTTTGGGTACAGATTGTGCCAGCTTTTGGAATTGAATCCTTTATTCTGATGTCCAACATATTTGCATAACATATAATCATTCATTAGCCAGCACAATAGTCCTGTGTTTTATGATACAATTGTCTTTTTCCCCTTGTTTAAGAAGATTTTCTTGATATAGGCAGCAAAGTGGTCTAGTTTTATTCATCTACATAAAATTGGTCCAGAACAAAATAATAAGTATTTTAGTCAGATTGTTGCTCCACCAGGCCTGAATAACTTGATTAAATGTAATTTCAGTTGCACAAAGAAAACTATAGTGAACCATTTATTAATTTCATCACAGCACAAAGGTTTCAGTACATTAAATATTGAGGAGCTTTTAAAAGATAATCATCTTTTAAGGTTAAGGCAGTCTCAATTATGGCTTTCATCAGAGGATAAGACCATCATCTGAAGTGGAAGTAATCTAACGTTACAGGGATCGAGCGGTGCGAGGCGAATTCCTCTGGCAGTGAGCTAGCATGGAGACGATGGGTCAAATAGCCCTATTTTGGGCTGAAATGAATATTTGATTCTGTGCTGATTAGCATCTTTTTCTGTACAAAAAGTCTTAATGGTAAGAGCTTCCTTAGGCCTATAAATAAGGACAATTAGCAGAAATACATTATGGTGGTTAGTTGGATTTGGGATATTTGGCCAATTTTATGAACAAGAACTGCTTCCAGCACAAAAAAAATAGAAACTGCATTTGTACTGAAGAGAATCTAAGCTTGGAGCCCTCGATAGTTCACATTGGCCACATTGGACAAATTGCAGTTAAAGTAAACAACACAACCTAATGGAAACTCCATGTCAATTCTGCTATAAAGTGTTTTGGGATTAAGAGAAAATCTGTCACTAGGAGTCAGTCTTTTTATTTACAGTGTCTCAGTATTAAGCACACCCAAATTTGATATTGGCATGTTAGATATAATGCAAAGCTAATCTCACTGTAGCCCTACTACATTATTTTCACTTTAACAATAAGATCTTGCATTTATAAAATGTTTTGTCAAGCAGCATGAATCAAAAAATGATTCTGAGCCACAAAACTCAAAGAGGACGGTATTACAGAGTGCCTGAAAGGAGCAGAAATGCCAAGAAATTTGGGGAAAAAAATTTCAGTTCAATATTTTGGCAGCTGAAGGCACAGCTCCAAAGTTGGATCACTTAAAACAGAAGATGCTCAAGCGATCAGTTTGAGTGGAACACAGATACCTCAGTGGGTTGGTAGGCTAAAAACTCGGCAAACAGAAATCATGCAGGGATTTGAAAACAATTAAGGAAGAGAATTTCTAAATGGAGGTGTTGCTTAAGGAGACAATGTAGTGAGCATAGGTGCAATGGCTGAATATGACTTGGTGAGAGTTAGGATGTTGGCAGATTTTTAGATGACCTCAAATTTACATTGGTTGAAATGTGGTAGTCTGACGAAGAATACATTGGATCAGCTGGCAATCATTATAACTCCTTCAATTTAGATTTTGAGATCAGTATAAAATTTTGTACTTTAATCTTAGATTCCGTGGAAACTGAATTGTGATCATCCATTATGCCTGTTTGGGATTCATCTTAGCTGGTGGGGATTTTCAGTCAGAAACACTTCTTTCCTAGGTTACCTTTTAACCTAGTGCACCATTTATTCCCTTAGAAACCATTCTCACCCGCAACTCATGGCAGAAATACCTAAAACTAAACTTGATAAATATATCGAACAGTAGAAACTGTTTTAATTTCCAGTCATCCTGAAATAGATAACTACATCAATCAAATGTGATGTGCACTGCACCATCAGAATGAGGAAGAAGCTGAACTCCATGATGACACCAGTCTAGCAAGTGGAGATTCACTGAGCACCTCCATTGCTGTTTCACTTGAACTTGTCACAGTGGCCAAGGATGAGGGAGTTGTTGGCAAACTCAGGCTTCCTCCAATAAATGGGCTTTGAGGGTTTCCAGAAGCTGAGCTCAGTGTGTTGGTTGGGGTCACAGAACCATTACCAACTGTCCAGTGGCATGTATAGTGGCTAAAAGTACAAATACAAATAAATGTCCAATCAAAACAGATCTAAAGAGATTATGCCATATCTCATTTTATGAATTGTGGCTGGTGCAGGTTATGTTACTATTTCCAAGGTCTGTTTTACATTGATTAGAGAAAAGAAAACTTGCGTTATTTACAGTGCCTTTCATGAGTACTGGATCTCCAAAATCTCTTTACAGAAAATGATGTCCTTTTGACATGTGGTCACTGCTGTACTGTGGGAAACAATGATTGTAAACAAATATGTATTTGCAAAGTAAAGGTCAGGATAATTATGAAGCTGGCTCAGATATGTTCATTTCCAACAGTCGTAGCTAATTATATTTGCACAGATTTGTAATGCTGTCAACAGTCCAGTTAGATAGAGAAATAGAGTAATGAATTACAGGCAGGTTGAAAATATCTGAATTTTCTGTTAATTTCCTATTTCCCCATTTGATTCCTCCGTCCCAATCAGTCCTCAACTGTATCTGTCTGCAGGCAGTAATCTTTGTCAAAGGTTTTCCAAAGGACACCAATCACAGAAACAAATGATATAATGCATAACATATGAACAAAAAATAAATGCAGAATCATACCCAAGTATCTTCAGGTAAAGTGAGAGAAAATTGGGGCAATTGGGATGCACCATCCCAACTTAATTGATGCCATTTGATAGGCATCTAGCAAAGCTGTCACCGCTCAAGAACTTACTTTCTAAATAATTTATGACATTTTAATTTTAATGTTATCAACACAATGGCCAATTGTGAATATTCAGATTAAAATAGAAGATAGAAGGGACATTGTGGAAAAACCTGCAACTTGCTTCAGTTCTGGTGAGTTGTGTACATTGCAAAAATAATGCATAAATTACAGTGTAGTGAATATTGGCAACACTGATTTCAGTGAACGTTTCAGTTAATTTTAGACATCAAAATGAAATGATTTATTCCTCAGAATTAATTGCCAAGTGTTTACACCCTAGATTTTACTTTATAAATATTGATGAGATTACGAGCACTCACTATTACGAAAGAGTAAAAGAGTAAATCAGACTGCAAATAGCAGCATCCACCCATCCAAAAATAAACAATGAAATTAAAAGTTTCTCTTTAAGTTGCCCTTGTCCTCCAGAAGCTTTGCTATACCAGTATTTTACAGAGAGATTTAGAATTCAAATATGAGGAATAGGATGAAGTTAGTGTACTTGCCCACTAAAAATATTGGACATTGTCAATTCAAATGTAATTTTTAAACAAAGTGTTAAATCTTAACCACTGCAAAACAACCTTTGAACATTGACTTTTCAAGCATGAGTCTCATTCCTTATGAATTTAATGATTGCTGATTAAAAAAAAGTTGGCTTTAAAAATCTTTTTCTTTTTCACTGTGGTTAAGGAGATACACCATTGCTTTCTCTGTTCACAGATGCCCCAATCCCTGGTCGAGTAATCGGTTTTAAATTTCTAGCAGCAGCATGTTTCAGTGCAAAATCCCAGAGGAAGTCTGAGGGTAACTGTAGGTGCAATGGACAGAGAGCACTGTTCATTCGTTACTGACCCCAAAATCAGATTTGCTATGCCATATGTTTATTGGTGGCATATCATTGAGAAGGGCTTGAAAACAAAATTTGATAACAGACTCTAGAGGTTGTATCCTGCACTTTTTCTTAATGATGCAGGAACTGACATCCAAATTAGAAAAAAATCAAATTTGTGTCAAGAGATCAAAATTTTTAAGCATCACGTGACATTAGTGACAGTTTATGGCTTTGATTCCACTCATCAGGAACAAATTGCTGCATTGAAAATCTAGGGCAGTGTACTTAAACATCTTATTCCTATTAGCCATCTACTTCAGGTAGCCCACCAAAGTAATAAATTCAGACATGAACCTCCTTCTAATTATGGACATCAAACTCTTACATTGTGTTACTGTTTGGATTGACTGTGGTCCATGAATGATACTAAATATTAGGCAACCTAACAAATATATCTTAAAGGAATCTGCTCAGATATGGACAAACAACAAGTTGTTCTTGGAGATTGTTAGTGGTGCGTTGAGGAGGGGTAGTCAAAAAGAGCATTTCCCTCTCCCATCACCAGTAATTTTCTTTCCCACATCCCTTTAAATCCTGGCTTCCAGCTCCACTCCGCATAGTGTCTCTCGATTCTCCAGTATCCCGAGCTGCTCATGATTATGGGTTCTGTACCTTCATCAATTTGTCAGTATGTGTTTCTGCTACTCTGAAGGATATCCTTGTTCCATACTTCAAAGGTTCAATTCAATTGAATATTTGTTGACAGATTTCTCCTTGACTTAATTACAATTCTTTTTCACTTCATTCAAATCAAACAAAAGATGCAACAAGCTAAATACTTTGCATATCAAGTGAATTTCCAAAATAAAGTGGTATTAACAATGATAATTTTAAAAGTTTGCTGACCTGTTTAGAAGTCTCATCCACCCACAATAATGTAAACCCTGGAACAATCCTGCCTATGCATATGACCTGTATGGCTCACCTGGCATTGGATCCAGTTCCAGCTGTATGGGTCACTGGTAACATGTTGGCATATGGTGGAGGTGGCAATGTTGACCAGTTGTCATGTGCAGGTAAAGCCTGAAGGCTGTTGCTAGAGTTTTCTGAAATGGACACTTGGTAAAACCATAAAACTGATGAGTAAATCAAACAGATTGTGTTTGAAATTAAAAAAAAAACACCCATTTTCCTTCCCATTCAGATACTAACAGCGGCCGTTCATATTCATTACTCAGTTTAGAGATCAGGGCCATGGACTTATGAACTCCCAGCAGGCTTCAGAAGATGTGCTTCAGAATACAGTACAACTGTACCTTATTTTGCATTCCAAAATTGTTATGAAACAAAAGTATGCTAAATGAAAACAAATTTCTCATTAGTAAACAAAAAGTTACGTTGAAGTTAACTGCCTTGAAGTTAACTGGCTGCTTAGCAATTCTCAATAACTTGCACTTCTAACTCTTTCAACTTACTTCATGGTCACTGCCTCACTCAAATTTCTAGTATGCTGTTTCTCTTGTTCTCCTCCTCCATCCTCAGCCCTTCAAGCTTGACTAACTTGCAGGTTCAGTTAGCCATTAGGCAGGTTAATGAAATGTCAGCATTCACTTCAAGAGGGCTAGAATGCAAGAGCAGGGATGTACTGCTCAGGCTGTATAAGACTCTGGTCAGTTTTAAACACCAGATCTTAGGAAGGATTTGCTGGCCTTGGAGAGAATCCAAAGGAGGTTTACAAGAATGATCCCAGGGATAAAGGGCTTATCAGGACACTAAGTCTGTATTTGACAGAATTTAGAAGGATGAGGTGGGAATCTCATTGAAACTTGGAAAATACTGAGAGGCCTGGATACAGTGGACGTGGAAAAGATGTTTCCAATAGTAGAAGAGACTAGAACTTGAAGCACAGCCTCAGAATGAAGGGACAATCCTTTAAAATTGAGATGACAAGGAATTTCTTCTCTAGAAGGTGGTAAACCTGTGGAACTCATTGTCACAGAAAGCTGTGGAGGTCAAGTCATTGTTTATATTTAAGACAGATATAGGTAGGTAGTTGATTAGTAAGTGGATCCAAGGATATGGGGAGAAGGCAGGAGAATGGGGTCGAGAAACATACCAGCGATGATCAACTGGTGGAGCAGACTCAACAGGCCAAATGGCCTAATTCTGCTCCTATATCTTCTGGTCTTATGTCACCTCTCCTGCTCCCCAATCCTCCCACTCGCCAATATCTCTCCCTTACCCTCCCACTCAACATCTCCCTCTGCCAATGCCTTTCCTGAATCTCTGGGCTTGGAAGAGGGACTGGGAGAGATTGGGAAAGAGTAAGAAACAAGAGAAATTGCAAGTGGCTGGAAGGGAGCAGGACAGTCAGCAAGTGGGACAGAGAGAATTAAAGAGAGGTAATGTATGGAAGATTAGGAACGGAAGCAGAAAGCAGTAGTTTCTTTAAAAACTGAATCAGTGCTTTGGCTAAAATTAAAATGTGGCAAAACTTTTGGAGAAGGTCTCTATTTTAAGAACTGTGCAAAAATAAGAATGCATCATTTATTTTCGTTTTTTTCTTCTTTTTAAGAAGGCACTATTAAGAAATACCTTAAACAGGAAACACCTGCAATATCTTTCTTTTAATTAGATGCATTAGCTAAAGCCTTAATTTATGTCATCATTTTTAAAAAAATTCCCTGAAGCCAATTAAAGTTGTCTGTAGAACCAGGTCTAAATAATTTTGGTTTTCCCAGTTTAAATTCTGTCTGTAAATATCCATTCTATTTTTGATGAAATAACAGAATGACAACTTCATTGCTTTTCATCTCTAGCCTCTCCCCTCTTTTTTTTTGCAAAAGTATACTTTATTCATAAAATATCTACAAACTTGTCAATTTGTACTTTACAGAAAATGCCATGTTTCTCAACTGAGCATTTTGCGTGCTTCTTTTATTCATTGTTGGGATGAGGGCATTGCTAGCTGATCCAGCACTTCTGCCTGTCCCTAGCTACATGTAAGACTGGTGAACTGCCTTCTTGAACTGATGCATCTATGTGCAATAAATAGAGCCCATAGTGCCATTAGGGAGAGTGTTCCTAGATTTTGAACCAGTGACACTGCAGGAACAACAATATATTTCCAAGTCAAGATAGTGAGTGGCTTGGAAGGAAACTTGCAGGTGATGTTGTCCCCATGTGTCTGCTGCCATTCTCGTGGCTGTAGGTTTTGAAGGTGCTGTCTAAGGAGATTGGTGAATTTCTGCATCCTGTAGACAGTACACACTGCTGCTACTGAGCTTCAGTGGTGGAAGGAGTGAATGTTTTTAGATGTGGTGCCAATCAAGCAACTTGCTTTGTCCTGGAAGGTGTCAAGCTTCTTGAGTGATATTGAAGCTGCAGTCATCCAGACGAGTGGGGAGTATTCCATCACACTCCTGATTTATGGCTTAAATGATTGTAGGAAGGCTTTGGAGAGACACAGGTGAGTTTCTAGGTGAATAATTCCTTTGGTTTACACCCTCTGACCTATTCTTGTAGCCACAATATTTTTATGGCCAGTCCAGTTGAGTTTTTCTTTAATGGTAACCCTGAGGATGTTGGTATTGGAGCTTCCGTGATGGTAGCACGATTGAACGTCAAAGGTGGATCATTAGATTGTCTCTTATTGGTGATGATCATTGTCTGGTATTTGTATGTTGTGAATGTTACTTGTCAGTTGTCAATCTAAACCTAGATATTGCCCAGGTGTTGCTGAATTTGGACATGGATTGCTTTAGTATTTGAGGAGTCATAAATGTTTTTGAACACTGTGCAATTGTCAGCAAACAACCCCACTTTTGACCTTATGATAGAGGAACAGTCATCAATGAAACTAACGAAGATGTTTGGCCTAGGACACTATTGCCTAGAACTAGTTCCCCAAGGAACTCCTTGAGATATATCCTAGTGCTGAGATGATTGTCCCTCAACAACTACCACCACCTTCCTTTGTTTTCAGTATGACATCAACCAGTGGAGAGTTTTCTTCCTGATCCCCATTGACTCCAATTTTCTAGGACTCCTTGATGCCGCACTTGGTAAAATGTGGCCTTGATGTCCAAGGCTGGCACTTTCATCTGCCCTCTGGAATTTAGCTCTTTTGTCCATACGTGAACCAAGATTGTAATAAGGTCAGGAGTTGTGTGGCCTTGGCGGAAGCCAAGCTGGGCGACGCTGAGCAGGTGCTGCTTGATAGCACAGTTGATGACACCTTTCATCACTTTACCAATGATCAAGATAGATTGATGGGGCAGTAATTTGCTAGGCTGGAAATGTCCTTTTTGTTTACAGAAGTAATTTGGGCAATTTTTCACATTGTCAGGTAGATGCCAGTGTTTAAGCTGTACTGGAAATACTTGGCTAGAATTGCGGCAAGTTCAGGAGCACAAATCTTTAGGACTGTTGCTGGAATGTTGTCAGGGCACATAGCATTTTCAGTAGTCAGTGTGCACGGCTGTTTCTTCATATCATGCAGAGTGAATAAAATTGGCTGAAAACTGTAATGCTAGGGATCTCTGGAGGAGACCAAGATGGGTCGTCTACTCAGCACTTCTGACCGAAGGTTATTGCGAATGTTTCAGCCTTAACCTTTGCACAGATTTGCTGAGTACCTCAAACATTGAGGAAAGGGATATATGTGTAGTTTCCTGCGGTTGTCCATCTCTGTTTATAACTGGATGAGGCAGGATTTCGATCTGATCCATTGGTTTAGGAATCACATGTCAATCACTTATTGCTTATGCTGTTTGGCACGCAAGTAGTCCTGTTTTGGAGTTTAACCAGGTTAACCCCACGGTTGTAAGTATGCCTGGTGCAGTTCTTGGCATGCTGTCCTGCATTCTTCACTGAACCAGGGTTGATCCCCCAGCTTGATGGTAATGTAGAGTGAGAGATATGTCAGACCATGAGGTTAGGGATTGTGTTCGAGTTCAACAGCTGCCTCAATCCAAATACAAATTGTAATATTAATTCATTGTAACAAGAACTGTACGCATCCTCTTACAAGCATATATCCTGAGGAGTTCTATACGTTAGCAGCCCTTCAGTATACTATGTCAGAAACTGTATAAGCGGTGGCCTTTCCTCACTGTCTTTGGGGTGGCTGCTCCAAGCTTTAGTGCAGCATGGACAGGGTGAATAGAAACCATCTATTGCCCTTAGTTTAAGGGTCAATAACAAGGCAGCATAATTTTAAAGTGAAAGGTGGGCGATTTAGAGGGGATTTGAAGAAAAATGCTTTCACCTAGAGAATAGTGAGTGTCTGGAATGCATTACCTGAGAGGGTGGTTGAGGCAGGAAACCTCACACCCTTTAAAAATAACTTGGATGAGCACTTGAACTGTCAAAACATAAGGCTATGGGCCTGGTTCGGGGAACTGGGACTAGTGTAGGCATTAGTATATGTTTTTGGTAGTACAGATTTGAAGAGATGCGGGCCTCTTATGATTCTATTGTTCACTCCATGAAAAGTCCTAGACCAAAACAGAAATTGTTGGAGAAACTCTGCAGGTCTGGCAGCATTTGTAGAGAGAAAACAGTTAACATTTCGTGTCCTGTTACCATTCCAGCAATTTCTGTTTCTGTTTCCAATCTTCAGCATCCGCAGATCTTTGTTTTACATAATGTGCTAGTCTTCAGCATTGGATTGAGGACAACTGTTTACACTGGAAGACCAATAAGTTCAGGTCAGACCAAACAGTGCCATTCACCAAATGGATGGTCCTCCAGTCGGAGTTGATGTTTGTCCCAGCGTGCATCCATGGAAACAGCCCCTACAGCACAGATTCATGCATCACGGTACCGCTCAGGCCAAATCTTGACAAGAAAACAGGACATTTCTCTCCAGATTTTCTTTTCAAAGGCACTTTCAGAAGGAGATGAATGACAGTTTCTTCACCACGGCAGCTCTCTCCAGGGCATTGTACAGTGACGCAGAAAGCCCAGGCGTGCATGAACAATTTGACAGGAAGTGTCCATCTCGTCACCAAACAAGCTACACCTTAGTGCTTGTTTGAAAGTTCTGATGATGATGCATGCTGCCAAATGGCATTGACAGCCTGCTCCTGGAACTACCTTACAGGATTGACTGTCTAAGTTTTCTGCAGGACCTCAAAGGTATTTTAAACAGAACATGCCTGAAATATTTCTGATAAAAGTTCTTGCCCTGTATAAATATTTTCATGCTTCAACTACTTGGCGCATTCCACTGCAAGGTGGTCAAACCTATCCTTCACAAAACTATACTTTTGTAGGGAATAACACAAGCTTAGATAAAATACATTCAGGTTATGGTGCATAACTTGCTTTGCCATTCTGCATTCTCATTTTAAGGGAATTTAGCACTTTAAAATATGAAATTCTTTTGTCCATGAATTTTAACGAAAGCTATATAATGTACTCCAACTGAAAATAAGAACTGTTTTCAAAAATAAATTTGAAAGCAAACACAAGAAACATTCAAAAGTAACATGAGATCATTGAAAGGAACTTTCAACAAATCAAAACTCAGTGATTTTATCCTCTTATTCTTCTAATATTTGGTGACAGAAAATCATGGATATGAGGCAGAAACTGTCCACAGGAAATTGGGAAAATCTACTAATGGGTAAACTAATTGATGAACAGTGGAAAATGTTTAAAGAAGCATTTAACACAATACAAAACCAGTTTGTACCCCTGAGAAGGAAAAGCTCCACTTCACAGAAATTAACAGTCATGGACAACTAAAAAGATAATGGACAGCATAAAACTAAAAGAAAGGGCTTACAAAATGCAGAAGAAAACACAGACATTGCTGCACAGGAAAGATATAAAGATCAGGAAAGATACAAAGATCAGCAACGGGCCACAAAGCAGTTTATCAGAGGGGCTAAAAAAGGGGTGATGAGAGAAAACTTGCCAGAGACATCAAAATGAAGAAGAAAAATGTTACATAAAGGGAAAGCAGGCGGTCAGGAGCAATGTTGGTCCACTAAAGACCGAAAGTGGCGATATTGTCAATGACTATGGGGTAATGGCAGACATATTAAATAATTACTTTTCCTCAGTATTTACAGGAGTAAAGTAGCTTACTGGAAGTGCTGAGGAAACTAACAGTGGATCAGGGTCAGGGACTGAATAAATGTAACGGAAGTAAAACATTGGTAATGGGGAAATTAATGGAACTAAGAGTGGGACCTGATGGTTTTCATTCAAAGGTGTAAAGGGAGCACATTGTAGATACACTAACTATAATCTTTCAGCGCTCCTGAGATACAGGAGTCATGCCCCTAGATTGGAAATTTGCACTTGTCACCCTGCATTTTAAGAAGGGCAAAAGAGGAGAACCAGGGAATTATAGAGCAGTTAGCCTAACGTCTGTAGTGGGATAATTGTTAGAGTGTATAATCAAGGATGAGGTATTTGAACACCTTGAAATTTTCAGTTAATCAAGGAGAAACAGCATGGAATCAAGACAGGTAGGTTGTGCCCAACGGACCTCATTGAATCTTTTGAAAGGGTGACTAAGGTCATAAGGGAACATCTATGGAAGTTGTTTATATGCACTTCCAGAAGGCATCTGATAAAGTCCCACATGAGAGACTGTTAACAAAGGTAGAAGCCCAAGAACTGATGGAAAATTGCTGATCTGGCTGGGAAATTGGTTGAGTGACAGGCAACAGAAAATAGGGAAATGAGTAGGTACTCAAATTGGCAGGATGTGACCTATGGTGTCTCACAAGGATCATCATCCTGTGTTAGGACTTCAATTATACACAATATTCATTAACAACTTGGGCAATAGCAATGGAAAGTCCAAATTTGCTGATGACACAGATACATGACATTGCAGACAACGTAGATGATTGCAAAGATATATCAATAGACTAAGTGAATGGTCAAAACTGTGGCAGCTGGAGGTCAAATGTAAGCAAGTTGTGAGGTTATCTATTTGGAACTAAAAATGGATAGACCAGGGTACTTTCTTGACGGTATGAAGTTAAAAACAGAGGGTGTCCAAACAGAGTTCGGGCTTTAGGTGCGTACATCTTTACAACGTCACAAACAGGTGCAGGAATTAACAAGAAAGCTAATGGAATGCTGGCCTTTATATCTAGAGGATTGGACTACAAGGATGCAGAAGTTATGCTGCAGTTATTCAAAACCCTGATTAGAGCCCACTCAGAGTACTATGAGCAGATCTGGGTATTACACATTGGGAAGCATATATTGGCCTTGGAGGGAGTACAATGTAGATTTATAAGAATGATACCTGAACTTCAGGGATTAAGTTATGAGAAGAGATTATAAAGTTAGGTCTGTTTTCTCTCAAATTTAGATGGTTAAGCGTGATCTGATCAAAGTCAAAGAATTAGGGCCAGACCATTCAGGAGAGACATTGGGAAACACTTCTATAACTCAAAGTACGGTAGGTGTTTAGAACTTTCTTTCACAAATGGAAGTGGATGCTGGATCAGTTGTTAATTTTAAATCTGAGATAGATTTTTTTTATCAAGCAAAGGTATTAAGGGATATGAGGCAAAGGCAGGTATTTAGTGTTAGGCTACAGATCAGCCATGATCTCATTGAATGGTGGTCTAGCCTCAAGGAGCTTTATGGCCTATTGTTGTTCCTATGTTCCTATAACAAAAATCAATAATCTAGTTGAAATAATTAACCCATTAATGAGTTTAAGTCCATTGCAGATTGTATGCTTCATTAATTTTGTAAAAGCATTAATTACTCAGTGTAACCAATCAATTGATGGTTTAATTAATAGGTTTGATCTTACCTGTTGAGTAATTTCTATGAATGTAGGATGTTGGATATGGACTGGCAAGGTGCCTACGCCTTGAGGGATAGCGTTCACAGCTACGGTACCCATGGGCACCAGGCAGTGGTAAAGCAGCACAGTATTGATAGCTTGGATTTGTCGGTGTACAAATGGCCTCAGCATTGGGAATCAACCAGCTGCTTACTGGAAAGAAGAAAAAATAGTTCTAGTAAAATCAGTGAAAATAATATTTCAGTAGCTATGTTCTTAATTGTTTTACATCAACTATACTGTCTGCACTGTATTTCCAATAGCTAACCCAAAAGCAACTTCTTAAATTCTAAAGTATTGGTATTTAAGTCTGTCTTAAACTTTAATATTTAACTTGCAATAAAATGTGTGTTAGGGTAAGAAGGTTGACGATTTCAGCATTTGAAAGTAATGCAATTTGGAAAACGGACAAAAAAAGTTGTGAAAATGAGAATCTATTATTGCAAAATTTCCCACTTAGATTCTTCTAATCGCAAAGTAGTTGCTAATATCAATGAGGAATATAGGTACTTACAATGACTTATCAAAGAAATTGCCAGAGCTCAGGCAATGATGTCAAATTGTGCTCTGTCCCCAAGTACTCAATTTGAAAAAAAGATGGAAAAGCACTATTCAATTTGGATATATGTTTTTTAAAAAGTGGAATTATGCAGTGCCTACAGACCTGTAAAACATAGCTTCATCCATAAAATTATGAATTATTTCAAATATATCAGTGAAATAATTAGATGTAGTATCCAGGTTGTGCAGTACATTTCCATATGGTATTGAGAACATAAAAAATTGAATGAAAATGATATAGATGTTGAATCTGTTTCTTGCTACATATAAGATTTTGGCAAATTAATAAAACAAGAATCAGATTTCCAAATATTACCAGGGCAAAATAAGTAAGTTTGTTTTTAGAAGTAAAAAAAAAGTGAAATCACCACCAATAGTGGTGCAAACATGAAAGATGTATAGGCTCTTCATTTTAATTATTCCAAATTTACTTACCAACACCCAGTTCACTTCCTCCCCGCAATTCATCAAGATTAATATAAAACTATCACCCTCATAGCTCCAATGATCTAATCTTGTTACCAAACTCAATGATCATTATCACACCAATATTTTACATACTAGCATGCCTGCATTGGAAGTTTAGTACTGCACTTACTATGAGAGTAACTTATGTGCTGATTTTCAGAAAGATCATCTGTGCAATCCTTATAACTGGCTCTGTAAGAGTTCAAATAAAGATATGGAATTATAGATCTTGGAACATCTTTGTTGCTTAAATGTTCCGTCATTCAATTTAAAAATATATAAATCCTGCCTTTCTACATCCCAAAAGAGAGGACCTCTTGTTGGCAAGTGCATCCCCCTGAGCCACTGAAAATCATGTATTTGAGCTTCACTTTCTGCTATGGAGCAGGTTACCAATATAAACAGGTATTCTTGGTGTCAGACTGGATGCCCTTTTTCCTAAATATGTAAGTTGGTCTCAATATTGATTATAAAGTTCCATTTAAAAAAAAACGTAATACGCATTATTATATATCTTTTGACCAGTGACCGTCTAGAAGGTCAGTGGCAGAGGTGCATGGGAGGACAATCAGCTGCAAGTTCCCATTCAAACCATGCAGCAGCCTGACTTGTAACTGTACTGTGTTTCTTCACTGTCACTGGGCCAAAATCCTGGAATTACCTTCCAACCAGCACTGTGGGTGTACTACATCAATATGGACTGCAGTGGTTCAAGAAGGCAATTCAACACTCACTTCGGGGATTAGGAATGGTAAGAAAATAATAAATACACACCTTTGCAGTGAAAGGCTGTTATTTATCTCTTATTTGCCGAACACAGTTTTGAGCATTGTTGCAATTTGATCTGTACAAAATTTGTAAGATGTTAATTCCTTTGGGAATTCCAACTTTTCAAGATTTACAGAAGGGAGATTAATTCATTGAGGTTTAAAGATGGGTAGGTTTGAATATACCACAGGTGCCATGTACCCACCCATCCTTAAACCAGAATGTATAATTATAGAGGTAGTAGGAACTGCAGATGCTGGAGAATCTGAGATAACAAGGTGTAGAGCTGGATGAACACAGCAGGCCAAGCAGCATCATAGGAGCAGGAAGGCTGACGTTTCGGGCCTAG
>NC_063342.1:25626878-25644855 GCF_021869965.1 Rhincodon typus
AAGGGGGAGGGGAAGGGGGTTTTGAAATAAATAGGGAGAGAGTGGGAGGCGGATAGAAGAGGGATAGAGGAGAGGATAGGTGGAGAGGAAACAAACAGGTCGAAGAGGCGGGGATGGGGCCAGGAAAGGTGAGTGTAGGTAGGGAGTTAGGAAGGGGATAGGTCAGTCCAGGGAGGACGGACAGGTCAAGGGGGCGGGATGAGGTTGGTCGGTAGGAGATGGAGGTGCGGCTTGGGGTGGGAGGAGGGGATAGGTGGGAGGAAGAACAGGTTAGGGAGGCAGGGACGAGTTGGACTGGTTTTGGGATGCGGTGGGGGGAGGGGAGATTTTGAAACTTGTGAAATCCACATTGATACCATTGGGCTGCAGGGTTCCCAAGCGGAATATGAGTTGCTGTTCCTGCAACCTTCGGGTGGCATCGTTGTGGCACTGCAGGAGGCCCAGGATGGACATGTCGTCTGAGGAATGGGAGGGGGAGTTGAAATGGTTCGCGACTGGGAGGTGCAGTTGTTTGTTGCGAACCGAGCGTAAGTGTTCTGCAAAGCGGTCCCCGAGTCTCCGCTTGGTTTCCCCGATGTAGAGGAAGCCACACCGGGTACAGAGGATGCAGTATACCACATTGGCAGATGTGCAGGTGAACATCTGCTTGATGTGGAAAGTCTTCTTGGGGCCTGGGATGGGGGTGAGGGAGGAGGTATGGGGGCAGGTGTAGCACTTCCTGCGGTTGCAGGGAAAAGTGCCGGGTGTGGTGGAGCTGGAGGGGAGTGTGGAGCGGACAAGGGAGTCACGGAACTGCCCACCTCCACACTCATGCTCCTCATGCAATCCATTATGGCTTGCAATTTCTCTTGCAAACCCATCCCCAGGCAAAGGACATATGGCTTAGGTGTGCATTTTAAGAGGTGTAAAGTGCACTGTCAGGTTTTACTGAATCCATGTCACTCTTCTTCCCTCCTCTAAGGACATTTACACATTCTTCTACCCCTTCTCGAAAGAAGGTAACAAATGTTGTGGAAGAAAATGTAATTCTCTACTACTTTATTCTGTGTGTAAACTGGTGAAAACACAATACTGGTTTTGCTTGCATTTTATGATTTTCATTTATTGAAACTAACTTGTATGATGCAATAATCATGACTGAGGAGGCTGCTTCTGAGATCTTGCAAAATAGAAATGGCTTCGTAGCTCAAAATAAGATGGTGTTAAGATGGAGTCGGTACTATTCTTAACAAGGTGGTGATGCCACAATCCTATATGATTCAGAGACGTGGATACCTGAAAGCAACTGCCACATATGTGGCAGAGTCTGCAGATCATGCAATGGACTTAGCATCCATCTCCGAATCCACCGAGCTAGAATGGAAGCAAGTTATCCATGACCCTGAAGGACTGCATTGGAAGCCTAAGAAGAGAGTAGCCAAACCCTCCTTTGCCTCAAGAATCCTTGGAGAGGCTGGTTGCAATCAACAGATGTGCAGTTTCTCTTAAAAGAAACAATCTAATCAGTGCTTTCTTTTGTTTGTGCTCCCACTACTGGACTTTTCTTTAGGATGCCTAGGATCTACCTAGGAACAGCCTGTGAAGCACCACAGAGGAGGTTGAGGTGTAAGGTCAAGTCCAGTCTAGAGTTCAAAGTCCTCATGACTTCATTCACAGCATTCAGTAGAAACTATGATTTGAGGTCTCAAACTTGGGCCCTCCTCTGTGATGGCAATGAAATGCCATATTCTCCAAGTAGCTTTGTAATCATTGTCATGGAGATATCAGGTATTGTACTACAGCAGAGTGTTCTGTGTATTTTCAAGTTTTGTTTGGAAGGCCTTTTACCTATTCAATAATTTCCTCCCAAAGGCAGGTCCTGTGTGTATCAATTGCTAGGCTGTACACTTGGAGCTGATCTCACAGGCAGCTAATTCCTGTTTGTGTGCTATCACCTTGGCTTGTCTCTTTTTGCTTATGCTGACTGTTTCACCCACTGGCCCCTCATTAACCTCATTGACCAACAAGACATCTGAATCAATGATGGCACCTGCACTAAGCAAAGCATGTGACGTGGTACTGTGTGAAGAGAACAACTTGTACCTTAGCTTAGTACACCAGTATTACAAAACAAAAATTGTAATGGCAGAAATCAAAAATAATTCTTTCCAAAAGAAGTGAGATGCCAATATTTATTATGTGGTACTCTGCTGATGCACAAGATGTACCTCTGTTGCATTATTAATTTAGTAAGACCATAAATTAAAATGTTAATTAAAACCAAGAACTGCAAATGCTGGAAATCTGCAACAAAACAGAAATTGCTGGAGAAACTCAGCAGATCTGGCAGCATCTATAGAGAGAAAGCAGAGGCAACATTTCAGGTTCAGTCATTCTTCCATGTCCTTACCCCACATACCAGGCCTTGACATCACATGGTCTGCTATTACACACAACTCATTGTCGGCCATTATTGGCTATTCATTCTCCTAGGCTAACCGTTATCCTTTGTCTGTCCAACTGTTCTTATGTCTTTTTGAGTTCTATCTCCACCTATCATTTACTCCTTACCCCATCCTCCCACACTATCTTCTGCATAAAAAAAGGATTTGTAGGTTGATGGAGAGAGACATTTTCCATTGGTAGATGATTGTATAGGATATGGGACTTAGCCTTTAATTTTGAATTAGACCAATCAGAAGAGAAACTTGAAAACTTGTCTCCAAGCAAGGAATTGTAGAAATGTGAAACACTCAGAAAATTGTAGGTGTTGGTTCAATTAACAGTTGAAGTTTACAAATATAGCTATCTTACATGGCAAAGAATATCAAAGAATATAGTGTATGAGCAAATGGCTGGAGTTAGGCTATAGATCAGGTACAATCTCACTGAGTGGCAGAACAGTTTGAGGTACTGAACCAGCTGTTTATATTCCTACGTAAGACTAATGTCTGTCGATTGTTTGTTGAGGGGTGCGTCCTGACTATATGCTGAAGGATATCAGGCTCAAAGTCAATTCTTTCTTACTGTTATTGCATAGGCATAAAATAGTGCAATTTGTGAACTACTGAAAGGGTCCTCTGGTGCATGACAATGGGTTTGTGTTCATCAAGGGAAGGAGTATGAGTTGCTTGAATAGACCAAGGCAAGTGGACTTGCATGTTCTTCTTCAGCTTTTTTTCTCTTTTCATGCTTTTTTTTCATTGAAAGAAAACAACACATTAGCAATGGGTCGAGAAAGAACAGGGAGCAGAAACAAAAAGTTATTTACTGGGAGGTTTGGTGAGCTCCAGTAACAAGTAATGGAAAAGTAGTAAGTAACAGGTCATGATGAGCATATAACCAAAGTCTGCCCTCCCATTTTTCCCAAATTAATTTTGTACCATTGTAGGTCCTCTTCAAAACAAAGTCAAAGCAGAGACTTGATATTAGGTGACCCAGACTCTATAATCTGTGTATTGCTCATATTATCAACTGTCTTTGGAAAAATAATGCACTCGGATGCTTGACCCAACATGTATTAAATTGCTTGATGGTAAACCATCAATTCCTTAAGGGAACACATTTTTCGATATATTTTGTGGATAGCAGATTTAAAGTAAGCAAAGTCATGTGTTCTTAATGCTTGAAACAACCAATTACTAAATGAATATCCTATTGTTGGGATATTGAAATGGGCTCTCAAGATCAAATGTTAACAGCAAAGGGAGGATATGTGCTGAATGGCAGCAGGATAGCTAAAAATGACCTCCCCAGTTATGTAAACACGACTATACTAGTAATATCTCTTTGAGTCCAAGAACTGCTTAATTATTCCTGGTCAGCTGTGGTCCTGGTTCTCTCTTGATGATTTTAGGCATTGACCTGTACAAAAAAAGTAAATTTATGATGTTAGGAAGTTGCACAATAGATGGGAGACTGGTCTTGAGTCCTAAGCACTTCCCACAACTTTACAAAGCAATTTGGAGATGCCGCTTTTGTGATTAAACTCTCAAAACTCTGTACATGAAATATTGATCCCAAATAGCAATGTAAAATTTAATTTCTGAGGAACAAAAAAGTGCCGAGAAAAGGAACCAACATTGTGTGCAAGTTTGGCAGGTCATTTCTCCGAGTGTACACTCACAGATAGTTGTACTGGGACTATGTCTTATCAAAAGGGAATAGCAACAGATGCAAAAGTACATTCATTTCAATAAGATGACACATTACCGCTTTCAAACCCAAATTGCTTTTGGCGGCAAATGTTGGCTTTCCAGTGACATTCACATCCCATAAATGAATTAAAAAATCACTTACATTGGTACCTCTTCTAATGCCAGTGAATGTCTTTTTATTTGCTCCCAACTGGGTTTGTACAGTTTAATTTTTTTTAACTCAGGACTACAGTATTGCCAGTTGTTTTAATTCTGTGATGTTCTATAATCTGTTGGAATGTCACCAGTAAACAAACTGCAACCTGTAGTATCTCATAATAGCCAAGTATTTTCTTATGCACCCTGTCAATTAGGGGATGTAAATAAAGTTAGAATAATAGTGGCTTCCCACATATTATTACTCTGTGCAATACACAACAAAATACATTCTAAAATTATTTTAAATGCATCATTAGAAAGACAAAAGAGATACCAAGTAACAACAAATCCGTAAAAAGGGACATTACATGTTTTTATCGCAAACGGTTGACAAACCTTTCTTTGGCATCCAGGAATGCTTTTGCAAAAGGATTGTTCTTGATCTTCAGAGCTGTAACCTTAAGACAAAACACATAAAACCCAAAATGCAAGCTGCTCTGTAGATAGCTAATTATTAAAAAAAAGTCTCAATAGACAGCTTAAGGCAACTAACTAAGATGCACGCTATCTATTTTCCCGCTGTTTACAACCAATACACAAAGTGAGAAGATTTTCATTTGTATACAGTCCTCTGCCTCCCAGTTTATATAATATTCATAATATTCGTCACCTTCTAACAGCTAATTCACACAAGCACTCTTACTCCTAAACCCTCTTGAATTCATTGAATTATTGACGGAATTGGGACGCCGACAAAGTTTACTCAGTTCCCTTGACTTGCTGTCTATTGTTCCTTTTGGCTACAGCTTCACTCTGCAATCAGGGTCTCTTTCAGAGGTAGTAAGGCCAGAAAAATTCATTTGTATCCAGAGTCCAGTCCAAAACTAATGCCATCAGTGCTGAAAAGAAAGAGGCATAGCATACAGAAAACATGCCATCTTCCAGATTTTCAAAATGAAACTCGAGAAAATCCACAAGGTTCTGAATTGAGGCTCAGATTGTAAACTATCAGCATGTTTGTAAGAGGAAGACCCTACAAATGGGTAGAGTTGCCACAAACAACAGTGTTGCAGCAACACAAATACACTTAAATTCACAGGATGCAGAATCACAGAATTGTTATTGTGCAGAAGGAAGCTATTCAGTCCAGCATGTCTGCACTGACTAAGTTAAAGGCTTTAACTTATTGCCAATCTCCTGTCTTTTTCCCACAGCCCTGCATTGTTTCTGTTTAAACAATCATCTAATGAACTCTTGAATGCCTCAATTGAACCTACCTCCACCAGACTTCTAGGCAGTGCATTCCATACCCTAGCTACTCACTGTCTGAAAAGATTTTTCTCACCTTCTCACCTTGCTGCTTTTGCAAATCACTTTAAAACTGTTCCCTCTGATTCTTGATCTATTCATGATTGGGAACTGTATCTCCCTATCTACTCTTTCTGAACTGCTCATGATTTTGAAAACTTCTATCAAATTTCCTCTTAGAACACTCCTTTCCAAGGAAAACCGTCCTAACTTCTCAAGTCTTTCCTCATAACTGACATGTCTCAATCCCGTAAACATTCACAAATTTCTTCTTACTCTTTCCAATCCAATTACATCTTTTCCATTATCTAGTACTTATACTGTGCACAGGACTCCAAGTGTGGTCTACCCTCACTGCTCTTGTACTCTATGCCCCTATTAATGAAGCCTAGAATACTGCATGCTTTATTAACAGCTCTCTCTACCTGTTCTTCCATGTTTAATCATTTATGTACATATACAGCTAGCTCCTCTGCTCCTGAATGTTCTTTAAAATAATACCCTTTATGTTATACTGTCTCTCTATGTTCTTTGTACCAAAATAAATCACCTCACATTTCTCCACATTGAGCTTCATTTGTCAAATGTTCACCTTTCCACTAATTCATGTCCTTTCAGAATTCTACATTATCCTCTTCACAATATACAATGCTCTCAAGTTTTGCCTTAGCTACAAACTTTGATATTGTCACCTGCTCATCGAGGTCTAGATCATGTATATGTATCAGGTAAATCAAGGGTCCCAGTACCAACATCTCAGGAACTCCCTTACAAACCTTCTTGTAGCCCAAAAAAATCCATTAATCATTACTCTGTTTCCTATCACTCAGCCAATTTTGTATTTATATTTCTACTGTTCCCTTTATCCATGACCAATAGTTTCCCTCACACATCTTCAAACACCTTTTGGCACTCTGTGTATACATCATTAACAGCTTTGACTTCATCAAACCTTTCCGTTCTGTCTTCAAAATAATTCCAGCAAGTCAGACTCAATTTTACCTCAACAAATCTATGTCGACACTTCTAAACCAACATTTTCCATGTGACTGTTAATTTTATCCCCAAAAAATTGTTTCTAGAAGTTTCCTGCTCACCAAAATTAAATTGACTGGTCTGTAATTGCCAATCTGAAGTTCTGAGGAAGGTTCACTGGACTGAAACATTAATTCTGCTTTGTCTCCACAGAAGCTGCCAGACCTGCTGAATTTCTCCAGTGGTTTCTATTTTTGTTTCAAATTTAAAGCATCTGCACTTCTTTATTTTAGTTTACTTCCCTTGTATCCTTTTAGTGACTTAGTTTCTTCTTCTGTCCTCGTAGTCTGGACAGCATCTGCCTTGTAGGCAAAGATAGATGCAAAGTATTCATTTTAATATATCAGCCATGCCTCTTGCCTCCAAGTGTAAATCCTTTTTTCCTTCCCTAATCACCGTACTGCCCCTTTTCTTAGTTATGCGCTCATGATTGCCTTTATGTTAGTTCTCAGTGTTTTTCTCAGAATCTTCTTTTGCTTTTTGTACTTGTTTTTTCACTTCCCTTCTGATACTTCTGTGATCAGTTTGGTTTTCACCTGCCATAACACACTTTTTCTACTTTAACTTAATTTTTATCTCCTTTGTCATCCAGGGAGCTCTGGATTTGTTTGTCCTAACTATCCCATCAGAGAGAATATACCCTGACTGCGCCCAAACAATCTCCTCTTTGAAGGTAGTCATTGTTCCATTACTGATTTTCCTGCCAACCTTTAGCTCCAATCTATTTAGCTTGGCTCCATTCTTGCACCATCAAAGTAATCTCTGCACCAGTTCATTATTCTTGCTCTGGATCAACCAATTTCATTTTACAACTTCATCTTAAATGCTATGATACAAAGATCACTACCCCCAAAATGTTTCCCTACTGTCATTTAATCCACTTAGCCCACCTCATTTCAAGGACATAGTAGCGCCTCCTTTCTTGTTGGACTAGACAAACATAGTTGGACACATTTAGACTTTATTATTTTCTCCCTTCTGCCAATTAATTACTATTCTCTCTTTCAGTTCTCAGCTCCTTTTTGTCAGAAACTGCTGCTCACTTATCTTTTTTCACATCCTGCAACCACATCATTGCAAACTTAGCAGCCTCACTTCTACACTGATTGCTAATATTCATACCTCCCACTGTCCCAAATCAAAAATCAAGGCAAAAACAAATGAAGCTGAAAATATACAGCCAGATTTTCTGAGAAGTTGCAATCTCACAAAGATTCTTTCTTTTCGCAATGAAAGAGCTCAGCATTTCGGCTAGGAGATTCCAGTCGGAGGTCCTTCAAAAATTAGGAGCTGTGTTTCCATTCTAACAGATCCCTCATTGTCTGTTCTAAACATGGGAAAGCAAACTACACCCCTTTTTTCACAGAATTCAGTGGCAATATTCTGAAATTTAAATGCCCAACATTATAGACAGCCACTTTAACAACTGCTGTGAAATGTTAAGTGCATAAGATATGTATAGGTTAGGGTGCCAAGTAGGTGGGGAAGGGGAAACAGTACCAGGTGGATAGGGTGCCAAGTAGGTAGCGGGTAGGGTGCAAGTTGGTAAGGTGTAGCATGTCAGTGGGTACGGTGCCAGTCGAGTGGAACACCAGGGTGCAAAGTGGCAAAGGATCAAGTACATGATGAAGTGTGTAGGATTCCTGAGGGTGTCTGGAAGATATCACGCCTGGAAGGGATAAGGGTGGGTGGTGGTGATTCCTGGGACCGTGGGAAAGTTGTCAGGTCTCAGGTGTGCTGTGGGTGATGGTTGAGTTCAGCAGCAGGGACAGGAAGAGGTTTTGGATTCTGAGTGTGATGGAGAGTGGGTGTCAGATTTCAGTATAGAATCAAGTCAGATTTTGTGGGGTTTTAGGATTTGGTGGAGTGTAGTTCAAGCAGTAAGGTAAGCTGGGAGGTCAATTTAATAGTTACGCAGGAGTAAGTCTAGGTTAGTCTAAATTTCCTCTATTACCTATTTACTTAACCTTCCAAATTCTGCAATTAAAATGCATACTTTCATGAAGTTTCCAGTGTAGGGAAATTGTTCAGCGGAATCTCCAATTTCCTGGGCAAATCCTTTCAAGTCTATTAAAATGGGAACTCCACAGTATCCTCATGTGCAATTCTTATTTACAATTCAGAAACTATTATCTGGCCATCGGAAAATCTGGGTCTAAAGTAACATTTGGAATAAAGAAAACATCTGAGTTTCCTGTTGATCAGCTGGAAAGCAATTTGACTCGGAAGGAAGGAAATATTAGCTAGCACAAACACTGCTGCGAAGGTGTATTATCTCTTAAGAACCAGGATGTGGGAGAACAGGCACGAGGCTCAGTGTTATCACTGGTGAACGCCACATTGAGAACCTCAAACTGACAAATTCATCCACATACTTTTCATGATCTACATTCACTGCACTATGGAATAAAAAAAAGTAAGTGCTTACTCAGCATTCTCATCTTAAACCTTAAATGATCAATAATGAATGAATAGAAGTATCTACAACTACATCCCAATGTAAAAAAGACAATGTTTGAAAACATCCAACAATCGTACTTAAGGTATGTAGTGCACCAACATAATTATGAGAAGCTAAATATAAACCAATATTGTAACGATCTTTATACTGACCTCTTCATTCTGATATGCAGTCACTGCAATGAACTGAGTCTCCGGAAAAGAGTGATTTGAAATCATCCTGTGAGGACCCCCTACACGCACTATATGAATTTGAGGCTTGTACTTATGCAGAGAATTTAGAATTACCTGTAAAAACATGGCAAAACATTTCCTGGTAAACACCAATTTTGTAGCTAAGACAAAATTGTGGTGGAATGGCATTAATACACAATCGCACTAATGTTGCTGCTCAGAATCACAGAATTGTTAGGGAACAGAAGGAGGCCATTCAGCACATTGTGCCTATCTGCGCCAGTTCTATCACCTAGTCCCAATCTCTTGCCTTTTCCTCATGTTCCAGCACACTATTACTATACAAATAATTATCCAACGTTCTCTTGAATGTCTCAACTGAACATGCCTCCAGCATATTTCCAGGCAGTGCATTCCATACTCTAACTATTCACTGTGAAAAGGTTTTTTTCCTCACATCGCTTTGAAATTCCACACTGATCCCCTCACAGTCTACAACTCTTCCAAGTTTCATTTCATCTGCAAACTTTGAAATTGTCCTCTGTACACCAAGATCCAGATCAATAATATATCAGCAAAAGCAATATTGACGCCTGGGGAACTCCACTCCAAATTTTTCTCCAGCCTGAAAAATTTCTCTCTCTGTTTTCTAACACTTAGCTAATTTTATATCCATACATTATCTTTTACACTATGACCTATAACATTCCTCACAAATATTATGTGGCACTGTATCAAACACCATCTGGAAACCGAGATATACAACATCAATAGTGTTACTCTCCTGGATCCTTTCTGGTTCCTCTTCAAAAAAACTCCAGTAAGTGAGCTAAATGCAATCTCCTCATTAGAAATCTATGAGGACTCCTTCTAATAACACACTTTTTTTCAAATGATTACTAATTCTATCCTGAATGATTGTTCCAGTAATTTCCCCACCACTGATGTTAAACTGGCTGGTCTAAAATTGCTGGCCTTACCTTTACAACCTTTCTTGAACAAAGCCATAATATTTGCGATTCTCCAATCTTCTGGCACCATCGCCAAGTCTAAGGAAGACTGAAAGATTATGGCCAATGCCTCCACAATTTCTACCCTCCCCTTTCTTCAAAATATTTGGATGCATTTCAACCAATCCTGGCATTTTGTCAACTGTAAGTGCCAATAATATCTCCAAGAATTCTTTATAATTAATTTTGAACACTTCTAGTGATAAAGGTTCCTCCTCTGTCACCATGGCTTGGGCAGTATCCTCTTCTTTTATAAACACAGAATAAAGGATTCATTTAAAAACTCAGCCATGCCCCTACCTCTATTGTAACTTGCCTTTTTGGTCTCTGATTGCCCTACTCCTCTTTCTGTTCTCTTACTGCATATATGCCAATAGATTTTCTTTTAGTTTCTCTTTGCTTGTCTTATTTTCTTTTTCACCTCCCCCTAAATCTTTAGTATTCCTATTGATCATCAATTGTATTTTCTGCCTTACAACTATCATAAACTCACATTTTCTTTCTAATATTACTTTATATCTCCTTTGTTATCCAGGGAACTCTGGATTTATTTGTTCTACCCTTTCCATTAGAAAGAATATCCATCGAATCTACCTGAACTTTGCATTATTTAAAAGTGGCCAATTGTTCAATTACTATTTTTCTTGCCAAACTCTTATTCCAGTCAATTGTGTTCAGCTCTCTTCTTTCCCCATTAAAGTTTGCTTGCTACTAGCTGATTTTGCTTACACTGATTGTTACATGTCATTTTCAAAACCATCCAAAATCTTATGATACAATGATCATTGTCTTCTGAATGACACCGACACTTGATCCACTTGGCTCACTTCATTTCCAAGGTCCAGGTCCAACAATGCTTTTGATTTTTATGCCCCTATTTAAAAAGCCCGAGAACATGCTATTAACCACATTGTACAACCAAGTTTCTTTGCTCATGAACCCCCTTTATAATATACTCTTCATTTTACATTGCCTCTCTTCATTCTTCCAACCAAAATGAATCACTTCAAACCTCCTTGCATTAACTGTGTGAGTCCTGCCCTGGTGTCCCTTACCAAAATACAATACCTCACATTTGTCTGTATTAAACTCTATTTGCCACCCCTCAGCCCATTTGCCCATCTGATCAAGGTCCCGTTGTACTCTAAGATAACCGTCTTCGCTGCCCACTACACCACCTATTTTGATGTCATTCAGCCATTTAGATCAAATCACACAAAAAGCAAATGAGCACACTGAAGTAACAGCCAGAAACATAGTGCCAGTCAAGTTTGCTGGACAGTTAAGTGTGGTCAGTGGTAGGGTTAAAAGAAAGAAAATGCTATAACAGTGGACAGATCTCCCTTCATCAAAAAGCCTAAAAAAAACCTGAGCAATTGACAGATATGCACCCTGACATAAATAATCAGCTGCAGGAAAAATGTATGGGGCAACATTAAATCCTCTATTTCGCATTGAAAAGATTTTATTTAAAGCTGGGAGTTCAGGTATTTGCAGAACAATTTGTGAACAGACTATCTTGTCCTGCATTGGAACATAATTACAAGGAAACCACTAAATAAGGATAGCCAGTAACTCTTGTTAGCCATATCACCCAAGATGTAACTTATTTCACCCTGCAAAATGCCATTCTGCATCCTGATAAACTTCAATAATTTCTTTCAAAATTTTGCTCTGTATCTGACCATGTTATACTAGTGCTTGCTGCTGACAGTAAGTGACAAAAATCAAAAGGTGTTCCATTGTCTACTGCTGACAAATCAATCTTAAGTGCAAAACAAAAAGAATTAATGAAGAAATTTTTTAACAGATTTACATGTATGCAAGTAACCTACTAAAACAGAAAGAGCATAAAAGAAAGAAGATATTCCTCATGATCTTTTGAAATACTGAACATATTACATCACACTTAAATAGAATATAAGTGCTACATCTTGGCTGTTAATTAGTTTGAAGTAAGAGCTAGCTCTGTGTCCCAGAACTGAAGTAATACAGTTTTGTCCTCCAATAAATATGTTGCATAATGGTTACTATGATTCGTTGTCTTTTCTCCGCCTGTAAAAAATGCAGTTAATTTCATAATTACAAAACAACTCTAATTATGTAATTTTGCATAAAACATTTACTTTTGTTCAATGTCAATTTTAATAAAATCTGTGCCAAGGAAAACATAAATGACTGAACTCATTACAAACATTTTTACATGAAATTGTACTCATTTGGATATCTCTTAATGCTTGCTGGACTGCATCAAGCAAAACCTCTTTTTCTGACTAAAACACGCTGTCCATTAAACTCAGAAAGTGCCAATTAGACCTGTTTATTCTTGTTTACGTTTGGTTTCCTTTCAAACAGTGGTCTATATGAGTAGAGTAGGCTGAGAGGATTGGTATAATTACATTAATGCACACTTGATATTTCACAATTGCCCTGCTTGTTACTGCAAATGAGATGGGAGGAGAAAGATGTACCTGCCCACCAGTGTTGACTTTATTTGTTAACTTGACTTTACTGAAAGAGATTGGAGCTTTCATCCAGTGTGCCCCGAAGTTAGGGGAGTCAGGGTGGATGTAAACACAACTCTGTGTCAGGGGTTCTGGTTTACCAGCTGGAATCCATTCACCATTCACGTATTTCCAACGATGACTGTCAGCAGCAACAAAGTCCAGTAAGAATGAATACATGGCATTTGGATCCAATCCAGATACACTTATTTTCAGAACTGGAAACATCCGCCTGAAAGAGTGAAAGAGATGGAGGGAGAGAAAATAAAATCAACCTTTCCTTTTTGGAAAGCATGTAATGGTAATTGTGTTCAAAAGCAGAGAAAAGCATAATAACCTTTTCAAAAAAAAGGCCTGGCTACCATTCATATCCAGAGGCTAATTTTCCTATTAATCCAAACATGCAGATTGGCAACATAGTAAGTAAATAGATTAATAAGTGCTCAGCAGTTGATTGAAAAGTAATTGGAAGGTGCAAGCAGGATGAGGAGTAACAAGTTTGGAAAAGGTATATTTTTTGCATTTTTCTTTCAGATAGCAGTCATTTTATGATTCACCTCCATAGTAAATTTACCAGTAAAAATACATATTAGATATATAAAATATGAATAAAAATACCAAGATAACATTTCACTCCATTTTGCTTGAAGAACATATTGTCTGTCCATCATAGACATCAAATGCTATAAGTGCATTAGTGTTAATGAAGCAGTTGCTAACGGTTACCCAAGCTCCAGAAATGTATCCTAGTTGTGAGCAGGGGTGGCAAATGAACATACTAATTCGACACAAATATTGTTCTTTTCTATCCAAGAAGAATTTGTTTCAAAATTCTTCAGGTGGGGTATAATGATTGTGCAGACCTGCATCAATTTTAGCATGAAATGCAATGCTCATGACATGACACGACCTGAGCACTGAAAAAGACAGATAGAGGAACAAAACAAATAAAAAGACAAGGAAACTTCAGAAAAAGAGGCTATGCTGGTAAGAAGCCCCTTCACATGCCAAAACTCTGACTGGGTGCAAACACTAGGTTTAGCAAAGAACATATGGATATCAGATACCTTTTACAAGACAGAACAATACGTGCACGAGAAGGCAGATCTGACAAGTTGGGCTCAGATTGTGAATTATCCTGTACAGCAAGTTAGCATATTCTTAATAAAGACAGCTAAAATTTACTACATTTGCCTAGTATTCTTATTGTATTCCATTTTTCAATAAGATAAAATTATTATATAGTTCTGATACATTTACAGGTTGTGGTGTGTCACTTCCTTCTGAAAAGAAAGGAGGACATGGATTCTATTATGACTTGTCTTGTACGAGGTATTGTAATAGCCTAAAACTGTTGAGCGTTGCAGTATTCAGTTTCAGTGGCAACTTCTTTACATGATGGTCCTTATTTGTTCACGGGATAAGGGTATCACTGGCTAGGCAGCATTTATTGCCCATTCCAGACTGCCCAGAGGGCAGCTAGGGTCAATCACATTTCTGTGGAGTCAGATATAGGCCATTCCAGGTGAGGATGACAGTACTCTTCCCTAAAGGACATGAGTGAACCAGGTGGATTTTTCCTGACCATCGGCAATGGTTTCATGGGCATCATTAGACTGTTAATTCCAGATTTTTATTGAATTCAAATTCCACCATCTGCCATAGCTGGATTTGAACCCGGGTTCCCAGAACATTACCTGGGTCTTTAGATTAATAGTCTAACAATAATACCACTAAGTAATCACCTACCATGATGTATGGAACTTTACATTGATCCTCAGTTGTAATTTATCAAAGATATAAAGTAAAACATTAGGATTCAGTTTTAAATATCCTTGGCTTCATACTGTCCTTGTTATGGTAGAAATGTATTGATACCAAGACACATGTTGTTAAACAGCTGTGCCATTTACAATTTCAAGCACAGTAGTTAGTTTTAGACAGTCTATGTGCTGGGGAGGCAATGACCTAGTGGTATTATTGCTGGACTGTTGATCCAGAGACCCAGATAATGTTCTGGGGACCCAGGTTCAAATCCTGTCACAGCAGATGGTGGAATTTGAATTCCCCAAATATCTGGAATTAAGAATCTAATGATGACTGTAAATCCATTGTCAATTGTTGGAAAAATCCATCTGGTTCACTCATGTCCTTTAGGGAACAAAACCACCATCCTTACCTGGTCTGGCCTACATGTGACTCCAGACCCACAGCAATGTGGTTGTATCTTAACTGCCTCTGGGTAATTAGGGATGGGCAATAAATGCTGCCATTTTAAAAAAAGAGATACAGTTTCAATGTTTGAGGAAAAAAGGCAAAGTAAAACAATAATCATTCCCTTTCAAGCACATTTAAGGTTTTAGCAAAGATTTGTAGCTTGGACTGTGGGTAAGATTGTGGACTAGCTCGCTGAGCTGGCTTGTTTACGTTCAGACGTTTTGTTACAATACTAGATGACATCATCAGTGATGAAGCAATGTTGTTCTACTTTGCTTGGAATTTATACTGTCTGGTATGATATGGTGAGTTGTGTCATTTCCGGTTTTGTTCTGTATGGGTTTGTATATGGGGTCCAATTCTATATGTTTGTCGATTACATTATGGGTTGAAAACCATGCCTCTAGGAATTCCCGTGTGTGTCTATGTTTGGCTTGGGCTGCTATGGTTACATTGCCCCAGTTAAACTGATGGTCTTCATTGTCCAAGTCTTCAACCACATACTTCATTAAAAATTTAAATGCTTCATTCCTTTATTACTTTCATTTTTTTTGGATTCTCAAGAAGGTGCACAAAAGCTTTGAAGGTAGTCACATTCTAAAAGAGAATTGAAAAATTTGCACAATAATATGTAATGCATTTTGATGTACAATGGATTTTCTACTCAGTTTTAAAACATTCCAGATCCATTGAAGTCAGTTTAAAAAATGAGCAGCAAAATGTACTCCCACTAGCAAGTATTTGAGCATAAACTAGATTGTGTTTTTGTTCGCAAAAAACAGAAACATTTGCATTTACCTAGCCAAATAAATGTAGTGCATCCTAGTCACATTAGACAATTTTTAACTAGTACACAGATTAGATAAAAACTGAAAGAACTGCAGATGCTGTAAATCAGGAACAAAAACAGAATTTGCTGGAAAAACTCAGCAGGTCTGGCAGCATCTGTGAAGAAAAAATCTGAGTTAACGTTTCGGGTCCAATGACTCTCTGGTGGCACAGATTACATGGGGAATGGCCAACCAATGGCTCCAGTAAAGAGGTCAAATATATTTTTTATAGTCAGTGTTCCTTCAAATATTTTCAGTAAATTGTAACACACACAGGTAGCTCAATGATTGGTTGGAGGGAGATAAAATGTATCAATGCTCCTCCATTCAACTGCCAGAAATGAGGCCTTGGGACAGTGAAGGGGACAAACCGATCAGAGTGGCAAAGTAAGAGTACGATCTGCACCAATTTGGCAGTTTCTGGCCTCAGTGCTCCTGGTCCATTTAAAACAGTTTTTGAGTGGCATCCAGGAGACCTTTGAAGGATGCTTAATATTTCATAGGCTCAATACCTAGATTTCATTAAATGGGGATAAGTGTACAAGAGCAAGGAGGCTAGGCTGAACTTATATAAGATGTAGACCTCACCTTGTGGTGTTTTTTTTTATATAATTTTAACTCCAAACTTGGAGCTATGTGGATCAGGTATATGTTCCAACTAATTTCCCTCAACTTCAGCCAGAGAGAGTTTGGCTGTAGGACATGTAATTTGTGGTCCACTGAGTCCAATTAGCAACCAATCCAAAGAAAGAAAGCCAGTCAAGGGTGTTGCCTTCCTTTCCATAGTTTAACATGCAATTTATTTTAGTTAAGTCAGAATTTTCCCAGATATTGTAAGGGTTCAGGTGGAACTCTTCAGAAAATATTTCACCATCAAATGAAATAGAATTTGGGTTCACTGGACATTTAGTATGGAAGACTAAATAAGTCAAATTAAATTTTAAGTAAACACATGTAGTGATTGTAACAAAGTCAGCCAGATGGACCTCATAGAAAATGGGTTCCCAGATTGGGGTTGTTAATCTGATCTAATCAGGGAACCCTGGCTGATAGATAAAAACAGGAGTGTCAGATATCCTGTCATTCTGAGAGCTGGATCAGTGTCAAGCAATTCCACGTGTGAATAAAGGGTGACTTGGTGATGGGATAGTGGCCTCTGTACAGTCATTTCAGTGGCAACAAGAACAAAGCATACTCCTGAAAAAACTCAGTTGCAACAGTCATCTTTGAGTAGGGGTGAGGATTTCATGATCTCAAGATGTTATAAAGCATTTACATGCCAAATATGCTCTCCTGTGACATAACACCTTTATTGGGGAAGCTTGACTTGTTTGATCCTGCCATTGAAGGCTGCGCCCAGTATATGGAAAGAATGCATTATTTTTTCTGGGTAAATGACTTTCGGGCAGATGGAAAGCTATGAGTAATTCTCTTGACAGCTTGTGGTCCCACATCTTTTTCAGTCATCAGGAGCCCAACTTTCCCTTAAGCACCAGATACTAAAATCTTTCAAGAGTTAATTGATTTAGTTAAGGAATATGACTCTGGTATAACACTGACAGACCATTTTCTATATGGTATTAATGATGTAACCATGCAGAAGCACTACTAGCTAAAGCCTGACTGAACTTCAAAGAGGCACTACAACTGGCTTTATCACTGGAAAATGTGGCAAGTGGAGCATATGAGTTGCAGGGTATTCTGATGGAAGTGAACACCCTCACCAGTCTAACTAAGTTTGGGGGACACAACATGAGTGCAGGCAATTGCACAGCCTCACTCAGGACAAATCCTGAATGGTGGGACTCTGAGTCAGTACACAGCAAAACACCAAAACAAAGCCAAGCCTCAGTTAAACAGTTAAAATTTTCTTCAGGATCCTGGCCAGCAAGCCATTGTAGTTCTTGCTGGTATGCTACAATTAATACCGATAAGGGATTGTACCAATATACGATAATGCCAGTTGGAGTATCGTCAGCCTATGCAATTTTTCAGTGAATGATAGAGAACATTTTACAAGGTCTACCCCAGGTCACCATTTATCTAGACAATGTGGTAATAATGGGGAAGACCAATAAGGAGCACTTAGAGAACTTGGACATAGTCCTTAAACATTTCCCCCAGGCATCATATGCCTTAGAAGGGAAAAATATGTGTTTCAGGCA
>NC_063342.1:25645255-25669890 GCF_021869965.1 Rhincodon typus
AGAAGAAGGGTCCAGACCCAAAACGTCAGCTTTCCTGCTCCTCTGATGCTGCTTGGCCTGCTGTGTTCATCCAGATCTACACCTTGTTATCTCAGATTCTTCAGCATCAGCAGCTCCCACTATCTCATTATCCCAAGTGAGATGTGGTACTGACATGTGATGCTTTCCTGTACAGCCTCGGGGTAGTATTGGCTCATAGGTGGCCCCATGGACAGGAACGCCCAACAGCATATTCATCCAGGACTTTGGCTAATGTAGAGTGTAAATAGAGCCCAGATAGACAAGGAAGGATTGGCAGACAGATTTGGAGTTAGGATGTTCCACCAATACCTCTACGGATGTAAATTTGTAATAATAATTGACAAACCTCTACTAAATCTACATAAAGAGCACAAGGCAATGCCATCCATAGCTTCAGGCTGAATTCAACAGTGGGCTCTAATGCTGTGCGTATAATTACAAGTTGGAACACTGGGTGGGAGGCCAAGTAGCAAATACGGATGCATTGAGCTGCCTCCCACTGGCAGATACACCACCAGTGGTACCGCCACTGGAAGAGTCCATAATGGTTTTAAATGTTCTGGACATACATCCAGTCACAGCTGAGAATATCAGACTTTAGACACAAAAAGATCTGGTTCAGGCAAAACTGAAACAGCTGGTGGTGATGAGGGAAACCAAAGGGCCATCACAACCAGAATTGAAAGCTTTTTGGACACAGAAAGACCAGATCATGATAGAGGACGGGCATATTGTTACGGGGAGCAAGAGTGTTTGTCCCGAGAAAAGGTCGCCGCCAGATAGTGGCTGAACTCCACCAGGGGTTTCTAAAATGAAAATGTTGCTGAGAAGGTGGTGGCCAAGAATGGATGCAGAGGTAGCCACGTTGGTGGGGCAGTGCCCAGAGTGTCCACACAAACAAAAATTACTGCCGGCAACACCACCACATTCGTGTGAATGGCTGGGTAAACCCTGGACTTGGTTACACATCGATTATGCAGGTCCTTTCATGGGCTCAGTGCTCTCAGTCATTGTGGACACCCACTAAAAGTGGTTGGACATGCATAGAGTTAATTCATCAAATACAGAGACAATGATAGGAAAACTACACACACCTTTTGCAACACATGGACTCCCAGATAATGGGCCATTGTTTACCAGAATGGAATTTGAGTATTTTCTAAAGTCGCATAATATTCGACAAATAAGGGCAACTCCATACCATTCATCATCCAATGGTCTGGCAGAAAGAGCAGACCAAACTTTGAAGGCAGGCTTAAAGAAACAGCCTGAACCTTCACTAGATAACAAACTGTCTGGGTTCCTATTTATTTATAGAACCACCCCTCATGCAACTACAAGGATAGCTCCAGCAGAGTTGCTAATGGGGAGAAGACTCTGCATTAGGATATATCAGGGACAAAGTTTGGTGTAGAAATCACAGTAATTGCGCTGGCTGGATAAGAGGCATTGTCGACACGAGGTCAGGTAAGTTTGGGTAGATCCAATGGTCCTGAACAAACGTGTGGACCATATGAAAGCTGCAAACCCACAAACAGGGCGGGAGCAAAATGTGCCCGGCTCCTTGGAACAGTTGGAAGGCCTGTAGGAATTGTGGGTTCTCCCTCTCCATCAAGCGTTGCGGAGACCTTGGAATCTGATATGGACATGGTGATGTTGCTGCCTTGATGCCTTTGCACCTGAAGAAGAGAATGAATTTCTTCCAGGATGCTCCATGTGCAAGAGGTGAGCTATTATGCATTACATGCTGCCTGTATCTGAGGCAGAGTCAGAGGGACCTGACCTGGTGCTAAAATGCCCTATTAGGAGCTATAAGAAAAAGAACCAGCCTATGTCCTCAGACTCAGAGGTGGAGAGATGTTTTTATTTATTCATTTTTTGTGGGATGTGGACATCACTTGCTGGCCAGCATTTACTGCCCAATCCTAGTTACCCTTAAGATGGTGGTGGTGAGCTGCTTTCTTGAACCGCTGCAGTCCTCCTGCTATGGGTTGACCCTTAGGGAGCGAATTCCAGGATTTTGATCCAGTGACAATTCAGGATGTTGAGAGTGGCTTGGAGGGGAACTTGAAGATGGTGGTGTTCCCATATATCTGCTGCTGTTGTCCTTCCAGATGGAAGTGGTCATGGATTTGGAAGTTGCTATCTGAGCACCCTTGGTGAAGTACACACTGCTGCTATTGCATGTCAGTGGTGAAGAGTGTGGAAGTAGTGATTGTATTGAGGTCAACCTGGTGGACCTCATAGAACATGAGTTCCCTGATTGGGGTTGTTAATTTGGTCCAATTGAGGAGCCCTGGCTGACGGATAAGCACAGGAGAGTCAGACATCATGTCACTCTGAAAGCTAGCTCTGAGGGAGCTAGATCAGTGTCAATGGCTTTCTGCATATGAATAAAGGGTGACTTGGAGACAGGATACCGGCCTCTGTGGAGGTAAATTTAAATTTATTAAAAAACCATGCAATCAAGTCTTTATACAAAGAGTATTGTAGATTTAAGTTATATACTGAAGAGTAAAGATAACTATTTCTTATTTCTAAGACAGAATACAAACTTCAACCTCCACTTAGCACAAATACAAGACTTTGAAAGAAGCAAGGAGATCCAGCAAACATCAAAGAAAGATTACCTCGATCTCTGAGAGTATGGGACCCATTAGCTTCATAATGCAGTGAATGTGGAGGTGACTAGTACCAATGTCTCTCTCCTAATGAAACTCACCATTTAAATTATTTAAAATATTTCTAATGACATTTGTATGTTGTATACCTAAAATGTGGCATGGATGATGGTCATTCAATAAATAACTGACCGTCCCTAATCAGTACCCCTGATTAGATGAGAATGCCTTCCTATTGTAATTATGTTGCCCAATCAATTTCCAATAACTTTTGTAAATTTATTCTTAAACAACAATGGCTGCATAGCAGTCATGTTGATCAATCTGTTTGGTCAAGGTACTGGATTCAGTAAGATAAGACTTGAAACCTAGTGTTCCTTTATTAGATTGCCAATTTATTTATCTAACCTAGCATTGCACCGTGGTGATAGTTGTAGTAACAAGCATCCCCAGGATTGTGGTTTTTAGGTGTGTTTCAGTTTTATCAGCAAATTCACATTATTGTAAAAGAAGATAATCATATTGGTTGCTTTGTCCTTAAAAGAATACAGCTTGCTGAAAAGTAGCTTAAGTTATTTTCATATATCCATTCCATGTGCTTTATCCCTCTTCCTTCACAAGCTGTAGCATTGTGTATGGTGCTGGGTGCCACACTTTAGGAAGAATGCAAACACATTGGAGACAGTGCAGAGAAGTATATATGAATGGTTCAAGGGAGAAGAAATTTCAATTATGAAGATAGATGAAGAAGTTGTGACTGTTTTCCTTGCAGAGGAGAACTTTAGATAGAAGTTTTCAAAATCAAGAGAGGGCCGGTCAGAGTGTATAGGCAAGAGCCTATATATGGTTCTAAATTTAGCATATTTGGTTTTTGACATCAACTGAAATCAGCGATTCATTCATACACATGCACATATATATGTATATATATATAAAAATATGCACACATTAATATAAAATAATAGAGATTTAAGGTAATTTACAAATGAATCCTATACGATGTTCTAAAAAACATTTCCACAGTGGGGTTTGGAATGCATTGCCTGAAATTGTGATGGATGCAAGTACAATAAAAGCATTCAAGAAAGTATTAGATGATTGTTTCTATTTAAATGATGTGCGTCATTATGGAGGAAAGGACAGAGAATGACACAGTTTTATTACTCATTGAAAGAGCCAGTGAAAACACAATGGGCCAAAGGGTTTCCTTCTGCGCTATAATAATTCTGTGATTCTGTGAGCCAGGCATTATAAGCAGAGCATACCAAGTGCACTCTCTGCCTAATCGTACATGAAAATAGCATCAGAGTCCGACAATGGCTACAGGACTCAAATTTAAAGATTTTACTAAGACCGTTGTGGGCAGAAGCACTGACCAACCCATTTCAAGACATGTCTGAATATCACAAGGATTAGCAAAATTTTCCTCAATTTTCAACTGCTGCGATCCTTATATTCCAAGAGAAATGCCAGGCAAAAAGTTGAAAAATCACTTGCCCATAATTTCCCACATTTTCATTAGAGCTATTTGGAACAAATGCATTAGCTTGTTTTGAAGTGCACGTGAAAAAGAAACATTTTGAAGATGCCAGATCAATAATTGCTTGCGTAGTAGCTCACAGCAGCATCACAAGTACATACTTGCCCTTTAGTTCAATATCAGTTACAATACATTCCATCTCACAAAAAAGTGCACGTTAATTGGTACATTAAAAAGGAGAAAATATGATAACCTTCACTTAATGTGCCTTCAATAGTTTACAGATATCTTTTATCCAGTGGAGTTCTGAATTTAGCATATTTGGTTTTTGACTAACTGAAATCAGTGTTTCATACATCCACATGTGAGTTGTGTATATGCACACAAATTTGCACACATTCAAAAATATCAATTGGAAACTGTTGAGTCCCTACAATGAAAATAAATTTCTTCAGAATTCAAATAATTATTTATGAGGTTTAGGTGTTTCTGCAATTTAGTACAGTATCCTCTCCATTGTAGGAATTGGATTCCATTCGAGCACAGACTGAATAAGAATTTTTGATTTACGTCATGTGGCACATTCTTTAAATTAATTATGTTATGTTTTGCACAATGGGAATAATTTCAAGTTTTATATCGCCTTCTAAAGAGCTCTGAATCATAGCAGTTAAATGTGGATCTTGAGGAGCGGAGATCATCATTTTCTGTCTTTTCCTTTCAATGGATGGAAAATTTTGCCTGTGCATAGCCAAATTCATAACATACACTTGTGTTGTGCAGGGCACTGTGTCACATACTAATTCTTCAACTCCAACCAACCCTTTTATCAGCTTTGGCCGGATTTGTGTTTTCTCGTGATTTAAAAAAAAAGTTACTTTACATCCAGACAGCAGCTATCCTGCCATTCTCATCATATCTAGACATTTTTTACAAGTGCCACTCACTTTGGCTGTGCACGTTAAAATTTTTTATCAGTTAGTCTCTCTTGTTCTTCATCATACCACAAACTTTTTTTTCTTCACTTGCTCAAAATTGCTCTCATTCCTAATTATTCTTAATTTTGATGACATGCCTAAAAATTTAAAAACATTTCTTTCACCACAGATGCTGCAAGAACTGTTGAGTATTTTTAGCATTTTCTTTTTTTAAAAATTTGCTTTAATCAGAAAGCTGGAATGGTTGTGAAAAGATTTTGTTGCGATTTTTCTCTTATCAAGCTTGATGCTTTCACTGTTTTGATTCTTCCATGCTTACAAGAGAAGTCATGAATACCTAGAAAAAGCCTAGAAAGTTTCATAATTCATTCTTCTCAGGTTTAGTTCAAGCATGCTTTTTTTTTGGTATCTCACATTAAAATTCTGGACCAGCACACATGGTTTCTTTATCAATCCAAAGCTCAGGCTGAAGAGAATATCCTAAATTCAGAAGGAGGTATTCTGGCAAGTTCTACTGCCTTTCCACTCAATGATGGAACTACGGATAATCAAATAATAATTGCTACCAGAGTTGCATCCATTCACTGGTCTAAAAGGGGTAAAAATTATGTACTTAGCCCATTGAGTAGCAAATGAGATTGTCACAATTTATGGCAGAGACAAACATGTCAATTATGCTGCCATTAGAGACAGAACTGCAACCAAAAGATGCATAAGGTTTTTTTTTGTTGTTGATGAATGCTGTCATTTCTTTGCACAAGCCTTACTTCATTTCAATTGTTTATTAAGCTCCATTTTGCACGCATCTGAACACTATCTTCACCATCGACATAGACAGCATAAATTTTTCAATCTGCCATAATTATGTGGATAGCACATACTGGGAACATTTTCAGAATTTTGGTAAGCAGCTGCAGGACATATTACAGCAGCTTGAAAACAAGGTCTGCGCCTTGAATCTCAGTTGGGTGGAATGGGGTGGAGTTGTGAGTAGAACAGGTTAAAGCCATTGGTGAAAAACAGAGGAATATTAGTTAAAAAAAATAACAAAAATAATCAAAACATTACTTCAAGTATTACCATCAGGATTAATAACTATATTTAGCTGCATTAAAGTGGTCTCTGCACTTCAGAAGTAATTCAGTATATATGTATGTTGAGGTAGCATTGCATAAATACAAGCCTTCCATTAGTAAGTTAAAAGGATTATAACATAAAGATGTTTCAATTTGAGATTTTTTTTCTGTTACAGAGATAACATACCTTGCTTTAAGATTAAATGAAAAATTGGTATATTCTACACACCTTTATCATACAGTAGAATAAAACCAAATATACCTACAGTTTAAGTTACAGGGTCAGTAGCACTTTAATTAGATCATGTGATGACTTACATAATCCGTCACTGTTCAGTTTGATAACTGCTGCCATCAAAAGTAAAATCTTGAAAGTGGAGCAAAATCATCTTTCACTGTGAAATATTATGTTGAAAAGAAGAGATTGGAGTGTATCTTGAGGTCATTATAGTTTCTGAAAACATTGTTGAACTATTTAAACTTCAATTTTGAAGCTTACAGACTTATAACAATTCTTTATTGCTTCACTGCTTTGCAAAATACCAATTCACAGTGTCTTATGTTTAATTATGGTAAAATAATCAAAGAAAGAGATATTAATTTATCAGGATACCTTAATCTTATTGTATGGCAATGGAATTTATTATTTAGTAGATTTCATTCAGGATTACCTTTCTCTTAATTTTGAAATTTGCTTTGTATGTTCTCTCTTCCATCTAGGTCATGCTATTGCCTGCAGTTAAAATATTTTCTTTGTTACTGTGGCCTATAATCCCTCAAAGTGTTCATTCTATAAATGAATAATTTAAAGATTGTCTAATGTTTTTGAAATGATATGATATGATATGATCTAAATTGTGTTTCCTGAAAGGAGTGTAGAAACAAGTTCAATGTAATTTACAAAAGGTGAATTGGAAAAAATTAATTAAAGGAAGAAAAGAAATAACGGGTGAAAGGCAAAGAGCAAGAAGAGTGGTGTCTCATTGTGTAGTTCTTTTAAAGAGTTACCACAGGCATGATGAGTTAGATGATCTCTTTGATGTTGTTTGGTGTTACTTTTGAAACATTGAACTGCCCTTTCATTGACATATGGAAATTTATAAGGAAGGCCAGAATGGATTTTTTCACAGTTATTAATAGAAATGAGAGACACATTCCAGCAGCCTTTAGTGATGAAATTTACTTATAATGGGACAAATACTTTCCTCACCAAATTGATTGCAGTGGTTCAAGAAGGCAGCTTATCACCACCTTTTCAAGGGGCACTTAGGGATGGGCCATAAATACTGACCCAGGAAGCAATGCCCACAGTATTTTAATCATATTAGTCAAAATGTGGCTGTACACAAGCAACCTCCAGGAAATATTGATCTGAGATTTTTGAAGCTTGCATAAACTATACAATTATTGCTATACAGATTTGCAGATTTGTATTGAATTTGGGTATTTTCACAGGAAAGCTGTACAGCCTCTAAACTAGCAACACATGACAGCAGCTTGAATTGGAACTGGAGAAGCTGCGATCTGGGCACGTCACAAAAAAAAAGATAAAAATAATATGAACAGGGCAAACAGATAAATAGGAAGATAGAAAGAGACACATCAAAAAGCAAAAAAAAAGACAAAGAGTAGAACACAAATATCACAGGGGAGTTAAGAAATAAAATGGAAAAGGAAGAAAAGGGATTGTAAGAGAAGCTGAGAATATTATGATGGGAGATTAAATAAAGAAATTTCCTATATTCAGGAGTGAAAACATAGTTTAGTCCTCACTGCTTCTACTATTCTTTTTATCTTATTAGGCAAACATACAGAACAAAACCCCCAAAAAGCCAAGCAAAATGTCTAATCATGACAAAATAATGTAACAACTTTATTTGAATAGAAAATGTGAACATCATGGAAAGCTCACTTACCTACTGCACTTCTCAGCATATATTTTATGCCAAGCTGTCTGAAACTTTGCCTATTGAATGTATGTTATCAATTATTTAAAACAAAGCATTTCACTACAAATTTAATTAATTTCAACAATTCAAGGTACCCTTATGGTGTCAGAAATTTGTACATACATAAAGCCATTCTAACTTTTACTAACCTTCCATTTTTGGTGACGATCATTTCGTTGGTAACTGCTTTGAATTTTTGCCAAAGATTTGCATCTTCCAGTGTGACTTTCAGTTGCTTTTCGGTGGGATCTCCTTTCTCACTGCCTGCTACTAACTCACACTCAAGAGCATCGAGCAAACGAGCCACGCTGCTCCTACCCTCCGTTTCATTCATTTTGGCCAAATGACACTTGCCGCCAAACTGAAATTAACTGAAATTGAAACAAGACAATATACCACAGCAGCTAGCCAGTGCCCAGTTTCATTACAGTAAAGTCTACCATTGGATGATGATTAAATAAACTTTACACTAATGACTTTTTTCTGTCACGTGGCATTTGCCCAAATTGTTATTGGTTTACTTGTGTTAATGTCAGTTGCATTAGCTGGACCATTTCACTTCTATGTATAACCACAGTTCAGCAATTAGTTGTCTCCTGTTATTATAAACACTTACTAGCCATAGTTGCTTCTGATCAGTGATTTACTTTTTTTTTTACCAAATCTGCAGCAAATAATCTAAATTTAAATTCAACATAATATATAACGTCTCTAATGTATCGAGTGATAGACTGCACAGTAACTTTACAACATATGCACATTTTCTCAAATAAAATATACTAAAAATGGAAAAAAAGTGATTGATACTTCGGAGATGAAGATTATTTGGGATTAAGATTGAGGTTATTTTTCAAACTTTAGTTACACATTTAATCTTTTTGCTTTGTAGTATTCGATAGAGTTCCATTTCCAGAAAGTAATCGAGTAATTTAATGTGTTTCTTTGTTATAACGCTTTTGCAAGGTAGCCCCTTTATAAATGACACAGAATGTAACAATTTTAAACAGACGTGTGCACGAATGACACATAAATATGTCAAATTCATAGATACCGCCTCATATCAAATATGTTGACGCTTTTCCATAAATTAAATGTGTCCCCCTGCAGGTGCTTAGTCCCACGTTAGTCTCACCGTAGTCGACCTTAAACGAAGAGGAGGAATATACATAGTAAGGATTTTGTGTACCAGTCGTTACTGCGACAATCGGAATGTCGAAAAATCAGAGGGTTCTAAGCTATTTCAATTACACAAATTCAATTTTTAAAAAACTCTCTTTTTGCACAATTGTTAACATTTCCAATCCTCCAGATTAGTTATAACTATTGCGGATCTGAGGAGAACCATGGTGCAAAGCACAACGAAACATTGTCATAAACAATTTCTGACAAACAAGCGAGTTTCGTCGAAATAAAAACGTTTCAATGATTAGAATAATTGACAATTTCCCACTGATGTATCCGCAAACCAAATGCTTCAAATTTCACTTCTTGTCACTTTCGCTGTCTGGGTGATTTGTGCTTGCTGTGTTCGCGCCGTTATCTCATAAAATGCAAGTTTCAGAATTATTTATGTGCAAACGTACTTACTGAACGAAATGTGGTTGTACCAAAAACAAACCAGAAATCTGTTTATTTGAGGTGAAAAAATAAAACAAGTTCGATAGCGTTTAATGTATTCTTCCAGGTCTTCTTCGCGAATCATATTCCGTAGAGTACTCATCATTTAGGAGTTGGACACAATGTTGCCATCTAATATTGCGAAATGTGTGGTAGTTTCTTATTGTTAAACTGAAGTATGATGGTTGCCTATTTTCATATACTTTGCCCAACTGCAATGTTATGTCAGTTAATTCAATCTGTTTCAGAATATATTTTTCGATTGTGATTCTTTGCTTTCCAGAACCTGAAGAGAACAGTAAACTAATTGAACCATAAACTCTCCTACGTATTTTCTGTCATTATGAATCTTTGCACGTTTAGCCATTAGGTTTAACGTGGGAAATGGATCATGTCTTATTGCTCACACGATCCTCTTCCGCGTGACTTTTATACATTTAAGAATGCGGTTGTTTAATTCCGTCTGAGAAAAAAAAATAGTATTTGCCTCAGGCGATGTTTAGTTTAATGTCTCAGTTCCTTGTCATTCCCGCCGTGCAGCTCTGTAAACTTAACTCGGTGATATAGAGGGAGAATAGCCCGGTGTTACTCAGAGGATTTGAAATTCACGAGACTGCATTAAACTCTCCAGTAGCTTTTGTCACTAGTTAATTGCATCTTTCTGTTTTAGCTCACCAATGGCCATAGAGCGCCCTGTTCATGTTAAGCTCCAATTTTGAGTTTAATACAACCGGGCAATCGAATAGAAGTGTTACGGTTTTAATCATTTCTGAAGAATGACGATTATGATGGTTAATAACAGTAGATTCCAATTATTTTTGATCTAAGTCGATGATTTGCCTATTGATAAAGGGTTTCCTATAACATTAGCTTATTCTAATTATATTTGGCATTTGCAGACCTCACGGATAGGGTTTAGTTTAAATTATCTGTCGACAGGTCATCAAAAAAGCACCTGCTGATTCCCTTTTTTCTAATTTTCTGACTTTTGGTGTTCGTTTTCACTGTTATTCTTCCCCTGCTGGTCACCTGTGATTATTTTCCCTTTGTAACCCCGCTTTGCCCCATTAAAGATCCTTTGTAGCCAGCAGTTCTTCATTATCTTTCACAAAGGCTAGGAGATTATGAAGTGAGCACACAGAACGGGATTTTAAAAGAAAACTCGTGGGGATTAAAATAAATCCCACTTGGGAACACGACCGAGGAGGAGCCTCTGTCGCACGGTGGGGAAGCTTACCTCTGGGATCTTGCTATTGGGTAGAGGTAAAATATGAGGAATATGTAAACACATGATTGAAATGAAAACAGTGTTGCATATATTCAGCGGTTCTGGCATCTTCTGTGGGAGAGAGAAACAGAGCAAGTCATTGACCTTTCATCAGAGTTAGGCACAGAATCACAAAAGTTCGGGGATGATTCCAGGGGCCCATGCTATTACTTCGGTAATGTTAGCACAGGTAATGCTTTGGGGAATTTGTTTCGCTTTATTTGCTCCATCTTTCTGTCTACTTTTGAGGATCTGGAAAATCAGTGCAGCATTCAGCATTGGCTTTGTTATTGCCAGAAGCAAACAACGCGACTGCCTCACATTGATCCGAACTTGATTTGTAGCATATCACTGAACATTTCTAATGATCGTTTTTATTTAATCATTCACGGGATACTGGCTTCTCTGTCTAGACCAACATTTAGTGCCCACCTCTAATTGCCCAGAGGCTAGTTGCAGTGGTTCTGGAGTCACATGTAGTTCAGACCGGGTAAGGAAGACGGTTTCATTCCGTAAAGGGTATTGGAACCGAATTACATAATGTATCAGATAAAATATCCGTCTGTGCAGGAATGGCTGAGAATGTGCAATTTATTCATTACCCATTAAACGGTTAGTTTCATATTCAGATACTCTTGGCACCTTGGGTGATTTTTTCTTTCATTTAACATTCGACATAATTAGAATAACAAAGATCTAGGAATGAAATTGCGGTGATGATATAAAGACAAGGCGCAGATGATATTCCGATACCTTACTTGATAACAAATATTGTGCTGATATAACTTTATATTAACTAGGTAATTCAGCATTGAACAAAGCTGAATGCAGCACTCAACCTCTTTCACAAGTGGAAATGGTGAAGCTGACTTACCGAAGACTGATGAATGTTTTTCTAAACACTGACAATCGTGTCAGTTGTATTCTCAATGGTTTACAATGGTCCTCACAGAGTCTTGTGGCAAAAAACAGTCAGTTAAATAGTTAGCTTGGAATGAACTATCTGGAAGCTTTCGAATCAGAATGAGGCAACACAGTCTATTTATGTTCAAAGCCAGAACAAGGCACTGGACACCCTACAGCTCTAAGATCCTTAAAAAAATGAAGAGATAAAATAGACACACTCAAAAGTGATTTCCGTGTTGATTATCAGTGAAAAATCTTAATCCATTCTTTTTGCGGTCTGAATCCATTATGCATTGCAATGGAAGTGTGATAGTTTGGGAATTCCAGCTTCATTTTTGACACCAGAGGAGGAAATGTACTTCAAATGATTAACAATGTTAAAGTGAAAAGTGGGTCCATGCAAGGATCTAGTAGATTTGTTTAAATATTTTACAATATTTAATACAGAATGTAATTCAACATATATCAGTTTGGATTACTTTAACTTTGCCTTTATGTGCCAATAAATTTCATTCAGTTATTAACTAATGTAAGATTAAATAATGCAATGAAGACTGGTGGATGAGATATATATCCCAGCCGATAACTCACACCCAGCAAAGTCATGCATCATTTTGGTCAGAAGCAAATCCATTTTCTATGAATCTTCATTTTTATTGACAGTCCACATTATCAAAAGAGTGAATTACAATTAATTAAATAAAGAGTTAACAAACACAGTGTTAGGAATACACTAATAATGCTGTAATTTGATTCTTCTGGAGCCAAAGTAAGTGTGAATATTAATTACAAATGTTCAAAGGATAAATAATGAGTTTTGACTGTTTCCAATCTGTATTTAAAAATAATTCATTTCTCATGGCTTTGTGATTTGTAATGTCTGTTGTATTAATCACCTTTTTGTGTTTTAACAAATTGTTTTGAATATTTAATTCATAATTCATTTATTTTAATATATAAATTTTAGGTTTAGGAATTAGAGGCATAGAGTTATAAAGTGTATAGCACAAATAAAGGCCCTTCAGCTCATCAAGTCTGCACCAGTCAAATCAACCACCTATCTATTCTAATCCCATTTTGGAGCACTAGGTCCAGAGCTTTATATGCCTTAGCATCGTAAATGTACATCTAGATATTTCTTAAATGTTATGAGAGTTTCTGCCTCTACCATCCTTACAGGCACTGAGTTTCAAATTCCCACCATCCTCTGGATAAAATATTTTTTCTCACACCTCCTCCAATCCTTCTGCCCCTTACCTTTAATTTGTGCTCTCTGATTCCTCCACTAAGAGGAAGTGTTTCATTCTGTCTATCCTGTCTATGCCTTTCATAATTTCATACATCTCAATCATATTATCCTTCAGTCTCATACACTCCAACAAAAACAGCCTTAGTTTCTCCAATCTCTCATCACCACTAAAACTTTCTAATCCAGGCAACATCGACTGCATCCTCTCTAGTGCAATCACATTCCTCCTATAATGTGCATTCCAGAACAGCACACAATAATCTAGTTGGGGCCTAGCCAACATTTTATACAGTTTCAGCATTATCTCTCTGCTCGTGAACTCAAATAGTAAAGGCAAGTATCCCATTTGCTTTTTTTAATCACTTTATCTGCCTGTCTTGCTACCTTAAGGGGCCAGTGGATATGCACACCAAGGTCCCTCTGATCCCTGGTGTTTACCAGGGTCCTACTCTTCATCATGTATTCCCTTGCCATATTAATCCTGCTTAAGTGCATCATTTCACACTGATCCAGAATTAACTCCATTGCCACTGATCAGCCCGTCTGACCAGCCCACCGATATCCTCCTGTAATGTTGGAATAAACTCCTCACTATTTACCAACCCACCAACTTTTGTTTCATCCATGAACTTACTGATCAAGTCTCCTATATTCAAGTCTAAATACCACAAACAGCGAGGTTCCCAACACTGATCCATGTGGAACCCTATTAAGAGCAGTCTTACAGCCACACACTGAAAAAATAGATTAAGTGTAGAAAGTAAGGAGCATCTGATATGCAACTAAAGTAACTGCAATTCAAATGATTTTCAAATTAATTACATTTAAAAGCTAACTTATTTTACAAGGCCAGAATTGATTTTGGAAAAAAAATGAGTAATGAATGATCCAGCTCTAATATTGTATTGGATTTGTGTCTAGAAAAAGGGCAATTATATCTGTTAGAGATATGAATTATTCATAAAATTTACAGAATCAAAAAGTTATATTGAAGGTAAAATAATTCATTTGCATTTCTGATTGATTCATTGCAAAACATGTCATTTTGTCAAAGAAGTAGTGTTTCAGGTTAGAGTCTTTGTTAGAAAGTTCTTTAATTTATCTGTCTGTGTCTAATGACAGAAGCAAACAGTTCAGTTAGGAGTTTGTGAAGGAAAAGCGCCTGGAAGATTTATTCTAGGTTGAGATTAGTGGGAGAGGTTTACAATGGCCCTCACAGAGTCTTGTGGCAAAAAACAGTCAGTTAAATAGTTAGCTTGGAATGAACTATCTGGAAGCTTTCGAATCAGAATGAGGCAACACAGTCTATTTATGTTCAAAGCCAGAACAAGGCACTGGACACCCTACAGCTCTAAGATCCTTAAAAAAATGAAGAGATAAAATAGACACACTCAAAAGTGATTTCCATGTTGATTATCAGTGAAAAATCTTAATCCATTCTTTCAATGCACCATTTCCAGTTTCAGCAGCAGTAGTAACATCTTTTCATTTATGAAGGATGATGAGCATGTAGCAAACTGTTCATTTTAGATGGGGTCTCCTTAATAGGCACATTTGCTGATGGCTGACGGTCTTTACTTTCAAATATGCTTTCAATGGAACTTTGGATGCCCTACTGGTCAGCTGGCTCTAGTTCCATCAACTTACAGAAAGTCCTTGGATATGCAACCATCATCCATCCTGCGCCAACGTACCTGAGCCATCAAAACTGTCTGTTTCATGGGTGCTAACAAACTTGGGAGCTCTGCCTTTGAAAGGAGCACTGCAACTGTGATCTTGTCCTGTCAGGATATCCCCATTATATGCCATAAACAATGAGATGCAAATGTTAAGTTCCTTTTCTTGATAGCTGTCTATCATCATGATTCATATCATGATAATATGCAAGCGGCATTAATTACAATTGTTAGGCCATATAACTAGAATGCATGATGGTCATCAGTCAAAAGATATAGTAACGTAGGATCGGGATAGGCTATTCAGACCATCAACACAACTCCGCCATTCAATTTGACGATGGCTGATCATTCATTTCAATGCCTTTTTCTCACAATACCTCCATATCCATTTACCTCATTGGTATTTAGAAACCTGTCAATCTCTACTTTAAATATCCTCAAAGACTGTGCTTTCATCCCTCTGCTGTAGAAAATTCCAAAGGTTTATAACTCTCTGAGTCAAAAAAAACTCTGATCTCCATTCTAATTGGCTTCTCTCTTAATTTAAAATTGTGTCCTTTGGTTCCAGGCCCCCCACCCAGGAGAAGTATACATCTATTTTATTGGTTTAAATGAGATTGCCTCTCATTCTTTGAAACTCTCAAGAACACACACCCAGTTTCACCAATCTCCCTTCATAGGACTCTCCCATCATCCCAGAAACAAATCTGGTGAACTATCATTGTACTTCCTTTATGGTAATAATATCCTTCCTAATGTATGGGGACCAAAACTGCATGCAGTAATCAAGGTATGCATATGTGTATGCACAATATGGTGTGCTTGATGGTGCCAGCCACCCTGTAGGGCAGCTAAAGTTAACGTGTTTGAATTTGTGCAAATGAGACATCATTTCATGTTAGAATGACTTCAAGAAATTTGCACACAATTGACATTGAAGTGTCTTTGCTGGAGCGCAGAAAGCTGAAGAAAAGCATCTTCACAGGGAGGAGCATACAGCGTAGCCCCTGCATCATGACATGCATCCTATGATGCCCTCAGTGCAAGAAAATAATGTTCCACAGGCATTGGATTGTACTCCCACTTGAAGACCTACAACTTATAAAGCAGTGGATGTGAATCACTAACAATGATGCAAATTCAATAAAGAATTAATCATTTCAGTAAATTATTGGCAGAAAAATAGTATGAAAGAAAACAAAGATGGATTTAATGAGAGCACTTTTCACAACCAATTGCATTAATATTTGTCAATTAAGTACTTTCAATCTATGCCCAAGTTTTTTGGAAGACCAATAGCCATTTGTGTACACGAGGCTGCCTCAAGTTGTATTGACCAGAGACCCTGTTTTTGTGATGTTTGTTGATGAATAAATATTTGCCTGTATTGATGAATTTAAGATGAAAATTTAAACCCGTCTTTCTTCAGAACAGAACAAGAGTTAAAACCTAAATCCAGGTAGGAAATCAATGCCAGGAGTTCAGATGGAAATATAAAGGAGTTTCTACTGGATTCCTCATGAAAAAAAGTTGATGCCATGCTTGAACAATATCTGTAAACCTCTGATGAAGCAGAAAGTCATATAAAAGATTGGACCATGAACACATTATATATGACTCAGTGTCTTGGATCACAGGGTGTATCCAAGTGGTTCTTTTCAGATTCAGTTAAATGTAGTTAAGAGAAGACTCCACAAAAGCAATTTGCTTAAATATGAACATTTATTACGTAATAATAAAAGAAAAAAAGGAACATTTATTAAGTAAATAAAAGGAATGAAAAAGAAACATTACGCCCTTCTGCCTGTTGGGAACCCTTCAATCGATGACTGGTCTGGAGGCTTAGGTTGTTTCTGGCACTGTTCACTATCCCAGTCCAAGGTGAAGTCCAGCAACTTGGAACAAAACTCTCTTATTCAGTGTAGCAAACAGCAAGGCACACAGAAAGCAACTACAGAAAAACATGTTGATTGTGCCAGCTTTGGCACGTATACGAATGTTCACAGGACTCATTCAAGTCCATGCAGCTGTCAAATATCATCAACAATTTTAGCCCTTCAGCCCATCCAATACACTCAGTCACAATGTTAAGATGCTTCATGATGTTGTGCTAGTGATTAATGTGTTCAAAATCAAATATATATCTGACTGAGAAAAGATTTAATCTTAAAAAATAAATGTAAACTTAGATGATCAGGTAGGTGATGGCCTAGTGGTAATAAAGCTAGACTATTAATTCAAAAACTGGGTTAAAGTTCCAGGTACTAAGTTTGAATCCTGCCACAGTGAAATTTGAATTGAATGAACAAAAATCTGGAATTACGCATCTACTTATGACCGTGAAACTGTTGCTAATTGTCAGAAAAAATCATCTGGCTCATTAATGTCCTTCAGAGAGGGAACTCTGCCATTCCTCGCCTGGTCTGGCCTACATGTGGCTCCAGATGCAGAGCAATGTGATTGACTCTCAACTGTCCTCTGAAATGGCTTAGCAAGCCATTCAGTTGTATCGGTCGCTACGAAGTCTCAACAAAGAAATGAAACTGGACAGACCACCTTGCACTGACCGAGGCAGCAGAAAAGACAACACAGAAACAGCCGTGTAAACCCTGCAAAGTCATTCTTACTAACATCTGGGAGCTAATGCCCAAACTGGGAGAGCTGTCTCACAAACTAGTCACCAACAGCCTGATGTAGTCATACTCACAGAATCATATCTGACAGATATGCCCCAGACACCACTATCACCATCCCGCATATATCCTGTCCTACTGGCAGGACAGATCCAGAAGAGGTGGTGGCTCAGTGGTATACAAAAGGGAGAAAGTTGCCCTGGTAATCCTCAACATGGACTCCAGACCCTTGGTAAGAGTGACCACCACACAATCTGTGTGGAGTTGAAGTCCCACCTTCACATTAAGAATAGCCTCCATCATGGTGTGTGGCACTGTCACCACACTAAATGGGACTGACATCAACAGACCTAGCAAATTAAGACTGGGTATCCATAAGGCGCTGTGGGCCACCAAGAGCAGCAGAACTGTACTCCAATACAATCTGTAATTTCATGGCCCGGCATATCCCCCACTCAACCTTTACCACTGTGATGATGCTGTCACTTTAAAAAGTTATTTTGTCCTTTGTTTTCTTGAAGAGAGGTTATAAAGGCAGAGGTACCGAAGAGCCTAGGGAGTAACAGTTTAACAATGGAAGGGGAGTGACCAGTTCTCCCAGTTCAGGTTTTTTTAGCTGTAGCTGTCGCAAGATGTTTTGAGTACCAGAAGTGTTGCAAGCTTCAACAAATGATTCCTCTGATTTTCTCTGAAATCTGTCTCTGAATGTTATTCCTACCTACCTGTAAGAATCTGTGTTTGAACTTACTTTTTTGCCAAGGGGTGTGATTATGAGATGTTACTATATTGGAACAGTTAATTAGTTAAGTTGCTTTATCAGGTCGATTAGGTTTTCCAATAGATACTTTACTTTAAACTCTGCTTACTTTTGTTCATGGTTTGTTTTGCTTAAAGCTGAGTGGTTTCACCAGTTGCATCATACCGGAAAGACTCATTTCACATCTGCCTTTAAAACAAGAAAAAGTTAGGGTCTAGGCTACCTTCTTAAAATATATTGAGGGGGTCTGGCCTAGTCCATAACAGTTTGGGGGCTTGTCTGGGATAATTCTATAATTCCAATTTGAGTTTAGGGTTGTTGGACTTAAGGGTGGCCCATGGTAGATGTTAGTGTCTTTTGTTTTGGGTGATGAATTTGGCTGGTTTAAACAGTGTTTTGTGTAGTATTGGCTCTTTTGGTCACTAAGGAGGTGGAAGAAGTGACTTTGGGGGTTTTACAAAAGGTGAGAAAGGCAAAGCTGTTGAAATTGGCAAACAAGCTGCAGTTGGGTTTGCATTTGTCTATGAGAAAAGGAGAGGTAATTACAGCAACAGCTTGACATTTAAATTTGCTGGAAATACCATCAGAATCTTTGGAAATGGCTAGAATACAACTGCAGATGAAGCAGCTTGAACATGAAAGGGAACTGAAACTGTTTGAATTACGGTTAAAGGCAGAAGAAAGAGAAAAAAGAAGAATTGCCCTGGCAGAACAAAAAGAAGAGGAAGCCCCTTGCGGAAGAAAGGGAGAAAGAGAGAGAAGCAAAGTAGAAATAGAGTTTGAAATTCAGAAGTTGGCAACAAGACAGGAAAATTGACTTAAAAGGATAGAGGTGAGGGTAGAAGGTAGGCTTAGTGTAGAGGATAGTGAGGTTGAAAAAACCAATCACAGCCAAAGATCTGATAGGGATCTGTTTAAATATATCGAAGCATTGCCTAAATTTGATGAGAAGGATGTAGAAGACTTTTTCATCTCATTTGAGAAAATTGCTAAACAAATGAAGTGGCCAGTGACATATGGGTTTTGTTGATCCAAACAAAGTTGGTACGTAGAGCTAGTGAGGTATTTCCATCACTATCAGAGGAGGTATCTGGGGAGAATGAGGAGCTGAAGAAAGTCATCTTAAGTGCATATGAGGAAGGGTCTGTTCTGAGGAAAGGTCACCAGACCCAAAACGTTAACTCTGTTTTATCCTTCACAAATGCTGCCAGACCTGCTGAGCTTTTCCAGCAATTTTGTTTTTGTTAAGTGCATATGAGCTTGTGCCGGAAGCTTACAGACAACATTTCAGGAATCTAAGGAGGGACCCTGGTCAAACATACATTGAGTTTGAAAGGAGCAAACAAAGTAATTTTAACAGGATGATAAACGCATTAAAAATTGATCAAACATATGACACTCTTAGAGAGACAATTATTTTGGAGGAGTTCAAAAATTCACTTCCGTGGGTATTGAGAACTTACGTGAAAAGCAGAGAATTAGAACGGTAAGATTAGCAGCTGAAATGGCTGATGATTATGAGTTGGTTCATAAATCAATGTTTGGCTTCCAACAACAATTTCAATCCTTGAGGGTCAGAAATTGGGGAAAAGAGAAATCCTCAGGTGTTAAGGGAAAAATAGATCTTATTGAAGATAATAAAGATAGCTTACCACAAGATAAAAGGGAAACCCATGAACGGGAAGGAGAATTTGTAAAGCTCAGGTGTTTTCACTGCAATAAAGCAAGCCACATAAAGTCACAGTGTTGGTGGTTTAGGGAAAGATCTGGGAAGGAATGTAGGAAAACATGATAAGCCAGTGAAATTTGTTAAAATGGTTGAGGAAAGCACAGTGGAGGCTAAAAAGCTGCACCAGAATGTACAATGTGGTTGGAAGTTGTTTGAGAAGGAAGTGCCAGATCTTCTTAAACCATTCATTTGTGAAGGTAAGGTTTACTCACAGAGGCAGAAGGTAAAGAATTTACAGTATTAAGAGACAGTGGATCAGGTCAATCTTTGATGTTGAGAGATGAGGAGATATGTAATTCAGAAGGACTATTGCCAGAAAAAGTGCTAGTACGTGGAATTCATGGTGAGATGAGAAGTACTCCATTATGTAGAGTGAGGTTGGAGTGTCCGGTGAAAAGTGAAGAAGCAATGGTAGGAGCACTAAAGAAAGTCTCTGCTCCAGGAATGCAATTCATCCTTGGTTACAATATAGCTGGATCACAGGTAGGAGTGCTGCCTACTGTGGTTGAAAAGCCAGTGGAAAATCAGGCAACTGAGGTATTACAGGAAGTATATCCTGGGATTTTTCCTGACTGTGATAACAAGGTCACAAAGCCACCGGTTGAAACAGGAGGAGGAATCAAAGATACAGATAAGGAAGTTGAAGTAGAATTATCAGAGACCATGTTTGATCAAATGATTGAGACAAAACAAGAACAGATGGAGGACAAAGTGGATATTTTTAGTGCAGAGAAATTAACTGAATTACAACAGAAAGATGAAAAGCTGAAGCAATTGTATCGAAAAGTGTACACAGAAGAAGAATCTGAGTGTATCCCAGAATGTTACTATCTTAAAAATGATGTCTTGATGAGGAAATGGAGACCATCACATATTCAGGCAGATGAGAAATGGTCAGACATTTATCAAGTTGTATTACCAGTGGGTTATAGAAAGAAGGTATTGTGGGTAGTACATGAATTACCAGTAGGAGGTCATTTAGGGGTAAGAAAGACTCTAGCCAAAATACAAAAATATTTTTACTGGCCTGGATTGCACAAGATGTAGTTGAATTTTGCCAAACATATCATACATGTCAAGTAATTGGAAAACCTCAGGCAGGAATAAAACTAGCAACTTTAATATCCACTCCTGCATTTGAGGAACCTTTTACAAGGGTCTTAATTGAATGCTTAGGGCCCCTACCTAAAACAAAAGGTGAATCAGTATTTGTTGACAATAATGGATGTGTCCACTAGATTTCCAGATGCCATTGCATTACGTATCATCACAGCTAAAAGGGTTTTAGAAAAGTTACTTAAACTTAGACACGGACTACCCACAGCAATACAATCAGATCAAGGGCCAAATTTTACATCAAAATTACTCAGGGAAGTTATGGATAACTTAGGAATAAACAACTCAAATCCACTGCGTACCATCCAGAATTGCAGGGTGCGTTAGAAAGGTGGCATCAAACTTTAAAGACCATGTTAAGGGTTTATAGTCAAGACTATCCAGGTGATTGGGTTAAAGGAATTCTGTTTGTACTTTTTACAATTATGGATGCACCAAATTAATCGACGAAATTCAGTCCATTGAATTAGTTTTTGGGCATGAGGTGAGAGGACCACTGAAATTAATTAAGGAGAAATTGGTGAATCAGACTTCAGAGACCACATATTTGGACTATGTGTCAAATTTTAGGGAATGATTAAATAGAGTGGAGTTGGCTAGACAGCATTCAAAAAATCTAAGCTTGTGATGAAAGAGGAAGCAGACAAGAAATCAAAATTTCACAATTTTGCTAACGGAGATAAAGTATTAGTGTTACTTCCAGTGAAAGGTGAACCTTTAAAAGCAAGCTTTAGAAGACCTTATCAAATCAAAAGGAGATTGGGTGAAGTGAATTGTTTGATAAGGACGCCAGGTAGAACGAAATCTCACAGAGTGTGCCATGTGAATATGTTCAAACGGTATTTTGATAGGGAAGGAAAGCAAAAGAAGAATGTGTTACTGGTTATAATACAGAGTGAAGAACCAAGTTCAGAAGATTCTGAATTGGACATTCCTAAAATTAAATTGGACAATGAGGAAGTTCTCAAAAATTGGGATAAATTATTGAATTACTTTCCAGAGGAAAATCAAAATGATGTGAAAGAGTTATGCTATCACATGGGGAGATTTGTGGGAATAAGCTGGGAAGTACTAATTTAATTATGCACGATGTAGTTATAACAAATGCTGTTCCAATTAAGCAACATCCTTATAGACTTAACCCTCTAAAACAAGTTCAAAAAGAGATTAAATGCATGTTCCAAGACAACATAATAAAAGTTAATTGAGCTCACCCATGGTAATGATGCCAAAACCAGGTGGCACCCAATTATTATGTGTAGACTATTGCAGTTACGAAGTCTGACTCATATCTGATTCCATGTTTGAAAGACTGGATTGAGAAGGTGGGACAAGCAACTTATATTTCTAAGTTGGACTTACTCAGAGGATACTGGTAGGTATCATTATCCAAAAGAGTGAAGACAATTTTGGCTTTCATAACACCGAATGAATTGTATCAATTTAAAGCCATGCCATTTGGAATGAAAAGTGCACCAGCCACATTTCAAAGACTAACCAACAAAGTCATTTCTGGATTACCCAGTTGTGTGGTATACATCTGGTGATTTTTATTCACACATGGAAGGAACATTTGCAGAATTTATCAGAATTATTTGATTGACTTCAAGAGGCAGGCTTGGTGATATTCTGACTAAGAGTAAATTCGCCAAAGCCCAAGTCATGTTCCTGGGCCATGTTAATGCACATGGATAGATGGCCCCACGGAATGTGAACACAAAGGTTATTGGGGAGTTTCCCATACCATCAAAGAAGACAGCAGTACTACGATTCCTGGGATTGAGTGGGTTTTATCGGAAATTCATACCCGAATTTTAGTGGTGTGGTTGCTCCACTGATGGACTTATTGAAGAACTGCAGAAAATTTCAGTGGGCGGCAAACTTTCAGAAGGCATTTGACAGCCTGAAAGCTGTTTTAACCCTGGCCCCAGTGTTAGCCACACCTTATTACACAAAGTCATTCAAGGTGGCTATTGATGCAAGTGATGTGGGTGTCGGTGCTGTACTCTTACAAGAAGACAACGAGAAGATAGAAAGACCTATTAGATATTTCTTCAGGAAATTGAATATTCGTCAACAGAAATATTCCACAATTGAGAAGGAGACCTTGAGCTTGGTGTTGGTGTTACAACATTTCAACATTTATATTGCCAGTAATGTGTCTGAGACAATTATATATACTGATCATAACCCATTTAAGTTTTTGCAGAAATTTAAGGACAAAAATTCCAGTCTGTTTAGATGGAGCTTATTACTGCAGCCATTCCATACCATAGAACCACAGAACCCCTATAGTGTGGAAGCAGGCCATTCAGCCCAACAGGTCCACACCAACCAAGACTCTGAAGAGAATCCCACCCAGACCCATTCCGCTACTCTATCCCTGCATTCCCCATGGCTAAGCCTGCACATCCCTGAAAACTATGGACAATTTATCATGGCCAATCCACCTAACTTGCTCATCTTTGGACTGTGGGAGGAAATGGGAGCACCCAGCAGAAACACACGCAGACACGGGGACAATGTGCAAATTCCACACAGACAGTTGCCCAAGGGTGGAATTGAACCTGGGTCCCTGGCACTGTGAGGCAGCAGTGCTAATTTGAAACTTATGCACGTGGCAGGACGAGAAAACATAATTGCCAATGCGTTGTCGCGTCTTGGATGAAGTTGGAGGCATTCGGTGGTGGGAGTAAACAGACTGAAATTGAATGTAGTAGTGAATGTCTGCTTAGAGCCAATGTAGTATATATGTATTGTAGTGTATTAATAGAGTAAACTAAGGGGTTTAAAATGAGGCCAACTTTGTATATTGATGGTTCATATTTTTTAAAGTGGGGAGGTATGACGATGCTGACGCTATAAAAAGGTTATTTTGTCCTGGATGTTTTTGAAGAGAGTTTGTAGAGGCAGAGGTACCGAAGAGTCCAGGGAGTAGCAATTTAACAATGGAAGGGTAGTGACCAGTTCTCCCAGTTCAGGTTTTTTTAGATGTTTCGAGTACCAGACATGTTGCAAGCTTCAGTAAATGATTCCCCTACTTTCTCTGAAATCTCTCTCTGGATATTGTTCCCTCCTGCCTGTAAGAATTTGTGTTTGAATTTACCTTTTTGCCAACAGATGTGTTTATGGGATGTTACTATATTGAAACAATTAAATAGTTAAGTTGCTGTATCAGGTCGGTTCGGTTTTCCAATAGTTAATTTACTCCAAATTCCGTTTTCTCTTGTTCATGTCTCAACTGTAGTGTTTAAATAAATTTTGTTTCGCATAAAGCTGAGAAGTTTGACCAGTTTCATCACACTTGGAGCACTCACTTCACATCTGCCTTTAAAATAAGAAAAAGTTAGGGTCTAAGCTACATTCTTAAATATGTTGATGGGCTTTGGTCTGGCCCATAACACCATCAAGTCAGGGGTCAGAGATAGTAGGAACTGCAGATGCTGGAGAATCCGAGACAACAAGGTGCAGGGCTGGATGAACACAGCAGGCCAAGCAGCATCATAGGAGCAGAGAGGCTGACGTTTCGGGCCTAGACCCTTCATCAGAAAAGGGGGAGGGGAAGGGGGTTTTGAAATAAATAGGGAGAGAGTGGGA
>NC_063342.1:25670290-25711769 GCF_021869965.1 Rhincodon typus
CCCCACCGCATCCCAAAACCAGTCCAGCTCGTCCCTGCCTCCCTAACCTGTTCTTCCTCCCACCTATCCCCTCCTCCCACCTCAAGCCGCACCTCCATCTCCTACCGACCAACCTCATCCCGCCCCCTTGACCTGTCCGTCCTCCCTGGACTGACCTATCCCCTTCCTCACCCCCTACCTACACTCACCTTTCCTGGCTCCATCCCCGCCTCTTCGACCTGTTTGTTTCCTCTCCACCTATCCTCTCCTCTATCCCTCTTCTATCCGCATCCCACTCTCTCCCTATTTATTTCAAAACCCCCTTCCCCTCCCCCTTTTCTGATGAAGGGTCTAGGCCCGAAACGTCAGCCTCTCTGCTCCTATGATGCTGCTTGGCCTGCTGTGTTCATCCAGCCCTGCACCTTGTTGTCTCAAGTCAGGGGTCAACCTGGTTCAATGGAGATTGCAGAAGGGCATGCCAGGACTACTTAAATGCCAACCAGCATAAGCAGAAAATGATAGACAGAGATAAGAGATCCCATAACTAACGGATCAGACCTAAACTCTATAATCCTGCCATATCCAGTGGTAGGCACAATTTAAAAACTCACTGGAGGAGGAGGCTCTACGAATATCCCCATCTCAATGATGGGATAACTCAACTCAACAGTGCAAAAGATAAGACTGAAGCATTCGCAGCAATCTTCAGCAAGAAGTGCCAAGTGGATGATCCATCTCAGCCCCTTCCAGTGGTCCCCAGCATTACAAACACTAGTGTTCAGCAGATTTGATTCACTCCACGTGATATCAAGAAATGGTTAGAGTAACTGGATACTGCAAAGGCAGTGGACCCTGACAGCATTGCAGCAATAGTACCGAGGACTTGTGCTCCAGAACTTGCTTCTCCTCTAGCCTAGCTCTTCCAATACAATTACAAGACTTGCATCTACCTGACAATGTGGAAAATGCCTAGTACACAAAAAATAGGACATGTCCAACTCAGCCAATTACCACTCATTCGGTCTATTCTCAAACATCAGGAAAGTGATGGAAGGTGTCATCAACAGTGCTATCAAGCAGCACCTACTCAGCAATAACTTGCTCAGTGATGCCCAGTTTGGGTTCCATCAGGGTCAGTCAGCTCCTGATCTCATTACAGCCTTGGTTCAAGCATGGACAAAAGAGATGAATTCCACAGGAGAGGTGAGAGTAGTAGCCCTTGACATCAAGGCTGCATTTGACCGGGTGTGGCATCAAGGAGTCCTAGCAAAATGGAATCAATGGCAATCAGGGCAAACTCTCCGCTGGATGGAGCTATGCCTGGCACATAGGAAGATGGTCGTGGTTGTGGGAGTTCAGTCTTCTCAACTCCAGGACATCTCTGCAGGAGTTTCTCAGTGTTGTTTCCAAGGGCCAACCATCTTCAACTGCTTCATCAATGACATTCCCTCCATCACAAGGTCAGAAGTTGGGATGTTCATTGAAAATTACACAATGGTCAGCACCATTCACAACTCCTCAGATGCTGAAGCTGTCCATGTTCAACAAGATCTGGACAATCTCCAGGCTTGGGCTGACAAGTGGCAAGTAACATTTGCTCCACACAAATGCCAGGCTATGACCATCTCCAATAAGAGACAATCTAGCCACCATTCCTTAACATTCAAAAACGTTACCGTCATGAATCCCCCACTATCAGCATCCTGGGAGTTACCATTGACCAGAAACTCAGTTGAACTCACCACAACAGCAGGTCAGAGTCTCAGAATACTGTGGCATCTCCTGACTTCTGAAAGCCTGCCCAACATCCACAAGGCATATGATGGAAAACTGCTCACTTGCCTGGATAGGTGCAGTTCGAGTAACACTCAAAAAGCTTGATACTATCCAGGTCAAAGCAGCATCTTTGATTGGCACTACATCTACAAGTATGCACTCTCTCCATCACAGACGTTCAGTAGCAGCAGTGTGTCTTATCTACAAGACGCACTGCAGAAATTCACTGAAGATCCTTCAACTGCACCATCCAAACCCATGAGTACTTCCATCTAGAATGACAAGGGAAGCAGATACATGGGAATAACACCACCTGCCTGTTTCCCTTTAAGCCACTCACCATCCTGGAAAAATACCACTGTTCCTTCACAGTCACTGGATCAAAATCCTGGAATTCCCTCCCTAAGGGAATTGTGGGTCTACCTACAGCACACGGAATGGTCCATGACAGCAACTCACAACCATCTATTGAAGGGTAACTAGTGACAAGTAATATGTCCCATGTCCCATGAGTGAATAAAATAAAATACTCAAAACTAAAAGACTAAAACACACTGAAAGAAATCTAAAAAAAATGTAGATGTTGGAAATTCGAAATAAAAACAGAAAATGCTGGAGAAGCCCAGCAGACCTGACAACACCTCTGGAGAGAGAAATAGAAAAGAAACCTAATGGACTCTGTTTCTCACTCAATACAACAAAATGCTTCCAGTGCTGTGCAAAAGCAAATTACCAGTTTAAATTAGGGAGATGGAAGTGTAGAGAAGATAGTGCAGACATTTTCTCAATGACGTCTGGGAGTTAGAGAAATGATACTGAACTCTCTCCAGGGTAAGTAGGACGGAGTTAGCTGCAAAACAAGGAAATATTAGGTGACATAGACTCCTAAATAGCACAATACTTTTACTCCTCGTTCTCTTACTTCATCAGGAGAGTGCTAGATATTTTGAGGCTTCACCGTTTTGTGTGTGGCGCATGTTGTACAAAGCTCAAATTGAGTACTTTTACATATACTGTAACAAGGCCAGCCAGATGGACCTCAGAGAATATCAGTCCCCTAATTGGGACTGTTAAGCTGCTCCAATCAGGGAGCCCTGGCTGGCAGATATAATCAGGAGTGTCAGAGGTTCAGTTCACTATGAGAGCTGTCTCTGAGGAAGCTGGATCAGTGTCAAATACTTTCCACGAGTACATAAAGTACATGACTTGGTGACGAGATACCAGCCTCTCTGAAGTTATTTCACTACAATGATTGCAGGAATCTGTTTGCTCCTCAGCCTCTAACCCTAACAACAACCCCATGCCACCTATGCAGACAGGGCGACTTCGGAGTACATGTAGCACTTCCCAAAACCCGGCAGGCAACTCTCCGAAAGGAGCCATTATTGATAAAGAAGTTAGGCACTGAGTCACTTGTGCCAGTGCTGCCTTCCTCAAGCTGTGACAACATGTCCCTGACAATCGGGAACTTTGGAAGCCAATAAAGGTACTGGCCGATTAGGCTGTTGTGTTGACTACCCTCCCCTACTGCAGTGAATTCAGGAATAAGTACTGACATCATATTAAAACCATTGACCAGTGGTACCTATTACACATCCTGGGGATCAATGGGTGGACTGCCAGAACAATGAGACCATTGTCCATGAAGCTGTGCCTACTAGCCTCAAAGCCACTGCTCTTGAAGAGAATAACTCTGATGGACAGGCCATTGTATCTGGATGCCTGATAACCACCTCCCATGGCAAGTTCTTTCCTCTCCGTTCGCCAACACTCAAAAGATGGCAAAGGAAAGGAAAGGTCACCCTTAAGCATGGAGACGTTGATACCACTGATGGGGAGGAGAAAGCTGCTGACCATTTGGCATGGGACCTCCTAATTCATCAATGCTCAAGCCACTTCAAGGCTCAGCGACCTGACTACAAAGTAGAATGGAAATGATCAAGGAAGGAAAAGGAAGCCAGCCTAAGGCTGTGAATTCCATTTCCTCATGCAACAACTTGCTCCCAATCTTGTTTAACTGAAACTAGGCTCTTCAATCATCGGAAGACTCACACAGCCTGACAAATGTCACTCTTGATTGTGAGGGGTCAGAGGCACAACTGCTGCCATCTCCACAGCCATCTCATTCTGTAAGGGGGCTTTGGCTGAGATGCCTGCAGGCCTGTCTCCACTTCACAATGTTTCTGTACATGGGCAGATGAGATTGCCTGAACCAATTACAATTCTGGAAGACAGTGGGTCATGTTGTGCCCCTTCAGACTTGCCATGTCTCTGACAGAATTGTGGCAGAGGATTCCAACTATTTGTTGAGGACACCATTAATCAAACACATGTAATCTTGATTGCTCCAGAAAAAACCCTTGCATCTTCTCCATGTGTCGAGCTCAGGATAAAACAAATTTAATAATCTAGGCTTGGTTGCCAGTCAGATCTTTGACTTCTATGTCATCAAGAAATTTCATAACGTTCTGATGACCTGTATTTACCAACGTGTCTCTTCTTTGGAGACATTCTGAACCAAGCATTGAGACCCCAAACTAGTGGTTTCACATACATTGCTCCCTGGAGGAGTGGGTGGGAAGTGGGCATGGGGCTAAGTTGTCAGCAGTACCTGGAGGACTGGAGGAGCTGAGAACCCAAATCAGGGAGTTAGCATAATCCAGAGGAGCAGGCAAGAGGAGGACGCCAAAACAGAGAGCTAGCATCACCTCAAGATGGAGATAAAAAAAGGATCCCAGGGCAAGAAGTCAGAAACAGAGCTAGATTCATTGAAGATGATTGGAACTGATTCTTGCTGTACTACAAAGAAAACAGCTGTTTGATGAGTACTTAAGTTTTAACATGTCATGTAGATTAGTGGCAAAGTTAATAAAATATATCAAATGCATCATAAGTAAATGAATAATATCACTAAATAATTAAAATTGATTAAGGATTGCTATTCAGGGGATGAGTCCACATAGCTTTGTCAATGGGAAATCACATTTAAACAACTTAATGGTGTTCTTTGAAGAATTAACATGTGATGTAAATAAACAGTAATCTGTAGACATACTATATATACTTGGATTTCCAGAAGGCATTTTAATAAGGTGCTACATCAAAGGCTATTGTGGAAAATAAAAGCTCATGGTGTAGTGGGTAACATATCAGCATATAAACAAGATTGACTGGCTGGCAGAAAATGGAGGCTATGTATAAAAGGATCTTAGATTGGCAGGATGTGATGAGTGGAGTCCTACAGGGGTCTACAGCTTACATCAATTACTTAGATGAAGGGATTGAAGACATGATAGCTAACTTTGCTGAAACTGTCAGGCAGTTGTAGACACATAGAGATAGATAAGTTCAGTGAGTGGTTGAAAATCTGGCAAATGGAGTATAATGTGGGAAATTTAAGTCTGTTCATTTTGGCCCTGAAAATAGAGGAGCTGAATATTAATTAAATAGGGAAAGACAGCAGAAGGATTTGTGATACCTCATCTATGCGTCACAAAAACAGCTGGCATCCAAGTTCTGCAGATAATAAGGAATTTAATGGAATTTTGGCCTTCATTTCGATGAGAATGGAGTATTAAAGTACACAAAGCACTAGTCAGACCACAGTTGGAATAATGCGAACAGTTTTGGGTCCTTTATCTAAAGAAAGGTTTACTGATATAGGAGGCTGTCTAGAGAAGGTTCACTACGCTGATGCCAGGTATTGAGGGGCTGTCTTATGAGGAGAGGGTGAATACTTTAGACCTGTGCTCGTTCAAAATAGAAGAATGAGAGGTGACCTTATTGAGTCATACAAGTTACTTAGAGAACATGACAGTGCAGATGGGGAGAGGTTTTTTTTCCCCTTGAGGGAGAGTCTAGTACCAGAAAGCATAATCCTAGAATAAGGGGTCACATATTTAAAACAGAGATAAGAAGGAATTTCTTCTCTCAGGGAGTAGTGAATCTGTGGATTTTTTTTTTACTACAGAGGGCTGCCAGGGCAGGGTCATTAAGAATATTCAAGGTTGAGATAGATTTTTAATCAGTAGAGGAATCAAGTGTTATTGGGAAAACGCAAGGAAGTACAGTTGAGGATTATCTGCTCAGCTATGGCCTCATTCAGGTTGACTTACTTCTACTCCTATGTCTTGTGGTGGTATTGTTTTCTTGAATGGTGGACCAGGCTTGAGGAGCCAAGTAGTCTACTTCTATCCCTGCTTACTATGTTCATATGTATCTCATTGGACTTGGTGGACAGGTTCTTCTAAAGCAGCTGCTGACTTCAGCGAAAAAACAATTGACCTATTTGAGATCTCACAAATGCATGTTAAATTCCACATGCACTGGCAGTGATACTAGTGCCAAACTGTACCTGATGAACACACTCAGATGGACAAATGACTTGATCCATCCATAATTATTTTGTGATTGCTGTAATAAAGAGTATCAATTGCGTAAGCTAATAAAATATGATATTTTTCAGAAATACAGCCCATACAAAGATGTATCTAGAACACAATTTGAACAAAAATATATCAGCCAATTCTTTTTGTTTAATACAAATCTAACAACTGTTAAATTAAATATTTCATGTTTCAGAATGGAAACGTTTGTCGTACATCTCTTGTTATGACCAGGTAAGGAGGGGGGTTCAGCTCTCCTCTCCTTAAACCCCCTTTTTAGGGTGGCACAGTGGCTCAGTGGTTAGCACTGCTACCTCACAGCACTAGAGACCCAGGCTCAATTCCACCCTCGGGTGAATGTCTTTGTGGAGTTTGCACATTCCCCTCATGTCTACGTGGGTTTCCTTCAGGTTCTCCAGTTTCCCCCCACTGTCCAAAGATGTGCAGGCTGGGTGGATTGGCCATGCTAAATTGCCCGTAGTGTTCAGGGATGTGTAGATTAGGTGAGTTATGGGGGGTGGGTCTGGGTGGCATGCTCTGTGGGTCAGTATGGACTTGATGGGCTGAAGGGCCTATTTCCACACTGTTGGGATTCAATGTAAAAAAAAAATTAGCATTCAGCTCTCACACCTTCATTAGAATGTAATTAACCAGATCGAAATGAAAGAGAGACAATTTCAAGGTTTTCTTGAAATGATTGAGAGTGTAGATTTTCAAACATTGTGTAGATTTTCAAACATATGAACACAGATATTAACATTTTAAAAGAAATGGGGTTGGGAGAAGGGTATCCAGTACAAACAGGATAATAAAAGCAAATGCAGTTACAGATCTTAAGCGTCTCTTGGGTTGCAAAAATGAAAAGATCAGATTCTAATTTAGTTGTGTCTTATGTCCTCTGTAAAGGCAAAACTAGAGTGTCCTGGAGTTGGAGCTCTCAGTGTATTGTGCTGTTACTTTCTGGGTTTGACAGAGATTCAGAGAAAAGATGGCGAGACAGAGAGATTAAGATGGAGATAGAGAGGAGCTTTTAGTATCCTTGCTGTCCACGTTGCTTTCTCCTTCCTTCTTTTTATTCCTTTGTAGATTCTGTCTTTTTAAAAATTCATTCAAAAATGTAGATTGTAAAGAGTAAATGCTTGGCACCTGATTAGTGTGATTTAGTATCTTTTTATATATTTTATGTGCCATTTTCTATGCTTCATGTTTTTCATTTCTACACTTTTTATGCATTGCTACATTTTAAATTCCATGGCCCATAGTGAGATAGGAAAAGTCAATTAGAAGCAGGAGTAGAATCAAAGAAAAAGAATCAATGGGGTGGCATGGTGGCTCAGCGGTTAGCACTGCTGCCTCAAAGTGCCAGGGACCTGGGTTTGATCCCACCCTTAAGCAACTGTCTGTGTGGAGTTTGCACATTCTCCCTGTGTCTGTGTGGGTTTCCTCCCACAATCCAAAGATGTGTAAATTAGGTGGATTGATTATTCTAAGTTGCCCCATAGTAGACTGGGATGTGGAGCTTAGATGAGTTAGCCATGGGAAACAGGTTTGCGTGTGATGATCTTCAGAGGGTCAGTGTGGACTTGTTGGGCTGAATGGCCTGTTTCCACATTGCAGGGACTATATGGTTAGCGTGCCTTCAACCCATTTAACCTGCTCCTCATTGCTAATCTGACTGTAGTCTCAATTCACTTTCCTCTCTGTGACTATCACCACTCAATCCCTAAGTTTGAAAGAAAAACAAAATTTCTTTATCTGAGAAATTTGACCTTATATTAAATGCATATTAAAGTATTATCCTGATAAATAGAAATAATAAATCACCTACATTGCAACACTGAAATCAGTCATCCAGATTATGCTAACTCATTGAAAAAGCAATCCAATCACTCCCACTCCCATTTTCTTGCAAGTTCTCCCCTACAAGTATTTATTCAATGCTCTATCAAAGGTTTCTGCTAAAATTGCTTCCACTACTTAAAATAAATGCACAGAGGCCAGTCTCATGTCACCAAGTCACGCTTTATTTACCTGTGCATAGTACACTGGCTGTGGCCAGCCAGCTTGGAGTCAGTCCCCTGAGTACCTCAGAGTAACTCTGCTGGAGCTATCCTTGTTGTTGCGATGGGGAGAAGACTCTGCAACAGGCTAAACCTGATATTTCCAGACCTGGAGGTGGGGAGTGAAATGGCAGCAGGAATGTCAATGCTGGCCACATGCTTCTTCTAAGCGAGAGAGACAATTTACTTCAGGGGACGAGGTTTTGCGCTGAAACTATGGAAATAGCCCTGTATGGGTAAGAGGCGAGGGTGACATAAGGTCAGGTCCCATGACTTACAAGTTCAGGTCAGTGAGGATATTCTAAATCCCCTGTTTACATTGGTCATCCAGGGCTTCCTGATTGGCCCAGGTTAAGAACTCCAATCAAGTATCTCATAGTCAACGAGATCCATCTAGTTCCAAACATTACACTATCCCTTCAGATTGTGCAATAATATTAAATACAGACTAAAAAATGCATCCACCAATGCTTACAGAAATAGTTTCTCTTTATTTGTTCAGTCAAACCTTTCATGGTTTGAATGCCTTTTTAAGTCTTGCCTTCAGTTTCTATGTTCTAAGGAGAGCAATTCCAGCTTCTCAGCTTCTTCACGTAACTAGTGAGCTTCATTTCAGGTCACAAGCCAGCATATCCCTTCTCTGTCCTCTACAAAGTTTTGACAGCCTTCTTAAAGAATGATACCCATAATTGTATCTGGTAAGTCTGGTCAGTGGCTGAAAACGTTTGCTTTATTTGTGTAACGTTTGCCTTTATAAAGCCAAAAGCCTGTGTGCCTTTTTAACATTAATAATACACTTCAAATGTTTTCAACCAGATACCTGTGGGAAGAAAATCAGGTGATCTCCACAGTCCCTGAAGAGATATTTTGTTGTCAGTTACATGACCCTTACAGTCACTACCTGAAATATTAGCATATGAATGCTCAAAATTTCTCTATTTTAACAACATTAATCCATTCCCTTTAACTGCCTAATACCTCCATTAAAACAACATGCCACTAGGCTTACATGAAGGGATCGCAGTAATAACACATAACCCATGGATCTAATGTGCCAAAAGAAGCAGAGTAGATTAGATAAGTGGAGTACAGCCTACATCAGGGTAAATTAATTGAGGTCTCTAAAATAAATATGTTTGATGAGCTGAATTACCTTTTATAACTCAATGCTTTCTAATGGTTTACAGGACTTAATTAAGGCTGTGAATTTCATCTCCTGTTTTTGAATAAATAAAGAACAGTATCAGTTGTAAAACAAATGAAATATTTTGAAGATAAGCTAACTTCTCATTTCAGAAGATTTTAAAGCTTATTAATATAAATCTGTCATATTATACATTTTTGATAACTGCATAACAATACTGCAGAATTTATTTTACCATGTATTGTCATATTTTAATCACCTACTTAAGATAATTCATACAATTTCTGCAATTTCTTTACAAAATTATTTTCAGGTTTTGAAGGCCTGTTGATTTTTGTTCAATGTTTATTTAGATCTTTGAAAATATCCAAAAAGCACATGGTTAAATATTTGTATTGTACATGGAAGGGAAAAATCAGATGGGATTCATTCTTCGTTTGTACATTCAACCCACAATTTTGCATAATTTAAGTGGTATACTTTAATGTGGTAGTGCACTCATTTCAAATATCTCGTTTCAAATGGTGCATATTAAGTTGTGTAACTTTCCACTAACTGGTTACAGAGCTTTGGATCAATATAATCAACAATGATAAGAACGAGCTCATATCTGTTTAAAGTGTCCTAATGTCAACATGAGGGGGGATCTTATAGAAACATATAAGAAGGGAATAGATAAGATAGAAGTAGAGAGGATGTTTCCACTGGCAGGTGAAGCTAGGACAAGAGGGCATAACCTCAAGATTAGAGGGAGCAGATTTAGGACTGAATTGAGAAGGAACTTCTTTACCCAGAGGGTTGTTAATCTATGGAATTCCTTGCCCAGTGAAGTAGTTGACGCTACTTCAGTAAACGTTTTTAAAGATAAGGTAGATTTTTTTTGAACAATAAAGGAATTAAGGGATACGGTGAGAACGCGGGTAAGTGGATCTGAGTCCACGAAAAGATCAGCCATGATCTTATTGAATGGCGGAGCAAGCTCGAAGGGCCGGACGGCCTACTCCTACTCCTAGTTCTTATGTTCTTATGTTCTAACAATGCAAAAATGGTTTCATTATCAGTGCAGTTTGCACACGAGAATGAAATGAAATGTAACATAACATCCACTTGCTGGAATAATTTTATGTCCTTGGTCAATTGAACCAAAGGTTGAAGAAGATGATCATTAGGCAAGAAAAGACCAGCTGGTCTATCAAACCTGCCCTCTGCCCCACATAATGATGGTCATACCAGAATGAATAAACACTTTTTTACAAACTAATTCATCTCCTGCCCACATCCCACAGCAACTTAATATTCTTGGAGAAGCAAAAATAATGTCCAGGACCGGAAGGGAAAGAAATCCTCCGGAAATGTATTTTTTCCTATGATTTAAAACCTGTGCAGGAGACCACATGAACCAAATATTATCCATAAAGTCACTTACCTTGTACCTGCATGATTGGCATGTCATACAGAGCTCTGAGCTGTCTTCTTTTCCTTGGCGATGTTGCACCATGATCAGTAATTATTTGCTCTGTGAGCATGAGGAAGAAAACTCTGATAATTGTTGTTAATATGGATTGTTAGCAACCAGTAGCAAGACAAACAAGTTCTCAAGACAGAGTAACCAAGAAGAATGTGTACATCTCCAGATGTGCATTCAATCATCAGATCAGGATGAGTTGTCAACCTCTGAAAAAGTTACACAAAGTTTAAATTGTTAATTTTATTAACTCTTTTTACTTTATGTATAATTATTGAATTGACAACTTGACAACCATATCTGTTTTGAGATAATTTCTTTTTTGGAAAAAGTGAGATCTTGTATCTCACACCTATATATATATTTTAAAAAACCTGTAAGTGATATCATCACTGTATCATAACATATGACCTTATGGTATAAAAGGTCCCATTCTCCATCTTACCTGGGGCCACTGCAGCATGACATGCTATGGAAAGCTTGCTACTTTGTAACTGAATTGCTCAGTACGAACTCAGACATGGAAATGCCTGTGGCACTTATGTAGATACTACGAGCTGTAATAAACACCGATTGAATCTTTTATTGCCATTTACTCATGTCTAGTTTGTTTCTGGAGTCAACAGAAGTATCACTTTACCCAGTATGAAAACCTGCTGAGGATAAAAAGATCATCACTGCATGTCGAGCAAATTGTGAGGACAGGTCGGCTCTCTCTGGAACTCCTTTCCTCAAAGGTGGTAGAAGCATCGCCCATGAATATTTTAAAGCAAATGTAGATTCTTGATTGGCATGGGGTGAGAGGTTATTTGAAGAAATTTGGAGTTGATGTATCAATCATGTCAGCCTTGTTCTTATTGAATGATGGGACATTTACCTCAACATTTGAGGGGCCGAGTAGGCTATGCTTGCTCCACATGTTCATAAGTTCCTGAGGGAACTTGATAGGGTCTTTGCTGCTAAGATGTTGCTAGAAACACTAGAACTCTGAGGCATGGTTTAAAAATAAGAGATTGTCCATTTAAGATGGAGATGATAAGAAACATTTTTTGACGTCTGTGAAATTCTCTTCCAGAGACTGGTGGAGACAGGATCATAGAATATTTTCAAGACTGAGGTAAATAGATTCTTGACTAACAAGGAAGTCAAAGAGCATTTTAGCTATGCAGGAAAGTGCATTTGAGAGCATAATCAGATCAGTCGTAAACTTAGTGAACAACAGAGTGGGTTGAAGGCTGAAATAGCCCACTCCTGCTTCTAACCTGTACAATCATAACTGATTAACTGTAGTTATTTAAACCAGAAATCATTATTAAAACTCTCCTCTGGAGCTTTTCCAAGGTTGTTATGTCACATCACATGCAGGAGGAGCAAAACTAGTTACAGAACTCTGGATATGAGGTGACCAGCAATTTGCATAGTGTTAAAATGGTATCCTTTTATTTATACTGAATGCTTCTATTAGTATGACCCCAATTAGCTTTAGCTACAGTTTGTCAACATTGCTCATTAAACTTCAGTGATCAGTGCACAATGACAGCTATATCTTTTTTAGCATTATTCCCTGCAACAAAAATGTCTATTCTGTGCTGGCCCTATTGACATGTATAAAACCTATGCTGTAATCAAAAACAAAAAGAGAAATTGCTGGAAAAACTGAACACGTTAATGTTTTTGGTTCAGTGATCCTTCTTCAGAACACAACGTTAGCTCTGCTTTCTCTCCACAGATGCTGTCAGACCTGCTGAGTTTTTCTAGCAGTTTCTCTTTTTGTTTCTGATTTCCAGCATCTGCAGTTCTCTGCTTTGTTTTTGATCCAAGTAGATGGTTCCAGGTACACATCCAAATGCTCTAATCAGCTGGGATGGTATCATATTGGCTGCACTACGTCAGTTCAAGCAATGATTCTTTGTCACAATATAGATCCTGGAATTTATTAAGCTCTAATTTTGAGCAAGTGGCATCCATAAATTCATAAAGAAGCTGGACTAAATTGTATCCCAAATGAACTACAGCAACAAGCTAAGAGCAGCCTCAAATAACATCTTTCCCTTTAATTAGAATGGAATCATTGCTTCTGCACTGAGCTTATTATTTCTGTTGTTATTTTTGATGAAACATGACTTTTCACTAATTCGAAAACGCTATTCACCATAAGAATAAAAAGAAAGAAGCAGTGCCAATAGCATATAAACCCCATTAAGATGTGGAAAAAATTAAAACTAATTCAGAAGGTGTTATACAAACATTATCGGAGGTTGGAATGCTAGGTTCTGCTCTCAGAATAACTAGCAACAAATTGTTTAGCTTGCAAAGCTCCAATTATCCAACTTCATGGATTGTAGTACAGCAGTTGCATCTACTTAAATGTGAGCCTTGGCCTCTTGTGGTGCAGTGGTAGAGTCCCTGACCTGGATCTGGGAGGTCTGGGTTCAAGTCCCCTGTACTCCCTGCACACCTGTGACTGTGTTGCCAAATTCCAAATGAACGCCACCTACGAGTTCACTGATGACACCACCCTAGTTGGACAGATATAAAACAACAATGAGTTAAACTTCAGAAGGGGGATAGAGGACTTGGTGATGTGGTGCAATGAAAACAATCTGTCTCTTGACGTTGGCAAAACTAAAGAACTGATCATCGACTTCAGAAAGAAGGAAGAAGAACACACCCCCATCTACATCAACGGAACTGAGGTTGAGAGGGTGAAGAGCATGAAGTTCCTCAGCGTGACGATAGCTGACAATCTGTCCTGGACTTCTCACATAAATGCGACGGTCAAGAAGGCACAACAATGCCTCTTCTTCCTCAGGCAGCTCAGGAAATTTGGCATGGCCATAAGGTCCCTCACCAACTTCTACAGATGCACCATTGAAAGCATACTGTCCGGGTGAATAATGGCCTGGTACGGCAACTGCTCTGCCCAGGACTGTAAGAAACTACAGAAAGTTGTGTGCACATCCCAGACCATCATGGAAGCCAACCTTCCATCCATGGACTCTATTTACATGGCTTGCTGCCACGGAAAGGCGGCCAACATCAAAGACCCATCACACCCCAAAAGTGTCCTCCAACAAGCTCTTCCATCAGGCAGAAGATACAGGAGCTGAACACACGGACAAGCAGGTTCAGGAACACCTTCTTTCTGGCTGTTATCAGACTGTTGAATGGATTCTAGCCTCCAATAATGTAACCTGCAATATAATCTGTATTCCTTTAAGTCTTTTTGATCAGTATATCCTTTGCTTGCTGTGATTTGCCTGTACCGCACGTAAACAAAGATTTTCATTGTATTTTGGTACACATGACAATGAAATCAATCAATCAATCAATCACCTTCTCCAAAGATGAGTAATGACATCTCTGAACAGGTTGATTAGAAAAAAAGATGCTTTCCTTTGTGGTTTTAAAAATAAATGATTTTGATATTATTAATAATAATTCATGTGATTCTTTTGAAGAATGAACCTGCCCCAAAACTCTGATAAAATATATTCCTTGCCAGGTATTTTTCCTTGATGTCAGAATCATTTTGTAGAAGATAAATAATTACAAAGCAAGTAACATATTAAATTGATTCATTCACATCATAATGTTTCCAAATTGTCTAATTATACATGTGTAACAACTAATTTGTTATTTTCCCATTACTGCTAATTTAGATAGTTTCTGAGAAACTGAAACCAGTGAATAAGCCTAACAGTGAATTGGATTTAAAAAACATCTAACATACCTCACAACCATATGTAACAAACAGATCACTTAGGTATTCTACATTCAATCAAAATTGGAACAAGATAAGAAAATTTGAGATTGTTTCATTCTGTTAAAAGCTGAAGTATTGGTTCTCTATTGAGCCTGTCATTTCAATTTTGTCATTCTTTTCCATGACTTTTTAATTTTTTAAGAAGTATGATTTGCTATGAAAGCTGAAAAAGCTTAGTAAATATTCTGACAATAGAGACAGAAAGAAACAAAAGATAAGCCATAAATCCTATTTAAGCATTACACATAGTAAGAACAGTGAAAGCTACAAAAATGAAAAATCCTAATTTCATTAACAACCATTTTTGATGATTGCAATTTGTGGTCACGAATGAGCTTACATATACTAAGCTTTTATCATTGTCTTGTCTGAGGTATTCATTTAAACTGCTTAATCTATAAATGTCGACAGGTGCTTTGAATAACTAAAGAAAGGTATTAACTGTCAGCCACCCAGCTGATATATGATCATCCTGTTTTGTTCTTTGTTCCTAGTCCCTTCACAATTCTGGACAAAATCTCCCACCATCAGCTGAAATGTAAAGGAGATAGTTGACTAATATTTCCATCTCCTGTACATTATCCAAACAATTGAAAGAAGAAAATGGTCCTGAACGTACCAGAGCCTAGAGAAGCCTAATCTCCCAGAAACTCAATCTCCCACTCTGTACAATATTGTCGTCAACCTCAAGCTGCATTTTGCTTTGCACTGGGTGAAGATATAATTGAATTACTAAAATAGCCACCTGCCAGTCATGCTTTTAATCACAGATAGACTGTACTCTAGGATTACACAACTTAACATGACTTAACGTAGATTAGATGTTTTTTATTAATAGTTGAAGTCTTGTAAAATTACAAATTCAAACCAATCCTTTCTTACAATTTCAGCTTGCTCAAAATACTAAAGTAGAAATTTCTAAATGGAACTATGCCTATAATAATTATAATGTTTCCTTGATTATTCAAATAAACATTGTATGATATATTAATATTGGCTCATACCAAAATGAAGAATTCTAGTGGAGAATTTATTTCACTTGTAGTACTGGTGATACAAGCCAGTTTGGTATTCAATTTTTCAAGGTTAAAGGAGATATTAGCATTACATTCCCCATCATTTGAGTAAAAATGAGAATAAAAGTTACTTGTGACTTGAAGTGATATAAACCAGCAGGATCCCACAATCATTTATTTTTCTTATTCTTTCTCAAATGTCACTGGTGGGGCTGACATTAAGTACCCTTCAGTCTTACAACCAAAGGAAACTGAGTAATGTTTTCATAGAACTTCAGAGAACAGTTATGTATCAGCCACATCAGTTTGGGTCTGAAGTCATGTACAGAATAGGCTGAGTAACGATGGGCTGAATTTCCCAAAAAGTTGGCTAAGTCAATTTCACCAAGCTTTGGGGGACGGTTTGTCTATTTGAGCTGTTGCGCATTTTCTCATGCAATTTTAGGCTGCTCACGTCATTACTTACATACCATGCCTCGACAGCAACACTCTTCTGCTAGTTAGTGCTTACCAACCACAGAAGTGCTCATTCTTGATGGGTTTCCCAGTGTCAACACTATTTTTATTACCAGCAACTGTTGACCAGTTCTAATGGTGCAATCTAGGAACTGCCCTTCACAGGATTACACAGGAAATAGCTAAGAGGTAAGCTGGCAGCCCACTTTGCTGACAGTAACCTGGAGATCCTGCTGGGCTGGGTGGTGGACAGAAGTACAGTCCTTTACCCTCTGGACCACCGGAGGAGACTACAGACCTGTTAGGTGGTTTGAAGTCAGCACTGTGCCAATGTAGTTCAGGGGCATAGCCAGCAATATCATAAAAAGGTTAATAGCCTTCTGTGCTCTGCAAGGATAAAGGACACAATTTTCTCTTTGCTCCCTCACACTCACTCGAATGCTACCACTGCACACACCTCCCACCAAGACTTATGGTCTACCATTCTCACTACTGCATGCAACTTCTTCCCTCAATTGCTCGCACCCACCTCATTCCAAACAACTAACTCTGCATTCCTCTGTGCTTCCTACTCACTCACTTGGGACAACTCACCATCTATCCCTCACTTATATCAACACTAACAGCTGTGCCCTTTCCATTTCATTCAATTGCTTCTTTTGCATTTCAAGAGAAAACCACCCACAATAATGCAGAGAGGACCAAGATGGTTGGCAGGGTGCATGACATTTTGCTCAGCACCCATAAGGATAGAATTCTTGCCTAATCAGATGAGGATAGTATTCTCTACATGCCCAGGTTTCTATCCCTATTTTGCAATTCATTCTATCTCTCATCTTCTGTGGGCATGAACATCATCTGCATAGTCTCCATTCCGAAGAGAGGAGATCTTCCAAACACCATCTCATGCACCTCTGATGAAAAGGACAAAGATCCCTCAGATGAAGCACTAGTCAGGCTGTCCCCTGCACCCTCCACCAGGTCACATACTGGCAGCTTGATGGGTGCTTTTGCATACTGGTGAGGACACAACTTGCACATTTCCACAGCTAGTCAAGGAAGAGACACCCCAGATTGCTAGCAATCAGACAATTGCTGGAGACTGTGCACTTCCTTAGCCCTAGTCTGAAGATGATGTTGGCCATTGATGATTTCTTTCAAACAGAAACAACGTTTCTCAGAGACACTCGAGAAACTGGATTGAAGGTTGAAGGAGTCCACCAATGTCATCTGTACTTGCTGCCTCTGGTATGCGTGCACCTGGGACTGGTTATCCCCATGGACAAGGTGGCAGCTGCCATCGAGAGCAGGCATTTTTCATTTCCACTGTGCATTTGCAATGCAGACAAGGATGGATGGCAAAATGGACTGAGTTGCAGATTTTGCTTGTCAAACTATGTGAGCCCACAAACCTTAATGTTCTTTTCTGCCTTGCCCTCAGTTGCAAGCCCATTAGGTTTCCGACACCCCCTATTCCCACCAAACTCTTTTATTCAAGTCTTTGTCTCTTACTTTACCCCTAAGCTTTAGGGCCACAGCTTCATCATGCCAAACATTGCAATGTGCTGTCCCCAGTTGAAGCCATGGTGGTGGTCACTGTCAATGACTACCCCCCTGTTCTCGCCCTCCCATGCTCTGTTGTCTCCACCTCTACATGTTGACTTATCACCTTTATTGGCTTCTCTGCATCCAACATCTAATCCCCACAATTTACTTCCCTAACTTTGCCACCAAAGCACTGACTCCTGTTAACCACCTTAGACTTACTGTAGCCACATCCCTTTACCAAATTTAAATAACAGTACTGACTGATGACTGATCAGATCACTGACTGATCACTGCACAAATCTCCAAATGACTTACCATCACTCCTTAGATTGGGTGCACTCAACCTGCAAGTCTGACCATGGCCCAATTCCTGGACTATCATGAAGTGGAACCCCTGACCCTGAATGCCCCAAACAGTTGACTGACTGTGTCCAAGCCTCTGGACTGATTTCAGATGAGTCTTTTGACTTAGTGTGCTAGTAATCCTGAATGATGATTGTACCCTTGGCTTAACTGAAGACTAATCCCTCAGACTTTGACACGTGGCTATTTGGTGGAAGCACATTCAGTATGTTTGCTGTGTAAGATGCTAGCAGGTGTGACATTGATGTAGTAAGGTGCTGCATACCAATAAGTCTGTTGCATTGATTGATCATTGCTGGCAAACATGACAAGCTGCTTGGCTTTATGTCTGCGTTAAAAGACAAGTTAAGACAGAAGTACTGTGAACCTTTAAGTTGTGAATCAAGTGTCAATTTGCAAGGAGGCAAGGCCAGTCGGGGCTGCCACTAACATCCACGTAGATGCAAATTGACTGCATGCTAAGAGTGCAAGAAAAGAGCCCAATTGTGCATCTTTTTCATATCATAGAATCCCTACAGTGTGGAAGCAGACCATTTGGCCCATCAAGTCCACATCAAACTCTGAAGAGCATCACACCCATACCCACCTCCCCTACTCTAACCCTAGAATCCTACATTTCCCATGACTAATCCACCCAGCCTGCACACAACTGGAGAATTTAGCATGGCCAATCCACCTAACCTGCACATCCTTAGACTGTGAGGTGGGGGGAGGGGATAGGGGAAACCAGAGCACCTGGAGGAAACTCATACAGACACGGGGAGAATTCCACACAGACAGTCGCCCAAGGTTGGGATCGAACCCATGCCACTGGCACTGTTAGGTAGCAGTACTCACCACTGAGCCACCGTGCCACTCCTAATGTTCTGATGCATGAGGTGTGAGCTTCCCTGTGTGTGCTAAGCAGCCAGTCAACAGGTATCAGTGAGCTCCAAGTGCAGTATTGAAATGCTGAATTGTATTACGTGTCAGAGATGTCCCATGACAACATGGTGAAAATGGTGCTTGGCCAATGCCAGCCTCCATGGATGGAGGGTGCAGATGGTTGATGCCCATGGAGAGTGCTCTGAGCCACTGGATCTGCTGGCCAAGGTGGATATCCTGGGAAGACACCAGCAAGTAACAGCTTGGAGACAGTAAGGACTGCAGATGCTAGAAGCTGGAGTCACTCGGTGAGAGGCTGGAAAAGCACAGCAGGTCAGACAGCATCCAAGGAGCAGAAAAGTCAACATCTTGGGCCGAAATCCTTTGTCAGGACTGGGGAAAGGGAGGGGAGCCCAGAAGTAGAGAAAGAGCGTGGGGGGAGGTGGGGGTTGGAGGAGGGTAAGTGGCTTCCGCCCAGGTCATTGTTTCAGTGCACTCACCCAATCCAGCTACAGTCCCTAGCCCTGCTCCTGGCTCCGGCTCTACACCCAGCCCCAGCCCCAAGCCCAGCCGGTTATTCACCATCCACCCAGATCTCCCCCTCACTGAGGCTTGATGGTTAGTCCTCAGCAAAGGACTCTCCTTCATTCCCCTACACCCACACATAAATGAATTTCATGCACATGATGATGTTGAGCTCTTTTACCACCGTCTGCACCCCTGCCTCTTTGAATGGGAATCCAACCCACCCCGTAATGACCCCTTCTCCCACCTCCAGCAAACCCCATCCTCCTGGACACCCCCTCCCGGCCTCCTACCTTCCCTCAACCTATTTGTCTCAAACTGCCGCTGGGACATCAATTGCATGGATCTCTCCACACGCTCACTTACACCAACCTCTCCCCATCGGAACGCACAGCCCTCCACTCCCTTCACGCCAACCCTAACCTCACTATTAATCCTGCCAACAAAGTGGGTGGGGCAGTATGGCAAACTGACCTCTACCTCTCTAAGGCCAGGCACCAACTCTCTGATATGTCCTCCTACCGTCTCCTCAATCATGACCCCACGTCTGATCACCAAGCCATCATCTCCCAGACCATCAACAACCTCATCACTTTGGGAGGTCGCCCATCCACAGCCTCCAACCTGACAGTTCTCCAACCCTGCACTGTCCGGTTCTATCTCCTACCCAAAATCCATAAACCTGACTGCCCCAATCAACATATTGTCCCTGCCTGCTCCTGGCACACCGAGCTCATCACCTCCTACCTTGACTCCATTCTTTCCCCTTTGGTTCAGGAACTCCCTGCCTACATTCATAATTCAACCCACACCTCCACCTTTTCCAAAACTTTCAATTCCCCGGCTCCGAACACCTCATCTTCACCATGGATGTACAGTCCCTGACAACCTGCATCCCCCATACGGAGGGCCTAAAAGCCCTCCACTTCTTGCTCTCCCGTACCCCTACCAGTCTCCCTCCACTGACACTCTCATTCACTTTGCAGAACTGGTCCTCACCCTCAACAGTTTTTCCTTTGATTCCTCCTACTTCCTACAAACCAAAGGGGTAGCCATGGGAACCCACATGGGCCCTAGCTATGCCCACCTCTTTCTAGGATTTGTGGATGGTCCCTCTTCCCAACTACACCGACAACATCCCTCACCTCTTTCCCCACTACATTGATGACTGTATTGGTGCTGCCTTGTGCTCCCACGAGGAGCTCGAGCAGTTCATCAACTTCTACCCCGCCCTTAAATTCAACTAGACTATTTCTGACACCTCTCTCCCCTTCCTGGACCTCTCAATCTCCATCTCTGGTAACGACTCACCACTGACATCTGTTTCAAACCCACTGACTTCTGCAACTACCTCGACTACACCTCCTCTCACCCACTCTCCCATAAAAATGTTATCCCATACACTCAATTCCTCCACCTCTGCTGCATCTGCTCCCAGGATGAGGTGTTTTACTCCAGGACATCCCAGATATCCTCCTACTTTAGGGACTGGAATTAAGGATGCTCTCAATGACATCTCCTCCATTTCCCACACTTCTGCCCTCAAACCCCTCCTCCAAACAACAGTAATGATAGACTCCCCTTTGTCTTCACATAGCACTCCGACTTTTGAATCCAATGCATCATCCTCTGAAATTTCCGTCACCTACAATCAGAACCCACGACCAAAAAGATATTTCCTTCCCCAACATTCTCTACTTTCCGCAAGGTCTGTTCATTCTGTGATTCCGTCTTCAGCTCTACACTCTCCATCAACTTCTCCACACACCCAGGGCCTTTCCCTGCAACTGCAAGAGGTGCAACACCTGCCCCTACACCTCCCCTCTCACCTCTGTCCAAGGCCCCAAACAATGCCTTCCAAATCCGAGATTCACCTGCACTTCATCCAACCTGGTCTATTTTATCCGTTACTCCCAACGTGGTCTCCCCTACATCGGGGAGATCAAACGTAGACTTGGTGACCTGTTCGTGGAGCATCTGCGCTCTGCACGCAACAACCAACCCAACCTTCTGGTTCCCATCCATTTTAATTCCTCTTCCCACTCCCCTGATGACTTGTCATCCTTGGCCTCCTCCACTGTCAGAGTCAGGCCAAATTTAAACTGGAGGAACAAAACCTGATATTTCACCTTGGGAGCTTACAGCCCAATGGCCTCGATATTGACTACATCAGCTTTAAAATCCCTCCAGCCCCAATCTTATCCCGTGTCCAGCCCTCCCCCTTCTCCTCACCTTCCTGATCTGACCCAAGCTGTCCATTTTCCTACTCACCTGTCCGCTCCACCCTTCCCACTGACCAGTCACAATAACCCCCTACCTATCACCATCCTAGCCTTCCCCCCACCCCACCCCCTCCATCTATTTACTTCTGAGGTGCCCTCCCCCTCCCCAGTCCTGAAAAAGGGTTTCGACCTGAAATGTTGACTTTCCTGCTCCTCAGGTGCTGTCTGACCCACGGTGCTTTTCCAGTAAGTAGCAGCTACCAGATTCATGGCAATTTTTACTGAAACCCATTCTTTATTTCAAGACTTTTAAAAATAAATTCAAAATCCCAAATTACCACTGTGAAAATTGAAATCATGCTCTCTCTCTGTAGTTATTGCAGGCATTTGAATTATTCATACAATAGTATAACTATTAGAGCCCTGTGCTTTGTTGAGTCATATTCCTGTTGGCTTCTAGTGAGTACGGTAGCTGACTACTTAAATTGTTCTGTGTCTCAAAAGGCCAGGTCAAATAGGACAGGACACAACAAACAAGTGAGCTTTGGATGAGTTGCTGGCTCAGGATTTCCTCTCTTCGTGTTTTGCTTTTGCCTTCTGAAATACACATACTTTTAAAAGAGGCCGCACCATTTCTTGTTTGCTGGTGGCAGCTGCAGTGATCCTGGGTGAGCATCTCCCAGGACTTCAAGTCAAACACCAAAATGCATAAGCGGAGCCTTCTTGCAGCACTTCCTTTGTTCTCATGAGCATTGACCTCAGAATCAAGGTCTGCAAAGAATATTAACTTTGGTGAGTGAGTGGCAGGTGTCTGACTACATATCCAATCCAAATCAGTTTGGAATGTCCCACTATAATGTTGACATTTAGCAGATCAACTCATGTGAGCAACTCAGAATCTCTTATTTTGTCTTACCATCTGATCCGCAGAAGATTCCCAAGCCAGCTGAAGTGAAAGCAGATGAACCTCCTGGCATGACACTTGCACACGGTCCAAGACTTGCTCATGTGAAACAGCAGGCAGCACTATTGCTAGATGGATTTTAAGTTGGTCAGTTGGTAACACTCCTGTAAAGTCCCTTGGGATGTTTTCTATTTAAAGACCACAACCGAAATACAAGATAATGGTGTCAGAAGTGATGACCCTGGCTTCTGACAGCAGAAATTGATGTTCACATTTAAAATATAATACCTTCAGTAAGGCACCATAAAGCAGATGTATTTGAGTGAAGACGTTTATGAAGGATTCAGTCTCTGATGAATCAGGATTTTATGATCGAGATTTTCAAATTGGGATTTATGTTTTGTTCCTAATATTCAGCTCAGCAGAAGAGAGACTGTGCTAGGTAGAGGCTTTGAGTTTTTTTTTGCTGAAGCAAATATGTATCCAATGACTTTATATTGAAATGACCACAAAAAACATTTTTGCGAATTTAGGAATAAAGGTTTGAAAATGTTGTAAGAATACTGCTTGTACATCTTCAATGGCAAATGTTTTATTTTAAAATGAGGCAGAACAAGAATAGTTAATAAAACGACTGTCGACAGCAGGTAATAGCATTTTCCTACTTTATTCACACTGCTCCAAAGGGGTTTTCCAATTTTGTTCTAAACCATATTTTTGAGAAGTAATGTTAATTAAATTACTTAATCATTGCTGTTATGAGGGTTTGTGAGCTATTTCAAATGTTGCAGATAATGTACTTTAGTAGTTATTTTCATGAGAGATCTAAATTATATACTTACTTTAAATAGATTGAAAAGTAGTAAATTATATCAACATCAAAAAAAAAGAACAAAAACAGAAGTTGCTGGAAAAGCTCAGGAGGTCCGACAGCATCTGTGAAAAGAAATCAGAGTTAATGTTTTGAGTCCAGTGACCCTTCCTCAGAACTGATGGTAGCTATGAAAATGTCACTTTATATGCATGGGATACGGTCGGGGAGGGGGTAAGGAGTAAACAATAGGTGGGGATAGAGCCCAAAGAGAAAGAAGAACTGTTATCCATTCCTTTGTCTGTCCAACTATCAGGCTAGGAGGGTGAATAGCTGTTAATGGAGACTGTTAGTGGCTAACAATAGGTAGTGCATAATGGTAGACTATCTGATAACAAGGCCTAGAGCGTGTGGTAGGCGGCTAGGACATGGAGGAAGTTCAGGCCCTAAAATTATTGAACTCGATATTGGGTCTGGAGGGCTGCAGGATCCCCAAGCGGAAAATGAGTTATTGTCCTTCCAAGTTGCACTAAGCTTTACTGGAACACTGCAGCAAGCCTGAGACAGTGATGTTGGTCAGGAAACAGGGTGATATGTTAAAGTTGCAGGCAACTGGAAGTTCAGGATCTGTTTTGCGAGCAGAACGTTGATGTCCTATGAAATGGTCACCCAGTCTACCCTTCGTTTCCCCAATGTAGAGGAGACCACATTGTGAGAAGCGAATGCAGTCGACTAGATTGTGGGAAGCACAGGTAAAGTTCTGCTTCACCTGGAAGGTATGTTTGGGCCCTTGGATACTGGTGAGGGAGGAGGTAAACGGGCAGGTGTTACACCTTTAGCAGTTGCAGGGGAAAGTGGCATGGGGCTGTGGGGAGCTGTTGGGAGTGAAGGAAGTGTGGGCTAAGATATCCCAGAGGGACGGTCCCTGGGAAATGTGGACAAGGGAGGGGAGGGAAATGTGTCTGGTGGTGGCAGAAATGGCGTCTGATGATCTTCTGGATGTGGATACCGGTGGAATAGTAGGTAACGACAAGGGGAACCCTATTGCTGTTGCAGCAGGGAAGAGAGGGAGTGAGGGCAGAAGTGCAGGAGATAGGTTGGACCTGGTTGAGGGCCCTATCGACAACTATGCTGGGGAGTCCTTGGTTGAGGAAGCAGCTAGACGTTTTGGAGGCTCCCTTGTCAAAGTTGGCCTCATCTGAACATACACAATGGAGACAGAGGAATTGAGAGGATGTAATGGAGCGTTTACAGGAAGCAGGGTGTGAGGACGTATAGTCCAGATAGCTGTGGGAGTCAGTAGGTTTATAGTGGATATTAGTGGCCAGTCTATCCCCAGAAATAGAAACAGAAATGTTGAGAAAGGGAAGGGAGGAGTCAGAGATAGACCAGGGAAGGTAAGGGCATGGAAATTGGAAGCAAAAATCAATGAACATTTCCAATGCCTCGCAGCCTGCTTCCTCTAAAGACTCCATTCCATTCTGTCAGTTCCTCTGTCTCTGTCGCACATGTTCAGATGAGGCCAACTTCAAACAAGGGAGCCTCTGAAATATCCGCTTTCTTCCTCAACCAAGGATTCCCCAGCACTGTTGTTTGGAAGAAGTAGTATTAAGTATCCTTTATACCGCAAGTGTAGTAACCATGCCATGTAATTAACAAAGAATAGGAGGCAAGTAAGGGGTTTACATGCTGCAACATAGTGTAAAATATATAAATTTGAATTGTATCGTATTCGTGGCTACAGTATAGTATTTGCTACTTCAAAAGGTGAGGGGTGCAAATTGTGAATCACATTTTCAGTGATGAGCTCTTTACCTAATATTAATTCCTGTTTATTGGAAAATACTAACAACAGGGACAAAATTCAGACGTCTGTTTCAATCTGCAGGCAAAGTATTGTTCATCAGCAGTAATTTTCATTAGTTTGATGCTCAACAATTACTTTTACTTCCCTGAGTCAACATACATGTACAGTAGAATAGTATTATTGTTATGTCCTTCTTGCAGGTTCAAGCTCCCTCAAGTGGCAGAAATTGGACCTAGAGGATGGAAAACGTGCAAATTTTCTCTTCAATGTTCAAAAATCCATCAGCTAAAGATCAATTAATGCAAGTTCAGTTGTCAATAGACTTCAAGAATCTATTTGAATACTAAGCTTATTAAATGATTAGAGAAACATAATTTTGAGAAATGTGAAGTTGTGCTTATCAAACATATAGAGTATTTTCAGTGGCCAACTGGGGAAGATAGTTTACAAAGGTTTTTTTTAAACTGATAAGATACCACACAAGGGAAGAATAATAACATATGATACTAAGAGTGACTTGGCGTCACAGAAGGCAGGAGGAATTTTAGAAGACATTGTGTTGGATGATTTGATAGCTAAGACAGTAGGGAAACATTTCAGTGGCTGCAAACATGAATCCATGATGATGTATTGCCTCCCTAGCACTAGGGTCAATGATGTCACTGGGTGGCTATAGAATACCCTGGAGAGTTCTGAAGAAGTGTCACTGGAATCAAAACTCTTAAATTTGTTTTTCCTCTACAGATGCACAGGTCACTAATGAAGCAGTTGAAGATGGTAGGGCCGAGGACACTGAGAAACCCCTCCAGCAATGGCCTAGAGCTGAGATGATTGTGTTTGCAGGAGAGTTCTGCACATGTACTACCTTTTGCATGCAGAAGCCCTTCCTAATTTCATTCCTAAGTGATTTGGCTATAAATTTTACACTTTGACCTAAGTCACAAACTTCCCATTCAGCAGGAATAGCTTCCTTCAATCTACTTCATCTGTTTTCCTTAACATCTTGAAAACTTCAATCAAATTATCCTTTCACCATCTAAATTCCAAGGTTTGCAAACCTAGTTTCTATGTCAGGTTGTAATTTACCCTGGTAGACCAGGTATTATGTTGACAAATCTAGATCATACTTTCCCCAAAGCCAATATCATCCCCAAGATAATTTCTTTAGTGTCCAAAGTTGAAACATATAGAGCCATTCAGCATGGAAACAGACCCTTTTTCCAACCAGTCCATGCTGAACATAATCCTACACTAAACTAGTCTAACCTGTCTGCTCCTGTCCCATATCTCCCCAAACCTTTCCTATTCACATACTTATCGAAGTGTCTTTTAAACACTAACTGTGTCTGCAACCACCACTTCCTCAGGAAGTTCATTCCACACGCAGACCACCTTCTGTGTAAAATATTTGCCCCTCATGTCTGTCTTTTTAAAATCTCTCTCCATTCAACTTAAAAATATGCCGTTAGTTGTGAAATCCCCCATCCTAGTTGCTCTCTATTCTATTTTTCACAATGTATTCTAGTTCCTAGACAGCATTAAAGTAAAAAGACAGCATTAAAATAAACTAAAACATTAAGTTAGTCTTTCAGATTCTGTATTCGTTCATGATTTTTCAAAATGATATTTGTACCTGAATTCCTATGTTGCCAGTCTTTGAATTTTTATTAGTTAAGGACAAAAATTGGAAGTTAGTCAAGAATTTAATGTAAAAACATTACTGAAATGTGCAATGATCAAAGTTCCAATACCAATTTGGGCACCTTGAGTATCTGGAGAAACTTGAAACAACTTCTTATGCTAAAATTACAATAACTGCGATGATTGAAAGTGATTTTGATTCCATTTAGGGAAGTAACATTTATGTTAAATACAAGAGAATTGTTTTTGGCTTCATTTTAATGACAAGGTGCACTTATACAAAGTTAGACATAGCATTAGTGTACATAGATTTTACATCTTCACAAAATTTGCTAATCAATTTTACTTTATTTACTATACAGGATTCTATACACAAATGAAACTATTCTGCCACACCAATATCTAGAATAATGCAAACCGATTCCAAAACATGCAATACAATTGTAGAATTATACGTCTGTATGTCATTTACACAGATTACACCAGAACTTCCAACACATTAATGTTTAATTCTTGCACACAAAATTAAATTCCAGTTTGAAGCCAGTTGCCTGTACATGCAAATAGCATTGTGTACACAATATTCTCAGTTCAATGGATGCAGAGAGACAGCTTTTAAAAATCTGCATACAGTATCCTTCTTAATCCCTCTATCACAAATTGACATCAAAAATGAAAATAAACTTGTACACAATTTTTCTTGAAAATGTACCAGTTAAAAGATAACGGCACACTTTTAATGAGAACTAGAGTATCCAAAATAGATTCAATTTATTTTGTAATTTAGGGGAAAGGAGATTTGAAATATAAAAGTGCAAGGAGTGACAGTACAAATACTACATGGAATAACTGCAGCAAACAATTCACAAAGGCAACACTAGGTCAAGATAGAAATTTCCACCAAAAGCTCAAATTATATGAATACTAAACTATGAAATGCATACTTACAAATGCAAGAACATGCTCATCCCATGGCTTCATAAACAAGCAACTACACTGCTAAGATTTATTTACCATTTATTGTCACTAAATAAAAAGACAGGAGCCCCAAGTTATAGAGGAGGGTAAAAGTTAAATAAAGGTGGATACTTTTCCTCCTTCCAATTTTCCACATCCACTAGAAACATTTATGAAAGGCAGTGTGCCAATAGCTATGATAGCACTGCGAATAAAGAGTCTCTCAGGTTTGGTTACCACTATGGTTAGACCTCAAGTCTGTACTGAATTCAGCTGAAGCAGTAATAAGCACCCTAATGGGTTTCAATGTTCTTGAAGATTACATTTGAAAGATATATTTTCATTCTTTTTTAAAGTTGTGACTGAATTTTCCAATATAAAACATAATTAGTGTTCAAATGCTCTCAAAGTGATTAATAGACTGGTAAAGTTTCACAAGGCATATAGAAAAGAGTCAAAACTATTAAATCTTAAGGATAATTAGTTTAACAGTAGTTAAGACAATGTAATAAAGATTCAAGTTTGGCTCTAAACAAAGCAGCACATCATAATTCCAAAATGCAACATGTGCTTTAAGGCACTCATTGCTCAAATGTAGCATAGCAGATAGGGTCAGAAAACATGACAATCTCTGATTACATGCAAATGTAATAGAAAACTGGAAATATTTTAATATGCACACTACTAAATGTACAACAGATGACAGAGAAAGAGGGAAAAAGTGGGTAAAGAAAGCAAACAAAAAAAAACACAACTTTAAGCAATGTTTGCTATGTTAAAGATGATAGTGTAAGTAATTGTATATGTGGCAATCTGTTGATCTCAAAAACTGCTTCAGTCTAACTACTTCCATTAATACTAGAAGCTACAATTAAGTTAACTTAACTCTGGAATAATTAACCTAATCCCATCACATTTTACTAAAACCCAAAATGGAAAGTGTGTGTTAAATTCTTTGGGAATTTCTTTTCACATTCACTTCAAATAAGAGTCTAGAAAGTCAAAACTTCATAACCAGAGTGGAGAGTTTAAAAACTCAAAACTGCACAAAATTTTATACCATGTTACTGCAGATCACAAAATTATTACCATTTGATTGCAATAGCTAAGAACAGCTATTTATAAACATGAATTATTAAAAAAAAGTGATTTCTAGGCTGGGTGGTGGGAAAGTGTTACAGTTTCCAAAACTACAGGTTTTAGAAGTAATTAGGATTTACTTGGTAAAATAGTGTTGAAGACATCTGCATAAAATTTCACGGCAAAAAAATATATATTTATTAAGTTCTGGCCCTTTCACTTAAACATAATTAGCAGGCAGCCTGTAGTACAGTACAGCAAGAACTATAAACTATGAACCTTCAGAAATCCTGTACACAACCAGGTTCACTTCAGCTTTGTATTACAGACATACATTACATTGACACAAAAGGCACATCTTCACAAACATCTAAGGCATAAAAATACATTAAGAAATTTATTTAGCAGATTACGTGGTCTTCTAGGTATTAGTATATTGAAAATTGTTCAACTCAGACTGTAGCTGACCACTGGAAACATAACTGTTTGAATTCCCCAAAACGAAGGCACTTTTACTGATTTTTCTTTAAAACTTGGAATGTAAATCATTTCTCATGATCAGATTTTGTTTTGTTAGAAATGTTACCAGGCTCAAAAGTAACATCTAAAAGACATTTATTAATTTATAGTCACTTTTGTAAAAACCACAAATTTCAATTGCAAAAGTATTAGCACAACTACATGATTAAGGCAATGCACTTATATCAGCAGGTCACTCTTTAGCCAGAATTTAAGAAATAATGTTTAGCACAATTATCAATATCCAAATAAATTTCAAAGTTTTCAATTTCTCCCTTTGGATTTTCACGAATTAAATCGCCATACTCCTGGATGCATTTGTGAAAATAAAAGCTATAGCACAGGTTCTGAAAGACTATTACAAAATACTTGTGTGTTTGCTTTTAAAAATGACTCACCATTTTCTGAAAAGTTATGTAGTATTCAAAGTATGAATTTGTATTGTCCATATCCTTATCTAAAAAATGGAATGTCACTTTACAGGATAACAATCATCCTTTTAAAATTATGGAAAAGTGTACCAAGATTTGTAAACTATCCAATTGTGAGTATGAAGTTATGCTTCAGGAAAGAGAGAGAATTAATTGCAGCATACATTAAGACACTTAGAGGATTTTGTGTAAACAGGTACAAAAAGCATAACAGATGCTCCACCCTTAGCTCAACGTTCCTCCTTCATGAAACATAGTTTTCATGCCAAACATGTTGTAAAGCACTTTATCACAGCATCTCTGTAAAATAAATGATTCAAATGTCACTTCTTGTACTCCATCATTCAGAATCAAAATTTGGCTTTTTAAAACACTGATGGTGAACTGTTTCCCAAACAATATAAAACATGGTTTACAATAAGTAATAATTTAAAACTTGACAACATCACTTATGCCAGACCCAAAACCTATAAAAAATTGTTATTTTAACAAATGTAGCCTGGTCAAAATTTAAGAGATAATAAATTTCCATAAGAAATACTAACATATTTACCAAAATTATTTTATACAACCAACAGGATCTCCTTTAACAGTAGCTGCAGTCTGAACTGTTATAGCGGTGTGATGAGATAGTTAAAAGGCTATGCATAGCAGGAAAAATGCATGCAAAATTATCCTGGAAGTGTTCACAGCAGGTGATAAGACAGTGAGCCCACTGCTAAGGGGAAAGAATATGACCAGAAGGCAGCAGCAACTGAAGATACCACAGGTATGTAACTTTGATGTAAAAAGTAATAACATCTGGGATGCTATCAGGGCTTCACATAAAGTGGACCACAGTGGATTATTTTTATAGAACTGTTAATTCTTGAAATTACTTTGTACAAGAAAAGGTGGCAACCAAATTGCTCCTTGAAAGATACTATAAACTGCAATTAAGTGAAAGACCAGTTAACCTGTGTTGGTTGAGGAATTAAGATCGAACAGAGAATAAGGATACATAGTTATTCTGCACAAGGCATCGTGGAGTCTTTAACAATCACCCGAGTGAACATCAAGCCTCAACTTAAACACAGCACTTTTAACAAAGCAGCACTCTTTCAATACTTGTTTCAGAGATAGTAGGAATTGCAGATGCTGGAGAATCTGTGATAACAAGGTGTAGGAGCTGGATGAACACAGCAGGCCAAGCAGCAGAGGAGCAGGAAAGCTGACGTTTCGGACCTAGACCCTTCTTCAGAAGGGTCCAGGAAGTGTTCACAGCAAGTGATAACACAGTGAGCCTACTGCTAAGGAGAAAGAATATGACCAGGAGGCAGCAGCAACTGAAGATACCACAGGTATGTAACAGAAGGAGGGTCTAGGCCCGAAACGTCAGCTTTCCTGCTCCTCTGATGCTGCTTGGCCTGCTGTGTTCATCCAGCTCTACACCTTGTTATCTCTTTCAATACTTCACTGAAATTCCAATTTATAATTCAGAACTTACAGCCTTCTGATTCAGAGAAACAATAACTGTACCAACACAGATAATATGACAAAGACTATTTTATATGCAAAATTAATGACACAAGTTGCCTACATGAATTATTCTTACAATCCTATGCGAATGCAAAAGTATACAAGTGCTGTACCCTGAATTAAGGGGAGTTTAGATTGCTTCTTCAGAGTTCTAGCGTATTTTCTCAAATGAAATGGTGTGTACATTCAGGAATTAGTTTTTTTTATTGCAACTTAGCAGGATGAAGCTTTTCATCATATTTTCAAACAATGTTAAATTGATGACAAAGCAAAATAGATGTTGGAAATCTAAAATAATAACTGGAAATAGGCAGATGAGAAGCATCCATACGGAGAGCAGAGTTAACGTGTTAGTTCAGAGACCTTCCATCAGAAGCAATTCTGAACGACTTACAGTTCATACCAATTAAATAAGTGTACACTTTAATTTAGAGTTACCGAGCAGTACCTCAATAGCCATACAGCAATCAAAGTATGAATTTTCAGACCTGACTCCAGTGAAAAGTCACCACCAGAATCACTAAGTCAGATTGATAACACTTATTTAGATGTTTTTGTGACATGGAGATAAAACAGACAGCCCATACATCAGAATTGGAAAGGAATCAGGCTATGACAGTTATAAAAATTCAAATCCTAAGGAATTTATTATGATCTTTCAGCTCTGTTAAAGAGTGCATTTAAACATGACTATGTCTTATTTAAAATTGATTTTGCATTTGTGTCCTTCTTGAATTTTGTTTCTTTTCCAGAAACAAAGTAATTCTAGTTAATCTATATTGTACAACTCACCTTGCAAATGGAATGTATGAAATACTATACCTGTAACAAAAAGGAAGACAAAAATCACTAGAGTTACTGTACTGATACTACACTGAACCATTTATTCATGGTAACTTCTTTGAAACAATTCTACTTCATCAAAAGGACAGGTCCAGCCACAGGCTTCTGTAGAAAAACTAACAAATGTAACAAGCAATTTAACATAAGAACGCAAGTTAATAAACAGGCTGAGTTGACTCACAGTTCAAGCTTTCGTCTTCAATAAAGGAACAGAAGGACTTTTTTTAGGTTTTGAGCTAATGCTAAAGCAAATATTGTGTAATTCTATGAGGTTATATCAATTTATTTGTACAGAAAATGACAAACAGAAAGAGAAAAAAATTCTCATTGCTTTTTTATAAGAATCTATTTAATAGAATATAATGTAATGAAACCAATAATAAAAACAAATTTCTCATTTAGACTAATTTTGAATCTGGCCTTTTGCTGATTATAAGGCTATTATCAGGAACCTTTTTTCAGTGGGTAAAGACACACAGCACTGAAGTATCCATTACCACTGCCTACACGGCTGTAAGTTTATTATTAAAAATGCATGCAATTTTAAATTTGCGAACAGTTGATGCTTATAGATAGTCTACAATTCAATGCTTTGTTAAAAATTAATCTTCTGACAGAATCCTGGAACTCAAAGCTGTTGCTTTCACTCAAACAGGAAAATCAGGTCACCTGAGGTTTGCCCTAGAGGTTGCTGAGCTAGTTTACTCACAATGCGCCTTTTGAAAGGTTTCCATTTTTACATCAGCTCTCCCAGCAGTTTTGAGATAACTTTTGAAATTTACAAATTTAACATACTTAACATACTTGCCAAAACTACTGAGTAAGTAATGAAACCAGGAGAAAATGTCACCTTAACTAATTTCTCACTTAAACTGATTTTGGACTCAGCCCTTTGCTGGTGATAAGGTGATTAGGGAACATGTTTTTAGTGAATGAAAGGGCAGAGCACTGAAGTATCCATTACCTACACTGCTGTTAGATATTTTTTTCTTGGTAATGTAATGCATGTCATTTTGACTCAGTTTTCTTCACATTTTGCAATGAGGAGAAAAATTCATGCAGCCATTTCATTTACAGTCAATAAACATGTAAAGCATCAAATAAGTATATTAATTATGCCATGCATGTAAATGGACAAAAAAAGCCTCACCTTGTTTTAAATTGAGCACATACATGTTTACTTACCAGGCCATAGCAAAGAACTGCAAGACGCAAAATATTAAAGCAAGTGCTGCTTTCTTCCACTACAATTGAAAGTGAAGATAGATTAGACAATTTCATAAAATGAGCCTAATTTACAAAAAATCTTTTTATACTATGTGTTTATGATAAAGAAAACATACCCAAAAAGCAGAACATAATGTACACACCAGGCAAACCTGCAAGAAAAGATGTCACACTGAGATAACTCTCAACATAGCCACAACCTTCAGCATTCCTACACGTATCTGCTGATTGCGTCAAAGTAAAACTACTCTATTGACAAATTCATTATTAATCACTTTTCAAATCTGTTTGTGGTTTATAGAATAAAAGGCAGGTTGAATAATATTTTCTCCCAACAATAATCTTTTCAGAACCTTGGCAACTTCAATCCTTGGTAAATGCCCAAGCTTAATATTCAGAACCACACTTGTTGCACCTTCATTCCGGGTCCCTTATAATTCATTCAGAAGAGGTTATGAAAATACAAATGACAGGAAATTTAGTTGCAACGTGATATTCTGTTACTTTTTGAGCCATAAACTAACCCAGGAATAGACAGAAATTTGAGAATAGAGCAAAAATACTACACAATTTCCAGCAGTGTTCTTCTGGAGATAGTACACAGGATAAAATTTACCAGCTTGAAGACAATTTTCAATCAGATTCATGAGGGAAAGTGCCATAGGAAAAGATCATCAATGGAAATCTTACTGAAATAGCACCATTTTGTAATGCTATTAGTACTCAACATAGTGCTACATGGACATCCCAAACTTACAACAGTACAGAGCCACGCAATGTATTATCATACATCTCCAAAAATGCATTGCTACAAAGAGACCATACAAGTCCAGAATGGATCAACAGCCTAGATTTTCCTATTAGCTGTACTTGAACCGTGCTTGTCTCAACCTCACTGAGAAGTACTTATTTACAAGTTTGCACTTTTTTTAGTTAATGTAGTTCAGGTCACAATTCATTGAAATCTAACAAGTACATATGGTAATCAGGTGAAAGCCCCCATTGGAGACCTTATGGGTGGAACTGAGGAACTACAGAGGAACTAAAACTGCAACAGCTATCATATATAGACAGCCTAGCAGCCACTCAGAAGTACTAGATTATATAAAAGCTGAACTTACACAACTATGTAGCAAAAGCAGAGTAGTGTTAATGGAGGAATTTTAATCTTAACATACGCTGGGTGAGATAGACAAGCACCTGCCAGAAAGATTGTGAATTTCTAGAGTGTGCCTAGGATAGTTTCCTATGACAATGTATCTTGGATTTGACAAAGAAACAAGCAATCCTGGATCTAGTGATGAGCAATCAGCCTGGTTTAATTAGTGACCAAACTGTTTGTGAGCATTTGTCAAATAGTGATCACAACGTGATTGAGTTCTATGTTGCAGTTATAAGAATTAAGCAAAGACTGGATACTAGAATTTTGGATTTAAGACGTTTGTGGGATAAGGCAGAGACTGTCCACAATAAACTAGGAAGCTCTGCCCATAGATCAGCTCACTGCAGAAAAGAAGGATAGCTTTCTGGAAGTCCCAAAAAAAGTTAACAGAGGATCAGGGACAGCGTCTAAATAAAATTAGCTTAAATAAATCAGTAATGGGGGAATTAAAGAAACTGAAGAGTGACAAAGGACCTGGTGGTTTCCATGTACAGTTGTTAAAGGAGTTAGGAGACCACACTGCTGATGCCCTACTCAATCATTCACAGTCCCCGGGATCCCGGAATTGTACCTCTGGATCGAAAATTTGTTCACGTCACTCTGCCCTTTAAAGGAGGGTAACAGAGGGAAACCAGGGAATTTCAGATCAGTTTGCCTAATGTCTGTGATGGAGAAATTGTTGGAGACCACAAACAGGATCACCTCGAAAAATTTTAGTCAATCATGGAGAGTTAGCACAGATTCATGAAAGTTAGGTCATGCCCGACAAACCTCAGTATTTTTTTTTGGAAAGAGGTCAGAATGGTGATGGACAGTGGTAAGTTGATGGATGTTGTTTGTATGGACTTCCAGCAGGCTTTTAATAAAGTGTGACACAAGGGACTGCTAGCTAAGGTGGAAGCCCATGGAATTAAGGGCAAGTTATTGACATGAATAGGTAATTGTTTGAGTGGCAGGAAATGGAGAGTTCGAATAATGGGTAAGTACTCAAATTGGCAGGATATGACTAATGGTGTCACATAAAGATCCATGTTGCAGCCTCAATTATTCACATTATTAATGAATGGCTTGGATAACGACATAAAAAGTCAAATGTCCAAATTTGCTGACAACACTAAATTAACAGCATTGTAGGCAGTGTTGATGACAACAATATTACAACAGCATTTTGGTAAATGAGGTGAATGAGCACAACTTGTGGCGGATGGATTTTAATACATGCAAGTGAGATTATTCATTTCAGATTCAAAAAGGATAGATCAGGGCTTTTTTTTTTTAAAGAAGGCACAAAGTTAAATTCAGTGGATGTCCCTCAAGATTTGGAGGTTCAGGCACAAAGCTCTTTAAAATGCCATGAACAGGTGCAGAAAATAGTCAAGACGGCTAAGGAAATGCTGGCCTTTATAACTAAAAAGGGTTGGAGTATAGGACGCAGATGTTATTTTGCAGTTAGACAAAATCATTGTTAGATCTTGTTTAGGGTATGAGAGCAGATCAGATACCACACCTTAGGAAAAATGCTTTGAGGCTGGAGGGTGTTCAACAGTCTTACAAGGATGATACCTGGACTTCAGGGGTTAAGTTATGAGGAGAGATTAGACAAATCAGTCATGTTTTTACTAGAATTTAGAAGGTTAAGGGGTGATCTAATCAAGGTCTTCAGGACATTAACAGGATAAGACAGGGCACTGGAGTAGGCTTTTGACACGCTGGCGTTCATCAGTCAGGGCATTAAGTTGGGAAGTTACGTTGCAGTTATACAGGATATTGGTGAGGCCACACTTGGAACACTGTGTTCAGTTTTGGTCACCTTGCCATAGGAAGGATGTTATTAAACCAGAAAGCCTGCAGAAGAAATTTACAAACGCATTACGAGGATTCAAGTGACTGAGTTACAAGGAGAGGTTGGACAAGCTAGGACCTTTTTTTTTTTCTTTACAGCATAGGAGACTGAGAGGGGATCTTATAGAAGTGTAGAAGATCATGAGAGACATGAATGCACTCTCAGTCTTTTCCCCCCCCCCCACAGTTGGGGAATCGAGGACAAGAGGGCATCAGTTTAAGCTAAGAGGGGAAAGAGTTCATGGGAACCTCAGGGACAACTATTTTTATTAAACTCAGAGGGTGGTATGTATGTGGAACAAGCCACCAACAGAAGTGGTTGAGGTAGGTACATTAACAACATTTAAAAGGCATTTGGACAAACACAAGGTTTATAAGGCTATGGGCCATGTGCAGGGAAACGGGGTTTAGCGTGGATGAACATATCGGTTGGCACGGACCAGTTTGGGCCAAAAGGCCTATCTCCATGCCCCTATAAACTATTTTCATGGTTGAAGATTCTAGAACTGGAGCCATGGTCTAAGAATTATGACCAGTCCATTCAGGAGTTAGAAAGCACTTACACATGCAAAAGAACATTCCTCAAACTGAAGTTGATACTAATTCAGTTGTTAAATTTAAGTCTGAATTAGACAATTTTCTTATATGGGATATGGGCACAAGCAGGCAAATTGAGTTAGGCCACAGATCAGCCATGATCTTATCAAATAGCCTACTCCTGTTCCCATGTTCACAACTATAAAATGGTTCATCATTAATCAGTATTGGAATACAATTGCATTGTAGTCTATAATGTAATGGAACAATCATTCTCCCCTTCTCTGAAAATGAAGTGGTCTTGAAGATAACTAGTTCTATTTGACCAAAATAGTTTGATCTTTATTGAATTAATTGAATAAAGTGATTTTAGTCTCAATTCCTTTGCATGCTATGCATTAGTAAACAAATGAATAGTATGTAAATTTTTAAAATCATTTCAGCTTCAATTCAGCTATTGAGTGTTAATTTTAAAAAAAGACATTTAGATTGAAGTGTGGTAGGTTACACAAGCGTAACTACATCCTCTCTACCTTCTAAAATAGCTAATTGCAAAATAGCTACTTTTCAAACATTTTCGATACCATTTCCTATCAAATTATCACAGAAAATGAAGTTGCACAATCCAATTAAAATGGAAACACAGTTTTTAGAAATCGTCATTTGGTCAATGTGGATTACACTGGTAATGAGTCCCTGTATGCTTTAAAAGTAATAAATCTAACTGTAATAAATATTTTTAAAGCAGTTTCTGGAGTTCTAGATCAATTATAAATAATGTAGTGCTGTAAAAGAAAACAAAATCATGAAAATAAATACCCAGATGAAAAAGGATAGGCCATGATCAGGTCAGATGTAGAATTGGAATATGTTGGCATAATTGCTATTGCCAAAAATTGAATCATTGTGTGGAATAACAACTCCATAACATATTGTGAATTTGACAATGTTGTATTATGTACAACCCCAAGCTTGATGCATGTAAATGAGAACCTCTTGATCAGTATCATTTTATTTCAGGTCGAAATGACCTCTCTTCAGAACAAATGAAAGATCATCTGCACCTGAAACATGAATTGTGTTTCTTTCCACAGATGTTGCATGACCTGCTGAGTATTTTAAGCAGTTTTGCTTTTATTTGAGATTTCTAGCATCTGTTGCAATTGGCTTTTGTAACCAAAAAATGTACAAGCTCAAGCTGTTCAGGGGTATTGGTAGAAATAAACTTTGCCCACTTATACTTCTTCATAAGAAATTTGTATTTATACAGCATCTTTCAACATAATAAAAATTTCCCAAGGCACTTCACAGAAGTATTCTAAAGTATGAAATATATAAATAGGAATATATAAGATATAACAGGCCACATAAAAGAGATAACAGATCAGACAATCAGATGTTTGGGTAAAGAAGTAGGTTTTTAGAAGAAGTGTCTTAAAAGAGGAAATGAGTTGCCAAGAGGGAAAGAAGTTTTGAGAAGGAAATTAAAAGAGCTTGGAGACAGCAATGGAGCAATTAAAAGATAGAATTAGAGAAGCACAGATATCAAGGAGGTTTGTTGAGCTCGAAAAGATTACAGAGTGGGTCGACAGAACTGAGTTAATGTATGCAGTGATTTAAAATCAAGGATGAGAATTTTGAAATCATCATTGACTAACTGAGATCCAGTGTTAAGGCAGCAAGCACAGGGGCAATTAGTGAATAACATGTACAAATTAGGACAAGGGCATGAGAGTATTAATCAATTTAAAATTTATGCAGGATTGAAAATGGGAGACCAACTGCTAGAATATTCCACAAAGAAGTAAAAAGGATTGGAACATAAGTACAGATGGATGATGTTAAGGAGGTGGAAAAAAAGTGTGTGTGGTTTCGGTGATGGTGAGGATATGCGACTTAAAGCTCATTTCTCAGTCAAATGCAGCAGCAAATTTGTAAACAGCAGAGCAAAGCCAGAACCAAAGGAGGATGGTGTCTGCATATATATGGAAATTCATTTGTCACTCCTCTTAGTGTGAAGAGGAGCAATCTTCACGTCTAATTAAGAGTCTTGTTTAATTTTCTGTTTCTAGCTCCCTTTTTAGCCAAGACAAATAAGATTACAAATGAGAAGTCATGTTTGGAGTAAATCAAAACTAAATTAAGTACTAGATAATTACCCATAAAGGACATTCTGCTTTTGAATACAGAACAGAATTAACAATAGCTCCAGCAGAGAGATAATGAAAATAGTATTTTAAAACTTACAAGCATCACAATGGTAGCAGCCAGTCGAGTAGGCTCGAACATTTTTTTAATTTGTTTCACAGGTCCCATTAGAAACAATGTACTATGGTGAAAAACAAGACAGTACCATGTGTCACAAAATTGCAAGTTACATTATTCCTGATAGAAACATGATAATTGGTGTGGGACAAAGCTCTGCAGAGCAGGTTCATACACAGGTGATAGATTGTTCTTTCCTTCTGCAATAATTGAATTTGGAATAAATCCCAACAAAACAGAGTAGAGATTTATTTTTTGAAAACCTGCCCTGTTACCCATCAGAAATTTCAAAGATCATTTCAAATGTTTTCAATTTTAACATGCTAATTTGGTTTCCAAAACATTTTGTAAATCCAACATTTGAAACTTAACACAATATATTCAAATTGCAGTCTGATAAAATCATTAGTTTCTAGATATTGCCAACACTTGTTTTTGAGAAATTAACATTCTCTAACATTTTAAATCAGTATCACAATACAGAAATACGTACAAACATCAAGGCAGATCTACTTTGTGCAAGGAACTATTCAAATACTTGTTGAATACAAACCATCGTCATGCCAAGTTTATTAATAACTTTTCTTATGTTAAGGACAATCCCCTGGATCAAGTTAATAAGGGAACAAGTAGTTGAGTCAGGCAACTTAAAAAGGTCCCAAGTTTAACCCTTGTTGCTTAGTTTGCTGATCTCCGAGCAGCAAGGTACTACATGTCAATACTCCTGAATTAGTAATACAATTATTTCAATACAATGAAGTAGCCAGTTGCTAACCAGCTGGAATTCCTGCTCCTAACACCTAAGCAACCCTATCATACAAGGGGTGCATGCAAAATGGAAGAGGTCACTATCAAGTTCAGCCATGATGCTCTTTACAATTAAGGGCTTGCCAATGCATATGTTTATTAACTAAGGAAACCTAGACGACATACCACTGAAATTTCATACAAATAGTAGGAAGCCTTATAAGAAGTCTGGCAGTCGAGAGGCATCTTCCTAAAATCTTTAACTATTTTACGGATCAACACTTCAAGTTGCAAGTTTCAAAATTCCTGTTGGTCCTCTAATGCTGCTCATGGAACAATACAAATCCAGTTCAAATAACAGGACCATGAATTTCTTGGTAGAACCTGTTGTAACAGAGCCACCTTTAACGTAGCCCAAAGCAAGAGGATATAGAAACCAGTCTGCACAAATGCAAATCAAGTGAATTCAAACTGTCACACCTCAATTTCAAATGCTTCCCTCAGAAGTTCCACAGCATAACTAGTTTAGGGACTGAGAAAATAATGGGGGGCTGAATAGTTCCAAGTAGCTACAGTTAAAGCACAAAACTGGGACACTGTAGAAAGGAGCTTGTAAAACTCCACTGTACATTGAGGAAAATAAAAGCACTGACATCTCATTAAATGCCCAATGTACAGCAAATAAATGTAATCAAAAGTAAAGACAAAAAAATTTCTCCCTAATACTCTGATATATATGCAATATTGAAACCTGCTCAATGTAAAATATCACAACGTTGAGGATGGATTTAATTTGTAATGTTTAAAAGTTGAAATTAATACATTTAAAATAAGCAAAGATACAAGCTCAAAGTAAACATGGATTTCTACAGGTAAAGTTTGGAACCACATGCCTCAAATAGTTCTTCTACAAATCTGACAAATGATTAAAAAGTATCAGTTTCTCTGATTCTACTGCAGTTAAATACAGTCTTGTTATTTACAATTTAATAGTTACTTACCTACCAATGGATGCTATGTTTCCAATGCTATAAAAGACAGCGAAAAGTATTAAGCCGCGTTTTGGAATCCAGAGAAAACAGACACCCTGAGAAAGAATTGCAGCAAAGAAAACATTCATGAACTGTCACAAACTCACCAGAATTTTGTATGTAAAAATTCAGAAAATAATGACAAGATAATATTTGTGCTTTTTTTTCTAAACAGAAGGTGGATTAGTATTGGTGGAGGGGTGATGAGTAAGTTTCAATTAGTTTTCACAACAGAGCTAAGAATTTAAACGATTGTATTATTTTACTAATATAAAAAACCCTTATTTACAGCAAGAGCACCTTCACAGTATGAGTTGCAATACTCCAAAACAACGTCCTGGTATACCTTTGCAGTTGTAATCAGGGAAAAGTAAATTAATAAAAACAGAATTTTAGAGAAATGCAGCAGATCTGGCAGCATCTAAGACAGAAACACAGTTAATGCTTCTCGAAGGTTTTGGAGTAGATTTGTAGCTCGGGTTGTGGATGTTGCAATTGGTTGGCTCGCCGAGCTGGTTTGTTGTTGTTCCGCAGATGTTTCATTACCCGGCTGGGTAACATCATCAGTGCAGCCCCCAATGAAGCCTT
>NC_063342.1:25712169-25728767 GCF_021869965.1 Rhincodon typus
GTTATCTCAGATTCTCCAGCATCTGCAGTTCCTACTATCAAGAGTTTCTGGTTTGATAAGATCATATCTACACAGTTCTCTGACTTAAACCATGCAAACCTTTCACAATTATTTTCAAAACTATTCATGAGCAATCAGAGGTAGAGTCAAGAGAATTGGTCAATAACTGAGTTGCAGATACTGTAAATTTGATGAAAATACATGACTAATTAATAATGATTATTTTATCAGACTTCCAAGTCTTTGCAACCTTCTTTAAATTGCATTATCATATCCTGGACAGAGCAGGGACCATCCTTAACCTTAATTAATGATTAGCTTCTGACTCCTCAGTTTTTTGAATCAATTTTCCAAAGGAGTTTTAGCTACTATTTAATCTGCATGCAAGAATCAATGCTCCTGCAAAATGGTGTCCAAGTTCTGGTTTTAACTTTTTCACTGTCGTTGCCCATATTTGGTGTCCTCCTGGACTTCGCCTGTTATTCAACTACATTCATGTCTTCCTTTCTTAAATCTTTCTCTTCCTCACCTCCATTCAGTCCTTCCTCCTCCAGAGCTCAACAGCAACACATTCTCCAAAAAGATGAAGTTACGTTGTGGATATATCATTACACTTCACATGACATCTGCCTGTACTCTCATGTTTGTCAGAGTTTTTGATATCCTATAAATTTTACTGCACAATTTAACTGACTAATAACATGCCTGGATTCAACAGCCTAGTGATAAGTATAGGTTTTCTGTTGACTCAATCATGTAACCAATTCTAAAGTAATTTTTAAAAAAATCCCTGTTTATTACTTTTTATTATCATTGAGTTTTTCACATACAATTTTCAGCATGGAGACTTAACCTTTTCAGAGACAACGGTTGAAAATGGGCCTGAAATCAGAGGAAAATGTACAGAGGAAAAAGACATTTACAAACCATCTAGCAAGTTCAGATTCATACATTCAAGAAGCACGCAGAATTTTGTTTTAAATTTATTCATTCACGAGATGTGGGAAATTTTTTTATAGGCAAGGATTTATCACCAACTGCCCTGAAAAGACAGTGGTATATTTTTGAAACTACAGTCCATGAAGGTTGGCACACCTATAGTGCTGTCGGAAACACTTTGCCAGAATTTTGAATTCACAGATAGTGAAAGAACAGCGATTAGTTCCCTAAATCAGGATGATGTTTCACTTGGAGGGAAACTGGTTTCCTTTGACTACCGCTCTGATCTTTCTAGATCAGAAAGTCTTGGATTTGAAAGATGCTGTAGAAGGAACCCTGGTGGTTGCTCATTGGCATCTTCTAGATGACATGCACCACTACCATCATGCAGTGGTGGAGGGAGTAAATGGTAAATGATGGATAGGGTGCCAATCAAGCAGGCATGATTGGTCCTGGATGGTGTCAAGCTTTGTTAGTGTTTTTGGAGCTATATTAATCTGGGCAAGTATTTCATCACACACTGTCTTATACTTTGTGGATGCTGGACAGGCTTTTGAGAGTCAGGAGATGAATTAGCCACTGCAGAATTCCTAGCTTTTGACCTGATCCTGTAACAAATATGGCTGTTTCAGGTCGGTTTCAAATTAATGGTAACCCAAAGCATTGCGATGCTGCTAAGTAATGGTAGTGCCATTTTATGTCAAGAGAGGATGGTTAGATTCTCTCTAGTTGAGAAAGTCATTGCCTGGCACTTATACGGCTAGAATGTTACTTGTCACTTCTCAGCCCAAGTCGGAATGTTGTCCAGATCATACTGTACATGAACACAGTCCGTTTCAGTATCTAACGAGTCATGAAGGGTGCTGAACATTGTGCAATCATTGACGAACATCCTCAATTCTGACCTTATGATTGAGGGAAGGTCAATGGCAAAGCAGCTGGTTCCTAGTAGAGAGTTATCCTCCACCCTATCCACGAAGAGGTGAGTTGCCCTGGCATAACCCAAACTGAGAATCAGTGAGCAGCTTATTATTGAGTAACACTTATTGATAGCACTGTAAATGACCCTCTCCATTATTTGCCAGTGTCCGTAACCTTTGCATAATGCAGTGCCTTCAACCATTGCTTGATATTGTGTTGAGTGAATAGAACTAGTGGAAGACTTGTATCTGTGATGTGATCTGTCTGCGAAGAGACTGAAAAGCTGATCTTGGCTTTCTAAGGGAAGGTGGTTGCAAATGCTCCATCTTGTCTTTTGCTTTGATGTGTGGGACCCCCATCCATAATGGATGGAGATATTCGTCGAGCTTGCCCTTATGTCAATTTGGGTAAACTTCAAGCAGGCAGGTATGTCATTAATAAGGTCCAAGATACTCAAATGAGATCATAGTTAAGGCTGTGACAGCTTTAGTGCACTACCATTCCCCCATACTCACTCTCACATTCCCACATCTACACTCATGATGAACAAATCATTAAGTTCATCCCTTCAAAGAACATAAAGCACCTTGGATTTGTCCCTATTCACTGCAAAGATAGTTTTGGACATTCAGTATAGAAATTGAAATATAAAAAACTTCTGGCAGTATAAAACGTATTGACTTCTAGCATGTCTAACATTACTTCGGGGACATGAGGATTTAGTGAAACAATATGGTGGTTTTTCATTTACTTTTTCCAAAGTACACAATATTTCAAATCAACTTACCAATATAGAGCAAATAATTCCTGCTACAAAGCAGGCAAGAAAGCCTTTCACTCTAGTTCCCCATCCTAAGGAGGTTCGCTCAATTACCTGCACGGAGAAAAGCAGAGATTGTGAAAGCTTAGTAAGGAAAACTTTACAATTTCTAGTTATCATGGATACCTGTGTCATCTACTTACTGTATATAAATTCTAGTCAAGAAGAAAGTTACATTGTAACAAGTACAACAAGGATAAGTGATGTTTTTGAAGCTACAGTCCATGGGGGTTGGCACACATGATAGTGCTGTTAGAAACACTTTTCCAGAATTTTGAATCCATGGACAGTGAAAGAACAGCGATTAGTTCCCCAATCAGGATGATATTTGACTTGGAGGGAAACTGGTTTCCTCATGCATCTAATGCAATTGCTTTAATCTGATGACATGTTAAACATTGTTAATATCCCCCTTCAGTGTGATTGAATATTTTTGAAAGGAGAATTTGCTTCAGATTTGAGCTTCACAGACAAAGCTGACATTTGTTGATCATCCATAGTCGTCCTGAGGTGGTGGTCATGGATCCTCCTCTTAAAGCACTGGGACATGCCTTTAGCAAGTCAACATACTATTCGCTGAAGTAGCCAAGCAAACCCGAGTCAACTATGGAATGGGGTTCTTCTAACGTTACTGGTTGAGGTAGAAACTATATTAGTATTCAAAATGATATTGCATAGGTGGATGAAGGAAAAGGCAATGTTAAAATATGAGAATAGGATGATTAAATGTAATTTGGCCTATTACCTCACATTAATGGCAAGCATTAATACTGACTGATTGAGCCAAGAAGTCTAGTTTATGTAAAACATTATCCTTCTATCCATGATAACAAGGTGTAGAGTTGGATGAACACAGCAGGCCAAGCAGCAGAGGAGCAGGAAAGCTGATGTTTCGGGTCCAGACCCTTCTTCAGAAATGGGGGAGGGGAAGGGGATTCTGAAATAAATAGGGAGAGAGGGGGAGGCAGATAGAAGATGGATAGTGGAGAAGATAGGTGGAGAGGAGACAGACAGGTCAAAGAGGCGGGGGTGGAGCCAGTAAAGGTGAGTGTAGGTGGGGAGTTAGGGAGGAGATAGGTCAGTCCAGGGAGGATGGACAAGTCAGGGGGGCCAGATGAGGCTAGTAGGTAGGAGATGGGGGTGGGGCTTGAGGTGGGAGGAAGGACAGATTAGGGAGGCAGGGACGAGCTGGGCTGGTTTTGGGATGCGGTTGGGGGAGGGGAGATTTTGAAGCTTGTGAAGTCCACATTGATACCATTGGGCTGCAGGGTTCCCAAGCAAAATATGAGTTGCTGTTCCTGCAACCTTCGGGTGGCATCGTTGTGGCACTGCAGGAGGCCCAGGATGGCCAAGTTATCTAAGGAGTGGGAGGGGGAGTTGAAATGATTCATGACTGGGAGGTGCAGTTGTTTGTTGCTAACCGAACGTAGGTGTCCCGCAAAGCGGTCCCCAAGCCTCTGCTTGGTTTCCCCGATGTAGAGCAGTTGACATCTGGAACAGCGGATACAGTATACCACATTAGCAGATGTGCAGGTGAACATCTGTTTGATGTGGAAGGTCTTCTTGGGGCCTGGGATGGGGGTGAGGGGGGAGGTGTAGGGGCAGGTTGTAGCATTTCCTGTGGTTGCAGGGAAAAGTGCCGTGTGTGGTGGGGCTGGAGGGGAGTGTGGAGCAGATGAGGGAGTCATGGAGAGAGTGGCCCCTCCGGAAAGCAGATAAGGGTGGGGAGGGAAAAATGTCTTCGGTAGTGGGGTCGGATTGCAGATGGCAGAAGTTCCGGAGGATGATGCGTTGGATCCGGAGGTTGGTGGGGTGGTACGTGAGGACGAGGGGGATCCTGTTTTGGTTGTTATTGCAGTGAGGGGGTGTGAGGGATGAGTTGCGGGAAATGCGGGAGATGCGGTTGAGGGCGTTTTCTACCACCGGTTGGGAGACGGCATTTTTGCAGGAAGGTGGGTGGGAGGAGGTGTATTCTAGGTAGCTGTGGGAATCAGTAGGCTTGAAATGGATATCGGTTTCCAGGTGGTTGCCAGAGATGGAAACAGAGAGGTCCAGGAAGGAGAGAGAGGTATCAGAGATGGTCCACATGAACTTAAGGTTTGGGTGGAAGGTGTTAGTGAAGTGGATGAATTGTTTGAGCTCCTCATGGAAGCACGAGGCAGCGCCGATACAGTCATTGACGTAACGGAGGAAGAGGCTGTGTTCATCCAGCTCTACACCTTGTTATCTCAGATTCTCCAGCATTTGCAGTTCCTACTATCCTTCTATCCATTATTTTCATGTTCAACATTTCTTTTAAGGAAATGTATTACTGGGACTCTGCTATCACCAGAATCACCAATGTTCTGGCATGCATTCCATTTGGGCTTTTGTTTAGGCCTTTACCTTCTGATCTTTGGCCTTTCAATGTTAATAATTAACATGATTTAGCTAGCAATTTAAAAAAAATGTGGCAATAGGTTTTGTTTTTCTGCTGTCACTGACATCACCTCCTGCTTTAAAAAGGTGAACGTATCAAAATTCGCATCAACTGATAATTTCACTAACTGTTCCAGAGACAGATGTTTCAGAGAGGAACCGACTCCCCAAAGCTTTCAAAGCACAAAATCAAGACTGTGATGAAACAATCGCTGCATACCTGGATGAATACAGCTTTTGACAAGAAGCTCGGCAAACATCCAGAACAATGTTTGGATAGACATTGCTTGCTAATTTTCGAGAACTAATTTCACTGAATCAATGAGAATGCACAGCATTGGAATACATTGTTGCCCGCCACAGCACTAACATCAAATGGTTACATCAATTATCGCAGAAGTTTAGAATCTATATCGCTGATAAGCCATCCCCTTAATGATGTGAAAAACTACTTGAAAAATCAGCATGAATTCCTTTTCTTTTGGTACAGCTACACTCTTGTGAAAACATTCTTATCTATTATGCTAGCACTGAAAAATTCTACATACAAACGTATTTGAGATAAGGTAACATTCCAGTCTCAAATTCAAAAACCAAATTAATTCTTCAAGATGAAAACAATTTAAAATTTTACATGAGAGATAGTAGGAACTGCAGATACTGGAGAATCCGAGACAACAAGGTGCAGGGCTGGATGAACACAGCAGGCCAAGCAGCATCATAGGAGCTTAAAATTTTACATCATCCCTTCTCCCTTGCAACCTTTAATTTTTGCCAGCTTATTTCTGCTCTACTCTTTTCACAGAGTAGAAAGGCTGCCTAAATAGAAAACGATGCAGCGTTGCACATTATTTGACAAGAATGCAGTCAATGTGAAAACTCCATTTAGCTCATCAACCCACACAGAGTATCAGAGACTTTACCCACATGTTCAGCTACTGAAAGTTCTGAAAAATACCTGCCATCTCAAATAGTTCACTAAGGCTCCACAGTAATATTTAGTTGCATGATTTCACTCGTGTTTTCCACAATTTCTCGAACACAATGCATTCAAGCGTGTGTAGGGAGTGGCATAGCAGTAATAACACTGAGCTAGTAATCCAAAGGCCCAGACTAATTGACTGGGGACATCAGTTCAAAACCCACCAAAACATATGTTGGAATTTGAATTCAATTAATAAATCTGGAATTAAAAGCTAGTTTCATCAATGGTGATAACGAAACCACCACACATTATCAAAGAATACCCATCTGGTTCACTAATGGCCTTTAGGGAAGAAAATGTGCAATTTTTATTTCCAGACCTACAGATTACATTCAATGTGCAACTTTCCTTCTTGATAGGTATGACTTCAACTAGCAGAGAGTTTTCTTCTTGATTCCTTTTGGTGGGATTCGAACTTGGAACATTAGCTGACTTTCTGGATTAATAGTCTAGCGATAATACCAGTAAGTTATCACCACCCCATGGGTTCAAGTCCCACGATAGCAGGTGGTGAAATCTGAAGTCAATAAAAAGTTGGCCTCATAGTAAATGTTATGCTTTTATGGCAATTAACAATGGCTATCTGGTTCACTAAATTGCCGTCTTTACTTGACCTGGCCTACATGTGATTCCAGGCCTACAATGTGATTGACTCTTAACTGCCCTCTGGGCAATTAGAGATGGACTAGTTAATGACTCCTATCCACTTCTCACTCTACAGTTTTTACTTCTTGCAATAAAACCTTAAAGTATCTCTGTTCCCCCTTCTACAAAATTCCCACTAAGAACAACATTCCAAATGTATTCAATTGGCTACTATCGCACTCAGTCGAAGGCTCGTTCACACTGGCCATGCTCCATGTTGTATGGCACTATCACTGTGCTAAAAGAGATAGAGTTGGAACAGATATAGAAACTCAAACCTCTGCATCCATGAGGTGCTGTGGGTCATCAGTAGCAACAGAACTGTAACCAACTACAATCTGTAACAACGAGGTGCAGAGCTGGATGAACACAGCAGGCCTAGCAGCATCATAGGAGCAATAAGGCTGACGTTTCGGGCCTAGACCCTTCTTCAGAAATGTCATGGCCTGGCATATCCCCCAACTTAACATTACCAACAAGTTGGAGGATCATACCAGTTCAACGAAGAGTGCAAGATGACACACCAGAAGGAATATCTGGTGTACCTAAAAATAAGTTGTCAACCTGGTGAAGCAACAGCACAGGCTACTTGCATGTCAAGCAGTATAAACAGCACATAATTGACAGAGCCAAGTAATGTCACAACCAATGAATCAAATTTAAGTCCTGTAATCTTGCCACATTCAACTGTAAATGATGGTGGACATTAAATAAGTGACAAACATCTTCAGCCAGAATTGCAGAGTGGATGGATCCTAAGGTTCCCAGCATCATAGATGCCAGCCTTTATCCAATTTTGATTCAATCTACGTAAATACCAAGAAATAGCTGAAGCACTGGATACTGCAAAGGCTAAGGACCCTGACAGCATTCCAGCAACAGCATTAAATTCTTGCACTTTAGAATTAGCTGCAACTCTAGCCAAATACTGCTACAGCATTGACATCTAGCCAACAATGTGCTAAATTTCCCATGTGTATCTTATTCACAAAATGCAAGAGATTCCCAACTTAATTACCGTACTTGGCATACTTGACCATCAGCGAAGTACTGCATCTGGTCACTGACAGTGCTGCCAAGTTGCACATTCAGCAGTAACCTGTTCACTGATGCCCAGTTTGGGCTTCCAAGTCATGCACACTCAGCTCCTGACTTCATTACGACTTTTGCAAAACTGGACAAAAGAGATCAGCTTCAGAGGTGAGATGACAGTCACTTCAAGGAGGCCTAGCAAAACTGAAATCGAATCGATAGGAATCGGAGCAGACTCGAAGGGCCAGACGGTCTACTCCTGCTCCTAGTTCTTATGTTCTAAGAAGAAAACTCCCTGCCAGTTGAAGCATACCTAGCAAAAAGGAAAGTTTGATGTTTATTGATGAATGCAATCATCTCAGTCCCTCTAACTTGCTGCTAGCTCCTCTGGGTGGTGTGCTGGTCCTAGCCATCTTTAACTATTTCATCAATGACAGTGAAAGACTGAAAAGTCCATCTCCATGTGCAGCAAAACCTGGACAACTCTAGACTAGGACTGAGAGATAGTAGGAACTGCCGATGCTGGCGTCTGAGATAACGTGTGGAGCTGGATGAACACAGCAGGCCAGGCAGCATCACAGGAGCAGGAAAGCTGACGTTTCAGGTCTAGACCCTTATTCAGACCCGAAACATCAGCTTTCCTGCTCCACTGATGCTACCTGGCCTTCTGTGTTCATCCAGCTCCACACCTTGTTATCTCTAGACTAGGACTGATAGCTATTTCGGGCACTATCTGCAAATAAATGAAGCATTAGCCCTTGATGTGTAAAGGCATTACAAATACTGAATCCCCAATTATCAACATCACAAAAGTTACCATTGACCAGAAAGTGTAACAAACTGGCCAGATAAATACTATGAATAAGACAGTGGGTGACAAACTAGGAATCCTGCATTGAGTAATTCATCTCCTGTCTCCCCACTGCCTGGCCATACCTGGCCACCATGTACAATGCATGAATCAGGGGTGTGATGGAATACTCCCACTTGCCTGGACAAGTGCAGCTCCAACAACATTCAAAAAGTTTAACACCATTCAGGACAAAACAGCTCACTTGGATGGCACCACATCTTCGAACATTCACTCTGCTCACTACTGATGTTCAGTAGTAGCTGAATGTACTAGCTACATGATGCACTGCAGAAATTCACCAATGTTCCTTAGGCATAACCTTCCAAACCCATGACCATTACCAGCCAGAAGGACAAGGACAGCAGATATACGAAAAACACCATCAACTGCCAGGAAGGACCTAAAGAGAGAGCTAAGAGGAGCCAGGAGGGGACATGAGAAGTCTTTAGCAGGTAGGATCAAGGAAAACCCTAAAGCTTTCTATAGGTATGTCAGGAATAAAAGAATGACTAGAGTAAGATTACAGCCAGTCAAGGACAGTAGTGGGAAGTTGCGCGTGGAGTCCGAAGAGATAGGAGAGGCGCTAAATGAATATTTTTCGTCAGTATTCACACAGGAAAAAGACAATGTTGTCGAGGAGAATACTGGATACAGGCTATTACAGTAGACGGGATTGAGGTTCATAAGGAGGAGGTGTTAGCAATTCTGGAAGGTGTGAAAATAGATAAGTCTCCTGGGCCGGATGGGATTTATCCTAGGATTCTCTGGGAAGCTAGAGAGGAGATTGCAGAGCCTTTGGCTTTGATCTTTATGTCGTCATTGTCTTCAGGAATAGTGCCAGAAGACTGGAGACTAGCAAATGTTGTCCCCTTGTTCAAGAAGGGGAGTAGAGACAACCCTGGTAATTATAGACCAGTGAGCCTTACTTCGGTTGTGGGTAAAGTGTTGGAAAGGATTATAAGAGATAGGATTTATAATCATCTAGAAAGGAATAATTTGATTAGGGATAGTCAACACGGTTTCGTGAAGGGTAGGTTGTGCCTCACAAACCTTATTGAGTTCTTTCAGAAGGTGACCAAACAGGTGGATGAGGGTAAAGCGGTTGATGTGGAGTATATGGATTTCAGTAAAGCGTTTGATAAGGTTCCCCATGGTAGGCTATTGCAGCAAATACGAAGGCATGGGATTGAGGGTGATTTAGCGGTTTGGATCAGAAATTGGCTAGCTGTAAGAAGACAGAGGGTGGTTGATGGGAAATGTTCATCCTGGAGTTCAGTTACTAGTGGTGTACCTCAAGGATCTGTTTTGGGGCCACTGCTGTTTGTCATTTTTATAAATGACCTGGTTAAGGGCGTAGAAGGATGGGTTAGTAAATTTGCGGATGACACCAAAGTCGGTGGAGTTGTGGATAGTGCGGAAGGATGTTGCAGGTTACGGAGGGACATAGATAAGCTGCAGAGCTGGGCTGAGAGGTGGCAAATGGAGTTTAATGCGGAAAAGTGTGAGGTGATTCACTTTGGAAGGAGTAACAGGAATGCAGAGTACTGGGCTAATGGTAAGATTCTTGGTAGTGTGGAATGAGCAGAGAGATCTCGGTGTCCATGTGCATAGATCACTGAAAGTTGCCACCCAGGTTGATAGCGTTGTTAAGGCGTATGGTGTGTTAGGTGTTATTGGTAGAGGGATTGAGTTTCAGAGCCATGAGGTCATGTTGCAGCTGTACAAAACTCTGGTGCGGCCGCACTTGGAGTATTGCGTACAGTTCTGGTCACCGCATTATAGGAAGGATGTGGAAGCATTGGAAAGGGTGCAGAGGAGATTTACCAGGATGTTGCCTGGTATGGAGGGAAGGTCTTATGAGGAAAGGCTGAGGGACTTGAGGCTGTTTTCGTTAGAGAGAAGAAGGTTAAGAGGTGACTTAATAGAGACATACAAGATGATCAGAGGATTAGATAGGGTGGACAGTGGGAGCCTTTTTCCTCGGATGGTGATGGCTAGCACGAGGGGACATAGCTTTAAATTGAGGGGTGATAGATATAGGACAGATGTCAGAGGTAGGTTCTTTACTCAGAGAGTAGTAAGGGCGTGGAATGCCCTGCCTGCAAAAGTAGTAGACTCACCAACTTTAAGGGCATTTAAATGGTCATTGGATAAATATATGGATGATAATGGAATAGTATAGGTTAGATGGGCTTCAGATTGGCTTCACAGGTCGGCGCAACATCGAGGGCCAAAGGGCCTGTACTGCGCTGTTATGCTCTGTGCTCTATGCAAGTACCCCTCCAAGTCATTCACCATCCTAACTTGGAAACAGATCACTGTTTCCTCAATGTTGCTGAGTCAAAATCCTAGAACTCCCTCCCTAACATAATGAGTCAACACCAAATGGACTGCGTGGGTTTAAGAAGGCAGCTCACCAGCACTTTTTCAACAGCAATTAGAAAGGGACAATAAATGCTGGCCCAGTCAGCATCACCCACATCTCATGAATGATGAAAAAAAACTCCCCTTTCATACATTATGAATGTTGGTTTTGCCATTATTGGTATACATGTGAATTGGCCTGATGACTGAAGTTGAAATGTTTTGACAGATTGTTGCAATAGACAGTTATTTTTGAAAAACTGCTGTGCAGTATAAAAAGCAAAGTTAGTTCTCAAATTGTTAATGAACAAATACTCAAGAGGAAGTTGAAGCACTCACGTGCTTTGCATTTCATAGCTAAAAACGTTTCCTTATATAAACTAAATACAAAATGATTGAGAAAGCTATACTGTCCTATACAAAATATTGTGATTAGTAAATTGCTTTATATTGATAACAGCCAGAGCAACAAACATATCCTACCATTAAATTTAAAGAAAAATGGAGAGAGATGCCTATAGTCCATTGCGGATGATGGTTAATTACTTACTGCATCATTCGACAATATTCTTTAAATAAATATTCTTTTTAAAAAGCTGTGACTGTAAGAGCAGATGGCTGCTTCCTACTGATATGCCAATAGGTAAAAATCCATCTGGCACCAACATACAATTCCTACCTGTTGTTCAGATGCAAATTTAGACAAATAAGATCTGTTTCATAATAATTTGAATATATTCTGGTGAACTTTGAAAATTTATTCCAGACACTTTAGGAGCAAATCTGAAAGTCAGAAAGGAAGTGTATCCACTAAAAATTAACACTCAACATTTTACACACACACTCAGAGTTCTGACAAAATATACAGAACTAGCTTAGCTTTCATTTGGGAGCAGTATCTAGATAGCTTCAAAACATCAGCAGCTTGAGATTCCCTTGGGTACTCCGAGACAAATGTTACACAATTAAAGCTTTCCAAGTGGTAGACACATCTGGAATTAACTACAGCTCATGCAGTCAAAATTACTAATGAAAATAATGTGAAGCCAAATGGAGATACCTCTTTTGAAGAACTACACAGATTATTAAGTACATAGACAATTTTGGATGTTTAAATGGAGAGAAACCACAGAAATAAACAGAATGCTGGAGAAACTCAGCAGGTTTGGCAGCATCTGTGGAGAAAGAAACAGAGTTAATGTTGCAAGTCTGGTATGGCTCTTCAGAACTGTTAGACCTGCTGAGGTTCCCTAGCATTGTGTTTGTTTCAGATTTCTAGCATCCACATTATTTTGCTAATAGAAACTTCAGAATGCTGTTCTACTGGGAGAGCTGGATGCCCTTGTACATGAATCACAAAAAAGGTTAGAGTGTAAGTACAAATAATTCGGAAGGCAAATGAGATGTTAACCTTCATTGTGAGGGGGATGGACTATAAAAGTAGGGAATGTTTCTACAATGGTACAGGGCATTGGTAAGACATTACCTGGAGTACTGTGTACATTTTTGCCTGTTATTTAAAGATAGATGTATTTGCATTGAAAGCTGCTCAGAGAAAGGGTATTCATCTGATTCCTGACATGAAGGACTTATGAGGAACGGTTGAGCAAATTGGGTCTATACTTCTGGAGTTTAGAAGAACGAGAAGTGATTTAACTGAAATGGATAAGATTTGAGGGAGCTTGATTGGGTTGATGTCCAGGTACCTTGACAAGGTAAGAGGATGTTTCCCCTTGTGGTGGAACCCAGAATTGGGGTCATAGTTTAAAAATAAAGGACGCCCAATTAAGATGGATTTGAGGAGGAATTAGTTGTTGGCTTTTGGAATTCTTCTCCACATATAGTACAAGCTGAATATTTAAAGACTGGTCTAGACAGATTTTTAATCTACAGATGTTATGAATGGCAACATATGGAAAGTAAAGTTAAGGCCACAATCAGATCAGAAATGATCATACTGAATGGTGTAGCAGTCTTGAGAGGCTGAATGACTATGCCTGCTGCTATTTCTTATGGCCTTGTAATCCTATTTAGAAGGAAGATTGGAAAAGTGCATAAATGAGAATTCTAGAAGGCTAATGTCAAAGTGATTCCTTCTCGAGTGCCTGGCCATTTGGGCAAAGTACTGTACATTCCAACCTATGTACTTGCTCCATAAATACTGCAGGCTAAGGTTAGACAAAGACATTCAAGACCTTTTGACATTACTTTTGCCATAGGTGGTCTACCAGCTGCAAATGCTTAAATTTAAAAAAAACTAAAATAAAGTGAAATTGAGGAAGCTTGTGCTGCATTTTTGACATGCCAGAGACCAAAACCCTTCACAGAAATGAAACATCTTTAGGTAGATGCTAGAAGACAGCAGGAATGCCAAAAAGAAATAGGAAGAAGCTACACCGACATCAAAGCTCTAAGGAAATGCAAATATTAGCTCAGAAAAAAAAGGCAGAAAATGCTAGAAATACTCACCAAACCTGGCAGCATCTGTGAAGAGAGAAAGAGAATTAACGTTCTAGGTCAAAGAACTTTCATTAGGATTGGAAACGGTTAGTTTCAAGCAACTGCAGAAGCAGAGGAAGAGTGGATTGGGTCGGGGGGGAGGTTCATGGAGAACAAAAAGCAGGGTCTGCAATAAAGTGAAAGACAAGAAAGAGTAAATGTTGATAAGGGAGATGGTAATGGGATGAATAAAGCATCAAAAATGGGAAGGTGCAAATAGAAACTGCAGAATCATCAAAAGTTGCCATCCAAAGAAATGGGGGAAGAAAGGCTGTTTTTTTTGTGGGTGATCACAGAAATATGCAGGGTATTGTGGATGGTAATACCCTTTTGGAAAGTTGAAACAGAGGAAAGAGAAAGACATCTTTGGTGGTGCCAACATGCTGAGGTAGCTGAAATGGCACAAGATAATTAAATGTAATTGGAAACTAGTGAGCTTGAATGTGAGAACTGATTCTGGAAAGAGCACTAGCGGTGAGAACAAAACGTATGAATAGAAGTGGACATTGTTAAGGGTCCAGTCAAAACTCAAGGAAACTTCACCAAACAAGTAAAAAGGTTTGACTGGACAATTTTGAAATCACACAAAGCAGACAGAAGCAGGGTCTGGCGAATCCAAATACACACACCTTCAGACTGGAGTGTGCAAGAAATTATACTTAATTTCTTCAGGCATTAACCCCTAAAGCTAGAAATTCCTATATAAGGTTTCGAAGTTCTACAACATTCAAAAGAGAGAAGGCTCTGTAGTAACAGGGTATTAAAAAAACATCATCCAGATGAGAGAGTGGATTATAAACAAACAGACCAATATGAAAGTAGAGATAACAAAACGTGGAGCTGGAGGAACACAGCAGATCAGGTAGCATCAGAGGAACAGGAAATCTGACGTTTCGGGTTGGGACCCTCCTTCAGAAAATGCTGCCTGGCCTGCTGCGTTCCTCAAGCTGCACACTTTTGTTATCTCTGACTCCAGCATCTGCAGTTCTTACTATCCCAAAACAAAAGTAGATATTTTTGGTAGTAGCATCATACTACTCCAAAGTAGCAGCGTACAAATTTGTACTACAACTCTAACCTATTGATTCACCAATGTAAATTGCTCGCATTGTGTCAGGCCCAAAATTGATATTCTGTTATTTGTGTCATTTCTATACTTAATGTTACTATGAACAGCTAGAGCTGCAATAGTTATTAATTTTCACAATTGTAGCATTTCACACATACCACAAGCTTGCTTATAAAACTTCTCAAAAGCTAAGCACAACCTCAGAGGAATCCATACAGTACATAAAGTGAAGTTCACACAGGTACACAAAAAGTTAAATGAACAACAGAAATTGATTCCAGCAGGAGCTGTTCTATGATTCAAACCGCTTTTTTTTTCCAAATTGGCTCTATTTAAACTGCAAAGTGACTGGAAATCAGAAGTAATATTGGAATATCCATGAGTAGAGAGGAATTGCATATGTGCAGTTACAAGAAAGCTCTGTTTTTGACTTAGCTGTCAAACCAAGGGATTTGCCAAGACCATGAGGCCATTTTCCAGCACTCAATTTTGAATTCGCAGCTGACTCAATCTGCTTATTGAAACTGCCCACGTACTGAAACTTGCACCCTTATCTAGATCACTTAAACATTAGTAAGACATGGAACTAAAATCAGCTCTAAGATATAGTGCACCATATGGGATTCCACTGACTGTGTTGAAAGAGGGTAAATATCAATAAGCCAGACTTGTGCATTCAGACTAAACAGATATGATGCTATAAAGTGGATACAAGACAACAGAAAATAAGATTGCAGAACTCGAAGTCCAGGAGTGTCATGGTACACAAATCACCAAACGTTAGCATATTGGTATCACAAATGATTAGAAGGGTAAATGTAATGCTGACATTTAATGCAAGGAGAATACTTACAAGACTTACTTAGACAGGATGTTGGTGAGGCCATATCTGGGATATTTGGTATCCTTATTTAAGGTGGGATGTTAATATGTTAGAAGTAATTCAGTGAAGGTTCATTTAAATGTGAATGTTACCCGGGATTGGGGTTTGGGTAGGCGGTTATATTTTAAAAAGAAAGGTCAGACCGCTGGTCCCATACCAATTAGAGTTTTGAACAATGACAGGTGATTTTCAGATACAAATGACCCTGAGGAGACTGAATAAGGTGGATACTGAAAGGGTGTTACCCCTTGTGGGAGAGATTAATTATTTTAGATTATCTTTACTCTAAAGATGCAGTTTAAAATAAGCATTTTCCCATTTAAGATTGAGTTGCAGAGGGATTCTTTATCTCTCAAAGGGCCATAAGTCTGTGGAACTCTTTGCCTCAGACAATGGAGGTGGTGGGTCACTGAATATATTTAAGGCAACAGGGAATAGATTCTTGACTCAAAGGGGAGTCAAAGGTTATTAGTAGTAGTCAGGAAAGGGAATTTGGGGCCACAACCAAAATGGCTATAGCCTCATTGAAAAGCGCAGCAGGTTCAAGTGGCTGAAATTGACTACACATGGTGCTAATTCATATATAGCTTTCGTGTAGCATATCTCTAAGCACACTTGTTGAGCTAGTTGGACAAAATACCATTTTTAAAAAAAAAAATCACTTCCATTTGAATCAATGCAATGAGCAAGATCTCGCACTTTCACCTATGTAATATACCAATTTGCTCCAAACTCCACCCACTGGTTGTTGAAACATTCGAACATGTTTTTGGTGCCACCGGACTTCAGGACTTTCCTTCCAGCCTCCATAAATTTCAGCTCATATAAAATTAACTGGCATTGGATCCCATTCACCCACCATCACCATATTCACTGGATCCTGGTCAAGAAATATCCCATTTAAAACTCTCATCCTTGTACATACTGTAAAATCTCTCCCACAGCTCCCCTCCTTAACTTTTCCAACAGGATCTCACCTACCCTCCAATTCTGGCCACTTCTGCAAAATTCCAAAATCCATCACTTTAGATGCGCAGACCCTAAACCCTGGCGAGGCTTCATTAAACCTCTGCCTCTATGATTTTAATAAGCAGTTTAAAGCACCTCGTTGATCGAGCTTTTGGGCGCTTATTCCAATGTCTCTATGGGATTCAGTGTCAGGCTTGGCTG
>NC_063342.1:25729267-25746149 GCF_021869965.1 Rhincodon typus
AACTTTTGATTCAACAGTGGCAGCAATTATGCTCCACATTACCCTCGTCCCATCTTTCCTCCTGGGGCCTCAAATGTATACCATCTGTGTGCAAATAATTTGTATAATATTTTTTATGAAGGAACACAGCGATTTGTAGGCAGATTTGCTGATGATGTAAAAATTGGTAGATGATCAAGTTTTTGAGGTGGGAAACAATCCAAAGGAATTTAGATAGATTGGCCAAACAACTGGGAGATGGAGTAAAGTGTGGAAAGATATTACCCTATCCATTTTGGTAGAAGGGATAAAGGAGCAGAAGCCTTATTTAAATAGTGGGGGCAGAGACTACAAAGTGCAGCAGTGTCCTTGCATGTGAATCACAAGAAGTCAGCATACAGGTACAACAAGGAATTAACAGGACAAATGGAATGTGGGCCTTAATTGCAAAGGGGAGGCAATATAAAAGTTGGGGAATATACTTACATTGGAAACAGTTCAGAGAAGGTTGACCAGATTGGTTTTTGGAAAAATATGTTTGTCTTATGATGAAAGCTTAAGAAGGTTGACCTACATTCAGTAGAGTTTCAATTCTGAGAGAAGCTTGATTAATGTAGATGCTTGGAGCACATTTACCTCAAGATGAAATCTAGAATTAGGGGACTCAATTTCAGAATAGAAAGTAGAGTTGAGAATTTTTTTTTCCCTGAAGGTTTTAAATCTTTGAAATTATCTACCCCCGAGTACACTGGAGGCTGAATCATTAAATATACTCAACCACAGAGTTAGACAGATTTTTGATCAATAAAGGGAGTCAAGGAATATGGTGGGGGTGAGAGGGAGGGTGTATGGTGGGAAGGAGTGCTGCAGACAGGAACATGGAGTTAAGGTCACAATAGATCAGCCATGAACTTATTGAATGATAGCCTGATTGAACTACTCTTGGTCCTAGTTCTTATGATTTTATTATCATCTTGTTTCCTAAGTTATGTTCTCATTGAAATCTGACAGCATAACCGTCTATTATCTTCCTTCTAAGTTGCTTATCCGGTTTTCCCTTAAGTGCACCTATACTATTTGCTTCAATTATCCCAGTGGTAGTGAATTCTACTTCCTTGCCACTCTGCGAAAAGATGCTTCTTCTGAATTCTCTGTTTGATATTTTTGGTAGCTCTATTAAATTGATTGCCTCTAATTTTGTCCCACTCCACTACTGGAAACATATAATTGAATCATAATGTACATTAATCTTAACGTAGGACTGAATCTTAATTCCCTGAAATTGTTTCGCTCTGGTTAGGTTATGCTCTGGTTATGCTCTGCATAGCATCTGTCTATGAACCCAGCCATTTTGAAATTTAATGGAAGCAGGCAACCAATACACTTGCAGGAACAGATTTGTTCTTTTGTTGGTCATTTATATATTATAAGTGTCATTGTTTTAGTAGTCATTCCGTCTTTAACCGTAGGTGACTGAGTTTCCCTGTCCTCAGGAAAGTCGTCAGCTGAAAGAAGCTGAGGGGACTGAATGCATAATAGTTTTGCAGTTTTGTTTGAGGGCAGAAGAACAGGACTACTACCTCCTTGTCCTACAAGCTACCCAGTAAAACCTGATCACTCACAATCTGTCTGCTGTCTCCAGCCTGTGGACTCCCTGCTGCCCACCATCATCCTTCCCCTGTGATCCCACTCATCACAAGTAGGACTCCCCCAACACTCCTTCTTGATACTCTTACTATGATCATTCCAGCTTCCTAATACATCTACCTGCTCTCATAGATTTCAACCTTGTTTTGTAGGCTTTCCATATGAATAGGCCTCTAGTCTATCAATTAAGCAGAAGTTAAAACAAATTCAATTGAAATCAATAGAAAAGAAATTGAAGCCATCCTGCACTTAAATTCTACAGGACATTTGGGAAACACGTACCTTACCTTGCCTGTGCCACTGGCCACCTAGCTGTTTGCTTGGTCATAATACAGAAATAAAAGCCATCACGAGATATACATTCCAAACCAAATTTCGAAATGTAAAACATATCACCTTTTGTAGAAGCGTCAACTAATCACATGTGTGTTCCCATTCAAGTGTTCAAGTGTTTGACTGTCCTCATGGTCCTAACACTGCCATCCCTAGTAAATGCAGCGTGTCAGGGGGAAAGCTGCATTCTTTCCGTTGGGAAACTGCAGATGTCTTTGGATGATGCCTGAAGCATCTCTGGACCTGGAAGGGATGGAGTTGATGGTGAAAAAGAGATGCATACCAACTCCAGTTCCAGTTTTTTCCCAAAAAGAGATCATGGGATGAGAGGGAAATGAGATGCAAGAAACTGGATTAGGTATCAGGTTATTAGCATTTTTTTATGGTTTCAACATTGCTGCTGACCTTGGTTTCAGCAATGGCTATTCCAATGATGATAATTGGCGTCACCTCTGTAGGGATAAGGACATACAGCCGGACCTCACCTCAGTCAATTAGTGCCTGCTGCATCCAGTTTTGTGCAAGAAAAGAGGGAAGTATGTCAGTTACAGCTGTTTGGGTGATATGAATGCCGTGGTTGAATAGCTGACAGTGTGCAAACTTTATAAATATCAATTCTTTAGTGATGCTCAGTGTGGGTTAAGGTGAAATCATGCGTGGTTGATATGATTCTTGATTGATAGAGATTGTTGTTAAGTAAATGACAGAGGTGTCAATCTAGAGCAGTGTTTGAAGTTAATGGTGCGTGATGAGATGTGGTATTTGACGCTAGATTCGTGTTGAGCTTTTTTGCAAAACTGCATCCAACTCTTTCAAAGGCTTGATTTCAGGCTTTTACTGCCACATGTATCTGGTTATATTGCCTTCTCAGAGTGGAACTGAATGGCTCATTGCTTCCTTCATATGTAGCATATCTCTCCTACTTTACATCTACTTTTGAACATACCCTCCAGTGAAATGTAGGAAAACCTTACCTGTGGCATTCCACTCGTGGAAAGATCAGAAACAGTTCTAGTTTAATTTTCAACACATACTCCAACCACAGCTCCTTTTAAAGAGATTTAGGTACTGCATGCTGTAAATTTAACTAGTGTTTGACTTGCACAAATTTAAGCTTCTGCTGAAGCATACTGCACTGAAAAGCATGGTCAGTGCTTGCTGCACTCAGCAATCACGGTAATGAGCAGACGGTATGATTTACTCTCTGCACAGAAACAATGGGTGTGTGTTAATCATGTGCCACAATCCTGCTATTTATATAAGGACCGTGTCTTCTTTTCTATTTTTAAAAACTGGGGAGCGAAATGAGAAAGAGCTGTTTCAAAACTAGTGTTTGAAAGAGTGGCTGCTGTTTTGAAAAGCAAATAAGTATTCCTGGCATCATGTAAGCAACTTTTTGAACAAGTAGAGACAACACAGTGTGGAGCTGGAGGAACACAGCAGGCCAGGCAGCATCAGAGGAGCAGGAAAGTTGACGTTCCAGCTCCATACTGTGTTCTTTCTGACTCCAGCGTCTGCAGTTCTTGCTATCTTTTGAACAAGTAGGTGAGTTGAGGAGGAGTTAGAGCTGAGAAGGTGTACTGATGCAGCTTTTTCTGGCAACAAGATGTTGATTGGTCTATGGACTCATGACAGTTAGCAATGACAGAGAGTTTTGTGGCTTACAACAGCTGTATGACTGTTCACTTTCCTGAGAACAATCTGGAACTCAGAACAAGTTACAGAGCGAAAAAAGTGTTCAGTTCTTTCCCAGCTGGAGAGTGGATTTTCTGTACTCTGCAGTCAAACTCAGTGTAAAGCTGTATAGAAACAGTATCTTTCCTGTAACAGTTTTTGTAATCTATGACTTTTAACTAATAAGTCAGGGGCTTTTTATAAGTGTACCATCTGCCTTGTGTCTCTTGCAATCTATGAATGAAACTAGAGAAAGATGATTAAATCAACATGCTGGGCAGCAGAAAAGTCATAGAGATATCTCAAAAACAGTACCAGGGAACAAAAATTGTCTTTCCAGTCTTTCCCCTCTGTCAATAATTCTCTGTCCTGTTAGTCTGTCTGTGACTGTACAAAGGGGAATTTATAAAAGGATTAGTTCCACTGATGCTGCCTGGCTTGCTGTGTTCCTCCAGCTCCATACTTTGTTATCTCTTAGAATTTTAATTCGTATTGTTATAAGCCAATGGTTTATAACTTATAGCCAATGTTTACCTATTACTAGATTGGAATTTTTAAAACTCATTCATCGGATGTGGGTGTCGCTGGCAGGCCAGCATTTACTACTTGACCCTAGTTGCCCTTGTGAAGGTGGTCGTGACCTCACTTCTTGAACCGCTGCAGACCATCTACTGTGAGTTGACCCACAATGCTGTTAAGAAGGGAATTCCCAGAATTTTGACCCGGTGACAGTGAAGGAATGGCGATATATTTCCAGGTCAGAATGGTGAGTGGCTTGGAGGGGAACTTGCAGGTGGTGGTGTTTTCATACATCCACTGCCCTTGAACTTCTATTTACTTGTAATTATTTGTTAAAAACATTGATTCCTGTTCAATGCTGGAAACTGGTCCATGTTTTCTATCAGCCTGGGCCTGGATATAAGATTAAGTAGGCAACCTTGTATACTTCATGAAATCTTTAACTTTTGTGATGAGTCAAGGAATACCAGGGCTTGATTTTTAGTGTACCACCCCAGTAAGCCACAACACCTCTTTTTGTGAATAACAGATTTCCTGGCCGCAGGGCCTTTCCTTCATTTTTGTTTTTCTCATTGAAAATCTCCATCTCTATTATAATTAGTCGTAAGGTTTATTTTTAATATAACTACCCATGCAATCACAGGCAGCTAATCTTACTCAGCTCCTAGTGTTCACTGGTTTCCATAGTGTAGTCTCTTGATTATAGCAATTGAAGGTGTAATTTACTACATTGATGTAAATTGGTTACATCATGTTCTGTATTTAAATCAGAGCAGGAGTGTAAAATGAATTTAAAGTGACATCTGGTAAGGTGATGCAAGCAGTCAGGGAGATGAAATGTAGAGTGGTAATTACTGGTGACTAGAAATACAGGAAAGAGCTGAAAGAGCACATGGTGGTCAGTTTTATTCATTCATGGATTGAGGGCATTACTAGCTAGACCAGTGTTTATTGCCCATCCCTAATTGCCCAGAGGGCAGTTAAGAATCAACCACATTGCTGTGGGTTTGGAGTCACATGTAGGCCAATCCAAGTAAAGATGACAGTTTCCTTCTCTAAAAGACATTAGTGAATCAGATGGGTTTTTCCCAACAACTGACGATGGATTAGTGGATGTTATTAGATTCTTATTTCCAGATTTTTATTGGATTCAAATTCCCCCAACCCCCCTTGTGGTGACATTCAAACCTGGGTCCCCAGAACATTATCTGGGTTCCTAGATTGACAGTCCATTGATAAATTCACATCGCTATTGTTACCCTACTTCTACTAGTCCAGTTCATGAATCAGGTGTTACAACTCAGTACATATGCTACATTTTCCAAATATGACCGTAATTGTCCACAGATGTATAGCAAATATTTTAAAAAATTCTGTAAACATTAAGTATATATTAAACCACTTTATAGCTTCAACAGCTTCAAATCCAGGATGCCCGTGGCTTTGAATTTATTTAGCAAAAGCAGGAATTGAACTCAATGTTGTTTTCCAGCATAGATACTGCTTTAAAATTAAATATCAACTGAGACTAAAGTTCCCATAGTCCTCCCAGACCTTAGGGTTGCTCTCTTATTAGAGAGAAATGACTGGTGGTCATTTACCCAGAGTCAGAATGCCTCAGGTGGAGGGAGAGGTTGCGTTCTTCATTGTAACCTCAGCTGGTGCAGGAATTCACCCCGCACTGTTGGCATGACTCTAAATCACTAACCGCCTGTCCAGTCAACCGAGCTAACCAAGCCCTAATTCTCACTAGTGCATTTTTGAAGGACAACTCTCATGTAACATTAGAGAACTCCACTGAGGTCGGTGGAATTGGAAACTTGAATTGTAGTCTCTAAAAACTTCTGTTATTAAAAAGAAAAGGGGAAAACAGGTAAGTACTGAAACTTTTACTAAAATTCATCAAATGTCAGATTGTGTTTATAAATATCCCACGTGAGATTTCTTAGAATCTTAAAAGGATAATTTCAACTCCTATAATGTTAGGGCTGAGAAATATTGGATGAATTCACTATCACACTCCTTTTTACTGTTTATATCAACTAATATCAAGTGGTGTTAGATTGATTGGATATGATCTAATTTATGGACTGGTTGGACTGAAGGATCTTTTTCCGTGTTATATGATTCTATGAATCTATGACTCTAAAAGCTAGTTACATTACATCTGAGATAAAAGACAAAGTTGCACATTACTGCAACTAAAACATTATCTTGGTAACAAACACAGAATGGGTTAACACCTCCCAGGAACATTCCTTTATAAACTGATAAGTGGAGCTTATTGCAATAATTTCAGTTAGCCCTTTCAGGCATGAACTGCATTATATAACACAAGAGAGCAGAGGTCTCAGAAAAGGAAGCAGTCCATTCTAAAAAGGCAGAAATAGAGAAGAAAAAACCTGAGTGAGCCAGAGATTAAGAGCTTTCCTGAAGAAATGTAATAAAATGAAAGGACCATTACATAAACAATGTGCAAAATCTTTAATGTGACCACTGAACTGAATGCTTGGCACATGCAGAGTCTGAATTTAGTTCTTAAAGCATGTGAGGAACAACCAGGTGTGAGTCTTCAGATTAGGTGTTGGAAATGTCACGGATGATTCTTCCTCATTACAGAAAACAGTGGAACATGTGGCAACTTCAATGGAAACTGTGATGGTTCTTACATTAGAAGTGGTTAAGGACGTGGCAGTGTCTTCTCCTCCATGGAAGTAAAGACTAGCTCTAGAGGCAGAGTTAACATTTGCTTGGACAAAACACAATGTTCTGGCTTTTTGATCCCTGAGATTGGAGTGCGGCCTCTTGTCTCTTGCTGATTTCAGGATTAGTTATCTGCTGTTTATCAGTGGACAAACATGGACCCAGTAGGTGACTGCTGGAGTAGACCCCACTGAGGCTGCTGTTTCACAGGGCAGCCAAATTTGCTAGGAATCAAAATTATTCTATCAATGCTTTATTTGAATGGTACATTGGAAGCAAGACTCAAGTTGTCTAGATTGACATTCAAGTAATGCAACCTCGAGCTGGTGATTGCCAGGATTAAGGTGTCATGAAATGGGAATCATCTCAGTCCCACGTGCCATTTGCACCTTTTGTAACCTGCAGAAGTAAACGTTCATCCTTATTATCTGGCACAAATCTGGTGGAGCATTATAATAAAAATTGGGCTTTTTCTAAACAGCCAGAAGATGGGTCCTGTCAGTTTGTGGCTCAAGCAGTGAACATAGAACATATGACAGTACAGCACAAGAGTGGGCCCTTTGGCCCATGATGTTGTGCCAAACATGAAACCAAATGAAACTAATCCCTTCTACCTGCCCTTGGTCCATATCCCTCCATTGCTGCATATTCATGTGCTTATCTAAAAGTCCCTTAAATGCATCTATTGCATCTGCCTCCACCACTACCCCAGCAGCGTGTTCCAGGCTCCTGCAATTCTCCGTGTAAAAAAACTTGCCCCTCACATCTCCTTTGAACTTAACCCTTCTCATCTTAAATGCACGCCCTCTAGAATTAAACATTTCAACTTTGGAAAAATATTCTGACCGTCAACGCTATCTATGCATCTTATAATTTTATAGACAGTCAAGTGTCCCCTCAGCCTCTGCTGCTCCAGCGAAAACAACTTGAGCCTTTTTTTAACGTCACCAGCGAAGGTGATGTTTTATTCCATCAAACTTTGCTGGTTTTAGCATGGCCAAAGAAATGCAGTGAGGTTGCATTAATATAAGGTGAGAAAGGAGAAGTGGCAGTGGTAATAAAAAGGAGAATAGGAAAGATAAAATAATTCATCAATTCTCATGATTGGAATTATAATCGGTTTTTACTTATAAAAGCTTATGCTGAATTTTCCTTTATGCGGTTTAAGTGTCAATGCTGAAGCAAATATGACTTTTTGGAAAGCAGATGAAGAAAAACAAACATGTCATTAGTTGTGGAAAATCGTTACAGAGTAATTAGTAGTCATTCCAGATGCAGCTGTTACCAGGTGATGTGAAATAAAGAAACTAAACCAGTTTCAGGGGGTAGTGCATTTATGTTGTGGGACTGCACAGTTCAATTCTGTCAACTTGTGACCATTTTTCACACTCCCGTGTAATGGTGATCAATTGGGGAATTGCTGCACAGTAAAAGTGGCTGGAAGTTGATAATACTGTAATATAAAATTTTAGACTTGTGTTGTCATATCTACAGAGCGTGTGGTACTTAGTGCCTGCGAGAGCTAGTTTTTCAGATAGTTGCTTGGTAACTGTATAAATAGCATTGGGATAAATGTGAACATGGGGTGAAAGTGAGAAGACAGCAAATGGTATCAAAGTAGATGTCATTTAACTATTTTTCAATAAAAGAAGAGGCATTCAAACAAAGACATTCAGCTAAAGGGGACACTGAAGTAAGTACACAGCAGCCAGTATCCCATCACCAAGTCACCAAAAATTTACAAGTGGAGAGTCCTTCTCACTGATCCAGCTCCCTGAGAGCCAGCTCTCGGAGTGAACAGAAACTCTGACACTCCTGTTCTTACCTATCAGCCAGGGCTCCCTGATTGGACCAGGTTAACAGCCTCAATCAGGGAACTCATTCTATGAGGTCCACCTGGCTAACTTCATTATAATCACTACATTCCCCCTTTTGTAATTTGAGGACATATGCCAGTTCATTTTATTTTGTAGCTCTTCCTGGGGCGATTTAACACTGGGTCAGGTTACTCCAACTGCGCTTCGGGTACTGGTGGCATGTAACACACAGTAGCTTGCCTCTTGCACCCAGAGCATCATGGAAGAAATACGTTCTCTTCTTCAGGAGGCAAAGGTGTCAAAGTGGCGACACCGCTGTGTCCATCCCAGATTCCGAGGTATCTTCAATGCTTGATGGACAGGGAGAACCCATGGGTTTCAGAACAATCAGAGAGACTGTGGAGGAGCTGGGCATGTTTTACTCCCGCACCGTCTGTGAGTTTGCAGCTTTCATATGGTCCACGTGCTTGTTTCAGGACTGTCACACCTCCTTGAACCTTACACGTCACTGGACCTGACCTCGTGTTGACCATGCCTCTTACCCAGGCAGGGCCATTCCTGTGGTTCCTACACCAAACTTAGTTCCCTGAAGTAAACTGTCTCTCTTGCTTTGCGGATTCTTGTGTCTGGCATTGGCATTCCTAATGCTGTTTCACCATAACCCCCACCTTCAGATAGATCAAATTTTATCTGGTGCAGAGCCTTTTCCTCATTAGCAACTCTGTTGGAGATTTCCCTGTAGTTGCATGAAGGCTGGTCCTATAATTAAATAGAAACTGGAACAGTTTAGTGAAGCTGTAGGCTGTTTCTTGAAGCCTGCCTTCAAAGTTTGGGTGGTCTTTCTGCCAGACCATTGGATGATGGATGGTATGGAGTTGTCCTTGTATGTCAAATAATAGTTGACTTTAGAAAACACTCAAATTCCTTGCTGGTAATTGTTGGCCGGTTATCTGTAACCAGCACTTCCAGGAGTCCCTTATTTGCAAAAGATGCACGCAGTTTTTCTATTATTGTCCCTGTATTTGACGAATGAACTCTATGCACTTTGAGTGGGCGTCTACAATGACTAAGAACATTAAGCCCGTGAAAGGACCTGCATAGTCAACGTGTAACTGAGTCCAGGGTTTACCTGGCTATTCCCATGAATGTGGAGGAGTTTCTAGTAGTAACTTTTGTCCTTGTTGACACTTTGGGCACTGCCCCACCAACACAGCTATGTCTGCACCCAATCCTGGCCACCAGATATAACTGCTCACCAATATCTTCATTTTGGTAACCCCTGGGTAACCCTGGTGGAGTTTAGCCAGTATCTGGCGGTGACCATTGCTCGGGACAATCACCCTTGCTCCACATAATAATATGCCGCCCTCTACCATAATCTATTCTCTCCAGTCCAAAAAGGTTTCAGTTCTGGTTGTGATTGCCCGTTAGTTTCCACAATCAACACTAGCTGATTCAGTTTTGCCAGAAACGGTTCTTTCTGCATCCAAAGTCTGATATTGTCAGCAGTGACTGAAACCGTCTCCAGAAAATCTAAAACTACTATGGACTCTTCCAGCGGTGGTACTACCGGTGGTGTATCTGCCACATTTGCTACTTGGCCTCCTGGGTAGTGTTTCAATTTTTAATTATATACACATAGTATTAGAGCCCACTGCTGAATTTGGCCTGAAGCTATGGATGCCACTGCCATGTTCTCTTTAAGTAGGCCTAGGAGGTATTTATGATCCATTATTAGTACAAATTTACATCCATAAAGGTATTGGTGGTACAGCGAATCATTGTTTACAGATATGAACATTTTATACCCCGTTCCCCCTGTATCCTTAACTTGTGGCCCGCAGAATTCAGAGCAGGTCACATGACTGGATTCATTCCTGCATCTTATCCTAATTTAGAGACACAGTCCCAAAACACAATGGCCTAGATATTTGGAGGAGTGACATTCACAGTCGGATTGCCGTTCCACTCATTTTGTTTATAACGTCAGTGCTGAGCTCCATATTTATAGCTGAGCATTTCAATCTTGCTTCCATCAGAAATACAAAGCATTGTGGAAATCAACACAGGATATATAAAAGAACTCAAACCCTGGAACCAATGGTGGGGAGGATGTTAGGGGCGGTGGGCAAGGAAGTTGCTAGCAAGGGTGTGTGCTAAGTGGGTGCCTGGGGTACAGGCCAGTGGTAGGGCAGGGGTATTTTGGGGGCAGGGGAGCAGGTTATGGGAGGCAGGTACAGAGGGCAGAATGGGCAGCCGACAGATGCATGGGCAGGTATTAGATCCTGGGGTCAGGGTGCAGAATATATAGCATTTGAAGGGTTTAATAGATGGGGGTGTTGTTGTTGTCATGGATCCTAGGGCTGGAAGGGGGTCAGGAGGCATATTAGGGGTGGGGTAGTATGGTAGAATTTGGAGGAGTGTGTCAGTTTGATAGGTTTTCAGGAGTTACATTAGGTTTTTATGTCTAACCTATCCTTCGTAACTGTTCAGGTAATGGAAGTGGAACCAGCCAAACCTCCGACATTAAGGAAAAATGAAAATACTGTGGATGCTGTAAATCAGAGACAAAAGTGGAAATTGCTGGAAAAGCTCAGCAGGTCTGGCAGCATGTGTGGAGAGAAATAAGGGTTAACGTTTCCAGTTTCTGAGGAAGGGTCAATCGACCTGAAACGTTAACTCCGATTCCTCTCCACAGATGCTGCCAGATCTGCTGAGCTTTTCCAGCAATTTCTGTCTTTGTCTCTGACATTAAGGGGTGTTTTCAGAGGGTTCTAGGTGCAGACATATTATCCATCAGAATCTTCAATTTCCTGGCCAATTCCCATGGAATCTGCAGCGTCTGGAATTCTACAAGGACTAATTCGCAACTCCAGTCAATGCTGCTCCCACCGATTCTCTGGCCCTCAGATATTCCAAGTCAGAAACAAAATATTATCTTTGTGATATTCAGTTCCCAGAGATTTCTCTGGTAAATTCCTTCAAGATAATAGATAATTATCAATTTTTGAATCTCAGCACTAATGTACTGTGTTGATTTTCTGTTATATCAATGCTACTAACCTCACCCACAATTGGTACTGGGTTTCACAACGTAATTAAAGAACTCCCAAATTCTGCCCCTCTGCAGATCAACAGAACTATAGGCATCAAACTTCCCTCTAACTCGCAAGACTTTAGACTGATGATCAATTTAATATGTGCCTGCACAACTATAAATAATCTTAAACAATCAGACAGTACAAAAAAGTCATTTGCAGCTCAGGCCAGTGGGCAGCAGATATGTGGGAACACCACCACGTGCAAGTTTCCTTCCAAGCCACTCACCACCTGGATGTGGAAATATATTGCCATTCCTTCAGCGTCGCTGGATCAAAATCCTGGAACTTCCTCCCTAACAACGTTGTATGCCTATCTAAAGCACATGGACCACAGTGGTTCACGACAGCAACTCACCATTACCACCTCAAGGCCAATTAGAAAAGGGATAAAATGCTGGCCCATGCCAGTTGCCCACATCCCCTGAGTGAATAAAAACAAAATGAATTGACCGAGCCCTTGGAGGAACGCCTATGTAACCTAACACTCTACGAACAGTTTCTATTAGCACATAGGAGATAGGATTTAGTACAATGTAAATACATTTTCATTCCTGTTGTCTGGCTGTTCTGCGTAAGACTGAGAGCTTGATGCTATTCTTTGAGTGTTTGCTCTGCAAAAATATGACCTCACATGTTTAACACTTTAAGTACTCACAGATAGAATTCCTGTGGATTTATCGGTTGGTCATTATGAAGGAATAACACCCAGGTAAATGTAAATAAAAAGGGACAGTAAGTATATAATTTTGTTCAAAATGTTGTATCAAGATGTTCTTCATCCAGTGAGCTCTGTGAAGTGTTTTGTGTTTAAAGAATACTAATTAATTATGGGAATGTAATGACCTTTTAATTTTTTTGTTGTTGCAGGCATGATAGCAGAGCAGTTTGTTCCTGACGGGCCCCATCTGAAGTTGTATAACTATGAGGAAAAGCATTGGGACCACCTGATGAACTGGCAGCATGCAACTATGTATCTTTTCTATGGCATCTCAGGGATTGTGGACATTATAGTCCATATAACTCCTGCAGTGCCATTAGCCCTTGACAGGCTCATGCTTGCCATTGCAGTCTTCATTGAAGGTTTGCTGATTAATTCTTAAAGTAACAAAAGACTTCTAACATAACTATGAGAGAGCAAAGACTGCAGATGCTGGAGTCAGAGATAACACAGTATGGAGCTGGAGGAACACAGCCCCCAACTGTCCATCTTCTCTCCCACCTATCCACCCCTCCTATCCTACTGACCAATCCCCAGCACTCCCTGCCTATACTCACCTACCACCATCCCACCTACCTTCTCCAGCCCCACCCCTCCTCTCTCTATCTATTTACCAGCTCCCTTCCCCGTCCCCCTTTCTGAAGAAGGGTCCCGACCCGAAACGTCAACTTTCCTGCTCCTCTGATGCTGCCTGGCTGGCTGTGTTCCTCCAGCTCCATACTGTGTTATCTCTAACATAACTGTGTAATGTTTACAATGGAGAGTTAGCCAGAGGGGGGCATGTATGGCTAAGTTCTGCAGTGGTCTCACAGCCACTCAAAATGCTCATCCCTTGCTGCATTTTGCAAAAGATTGTGTGACAACCAACTGCAGAGAAACTGCACCCACTGGTCACATAGCATATTTTAAAAATTATCTACAAAAAATATGTGTGACCCCATTAGACATGTTATGTGATTGAAATCAAAATAGTTTAGCATCTCTATTGGCTATACGTTCAGGCTATACATTTAAAAAAACACATATGCAAAATCTTCTCACATCTAGGAAACATCCCAAAGCACTTTACATATCCAATGCATTGCTTTGAAATTTTTCATTATTATTAGGCAAATGCAGGAGTTGTTTTACACACTGCAGTGTATCACAAACGAGTGTTCTGCAGGTTTTGGTGGGTGCTTGAAAAAATCTGCAGTGCGGAAATTAACCTGACCAGACCATGTTAATGTTATAAACAAAGTCCTAATCTCATGTATCTATCCTGTCCCATATCTCTTTATTTTTGTGTCCTTTCGCTAGCTAACTAACCTATTCTTAAGTGTTGACATGTAGTCCACCATAATTTGTTAACTCCAGCATTGAATCCCAGAGCCACACACCCTTTGTAAAAATGGTGATTTCTCCTTGGTGGCCTAAATCTCATGTATTCAATCTTACATATCTTTATCTTAGGCAATGCTGATGTTTGAACTGGGATCTAGAATCTTTAACATTCACCTGAACCACTAGAACACTAGAAGGTCCGCTTCCAACATTTCATCTGAATGCGAATATTTTTTGACAATGCAGAGCTTCCACAGATCTGGACTCTTGGATTGTATTTTGAAGTTGGGGTATGGACAGTTGGCTGGATGGCTGGTTTGTGATGCAGAGTGATGCCAACAGCGTGGGTTTAAATCCCATACTGGCTGAGGTCACTGTGAGGACTCTGTCTTCTCAACCACCCCTTGCCTGAGGTGTGGTGACCCTCAGGTTAAACCTGAGAGACATGATGACTTGAGATGAGCAACCCTCTGGGACTGTGGCAACTTTATTTATGGAGCTTTCCGTTCTTCCTTCTGAAACTTCAAAAATACAAATGTTTCCAGTAGACCCACACTGATACATAATGAAAAGAACACCTCCAACCTACTGTCACACTCTTATTTTCTTGATCAACCCAAATGACAGGCTCTTTGTATTCATTCCTTAAAGATAGAATTAATTTCCTTAGTCAAGCTATTTCAGTTATTTCACTTGAGAGAATTCTTTATGATATTGTATGTGTCATGGCAATGTGCACTTAATTTCCTTAGGCAGTCTCTTAGGAAAATTCTTCAGAAGCAGGAAGTAAGATTCAAATAAATAAAACAAAAAATTGTGGATGCTGGAGATCAGTTCTGATGAAGGATACTGGACTCAAAGCGTTAACTGTGCTTTCTTCCCACAGATGCTACCAGGCCTGCTGAGTTTTTCCAGCAATTTCAGTTTTTGTTGTTGAAGATTTCAGTATATGCCTCCATACTGTTTACCTGTGTCCATAGCAGGGTTCAAAATGATTTCTTTGGAGGGCCCTTCTTGAGGTTTTCTCCAGCGTACTTTTTAGAAACACAGGAAGATAGAAACTAGGAGCAAGAGTAGGCCATTCAGCCCTTTGAGCCTCTTCTGCTATTCAGTATGATCATGGATGATCTTCTGTCTCAATGCTATATTCCCAATTTCTCTCCATACCTCTTGGTACCTTTAATATCTAAAAATTGATCAGTCTCTTAATTGAATATAATTACTGACTTGGCCTCCACATCCTTCTGTGAAAGTGAATTTCATGTTGAGTGAATAAATTTTTCCTCACCTCAGCCCTAAATGGCCTACCCCATATCATGAGGCTATGTCTCCTGGTTCTAAATTCCACAACCAGGAAAAACATATTCCTAGCAACAAATCTTTCCAGCCCTGTTAGAATTTTACATATCTCAATCAGATCCCTTTGCTGTCCTAAACTCTGGCAAATACAGGCCCAGTCAGACCAAGCTGCTCAAAGGACAGTCCCGCCATCCTCGATATCAGCCTAGTGAATTTACATTGCACTCCCTCAAGGACAAATACATCCTTTGCTAGGTAGGGATCCATGCAGTGCTCCAGGTGAAGTTTCACCAAGCCCTGTATAACTTCACTGTGAAATGCCTACTTGTGAACTCAATCCTCTTGCAATGAAAGCCAGTTTATCATTTGCCTTCCGAACTACTTGCTGCACCTGCTTGTTTATTTTCATTGGACAAGGAGATCTTTGTGCATCCATATTTCTGAATATATATTACCATTAAAATAATACTCCTTTCTGTTTATCCTACTGAAGTATATAACTTCATACTTAGGCACGTAATACTACTCCTTACCATGTGTTTGCTCACTCACTCAACTTGTCTAAGTCACTTTGAAGCTTCCTTGCTCACAATTCACAATCTTGCTCAGTTTGTACCAGTAACAAACTTGGTTATGCTGCATTAGAGACAACAAATTGCAGAGCTGGATGAACACAGCAGGCCCTTCATCAGGGTCTAGGCCCGAAACGTCAGCCTTCCTGCTCCTATGATGCTGCTTGGCCTGCTGTGTTCATCCAGCTCTGCACCTTGTTGTCTCAGACTCTCCAGCATCTGCAGTTCCTACTATCTCCTATGCTGTGTTAGGTTCCCTCACCCATGTGGAATACCATGAATAGCTGAGGATCAAGCACTGATCCTTGCAGTACTCTACCATCACACAGCACTCTACCATTTAGAACAGTACCTATTCATTCCCATTCTCTGATTCCTCTCTGTCAACCAATTGTCAATCCATGCCGACATATATCCCTATCGTATGTACTTTAATTTTACTCACTGACACCAAATGTGAGACCTTACCAAAAGCCTTCTTGAAAACCCAAACACATCACATCCGTTCTGAAGAAGGGGCACTGGTTTCCTAATGTTAACACTGTTTTCTTTCCACAGATGTGGCCAGACCTGCTACATTTCTCCCAGCAATTTCCATTTTGCTCATTTCACAATCACTGTTCTCTCTTATCTATTCTATTAGTTACCTCCTCAGAAAATGTCAGTAGATGTGTTATGTATAATTTGCTTTTCGTAAACCCATGCTGACTTTGTCAAATCATAGAATCATAGAGTCATAGAGATGTACAGCATGGAAACAGACCCTTCAGTCCAACTCGTCCATGCTGACCAGATATCCAAAAAAAATCCTGTCCCGTTTGTCAGCATTTGGTCCATATCCCTCTATACCCTTCCTATTCATATACCCATCCAGAATACTTTTAAATACCAGCCTCCACCAATTCCTCTGGCAGCTCATTCTGTACATGCACCACACTCTGTGTGAAAAAGTTGCCCCTTAAGACCCTTCTAAATCTTTCCCGTCTCACCTTAAGCCTATGTCCTCTAGTTTTGGACTTGCCCACCCCGGAAAAAGACCTTGTCTATTCACCCTATCCATGGCCGTCATAATTTTATAAACTTCTGTAACGTCACCCCTCAGCCTCTGACACCAGGGAAAATAGCCCCAACCTATTCAGCCTCTCACTTTAGCTCAAACCCTCCAACCCTGGCAACATCCTTGTAAACTTTTCTGAA
>NC_063342.1:25746549-25773267 GCF_021869965.1 Rhincodon typus
GAAACGTTAACTCTGTTTTCTCCTCCACAGATGCTGCCAGACCTGCTGAGCTTTTCCAGCAACTTTGTTTTTGTTGTTGTTAAACTTTTCTGAACCCTTTCAAGTTTCACAACATCCTATACTAGGGAGACCAGAATTGCACACAGTGTTCCAAAAGTGGCCTAACTAATGTCTGTACAGCTGCAACGTGACCTCCCAACTCCTATACTCAGTGTACTGACCAATAAAGGCAAGCATACCAAATGCCTTCTTCACTACCCTGCCTACATGGGACTCCACTTTCAAGGAACTATGAACCTGCACTCCAACATCTCTTTGTTCAGCAACACTCCCCAGGACCTTACCATTAAGTGTATAAGGCCTGCCCTGATTTGCGTTTCCAAAACGCAACACCTTACATTTATCTAAATTAAAATCCATTCGCCATTCCTTGGCCCATTGGCCCAGATGATCAAGATCCTGTTGTACTCTCAGGTAACCTTCCTCACAGTCCACTATACCTCCAATTTTGGTGTCATCTGCAAAGTTACTAACTGTACCTCCCATGTTCACAACTAAAACATTTATATAAATGATGAAAAGCAGTGGACCCAGCACCGATCTTTGTTGTACACCGCTGGTCACAGGCCTCCAGTCTGAAAAGCCACCCTCCACCACCACCCACTGTCTTCTACCTTCAAGCCAGTTCTGTTTCCAAATGGCTAGTTCTCCCTGCATTCCATGTGATCTAACCTTACTAACCAGTCTCCCGTTAATGCTTTCCAAGTGTACTGTTATCACATCTTTAAATATAATCTAGCATTTTCCCCACTATTGATGTTGGGCTAACTGATCTCTCCCTGCCTTTTAAATAATGGGACTAGTTTTGCCACCCTCTGAGCTCTAGAAACTGATCCAGAGTCATCCTGAGATGACCACCAATATTTCCAGGGGCATTTTCTTTAGTACTGTGAGATGTAATGCTAAACATGTGAGATAAATGCATGTCTTTCTGAATAACGGAGGAAGATCTAGAATACAAATTGGCTAATGTGGCAATGATTTTGTTCAAACAGCCATCAAACAGAGTTCAAGTTACTACCTTACACAGATACTTGCCAACAACAGATGTTTCGTGCTTTATACACGCGGTTTTACATTTTTCAGCCTGATAGAGTTTCTTGCATGTAAGAGAATAGTTGCAGGACAATTATTTTTACTTAATCACCAGTTTTAACCAGTCAGGGTAAATTCAGATATCCCATGCTCTTGGTGGGCAATTCCACAAGGAGGGAATGTGCTTCATAGAATTGGAGCTTAACTGTCATGGTCCGTTGCCTGTAAACTAGTGCAGTGTCACAGAGATCAGTCGTGGAGACACAGTTATTGACAATATATATTGATGACTCGGATGAAGGAAGCAAATATACTGTAGCCAAGTTTGCAGATGATGCAAAAACAAAGGGGAAGGCAAGTGCTGAGGATGAGACAAAGAGTCTGCAGAGGGATGCAGAAAGCTTGAGTGAGTGGGCAAAACCTTGGCAGATGGAACTTAATGTGGGAAAATGGGAACTTACAAACTTTGGCAGGAAGAATAGAGAAGTTGAATATTATCTATCTGGAGAAAGACTGCAGAAAGCTGCAGCACAAGAGGTATTTGGGAGTCCTCATGCATAAATCACTTGCAGACAAGTTTAATATGTAATAGTGAAGGCCATTGGAATGCAGGTATTTATTTCAAAGGATATAACAGGGAAGTTTTAAGAAAACTATATCAGGCACTAATTAAACCACAGCTGGAATACTGTGAATACTTTTGGTCCCCTTATCTAAGAAAAATATACTGACATTGGAAGCAATCCAAAGAATATTCACTAGGTTGACCTACTGTATGGAAGGATTGTCTTATTGAAGAGTTTGTGAAGTTTGGGCCTTTACTCAATGGAGTTTACCAGGATGAGAGGTAACCTTATTGGAATATATAAGATTCACAGGGGGCTTGACAGGGTAGACATGTTTCCCAATGTGGGAGAGTATAGGACCAGAGGGCATAATCTTAGACTAAGAGGTCATCCAGCTAGGACAGAGATGAGGATGATTCTTTTTTCTTTCAGAGGGTAATGAGTCTGTGGAATTCCTTACCATAGCAGGTTGTTGAGGGTGGATCGTTAATTATATTCAAGGTTGAGATATATATTTTAACCAGTAAAGAAATCTAGGGTTATGTGCAGAAGGCAGGAAAGTGGAGGTGAGGATTATCAGATCAGCCATGGTTGTTGGAGCGGATTGACGGACCAAATAACTTTCTTCTGTTCCTACGTCTTATGGTCTTCTCTTCTTCCATATGGAAATCACAGGATTACTGAATTTACCTGGCAAATTGGTAATTCTATGTAATTCAAAGACAATAATTTCCTTAGTCATTAACTCTAGTAAGAGGAGGGGGTTTGTTAGTTAGCTCAGTTGGCTGGATAGCTGGTTTGCAGTACAGAATGACACCAATAGTATGGGTTCAATTTCTGTGCTACCTGAGGTTACGATGAAGGACCCTTCTTCTCAACCTCTCCCCTTACCTGAGGCATGGTGACCCTAAGATAGGAAGGTTAGATCACATGGAATCCAGGGAGAGCTAGCCATTTTGATACAAAATTGGTTTGAAGGCAGGAGACAGATGGTGGTGGTGAAGAGTTGCTTTTCAGACTGGAGGACTGTGACCAGCAGTGTGCAGCAAGGATTGATGCTGAGTCCACTGCTTTTTGTCATTTATATAAATAAGTTGGATGTGAAGGTAGGAGATACAGTTAATAAGTTTGTAAATGATACCAAAATTGGTGATGTCGTGGACAGTGAAGAAGGTTACATCAGAGTACAATGGGACCTTAATCAGATGGGTCGATAGGTCGAGGAGTGGCAGATGGAGTTTAATTTAGATAAATGTGAAGTGTTGCATTTTGGTAAGGCAAATCAAGACATGATTTATACACTTAATGGTAGGGTCTTGAGGAGTGTTGCCGAACAAAGAGACCTTGAGGTGCAGGTTCATAGTTCCTTGAAAGTGGAGTTCATGTACACAGGGTAGTGAAGAAGGCATTTGGTACACCTGTCTTTATTGGTCAGTGCATTGAATATAAGAGTTGGGGTATCATTGTTGTGGCTGTACAGGATAATGGTTAGGCCACTTTTGGAATACTGTGTTCTAGTCTCCCTGCTATAGACCAGATGTTATTAAACTTCAAATGGATCAGAAAAGATTTACACGGATGTTGCTGGGCATGGACGGTTTGTTCTTTGCGGAGAGGCTGAATAGTCTGGGGCTATTTTCCCTGAAGTGTTGGAGGCTGAGGGATGACTGTTATAGAGGTTTTTAAAATCATGAGGGGTATGGATAGGATGAATAGCCAAGATTTTTTTTCCCAGGGTAGGGGAAACCAAAACTAGAGGGCATAGGTTTACGGTGAGAAGAGAAAGATTTTAAAGGTTAACATTTTCATGCAGAGTGTGGTGCATCCATGGAATGAGCAGTCAGGTGAAAAGTTGTGGAGGCTGGTACAATACTCAAAAGGCATCTGGATGGGTACGTGAATAGGAAGGGTTTAGAGGAGTACGGGCCAAATGCTGGCAAATGTGAATAGATTGATTTAGGATATCTGGTTGGCATGGACGAGGCAGACTGATGGGTCTATTTCTGTGCTGCATAACTCTATGACTACAGTTCCAATAAAAGTTGGACTTTCAGATCTTCGTAAAGAGTATACCCAAATGTTATATGTAGATTAAAAGAATGTTTCTTTAAAATGCATTCTTGGAACATTAGTATCACTGGCAAGGCCCATTTATTGCTCATCTCTAATTGCCTGTAGAAAGATGGTGGATGAGTAACTTCCTGTGCTACTGCAGTCCTTCAGGTGTCCTTACAATGCTGTTGGGAAGGGATTCAGAGACTTTGAAGTAGCCACAGTAAAGGAACAGAGAGTTCAAAGTCAGAATGGTCTGTCCTGAAGGGGAACCAGCAGCTGGTGGAGCTCCCTTGCATCTGCTGCCATTGTCCTTCTGGTTGGTAGAGGTCATTGGTTTGGAAGGTGTTGTTAAAGAGTCTTGCTGAGTTCCTGCAGTGCATCTTGTAGATGGCACACACAGCTGTCACTGTCTGTTGATTGTGGAGAGATTAAATATTGAAAGTGTGGAATGGGGTGCCAGTCACATCTTCGTGAATTTTGTTGGAGCTGCTCACAACCAGGCAAATGGAGATTCTTCCATCACACACAATATTAACCTCAGGGTGTTGATAGTGGCAGATTCAGTGATGGACATGCCATTGAACATCAAGAGAAAATGATTGAATTCTACCTTTTTTGGACATAGTCATCGCCTGGCATTTGTGTGACACATCTGTTACTTACCACACGAGCCCAAGCCTGGATGCTGTTCGGGTCTTGCTTCATATGAACCAGTGCTCAAAATACACAAAGGCAGTGGGCAAGTTTTTTCTCCTGAAAGCGATCAAATTGCTGACGAAAATTTAATCAAGGTTGTGACCAACCTTGGAAAAGTCTCACCCCACCCATATGTCAGAGAGACCAAATCTGTGTGGAGTTGTGCCTCCAGTCATTGAGTATGACCTTCTCTTGCTCCACTCAGATTCCCTCACTCAAGGGACAGAGTCTGTGATTGGAGGAGCAGCAAGGTGGGAGTGAGTGAACTGTGGCTGGAGCAAAGCTGCACAATGTCCCGGCCAAAGCTGCAGTGGTTTGTGAGTGACTCAGGGAGGAGTGCAGTGAGATGAGCCCAGATCCTAAACTGGGAGGGTCTGACTTGAGTTAACCTGAGGTTGTAGAAAACTCTAAATATCAGCAAAAAGAAAACTCCTCTTTTGAATCAGTTGGCGATCAAATCTTTTTCAATCGTTAGCTCAGGACAGTCACGTACCTCCGAAGCTTTGTAATAAGGTTTCATTAAAAGGACCCATGTCTAAGTAGATTAAGGCTGAGCTATTATAAATCTAACTGGTTCAAACATGGTTATAGTCATGAGTATTGCTTTGCTTGCTTATTTGTTTATTTAGCTTAATAAAACTGTATCGTCTACAAAGAATAATTTAGTAGAAAAATAATCCACCAAGAGTTGAGTTTGAGACTTGGAGACTGCAATCTCTGGATATCCAACTAATTTGTTTCATTCTTCTTGCATCAACAAATTGTTGTGCAGACGTTTTCTTTAAGAGAAAAAGAATGTGATAGAATCCAATATTACATGGATTATTTTTTCGTCTGTAAAAGGTGAATGGAAACGATGATGCTGTTGAGTGAGTGAGGGTGTTGAGGTTTGAGTGAAGGACATAGATGATTCAGATTCATTTCAAGGTGTGGGTGGGGTGAATGGGCTGATGAGAAAGTGTGCAAAACCAAATGTATAATGTTTATATGACATTTAACCTGAGGAAATGCTTGGAATCATTTCATTTAAAACTAGTTGACAGGTTTTCAATTGGAAACTCCTGTGCTAACTCATCATTGAATAAATTTGAAACATTTAACATCAACTTTGTCACTTCATGATCCCAATTTGGTAACAGATTATGGACAATTTATTGACAATAATTAACAAAATATCATATGTATAGATCCAACCTTAAAATGGACAGGAACTTATCCAATTTTTCGTATTTATGCTATCTCATCCACGTAAAGATGAATACCGTAAAAATAACACAATTGGAGAAGGTAATGCTATTAGGTGAGTATGAAAAATTAGAGAGAAAGAAACAAAGTAGCACTAAAAACACAAAAGGTGGCCCTCAAAAATATCTCAGAATGCTCTGGAAAAGAAATGAGCCCTGCTTTGGACGTGAACTGCTTCAGTATCTGTGGAGATGTAAATGGTACTTAACATTGTGCAATCATCAGCAAATACCCCCACTTCTGACCTGATGTTAGAGGGAAGATCGTTGATGAATTAACTGAAGATGGTTGGGTCTGGGATCCTACCCTGAGGAACTCCTGCAGAGATGTCCTGGGACTGAGGTGATTGACCTCCAACAACCACAACCATCTTCCTTTGTGCTAGATGTGATTCCAACTAGTAGAGAGGTTTTCCCCAATTCCCATTTCCTCTACTTCTTCCAGAGCTCCCTGATGTCATGCTTAGAAGGCAGTCATCCTCACCTAAACTGTGGAGTTGACCTCTTTTGTTCATGTTTGGATCATGAAGTCAGGAGCTGAGTGGCCCTGGCAGAACCCAAACCATCATAACTATATCTAAAGTGACACATTTAATCTATGCACAATAACGAGCTAATTGGAATTTCATCTTAAATAAACTTGTTTAGTTTTTGGGTTTAAAGATATTTCTTCATGATATTTTATCTAATATTATCAAAAAGTCATCTAATGATAATAATATTGAGAAAAAAGAAAGATTTTACTAAATGTTACAATGTTGTATATGGAATTGAGCTTGATGGCCCTACAGGAATGCTGTTTTGTAATTCAAAATGCAGTTCCTGTAGAATTTTTATTTGGATCTAATTAGATCCTTTGGGGTCATTGTATAAATTCTCCAGAGCTATTTTGTAAGTATATTGTGTAATTTGTGAATACACAATGAAGTTCATTATTAGGCTTAATTAATTACATTCATTATTGCCACTTTATTATCTTAAATTCTGCAGCATGCATTGGGGATAGAGGTTCCTGTACATATGTGTTGGTGATTGAAGTGAACAAGGAACAAGTGTAGATAATCGTTGGATATTCTTGCTAATGGTTAAACTTTGCATATTCCTCTTCAGTGCAAAAGCTAAAACAGGTTGAATCTCTGAATATTTTCTAGTTATCTGCTTCTGTTTCAGTGATACTTCTGTCAAAGTTGCAACCAGCAACTGTGAGAACCCCATGGAACAGCTCACCTGCAAATGACAGACACAACACCTTTAGGAGAGATTAATAACATTTGACTTCCATACATTTGATAGGTCAGCTGGTAAAATCTGAATTGTGTGGGAGTCACAAAGAAGCTATTCCTTGCCACCCAACCTGCCGCACAATAATCATTTTATTTACTCTGCAGGTTTTTTGTTTTATTACCATGTTCATGGTCGTGCGATGCTTGACATTCATGTGCACATCCTGCTATTGGTGGCAGTGTTTGGCGGTTCCCTTAGCATCTTTCTTGAAGTCTTCCTCCGGGGCAATATAGTACTGGAACTTTTGAGGACAAGCCTTTGTATACTGCAGGGCAGCTGGTTCTGGCAGGTAAGTAATTTTTTTGGTTTGAATTTCCCCTCTCCCTTCCATAAACTATTAGCACTTATGCTTCCCAAAATCCTCAAATTCTACTGTCAAACCAGGAAAACAGAATAAGAGACAATGACTGGTTAACACTGGTGAGAGAAAACAAACAAACATAAAGTTAGTAGTAAGAGAGGAAGCAAGGATAAAGGAGCAAAATTAAATTTGTGGCAATAAATTGTTCATTATCAACACCCTATTCATAGGCTAGGGTGTGAAACACACAGGCGAGAAACCCAATCTCTGTAAGGCCATATGAAATTTGACCCAATTTTTGCTGTTCTAACAGCCATAACCTGCAGAATGGGAGTCACAAATTTATGGCAAAAATGTAAGGAGATAACACCTATTTAAATGTTGTGTGCTGAATTATTTCTAGCCCTAGCCCTTTAAAAATATTTTGTATAAACTAGGTTGCATCAGACAGAGTAAAACAAAATCACACATTTCGAGAACACATAGGTTGAAAGGACATCTGGTGGAGCTTGGATTAAAAATATACCATTTGCTCCCAAAGTTTCAATAGATATTATTCTTACCATTTCCCAAGGAATGTAGTTAAAGCAAAGAGCTTAAAGCACTTCTCTTAGTGGAAGGGCTGTGATCACATTTTGAATTACAATAGTTTTTTATTCATTCATGGAAAAATGCTAAACTAGCATTTATTTTCTATCCTTGATTGCCCTTGGGAAGGTTGTGATGAGCTGCTTTCTTGAACTGTTGCAGTCAATGGGAGTTAGGTACATCCACAGTGCTGGTAAGAAGGAAGCTATTGGATTTTGACTGAGTGAAAAGGCCGTTAAGGGATTAACTGTCCTTGATGTAGTTATCGGATAGAAGTTTGTTTGCTCTCTATTACAGATTGACCACTGAGAGGATTTGAAATCCTTGAAAGGGTTAATGTGTAAGAGTACTTCTCTCTGTCAAGTTTATCTAAATGAGAACACTAATAGAGCTTTAGAGGTTCTTTTTTTTCCCATTGCCATGAGATCTGTCCATAATGGACATTGGCTGAGTGGATATGGAGGTGTTGTGGAAGGTATTAAGTGGCATGGACTTGAGGTATTAGGTGGCTTGGCTAATGAGGGGCAATCAGGGATGGGTAAAGACTTTTACAAAGCTGGGATGAAACGTCAGAGAATGAAGGTGGACATTCCAGCCTCAGCATTCACCCGCTTCCCTGGCTGCCTCCGGTTATCAACTTGCCTCCACTCCTGAGGAATGAGAACTACATGAGGCCAGTTTGCCGAGTTGGGTGATTTCCTGACTTTCCTGCAGCTACCGACCTGCAATTAAAAACCCAGCTCACACTGTTCACCTGAATCTGAAATGATTCAAGATTTCCGCTATGTTGCCAAGTTAGCCCTACCAATTGTTTTGATTGCTCTTTGTGTGATGAGGAATCTCCAGTTATCAGTCTTCAGTCTCTATGTGCAACTGCGTGGTTTAGTTTGACGTAGTATTTTCAATTTACCTGCTCTATAAAATACTCTTTTAAGGTCCATTCTGAATCATACCCTTTCTGTTGTTTTAACTATCCAGAATCCAGTTTTCCTTGATTCCTGCTTGGCAATGATTAACTTTGAGTCAGGAATTTATCCATAAACTGTAGGTGACCAAAGGGTGAAAACACCTATTAAATGGGTATAGTGCTGATAAGAGCAGTGGTTTCAAAGTTTGGATTCAGAAAACGATTTCAGTCCTAATTACTGACTAGCATAATTTGACTTTGCCTGAAGTTTCTAAACCATAAATCTGCAGGTGTAACTCTCAAAAGCCAAGTGCTCAAAAGCTGATTAAATGTCATTTTTGTGGAGCAGCACATGTGAGCTAAACTAGCATTTCAGTTTACAACTTGACCAGCTTGATCAATTTGGAGGCTTTTTGACCCTTAAGTTATTCAGCAAAAATCAATCCCTGGATCTTTTAAATCCTTAGCCCTAGAAATGGTTTGCTGCATCTGCCTGCTAGACTTTCCCAAGCAATTCGCCAATAACGAGAATTTCTGATGGGGCAGCTAACTGAGACTTTGTGGAAAGTATTGTGGTAGAGGAGTGGTTAGAGAGGGTGAAGCTAAGGGAATTAAAGAATGCAAGTGCAAAATACTGCAAATACTGGGAATCTGTAATCAAATGTGAACTGCTGGAAATGCTCATCAGGTCATGCAGTATCTTTGGAGAAAGAATTTAAAGGATTACTAGTTAGGCCATTTCATCCTATGGGTCCTTGAGCATCAATGAGAATATGAACATACCACTCCGATTTACAGTTGAAAAAGTTGGTGTTGAAAATATGCACCAAAAGTGTAGATTTTCTACACCAGTGTCTTAATCATAACTTGCTGGGGCAGATCTGATAGAATATGCCTGATTTTTACTCCATGTGATCCCATCAAATTATTAGTTGTACAGTGAGGACAAAAGTCTAATCTACTGCTTCAAGCTGTCATTTGAGTAACAAACATATTAATATGACTCATTCTCCAACACTATTATTCAGACCTCAATGAATATGCTGACTTGAAAAATAATGGTTATTTAGTATTTTTATGCACTTAGTACTGTACATAACAGTAGGGAGGTATGTGTACTGTGTTTCAAACCTTGTGGAGTTGAGACATTTCAGTGCTCACTTCTGTCAGTGATACGATAATTAGATGTAAGATGTAGTAATTACCTTTAAAATCACAGCCCAGTCTTCACATCATCCTTGCTTTTGTCTAGGTTGCTCTTTCCATTCTTCCTAGACATAACACATTCCTCCAGGGCAATTTAGCCTGAAAGTAATAAAAGTAGAACAAGAGCAATAGTTTGGAATCTGGTGAATTTATACTCTATTAATTGAACTCCATTTTATGATCTAAATTTAAACATCTTCAAAGAAGTTGCAATCTCAGAAAGTGCATGTTAGAATATGTTTGTTTTTTTTATTTGATTTATTATTGTCACATGTACCTAGATACAGTGAAAAGTTTTGTTTTGCTTGCAGTTTCTCTGATGAGAAATGTTGCATAATATTTTGTGGGACTTCAACTGATTTTTGTTCATTTAATGCCAGTGGTGAAAATGTCCTGAACACATTTTAAATGCAAGTTTTATGTCATTTCATTAAGATTTCCAATTCCCTGTTTTAATAAAACGTTTCTTTCTATTTAGAATCTTCCTTAGATTATAGACATGATACAGGTTACCATTGGTAGTATGATAAAAAACATGAAATCACAATCATCGTTAAACCATGGAGTCTGTAGTTTAAAGGGGTTTAGAGTATCTACATAAAATATTGTGTTGAATTAGAAAGTAGTTCATCTGATTGTTTTAATCTGTAGGGATTTTGATTGTTTTCACATGGCTAATGTTACTTGCATGTTTTGCATATTTTGTAATTTTCCCTTATTTTTCAAACATTCAATAGAGAACAGCGGCATAATTTACATCTGAATGTTCCACGGAAGAGACAGGGAATACAACATCCTGTCATAGTACAACAGAGGCCGCCTATGTTTTAAATGAGTGCTGATGATGAGCACAAGTCTGTTATTTTTTAATTATGTTAACTAATAATTAATGTTGCAAGCAAATGCAGGAAACCATGGCAATCCAGACGAAGTAATTTGGTATCTAAACTGCCCTTTCCCTTCCAGTTGTACTGTTCTTATGTCTGTTTTGATGGGCTCACTGCCAAGTTTTGTGAAACCAGATGGCAAGGAGATAATATCACATATACAGGAATTATTCCTGAACCACACTAAACATTACTTAATAAAAAAAAAGTGAAAATCATTAGGTCAGTACATTTGTTTAACTGTTTAATTATATTTGTGTGTTTGTTTTCACAACCTTGCTTGGTAGCTTGGTAATTCTTGGTCTAAATTTAACATTTATTTGCACACTATATATGCACTTCAAATATATTTTAAAAATATTAATAAAATTCCTTCAGATCAATATGTTTCATAAAATATTTTTTGGGTATCAAGGAATCTCACTGTTCTTTTGGCTTCTCCCATTTTACTTGGGACCACCACAATGCTGGTTGGTCACCATTCTCCATCTCTGCCTGTCAGTCACCCAGCCCTCATCCATTCTTCTCCGTTTAAGTTTCTTGCTATTTCATCTTTCCATTTGTCCTTAGACCTTTCTGTTCTTGTTCCTAGTAGTCCCACCTTCATCACTCACCACATAATCTTTCCTCTCTCTTTCTGCAACAGATGGCCTTCCATTTGAATCTCCAATTTCTCTTATTCTCCCACAAGCCTCACTGACCTCCTGATGTGCTGCTTCCTGATTTTATCTTCTCCTAACACTCAACAGAGCTAGAGTGGTGCAGCAGGAGCGTGCTGGGCCCAGAAGTCAGAAGTTGATGGATCAAAGTCATCCCCTGCCATTTTTTTGGGTGGCTCAGTGGTTAGCACCACTGCCTCACTGCGCCAGGGACCCGGGCTTTAATTCCAGTCTTGGATGACTGTCTGTGTGGCACTTGCATGTTCTCCCTGTGTCTGTATGGATTTCTGCTGGGTGCTCCTCCCAGAATCCCAGGGTTTGGAGAGATATTGGCCAAATGCTCGCAAATGGGACTAGATTAATTTAGAATACCTGGTCGGCATGGACGGGTTGAATTAAAAAGTCTGTTTCTGTGCAGTACACCTCTATGACTCTATGTGCAGGTTAGGTGGATTGGCCATGCTAAATTGCCCCATTGTGTCCAGGGATGTGCAGGCTAGGTGGATTAGCCATGGGAAATGCAGGGTTACAGGGTTAGGATTGGGGAGCTGGGTCTGGATGGGATATACTTCAGAAGATCGGTACAAACTCAATGAGCCAAATAGAATCCCTATAGTGCAGAAAGAGACTATGAACGTATCCAGCATTTAGATCTTATTAGCATCCAGTTGCTGTTCCTCTCTTCTAGATATTGCTCAATTTTCTGCATGATATCGCAAGGCTGGTTTCAAACTTTTTTTTTTACCCATAATACTAAACTGTACTCCTTCCAATTACTCCAACCAGACCTAACCTATCACTTAATTTCCCCTTCTGTACTTGCATTTTCTGCTGTCACTGATCCAGGTGCTTGAAACTACTTCCTTTCTCCAAGTCTTCATCAAAAATTTTTAAACCTTCACTCTGACCCTCTTGCCTGGCTCAACCTGACCACCATAAATTGGATCTTTGCTCTACTGAACTTCATGCTTCTTTCTTTTCTCTTCTTCCACAGAGACTTGGTAATGTTTTCATCACACCACCATGTATCTCAATTTCATTTTCAAAATTATTGACCATTGCTCTTCCTGTCTCACTTGTTCATTTGGAACATCCATGTTATTCAGGATGTGGAAGGCATTCACTGCTGATCCTTGGTGCAATCTAACTTTGGCTTTCAAACTGTCACTGTCCCTCACACTCCCTCTTACTCTTGTCTGGGACTCCATGTATATGTCCTCTAATAGTTATACTTACTCCTCTGAGACTGCAGTGGTTCTAGCCAATTTCCAGACTTCCTCCTGAGGCACCCATTCACAAACCTTCTCTAGATTAATGCATGTTGTATTGGTCTGTATGATACTACAGGAATATGACTGCAGAATGTACTTTTATCTCAGTTTATACATTATTGATCAGTTTCTGTTCTCTAATTACACCATATTACTTTTGGACTTAGTGAGGAAAGTATCGTTAGTAAACAATAATTATCATGCTAAAATAGTGTATTGGTTCCTTAAAGAGAAACTTAGTTTATAGCTATTGGTGAAATCTAAAAATAATTACAAATATCTTCCATCTCTTTAACCCAGATTATTTCATTCATTTTTTAGATTGGATTTATTCTGTATCCTCCAAATGGAAGCCCTGAATGGGATCAAACTAGTCATGACAATATGATGTTTATTACCATGTGCTATTGTTGGCATTACGCTATTTCACTCCTCATTGTGGCTCTTAGCTATGCAATTGTCAGTTGGTGAGTACATGTTTTTTCCCCAATCTCATAGCTGAACACTGAGGGACTTACATTCCTGTGGAATGTACTGCATAGGCTAATATGTAAAGTGTCTCTGAGGTGCTATTTTATCATGTTGATTAACTTATTGGATTAACAGTTGTATGCGAAACCCTTTTTTTCAGAAATGTATTAACCTGTACAGCACCAGAGCAAATTCAATGTCTAAATTAATGTCTTTCAAGGAGAGCTAGTGCTTTATAAAGAACTGAACAACCTGCATGGTTATCCAACTTCCATAACACTTTGAAGACTGCAACAGTATATCTTCACCAAGATTAGAAAAAAAAATGACTGTCTTTATAATTTTGCTAATTTTAATTGAAGCGCTAGCTCGGTTACTGGGCAGTAGTGGTGAAATGGGTAGGGACAGAGACACAGAATAGTGGCTCTGAGAAGGAGGCAAAATTAAAAATTGAGGACATATGTGGCAGACTTTCCTTTTTAATGAGACTGATGAATATTGGACTATTGTCTTCCAAATCATCTTGTTTAAACTACAGAGCCCACACCATGCATTTGTAACAATGTAGAGTCAGGCCTTTGTTGACGCACAACAACTTATAACGTGCCATTAACTTAATAACTGATAAAAAGTTTCACAGGAACATTATAAAACAAATATGACGTTGAGCAGCATAAAGAGATATTAGATCTGGCCAGATGACCAAAAGCTTAGTAGATGAAGATTTTAGGAAAGGCTTAAATGAAGAAAGTGAAGTAGAGAGGAAATGAGTATTTTCCAGAATTTACTGCCATCATACTTCATGCTTCAGCAGGATTCCGGAATGATTGCCTTTATACAGTGGTACACTCAAACTTCAACCCCATTTCTTTTCTTTGGTCGTGACCTTAGATGCATGCTCTCAATGAGTCATGATGTGGAGATGCCGGTGTCGGACTGGGGTGGACAAAGTCAGAAGCCACACAACACCAATTAATAGTCCAACAGGTTTATTTAAAATCACAAGCTTTCAGTGCACTGCTCCTTCGTCAGGGTGAAGCAAAGTTACATGCTGGTGACAATATAACCAATCAATTCTGATGAAGCAAAAAAAAGACACACCACTAAAATAAATTTGCTCTTCCAAATCCCTTCTAATTATACCATTAAAATGGTTACATTGCCTTATTTGGCTAAGTAACATTCTTGCAAACAACAGTGATGTGATAGGCATATTACAAACTTTGCTGAATGCCTTTATTCAGACATTGCATTTTTAAAATGAATTTTCGACATCTACTTGCACGATACATGACTTAAAGTTATATTTTTCAATAGGAAGGTATTTAGCTTATTGTGTATTGGTCATAACTTAATGTGTGTGCCTCAGAGGCTGCTCAGGGTTGTCAGGTAATGAGGACAATCCAATGCAGAGTTCCAGTGACTGGAAACAGTTATACATTTGGATTAGTATTTCTAAAGTTTTCCGTGTAATTTTAGAATTATTAGATGTAAAATCATGGGAGAATCCACCCAAATTGCAGTGATCTGTTCTGTTGTCAAAGCTCTGGCCTAAAAGAAATAAAATTGGCTAAATTTTCTGCAAAATTGGCTATGCACCAATTTAGGGGAGTTTCATGAAGGGTTTCTCTCTGTGAGCTCTAGCAAGTTGTTTTATGCAATTCTCAGCTTTTCCACCCCAATAAATATGCCCCATGCTACTACACCACTGCCCTCACAGAGCTTGCACTCATTAGCAGTAGAAGTGCTTGCTAATGCTGGGAGCTTGCAGCTTACCTGCTGCTGGTGCCATGTATAAAGACCAGTTGCCAGCCAGGATTGGAAGCATAGAGGAGTAAGCCATTCATCCCTTTGAGCCTGAGGATTACACACCTTGGACTTTGAGACTTGGCTGTTTGGTTGAAGCACATTCAGTGTGGTTGCTGTGTAAGCTACGAATACATATAGGTATCATATTGGTGTAGCACAGTGCCATAGCAACACATCCTTTCCCTTGACAGTTCAGACTGGCAAACACAACAAGCTGCCTGAGTTTGTGTCTGCACTAAAAGGCAAGACAAGGCAAGTCAGAAGTACCGTAAAAAACTGACTGCCTGTACCACATTACTCATTTATTTGATAAGCAGAATGTACTTTTGGCTTGATGGCAGAGTCCTGATAGTGGCAAATGCCACTCCTGTTGCTGTTGCTTCACCTGTTGCTCAAATGTTTGAGATACCTTACCTTCCAGGTTAATCTGGCCACTTCTAAGGGCCTAGACTGATGACTTTAGTGGCTTTCATGAATTTAATTGATATAGACTTGTAGACTCATTGGTATTTACAGTGCAGAAGAAGGCTATTCAGCCCAAAGTGTCTTTACTCGCTAACAAAGATCTGTCTTCACCATTTCCATTTTCCAACTTCTGGTCCATGGCCCTGGAGGCTATCCACCCAATTTATGCCCCTCATAACCTAATACACCTTTCTTAGGGCCCCTCTCAAGATTCACTGTTCGAGGAAAAACAGTAAGATATACAGTTGTCATGAATTCTGATGCTGCAAGAAATGATCTGATCAGTGTAGCTATTATCCTGCAGGCTGACTTTGATGCTCCCTATTTTAGCATCAAGGTGATGGCCTTATTTTTTTGTAGACAGAACATGCACATGTGCTATGCCTATTTCAACTCAGCAAAATAGGTTTCATCCATTTTTTGGTTCATGCCTTGTGGCAATGCCTAGACCACTCAACTTGTCGGGTTTGAAATTCAGACAAAGCCTGGCAGTTAACAGTCAATCATCATTAACATCTGCAGTCCCCATTGGCAATGCCTGTCCTAATCACTCGCCAAACAATCAGTAATCTTCTCTCATAAAGTATAACTGTTGGCTATCCCCTTCACTTGTATTCTTGAAAATTATCCTGATGAGTTTCATGGTTTGTAGGAAATAACTTATTATTATTCATGTTTGTGCTACTGACTGTTACACTAATCACAATTGGGAAGTGTTTCTGGTACTGCCAACACACTGGGCATTGTGTGTGTATTTCTAAACCATTCTGTTTCAATTGGGACATCTCCCTCTAAATGTCAAAAACTGCATCAATACACATGACAATTAATTTGCTACAAAATCACTTGCTAACCCAAACACCAACTCTAAAGCCTACCCTTTCAACACATTTTACATACAACTGTTTATGTCACAAAGGACTAATGACTGATCATTTTTATTCTATGCAACACCATTATGCAATCAGAGACAATGGAAAGCTAAAACTATGAACAAGGGGACACAAAATTGTTGAAATGAAAATTGATTGTATTTGATGCAATACATATTACTTAATTCAAAAAAGACCATAATAATTCTGCCCCCCCTAGAGTCAAAATACATATTTTCACATAAAGAAGAATCTTCCTTGCCATTTTTCATGAACTATCATTTCAGTTTTTGAAATTGGAAGTAGGACGAATTCCTCCCCAGGCACTTCAGTACATATATGCTAGAATCTTAGGAAACCTAAAACCATTCCAGTGTTTTTAGTTTGCGCAGGTTTCAACATGAAAGCAGGAAGAATCAGTTAGCAAGAATTGTTTAAAAATATCTTGTAGGTTGTGAGCACAGGGAATGGCTAGCAGACGTTTGCCATCCCTATTTATCCTTGAAGAGGTAGTGTGAGCTTCCTTTCTTGAACCCCTGCCATCTATCTTGTGGAGGTCCATCAATGATGCGGTTCAGAAGAGAGTTCTGGGTTCTTTACCCAGCAACTGTGAAGGAAGGGCAATATATTTCTAAGTCAGGATCATTTGTGACTTGGAAAGGAACTTGGCGGAATAGCCAGCAAGGAGTTAAAACAGAGTTTGGAATGACTGGTAAATTTAGATAAATATAAGCAGTGTAACACAGTGAAATCAACAATCAATTTTTTTAAGCTTCAAACTTAAATTTTTAATACTATTCCATTCATAGTCCAAAGGCAGATAGCAGAGTGATGGGCACCCTATATTTTTAAAGATAATTTGCGATGATTTCAGTCATTATCAATCACACCATCATCAATTTCACCAAATTTACGTATATCCTTTATATGTTTGTAGGGTGATTCATACAAAGTTAAAAAAGGTCGAGCCTCTGGAGATGGGACTGTTGAAGTCATCAGAAAAAGATCAAGAAGTTGAGGATGAAATATAGCCTGATAAATATTGTAGTTTGCTACCATTATGCCTTCTTTATGTATATATTCTTATAGAATCTTTAATATTTTCTGATGTTAAACCCTTTCATAAGCCTAAACCTGTGTCTACAAAGGAGCAAATGTATTCAACAATATCTGTTTTGGATTGAAATGGGTACATTTCTTTTACTGCTGTCTTTTATTCATATCAAATCAACTAGTGAAAAGGGTGATATTTATGATCTTTACAATAATCAAAACTTGATCCTGATTTCCAATAGTTTCAGTGACAGGTGAAGGGGAAATGCACACTTTTGTACTTGACGGCTTGTCTTTTATTTTCTATGTTTAAAAACTCCTATCTAAGAATTAACAAGGCCTGAAAGAAAGTAGTAATCTTTTTGATAATAATGCTTCAGAAGAAGTAGAGCAAAGAAAGAGCACAGGGATGAAATTGATTTATACCAATAATGCAGAAAGGACTTATATTAAATCTGCATCCTATCATACATCCATTAAAAAAGAGAATTCAGTTTCGATTAAAATGGGCTGCCAAGTTATCATGAGTTCATTTTGTACTATTGTCTTTTCAAGAGTCAAAGGAAGATTTCAGTGCTCAAAACTATAATCAGTGAAAATGGTGATTTAAAAATTACATACTACAAATTAAAAAGTGTAGACAACTTCTATTACAGCATTACTTCAGTCCAAATTCTAATCCTTAAATCCACACCAATGACTGAGGTGATATAAAATTCAGTTTGTGACTCTGAAGTCACAATGTCTGATTTAAAAGAATTGTAATATTTTAATTTTAGATGTGCCCCTGTTACAGTAAACATTTGAGCTTTGAAAATGTTACCCAGAGACAAATATATATGAAGTTGTTTGACATTACAAAGAAGATTGAAATTCTATCCTTTCTGAAAACCTGCAATATACTTTCTTATATAGTCTAGCTTCATTCACTCCACTGACAAACACACTGACCCAGTGCTCAGCCATGATTAAATGTCATAAATCATTGAGGTTGAAATTGCTTATCGTAGAGTGTTTCTTGTTCATGTGATGTTTCTGGCAGTTACAAATCAAATTTAAATAGTGCAAATTTCATAAAAACAATTAAATAAAGATCACAAGAATGCAATTGGTTTTATTTCACTCATCTAGATACTGTGAACTAGCAAGCTGTATTACATACATTGCAAAAGGAAATTGAAAGCAATGTAAAACAGACTGCACAGTCACTATGAACCCATTTCATGCTATTGTCAAAAACAAAATTTCACCCTAGCACATGCTTGAAGAGTCTGCAATAGCATCATTGCAAAGATTTTTTTCAGAACTACATTCTGAAGCAATATTTGATATCAAAGGGGAAGGACTTCACTTTGTGAAGCAAAATTACAAATATGTTCTTTAGTTTCTGCTTTTGTTACAAATAGCAAATAAAAACACATACACACTCATACATTAGTCATACAAACTAGCATTAAAAACAATCATCTTTATTTCCACTTGAGAAATTATGGGTTCCCAGAATTGTCCAAGGGTTTCCTTGTTCAGCCACCATAGGTTTAGTGGAATGCTCATACAGACCATCTGAATGGGTTTTATGTCAAAGTTGCCCTGACTGAGAAGCTTAATTATTGAACCATATACTGTTCTATTGCTTAAATTTTCTGTTAGATTATTTCACTCCATATATTCTGAAGGTTATAAAGGTTAAGCGTCAGTGTCTATTATTTAATGCAGTAGTGTTTAAGCAATCTTTTAAAGGGAAGAAATTCCATAAAAGTGTCAATCTTAATGTTCTTTAACACCTCCTTTAGAATTAAAACTTTATTACAAATCTTTTTACAAAATAAAACCCATGATACCCACGACTGACTTAAAAGTAGTGGCCAATGCTTGAAATATAAGTACTTGCTGAATAGCATTTGGTAACAATGTGCAAATTCTATAACGAAAACCCTATATTGTGTGACAAAAAAAAAAATCTTCCTTGTAAATAACATATTTTATACCAACTATTTCATTGAAGATTCATTTTAGTTAGTCAGAATTTGACATAAAATGAAATCTATATCGGAAATGGAAGTTATAACTGTGATCCAGTAGCATAATAAGTTCCCTTCAAGTATAATGGTGCATCCTGATATTACACTTTGCTGCAGCTTTGAAGCATATTTATTTATATCCTTGTTATTAAGTTTTTTGAGGAGATAAGGAAATGTGACAGTTTTTTTAAAATCAGGGCTAATATAAGCCATTCATCCTGATGGCATTTATCTTTAAATAGTTATTATTATTTAATGTTTTCCCCCTTCTTCTCCAAACAATGAGATTCTCCTTGACGTTACAGCATTACATTCCAAGCACCGGCATCAAATCTGAACCACTTTCTGGACTCACATTCAAGCCCACATGTTGTCCTTAAGCAAAGACTTACAATTTCTCTGGAATGCTAACCTGAAGCAGATGGTTCCACTACCAGAAACTTAGGTTCGCATACTGTTTAAAAAAAAATGCTCTTTCTGTGTGGTGTGTCAGTCATTTAGAATGAATCTACAACATGCGGTGAACAGAAATCCCTTATTGGAAGGGTGAAGTCTGGGCCATCCTCCAAAGTTTGATATCTTTTCCATGCATGTCTGCACTTTAGGACCTGTACACAATCTCAAGATGTAGAAAAATGTGTTGCACAGTCAAAGAAATAAATCATTAAAATCAACAAGTTTTATTAAATATCACCACTTAGCTGTGATGTTTCCTTTAGTGAATTGTTTATCATAATAAAGTGAACCTTACAGGTCAGGAAACCCATGAATCTGTGACAGGCTACCACCATTACTGAAAGTCAGATTATAGCCAGCACCAGACACTTCCCAAACATAATTACAAAAATCAGAATCTATCTATTCAAAACTTCCTACTTGATCCCCTCATTGAATCAGCTAGCTAAAATTATAATCAGCCAGCAAAAGCTGGACAGCAATTACCAACAGCCAGTCAGTGGCACCCAACTTTAGATAATCAATTCACAGCTAAATTGGGTGGACTGGAAGATGAAGTGTTTGGAGGAAGTTGAGGGATTAGTAATCAAGGGAGTGTTTGGAAGCTAGTCTCTCAAAGAAATTGAATTAACAGCTGAAACTACTACCATCTACCTCAGAGATGGAAAAAAGCTCAGTGCACTATTACGTTGCCAAGAACCATGCTTACATGGAGTTGAAGGTAGCCCATGAGATGAGAGAAGTGTGCTTCATAGCCTGGCTGTAGGTAACTTCAATAGGGCCTACAAGTATCTTCAGTTTCCCTGTTGGGATTAAAGGGTATTTTCTCCCACCCCATTCCCCTATTCATTGTCGTAATACTTGCATTCCTTCCCAGTCTAGGTTGGCACAGTGTCCTACCCCTGCTTCCCCAAAGTTGCCAGTTGATCCCTATTCTGCCATTTCTAATTGGACTCCCTACGCTGTCATTGCCTTTCCTCCTCCAACAACAAAACTCTGAGTTACTCTTCCCACATTCCACTGCCAAAGTAAATGCCACCATTATCTGCTTTAACCCTATCTGAATGGTGATGCTGCTCCTATTTAATTCTGGTACTATCCTGGTAAAAGATGAATTGATTGATGGTTACATGTTATGGGTACATTTTTTTTTCCTTGTACTACGCCAGAAGCAAGCTACAATAGGTGAGGCAGGAACGCTTGATTGGGAGATTGTATGGCAATTTAGGACCATTCATTAATTACATCTATGATAGTGCATGGGACTGGTTCAGTCAAGTGGGCAAAAGCTTAAAGTGATCATACACCAAAACCTTAGGTAGACTCTCCACTGCATGAGAACAGGAGATAATGATGGAAAACCTGAAAACTAGATAAAATGGTATGTAAACATCGAATGCATGAAGTTATAGTTCTGTGCTGAACCTCAGTGTGACCAATGTATTTCTAAATCTTCCTGATTAAGAGTTTGTGTGAAATATACATTAATGTTATCAATATTATTTTTGGTTGTAAAACCTACCAAAACAATACCATAATAAGTCATTTAAGGACTGTCTGTCTTTTGGTGCATCATTGATGAACATTTTCTTGGTACTTAATAACGTGTAACTAGGTGCAAATTTCAAAAAATGCAGAAAATATTCCTTTGTCCATATATAGTTTATTTTCAAATAGATCTTAAAACCTTTCTGTGCATCCGTCCAGATATCTTCAATTCTACATATTTATGTATTCCATTTTAAAATGTTAAACATTCACAGAAAAATCATATTTATAAATAATTTACAAGATATGTTTTGAGAATCATACTTGATTTGTAGCATGTAAAGGATAGAATATGAAAGCTTTAATAATAAAAATAAAATAACCATTGCAATTTTTGTAGAATAAATGTTTTATATGCAAATACATTTTGGATAAACTTAGGTTTCTCTTTTTAGTAATATATTATAGTTAAATAATTAGGTCATACCTCAAATGAAATGAATATTTATTTTCTATCACTAAGAAAATTTATATTATTTACTTATCTTACTTTGTAAAACAAGTACAACTTCTGGCAATGCTTCAGTTTTTAAATTAATTTAAATGTTGTATTTTATATGTAGTTGATTCAGTTTTGCCAATTAGCCTGTCAATGCAATACTGATCAGTAAGGACCAAAGGAAAATTTTCAAAAAGTTTAACTTCTGAAATAAATATTAACTATTGATTGATCGTTAATCACTTTGTTTTTCATTTCATTGTACTACTTACGCTGGGATACACTAAACTTGACAGGCTTTCAAAGGCTTTAATGTTTGTTGTTGTAAATACACTTTTCTGTTAAAAGTAGCAATATGTACTGTGCTGAGACAATTATATGTTGTCATAATGCAGTTGTATCGTTGGTGAAAGTTTAAAAAAATGAAGATTTTCTTTTTCAACTTTATTCAGCAATAAATGATCAAAAACTTGTTGTCCAATTTTGAAGAATGCTTGCAGTTTATGTTGAATTACTGCTATCTTCTGAAGTTACTGTCATAAATTTATCTGTAAATGAAGAGTCTCTACTTTGTGAAACAGAATATTCTAATTAAAATAACTGTTCTTAAATGTACTTACTTTGTATTATTCCATAAATTGAGCTAAATTGTTGAATAACTGAGTGAATTATTATGCAAGTAAACGGACAGTCAAGAAGGGAAGAGATATTCAGTTCTTCAAAACCTAGATCTTTAATACTCTTTAGTCCAGCATCCAAAAACATTTGAACTGCCTTCACTATGCAATGGTACAAGAACTTCAAAAGCCCAAGTAACTTGCTTCAGACATTTTGCATCACAAAGCTATTCCATACTTGGATGATTCCTTTAATATTTATTTTCTTAAGAATATCTTGCTTTCCTCGAAACCACTTATGTGTGTAATAATCCTTGTTCTTGTTTGAACATTTAACGTTTAACCAACTTCATATAATAAAACCTATTTAGTCCCGCGCTCCCTTTTGCCAATTCCTGTATGGATGCAGCTATTTTAGCTCAATCTTTCAAAAGGATCCTACAATAAGTAAACAATCCCGTGATCTATCTGGCACATGCACAGGCCTTGACAGTCACTCTATTGTCTCCAATTGACTGCGGGAATGTTCCCACTTTTTATTCGGGCTTGCTTTAAAGAGAGCTGCTTCCAGCAGCTTGAAGATATGCAGTAAAGCATTATGTGTTCTTTTTCGGAGCTGATAAGGACCACAATCAGAAGATCATCCATATGTTGGATTACTGTGCTGTTTCTTAAATGTCATAATTTTCCATTAAGTGCTTGAAATAGCAATCTTTATCAAATGACTTATCAGACTCAATTTCAGAAACAAATATGATAAATAACATAACAGATAAATAACAGTTCCGAGGAAGGGTCACCGGACCCGAAACGTTAACTCTGTTTTCTCCTCCACAGATGCTGCCAGACCTGCTGAGCTTTTCCAGCAACTTTGTTTTTGTTCCTGATTTACAGCATCCGCAGTTCTTTTGGTTTTTATGATAAATAACATAATTATCAGGCTCAGTGATTTTAAACAAAGCTTCTTAGATCCAAGATACAAGTAATTGGGGTGAGTCTAAGGTTCTTCTATTCTCAAACACTTTGTCTCAAAAAGCTAGCACATGGTCATGGGCAAGTCTCTGAAAGGCAAAGCCTTTAGTTGAAATTGGATGGATGTAAATTTAAAAAAGCACACATCTAGCAATATGGAAAGTAAAAGAAAGATGCCAACACAAAGTGTTAAATCAGCTGTTGTGAGAAGGGTCAGGGCACCGAGTGATATAATGTCTTAATTTCACTTTGTTTTAGAAATCTGATATCATATTGGATGTCTGACAAAATACAGCTTACCTGTGTTTGTAACAACTTGAGCTTGTACAACGCAAAAACATTGTTTTCAAATTAAAATCAAGAAGTACAGTTTGCACCATTTCGAAACATTTGTTCAACCTTTCCTATAACTAAAATAATCTTTGACTATAGAATGAATTACTGCCTTTTTGCACTGTGGTGTGTGGCCCAAATAGTGTGTGGCCCCAGTCAATTGGAGGCAATGCAGAGACTTTCAAGGCCCTGGATGTGCCAGATAGATCTTGGGATTGTTTACTTATTGCAGGACCCTTTTTGAAGGATTTAGATAATATAGCTGTACCTTTGCAAGATCTGGCAGAAGGGAGCGCAGAGCTAAAGAGGTTGTATCAGTTGAAGTTGGTTTAACGTTAAGTGTTCAATCAAGAATAGTGATGAAATAGCCCTGTTTTCTTTTCATTTTTCAACTGTTTCTATCTTATCCTCATTAAAGCTTAACTCACAGTTGTTTCTTATATTAGTACTAACTCATCTTCACAATTACAAATAGAAAGTGGTGATGATCATTACCGTCTTGTTTTTCTTTTTCTGATCCATCAACCAATTTTTTTTGTTCTCCGGGGTACCCTGTGGATTCCACTTATCTTTCAGCATCCTCTTTATTATTTTTGATGGTTATTCTGCTATAAACCAGGTGATGGTGCCCTCTGACCCCTGTTCGAAGTTTACAGCCTCTCCCTGTTCCACGAACCACATCTCGCACAATTCCAACTTGAGTAATTTATTTCGCCTGCCTGCAGTGTGCTATCTTTCTGGTTAGCACAGTTTCGGCCTCACGGTGCAACTAATGGTTCCTGAACGGGTCTGACCTCTTGGTGTGGCTTTTTGCCTTTTCTCACTTCACACTCTCCCATCCTGCCAGCCCAGATCTACCCCCTTATCTGCCACCTGTTGTCCTGAGCCTGCCTTCAGATTCTTTGGATTTCACCTACATCTGCCTGGTATAGCTCTCTGCTCTAATTATAGGTGGTAAATTGAAACATACTAACCCAAGTGCAATGCTAGTGCCTGGGATGTGACAATGACCACCTATAACTACACCAAACTGTTACAGGGTTACTTAAAACATTGATAGAGGACTCCAAGAGCACAATTGATGACAGTTTATTTGAATGGTGCATAGAGTGATAGTTAACTGTGATTAAAAGTCCTTCTCCTCACGTGCATGAAATAAATGATTGTCAAGTACCCCCACAACACACGCGTTAGAGAAGATGTAACAACCCCTTGGACCAGGTTCTAAGATGCCATGGCAGTAGGCAGTGACCTTTGTAGCTGGTTCCCCGTAGCTGCAGTTACGATGAGATTCAGTTAAACAAGAGATGATATAAAATAGCAATACATTTAAGAATGATAACTTGCAATTGGAGTGAAGTGTCAGCTGTGCCACCTATGTGTTTCTTCTACATTCCCCTCCCTCCTACTGCGTGCCCTGTAGGAGCTGATAGACACCAGTGCCTTCGACAGTGACTACATCTTCAACAAATGTTGGCTGCTTGAGAAACTTTGGCTTAGAGTTGATTAGCCGAAGTCTGCACCGTGGATGCTACAACACATCAGGGGAGGAGCGAGGTACCTGGACCCTGTGTTCCAGGAGGCAGTCACACCTATTAGATTCATTGCATTAAAGTTGGTCCAGAGTGAGGCGTAGGAGGTTGTGACAGCAAATGAGGCAGGTATAGGGATCCAGAACTTAGTTTTGGAGAAGCCTCAGCCAGTACCATTATCCCATAGCTACAAGGCCCTGGTTCCCAGTGTCGACAAAGTCACAAACTGCAGGGAGAATGAGCGAAGTGACTGCAGTGCCGTGGTATGGATTGCCATTCAAGTGAGTGGAGGAAAGAGAAATGCAGTAGTAATAGGAGATATCACAGGGGAATGGATACTGCTCTCTGCAGCAAAGACAGAGGGCCTGTGTTGATTAGATAGTACCGACGTTCAGGACATTTCTTATAGTTGGAGAAGAACTTGGAGTGGGAGGAAAAGGATCCAGTTGTCATGGTCCACCAACAACATGGATAGGACTGGTAAAAAGGTTCAGCTGAGGGAATACAAGCAGCTTAGAATTAAATTGAAAAACAGAACCAAAGTAATAATCTCTGATTTACTACCTGAGATATGTGCAAATTGGCATAGGATAAATAAGATTAGAGAGGTAAATGCATGGCTGAAAGATTGGTAGTGGGGAACAGAGCATTGTTCCGTTGGGACATTTGAACCATGCTGGGACCAGTGTCCTGGCGAATTGTATATTTATGGTTATAGATAGGACTTTAAACCCATTATCAGTGTGAGAGTTCAACTGAAGGGAAGTGTAAAAAATTGAAATGAAAGAGAGAAAGCAAAGGTGTAGGGTAGTGAAGAGGTAAATAATAAACAATGTGAAGGGTCTGAAGAAGGGTCACTGAAACTATAAAAAATAATTTTGCTTTCTCTTCACAGACGCTACCAGACCTCTGAGTTTTTCCAAGCAATTTCAGTTTTTGTTTCTGACTTCCAGCATCCATAGTTATTTGTTTTATTTTTGCTTGGAGGAAAATGGATTTTTGAAATGCCAGGTATTTGAAGGCTATGCAGAACTGACATGAAAGAGGAGATGTGTCCTGGGACAGACTGGCCAAGATCTGTTGAATGACAAGAGCAAGGCTTGAAAGACTCTTTATATTCTTATTGACACTCAGCTGATTTTGGGTGAAATTAAGTTTCATTTCTCCACTTTCTTAATAGATTACATAATGTTTGTATGTGTTACAATTGAGGCTCGGCCAGATATGATGCAAATCGGGGCTGTAATACAGTCTTGGCATGCTGATGTGATGGTTGCAGATCTGAGCATTCTGAAGGGAAGATAGGTGAAAGTGCTGTACAGGGACGAGTTGTGATTGCAAGAAAGGGGAGGCAGCAGTGTGGACTTTGGG
>NC_063342.1:25773767-25798767 GCF_021869965.1 Rhincodon typus
AGTCATAGAGATCTACAGCATAGAAAAAGGCTCTTCAACACATTGAGTCTGTGACAGTCAAAAACAACCATCTACTGGTTCTAATCTCATTTTCCACCACTTGACCCATAGTCCTGTATGCCTTGGCATTGCTGGTGTACATCGAAATACTTCTTAAATGTTATGAGGCTTTCTGCCTCTACCAACCTTACAGGCAGTGAGTTTGCAATGTTTGCTTTGCAAAGTTACCACCACTGCAACATCTGTTTAAACACTTCTGTGGCCTTGGATTTCCCTACTCCTGCCGTGTCTCATGGCATACATTTTCTATGGTGATAACGTATGTTATGAGCTGTTCGTATTTTTTTTAGAAGTTCTAACTTTCTCATTCCATTCTGCACCACTAATTTGAAATTTTCCCCTGGCCCAATATAGATTTTTAACTCTACTCATGTAGCTCCAGTGCCTCTTCATTACACAGCAGAGTCTCTAATTGGGACTCCTCTTACAGATTCTCACTTCTGACAAATCTAGCTGGCAAGTGTGGTTCTGTGCTTCTGCAAACTATTATTAAGCAACGAGAAAGAGGTAATTAATAATCTTGTTTAAAAAAAGAAGAAACTTTGGGGAATAGTGACCGCGGCTTGGTAGAATTTTCTGTTAAATTTGAAAGTGATGTAGGTCAATCTGAAACTAAGATTTAAGATCTAAACAAGAGGAATTACAGATGTGAGGAGGAAGTTGGCTGTAACGATTAAGAAAATGCATTAAAAACTTGATAGATAGACAATGGTTACTATTTAAAGGTTAATGCTTGGTTTTTTAAAAAAATATGCATTCCTATAAGGCAAAAAAAACCTGAAAGATAAGGGAACTTAAAAGTAAATTTAGATCAAAGGAAGGGACTTATAAGTTGCATTAAAAATGTTGAAAGCCTGAGGATTGGGAGAATTTTAGAATTTTGCAGCGGACAACCAAGATAAAGAAAGAGAAAATACAATATGAATGTGAAATACAAGACATAGAACAGATTGTCAAAGCTTCTGTAGCTAAGCAAAAGGAAAACATTATCGAAGATAAATGTGAATCCACTACAGGTAGAGACAGGGAGTTTAGGAAACAGAGAAATGGTAGACAATCTAAATAAATATTTGGTGTCTGTCTTCACAGAGGAAGGTACAGAAGTTTCACTGAAATAAGTAAGATCCAAGGTTCCAATGAGAGTGTGGAAGTGAAAGAAATTAATAACTTAATGGAACTGCGTGTTGACAAATCCCTACAACCTACTTACTTTTGCTCTAGATTGTTGAAAGTGAGGGTTACAATTAGTGGATGTACTGGTGATCATCTTCCAAAATTTTAATGAATCTGCAATGGTGCACACAGGCTGGAAGGTTGTAAATATACCTCACTCTTTAAGAAAGGAAAAATAGAGAAAATGGAAGAACTACAGAGCTGACATCAATAGCAGAGAAATTACTGGAACCTATTTTAAAAGATGTTATTACTGGATATTTAGAAAATATTTGTCTGTTTGGGCAGAGTTAACATAGATCATGTTGGACAAACCTGAGTTTTTTGAGGTTACTAACTTGATAAGGGGAAACCAATGGATATGGTGCATTTGATTTGTCAGAAATCTTTTGATAAAGTCCAACACAGGAATTCAGTAAACAATACGTGTTTGAGCATCAATTGAGGATTGGTTAACAGATAAAGAGCAGAGAGTAGGAATAAATGGATTATTTGCAGGCTGGCAGGCTTTGAACACTGGGGTACCACAGGATCGACACTTGACCCCCAGCTTTTCACAATTTATATCAATGATTTGGACTTAGAGACTGAGTTTGCAAGATGATACAAAGTTAGATGGGACTGTGAGTTATGAAGACCATGCAAAAAGGGGCTTCAAGGAGATTTAAACACCTTGAGTATGTGGGAAAATGCATGGCAGACAAAATATAGATAACTAGATAAATATAAGGTCTGGTAGAAGAAACAAAGTATTTAATGAATTGTGTGAGATTGGAAAGACATTGGTGTCTTCATTCATTGATGAGTTAACGGCACAAATCATCATGAATGAATATGATTTGGTAGCCATTACGGAGACATGGTTACAGGATGGTCACGACTGGGAGTTAAACATCCAAGGGTACCAGACTATTCGGAAGGACAGACAGGAAGGTAAGGGAGGTGGTGTAGCTCTGATATTCAAGGACGACATCAGGGCGGTGCTGAGAGATGATATAGGTTCTATGGAGAATGAGGTTGAATCCATTTGGGTGGAAATTAGAATTTCTAAGAGGAAAAAGTCACTGATAGGCGTAGTCTATAGGCCACCAAATAATAACATCGCATTGAGGCGGGCAATAAACAAAGAAGTAACTAATGCCTGTAAAAATGGTATGGCAATTATTGTGGGGGATTTTAATCTACATGTAGATTGGTCGAACCAGCTCGGTCAGGGTAGCCTTGAGGAGGAGTTCGTTGAGTGTACCCGTGATAGTTTTCTTGAACAGTATATGATGGAACCGACGAGGGAGCAAGCTATCCTTGATCTGGTCCTGTGTAATGAGACAGGAATAATTAATGACCTCATAGTTAGGGATCCTCTTGGAAGGAGTGATCACAGTATGGTTGAATTTAGAATACAGATGGAGAGTGTGAAGATAAAATCCAATACCAGTGTCCTGTGCTTGAACAAGGGGAGCTACAATAGAACGAGGGAGGACTTGGCTAAAGTAGGTTGGAAACAAAGATTTTTATGGTGGGACAGTTGACGAGCAGTGGAGGACTTTCAAAGCAATTTTTCAAAGTGCTCAGCAAAAGTATATTCCGGTGAAAAGGAAGGACTGTAAGAAAAGGGGTAACCTGCCATGGGTGTCTAAAGAAATAAGGGACGCTATCAAATTAAAAGAGAAGGCATACAAAGTGGCCAAAAACAGCATGAAACTAGAAGACTGGGAAAACTTTAAAGGTCAACAGAAAGCCACAAAAAGAGCTATAAAGAAAAGTAAGATAGAACATGAGAAAAAACTAGCACAGAATATAAAGACAGATAGCAAAAGTTTCTATAAATATATAAAATGAAAAAGAGTGGCTAAAGTAAACGTTGGCCCTTTAGAGGATGAGAAGGGAAATTTAGTTATGGGATATGATGAAATGGCCGCAGACGCGCGCCCGGTCACCCCCATCGGGTGAGGTGGTGCACCTGCGGGTAAAGCGGAGGGCGGCAGCGCGTCGGGTTCGAGGCACGGTCGAGGCATTGAACAGATATTTTGTATCGGTCTTCACAGTGGAGGACACTAATAACATGCCAGTAATTGACAAAGAGACCAAGGTAGGTGAGGACCTGGAAACAATCATTATTACGGAAGAGGTAGTGTTGGGCAAGCTAATGGAGCTAAGGATTGATAAGTCTCCTGGCCCTGATGGAATGCATCCCAGGTATTAAAGAGATGGCAGGAGAAATAGCAGGTGCACTGGCGGTAATTTTCCAAAATTCGCTGGACTCTGGGGCAGTCCCAGCAGATTGGAAAACAGCAAATGTGACGCCACTGTTTAAAAAGGGAAGTAGACAAAAGATGGGGAATTATAGACCAGTTAGCTTAACCTCTGTAGTGGGGAAGATGCTTGAGTCTATTATCAAGGAATAAATAGCAAGGCATCTTGATAGAAATTGTCCCGTTGGGCAGACGCAGCATGGGTTCATGAAGGGCAGGTCATGCTTGACAAATCTTTTGGAATTCATTGAAGACATTACAAGCGAGGTGGACAATGGGGACTCAGTGGATGTGGTGTACCTAGATTTCCAAAAGGCCTTCGACAAGGTGCCGCATAAGAGGCTATGGCATAAGATAAGGATGCATGGTGTTAAGAGTAAAGTATTAGCATAGATAGAGGATTGGTTGACTAACAGGAAGCAAAGAGTGGGGATAAATGAGTGCTATTGTAGCTGGCAGTCAGTGACTAGTGGCGTGCCTCAGGGATCGGTGTTGGGACTGCAATTATTTACAATTTATATAGATGATTTGGAGTTGGGGACCACGTGTAGGGTGTCAAAGTTTGCAGATGACACTAAGATGAGTGGCAGAGCAAAGTGTGCAGAGGACTGTGAAACTTTGCAGAGGAACATAGATACATTGAGTGAGTGGGCAAAGGTCTGGCAGATGGAATACAATGTAAATAAATGTGAAGTCATACATTTTGGTAGGAGTAATAGTAAAAAGGATTATTACTTGAATGGCAAAAAGTTGCAGCATGCTGCTATGCAGAGGGACCTGGGTGTCCTTGTGCATGAATCACAGAAGGTAGGTCTGCAGGTACAACAAGTAATTAGGAAGGCAAATGGAATTTTGTCCTTCATTGCTAAAGGGATTGAGATTAAAAGCAGAGAGGTTATGTTGCAGCTGTACAAGGTGCTGGTGAGGCCACACCTGGAGTACTGTGTGCAGTTTTGGTCTCCTTACTTGAGAAAGGATGTACTGGCACTGGAGGGGGTGCAAAGGAGGTTCACTAAGTTGATTCCGGAGTTGAGGGGGTTGGCTTATGAGGAAAGACTGAGTAGATTGGGATTATATTCATTGGAATTCAGAAGATTGAGGGGGGATCTTATAGAAACATATAAAATTATGAAGGGAACAGATAAGATAGAAGTAGAGAGGATGTTTCCACTAGCAGGTGAAGCTAGGACAAGAGGGCAAAGCCTCAAGATTAGAGGGAGCAGATTTAGGACTGAACTGAGAAGGAATTTCTTCACCCAGAGGGTTGTTAATCTATGGAATTCCTTGCCCAGTGAAGTAGTTTTTAAAGATAAGGTAGATTTTTTTTGAACAATAAAGGAATTAAGGGATATGGTGAGAACGCGGGTAAGTGGATCTGAGTCCACGAAAAGATCAGCCATGATCTTATTGAATGGCAGAGCAGGCTCAAAGGGCTGGACGGCCTACTCCTGCTCCTAGCTCTTATGTTCTTATGTTCTATGTTCATAAGTCACTGAAAGCTAACATTGCAGGTACAGCAAGCAAGTGAGAAGGCAAAGAGTATGTTAGCCTTTATTAGTTCACACCCTTTCCTTCATTTTACATGACAGCTTTGGGGTTGGTGAAGTGTTCTCATTTTTCATGGTCATAAATGTACTTTGCCTATGTAACTAATGCATTATATCTGATTTGCTCTTCATAAATAACTCAATAAACTATCAGAAAATTGCAACAAATTATTACTGCCCAAATAAGGTAACTGTGATCATTAACACCCACCCCTCCCCATAAAAATCAATACAACCCTATGAAATCTCATGTCTTTCTGTTTCTATTGTCACTGAAAAATTTTCTCTTATCATTTTCTTATATCTGTTGTCATTCATTTTCTCTGCGAACCCCATTTCCTTCTGCATTTAATTCTGGACAAATTCTTTCCAAGTCACCTACACCTGCATTTTCAAACTGCAAACATTCTAGCCTTTAGTTTGTCAATCGCTATCTATTGATGTTGATCTGCTCAATCGTCTCCTCATCTTTGTTCTTGATGTTGTTTTGCTCAGCAAAACCCTTATTATCTCTCAGCTTGGTCATTCCTTCTGCTATAACTTCCAACCTTTCTCCTTCTAGATCAAGAAGTACAAGCTTGATCATATGTGAGGCACAATTAGTTTGGTAATTCTTAATCACATGTGATTGTATCACATCAAGAACTGTTGTGCTGCATTCTCCTCTACCAAATCTTTTCAACTCTTAAGAATCAAGCTGGAATATAAATATAAAGCTTCTCCACCACCATCCTGCTCCTTAGACTGTCTTCCCATCTCTCTTCCCCTCAACTCAATAACAAGTTCAAAGGATTCATGCTATTGCGTTTGAAACTCTTAGTTGAGTGTGCTTCATCCTTTCTTTCCCCCATATTCATTAAAGTAAGTTTCCAAAAGGTTCCCCCATCCTAACTCTGAACTTCATCTTGTGATTTGCTCATCTCCCCAGATGTCGTCTTTGAGATTATCTTCTCCATGATACTTATCTCCAGCTTTCTCAATCTTCCCAACCCCTCCAATGCCCATGTTCAAAGAAGGACAGCTGTCATGGCACAGTTTATCTCAATATCCCACCAACATTGACCATCATTCGAGGTCTTGAAACAATCATTCTTTTCCTTCAATTATCTGAAGGCTGCAGCTTGCAGCTTGATGGGAATGAGACTCAAGTCTCAATGGTGCATCTCAGCCCTCACTGTTCAGGCCCAAGGAGTAATCCTTGCATGTCCCACGTCCAAGTATTTTTCCTGAATTTCTAGGCCCATGTCACTATGTAAAAATGACGAGGGGAGATCTCCTGAAGCCTGACAAATGTTTCGCCCTCAAACACCAGCAAGAACAGGTTGTAGTGATTGTAATGAGGTCAGCTACATAGAATATAAGTTCCTTGACTGGGGCTGTTAACCTGGCCCAATCAGGGAACCCTGGCTGACAGATATAAGCAGGAGTGTCAGAAGTTCTTTTCACTCTGAGACCTGGCTTTGAGGAAGATGGACCAGTGACAAGTACTGTGCACGTGTAAATAAAGGGTGACTTGATGATGGGCTGCCGGTCTATGTGGAGTTATTTCACGGGTAATCACAACATTCACATGACAATCACATTATTCTGTGTGGAATCTTGTTCTGGGAAATGACTCAGCATCAATGTAATTTATTATTTATGCAGTACTTTTTTTGTAGAATTTTAGATAAAATAATATGTCAAGACTATTCATGGAAGAGGACAGTTTTAACCTTACCCACTTAATCAAAACTGAAGTGAATTGAACTGGCTTTACACCTTGCCCAATTTTACTCGCCATTAACGTATTTGAAGATTAATATGGGGAGATGTCACAATCCACCATTCCACTCAAATCCATTGGTTCAGTAGTTGGTTGCTCAGGCTAACATTACCACCTACCCCCTACCGCCACCTCCCCCCACCCTTTCTTTTCTATCTCTTCATTCTCACAGCCTAAAAATTGGAAACCATCTTACTTTGTTCAAGCTTTTGACTGCTCCTGCATTCCAAAGGTTTTTAAAATCCATACGTGACACCATGATTGTGTCAATTCTTTCTTCTACCTACTCATTTTGACCTTGTTAGGTATTGTGTATCTTGGCTCATTATCAAGCTTTCTCAATTAAAAGGCATAAAAATGACACACGTTGAATTTTGATGTAATTGTGGCTTGTGTAATTGTGCTACATGTCTGTAAGCACACACAAGATGAACACTTCTTTATGAAGATGACACCCCTTTAATTTTAAAGAAAGTTTATCTTTTTTGCTTGCGTGTATGCACTTTTCGAAGTTGGATATGCATTGTGCACTAAAACATTTTCCATTTGTCCAGCCAATAACACCATTAGGCTTTGGTAAGCCAAATAGTTTGGATTTGTGATAGTTCTTTTACAGTTGACTGCTCCATTTTTAAAAGCCAGGTGTCATGTTGTTTTTGCTAAATCATGCAATGCCAAGATATTTTTATTGGAATATTAACTTATTTATAAGCGTAATTTTCCTTAAGTTTTGTGGAGCTGTTCTTGTTTTGAAACTTGAAGTTCAAGTAGTTTGTAGCAGTCTATTATAATCAAACTGCAGTCTTCAATGAGTACTGTGCATAATTTTCTCTCCTGATGACCAGTATCATTTGTACTTGCAGGAGTTATTAACCTAGGCTGTATTACATTTTACAGGCACAAAATGACACCTAAGATTCCAATATTCCAGGCAGTGAGTGTTAGTTAATCCTATGCCAGAAATGCATAATAGTTTGGGCTACTCGGTGAAAATTGATATTGTGCAACTGAAACTGGAGCTAGGCTCATTGCACATATAAATCCAGCTTTGAACATCTATTTAAGATCCTTTGACTTCAATTCTCTGTGAATATTTGCAGCAGTTTCTTCAGGAGCTCAGTCCTCAAACCCATGGTCCTTAAAGTGACCGATGTGGGCTAGAATTGAGTAAGTGGGTTTCTTGTTCTTCATCTACCTTTATTGTGGTTCTATGAGGAGTCTTTAAGGCCACAAATAGCACTGACTGATTTCCACCACCCCAACCTCCCCCCTACCCACCCCCAACCAACCCCACCCCAACAACGCCCTTAGTGAGTTTACCATTTCTTGCTGTCAGCCTCATTTGGGCACCACCAGCATGTGCTCCAGGAGCACATCCCGATTCAAGTGTGATCCAGTTTTTCAGCCATTTTATTTTAGATTTTCTTATTGTTCACAGGTATCAAGGTAAATTCCAGCTATTGATGAAAAAGAATGTTCAAAGGAGAGAATTTACCATTCTGGCATTATTGCAGATTTATTGAGCTAATTGCCAAAAAATTCCCAGCGTAACCATATCTTACAGAAGAAATATTGCACAGTTGTGTATAAGTTCCTTAAGTATATATGAATAATTCACAGCTGGCAATCTGACTAGAAAATTACTGTTTAATAAGTCTGGAAATGCATGTCTTGGAGTAAATTGGCCAGAAGAAAATGTTTGAAAAACATGATTCATACCTACTTATCCCCGTATCTTAATTAATACTACCATAACACTGACTAAAGTACAGTGCAGACCTTTCAACTCCATGTTAATTTAAGAGTGACACCCTCACTTCTTATTAATCTCTGTTTTTAGATATACACAAATTCATCTAGCTTGGCTCACTGTGATATTGAAAGATTAATTGAAGGATTTGTGACAATTCAAAGCTGCCTGAAAGCCAAAGACCTGAATCTTGAACAAAACATGTTCCTTGTGCACATGGTTCAGTCTGCAAAGTATTAAGATGTTTTTCAGATTAGACGCTCTGTCTTCATTTACAGTGGAATCGCACCCAGCTCACTCATGTTTCAAAACAGCAGATATTATAAATAAAATGAAACCAAGCAAAAATGGTCACATTTCTTTTGTTAATCTCTAAACCAAATGTATTTAACAATCTCCATGAGTTGCACCCTTACCAAAGAGTGACTTGTGTTAAGCCTTTTTTATCCTCCTACTTGGGTGGAGAATCTGAAGAAAGGAATTAATGCCTTAACTGTGTAGGTTGTGGCTGCAGCTGTGGAACATGAATATGCAATGCCTCTGACTTCTGAAACAAAAAGATAAAAGCCTCAGAATTTATAGTGCATAGTCACAATATCCAATTGGTCTCCAGGCAGCCAAACAACAATATACAATTGCATTGCGACAATATAGCTTCAGAATGTAGAAAAATAATTGGGATAAAGGGATGGTTTATTTCCAGGTATGTTTTCTGTCTTTTATTTTGATTTGTTACTCTAGTTTGATCTTCTCACTACTGCCTATGAGCATCATCTCTATTCTTATTAATCCTATGCTGGTTTGGTGCTTATGATCAAAGTCTCAATTTACATGATCAGAATAAAACGTGACTTGAAAGATTTAAATGCTGTGAAATTAGGCTCCAAAGATCTATTGGTTCCAGCATCCATTATCACTGGTTGTCCCTCAATTTGAGAATGACATCTACTCAGGATCAGAAATTTCTGCCATGGGTTTTCATATGACAAAACAAGCTAATTGTCTATCTTCAGACTGTAGGGCACCTGAGCAGAACATCCCATGAAGTTGTGGGATCCGAGTGTAGGACTGATACAGTCCAGATCTCAGTCCAGGACATTGGTGTGGTGCCTGTCACGTTAATGATGATTGCTTAATGATCAATTTAAGTTGGTTGATTTCATCTGTTAGTTTATTCATAACAGGAATATGATTGCAAGATATGAAGCAGACATTACAGGAAACCAACTGATTTCTGAATGTGTAACTTTCAGATCTATAGCAAAATAACTGCAAGCAGAGTTTCAACACTGTCATGATCACAGCTGCTGGTAATACAGAACCAGTCAGGAAACTGACTTGACACAGCATATGTTTTTTTTCGTTTATCATGGAGGTCAGTCACCGAACACACACACAACAGCTGTCAATGTAGCTTTAACACAAAAGCATTAACATTTATTACAGGAAAAAAAGCACAAATTATATTATACTAGAAAGAAGTGATGTTGCAAGGAAGTTTCCCCACAATTAGATGTGATTCTGCTGTTGGAAATAATTTACCAAGCAATCCAGAATGTGCTAAGGATCACACCAGAAACCATTTTAAGAACATCATCTGACCTGGAGTGTTGTGTATTTGCGAGTGAGAAGCTACATGCTTAAATTATCAGGACCTTTAAAGGTTTCAAGAAAATTGTAGCTCAGGTTGTGAATTGGGTTGTAAACATGCTCGCTGAGTTGGTGGGTTTGGTTGCAAACATTTCATCACCCTGTTTGGTAACATTGTCAGTGCACCTCCGGTGAAGCGTCGGTGTTCTGTCCCGCTTGTTGTTTATATGCCTCAGTTTGCTGGGGTGATTAATATTACTTACAGTTTTGGTTATCAATCGTTTGTTCACAGGGTTTAAGTCAATGTGTTTGTTGATGGAGTTTGGTTGGAATACCACAAGTGAGAATTGGACAATGAGGGACACGAATTCGACTGGGACAACACATCAATAATTGCACAAGCTAAACAGAGACACGGTAGGGAATTCCTGTAGACCTGGTATTCCAGACGAAACTCCATCAACAAATACATTGAATTAGACCCTGTGAACAAACCACTGAGAAACAAAATTGGAAGTAATATGAACCACCCCAGAAAACCGAGGCAAATAAGTAACATGCGGGACAGAACACCAATGCTTCTCTGGAGGTGCACTGACGATGTTACCTAGCAGGATGACGAAATGTTTGCAACCAAACCCACTAGCTAGGTGTGTATGTCTACAACTTAATCAGGACCTTGTTTTATGTGGGCAAAAAAAATTGTACGTACAGTGTACCTTTCTCAAAGAAAAGGTTATTGAGATAGAGCCGAATTCTGCTGCATCCCCATGTCAATTCCCTGACCAATTAGAATCTACCTGCTTGGTCTGAGAATAAAGATTGACAGTCGACTGTTCTTGCTGCATCTCCAGCCACTTGTAGCCAAATCAATCAGCACCCTCTTTACATTCTATACAAAACACTTTCTCTTTTTCAAATCTGTTTCTTATGTACTCTTTCTGAGTGTAAGGTGAAAAGTTTCAAATTATGCTCTCCTTTCAGCAATTCTTAATTTTATGCCACATGCATCAATAAATATAGATTGTGGTCAAGTTCTTGTTTTTTTCAAGAATATTATCAATGATGTGGATGCAGTGGTCCAGTCCATGTCAGATTAAAAGAAATCCTGGCAAACCCATAGCCCGAAGAGGAGTTGTTGAAAACAGTATAGTCTGAATGGTTTATTAAATGTAAAAGGTCTCTTGGGACTCCTCAATAAGATCTATTTACTAGCAACCATTCTTGACCTCAAGCTTCAAGAAGTATTTTTCACCAGTAAATCTCCCATTTAGCTCTTCTAAAGGAATATTTAAAAAGGGTACCATTTCAAGGGTGCATTTAGGTGTTGTGGAAGAAGAAATACACTCAAAGATCTATCCTTCATGATGCATGCTATTGAACCACACCAGATTGTGTTTCTGTAATCTTTCAATGGTTCCATTTCTCTCCACCTTGCCTAGCTCAATTCTCAATTTATCTTTTAAGTAGACACTATAGTTGCATGATGTGACAATGAACAAGCTGGAATTCTTCTTCAAATGCAATGTTGCGGCTCCCTTAAAACTGCAGATATTATGAAAACATTCTGGATATTTGATTCAGGTCAGGAATTGAAGTGATGGGTTAAGTTTCTGAGCTTGATTTATTGTCTGATGCTTGACTGATTCCATGGATTATGGCGAATGTTATGTCACGGCATACTGGTAGACCTGCAGTTGGTAGACTTGCCAGCATCGTTAATAATATCGAACATCTGCGGTGTCTGTAAAAACCATGTCTTTTTACTTTTGTGTCTTTAAAAACTGTGGAGTGCAATGAGAAAGAACTGTTTCTAAAAACAGGGATTTACAAGGATGGCTGCATAATTTCATAGTGAGGTATTTAATACCTATTGTTAACTCTGCTTTGTGTCTGTGGATTCCAGGAAAGTGCAGATGACCAGGAGCCAAGGAGTTGTTTACAAGTGAAGCTGATCGGTTCTCAGCCACTGAGCAGGTTGGAACTGGAAACAAGTTACAGATACAGACGCACAAAGGAAAACACTCTGAAGGGTGATGAAGGGTCTAGGCCCGAAACGTCAGCCTCTCTGCTCCTATGATACTGCTTGGCCTGCTGTGTTCATCCAGCCCTGCACCTTGTTGTCTCTTACACTCTGAAGGGTGTGCTGTTGTTCACTTAAGTAGAATCTGTCTATTCTCTGCAGTAAAAGAAAAACTCAGTTTAACATTGAGGAAAACCAGTTACCTTTCCTACAGCAGTTGATGTGCATTTTGAATTTTGAATTGATAAATCAGACATTTTCCAAGTGAATAAATCACTGTATTTTTTACAAATCAATAGAAGCTTCCAGAGAAATACAACTGAATACCAAGCACCTGGCTAGCCAAAGTATGATCATCATAATATTGAATTCAGGAAGCAAAAACATTGAACTGACTTTCCAGCTATAAAAGGATTAGGGTTTTAGTTATATGCCAATGGTTTATATTCTTTTACTTGTAAATATAGTCTAAATATTTTTAATAAATAACACTTCTTTAGAACGAACCTGGTCAGTACTTTCTATCAATCTTGGTCTAAAAGTCAGGTAATTTAGGGTACTTTGAGTAACCTAAAAAAATTAACATATCGTACAACTCTGGTAATAGTAGGGCTCAGTTTACAGCACGCTTCCCGTGAGGATCATAATATGTCCAGACAGAGTGTATTTCCATTCCAGCACTTTTGATCTTGCACATGGAATTGGCAGACCATTGTATGTCATAACGCTTTACATTTAGGTAGTTTTATTATGGCTTCCCATTTATTTGGATGCCTTTTTTCAGAATTTGCAGGGGTTGTATATGGGGACTTATGCCTAATTCAGTCTTGACCATTAAGGAGCAGTCATCTTTTTTCTAAGGACAGATCATTTGAATTTTTACCAACTCTTCAGCAATTGTGATGGCATTGATGTTTTCCATGAGACTGACAGTGTGTAACATGTGTCCACCACTCTTTGCCCCATCACATGTTTCATCAGGTTCTGGCTTGTCAATCACTTCACGTGTACCCCCACACACCAGGCTTTGTTATTACATGGTGTGCTATTACACACAGCCCATTGTTAGCCAGTAACAGTCCCATTAACAGTGGATCGTTATCCACTCCTTTGTCTGTCCAGCTGTCCTTTTGTCTCTTTGGGCTCCATCTCTACCTATCATGTACTCCTTCCCCTCTCCCCCCACCCTATCTTCTGCACAAAAAACAACATTTTACGAATTGCCATCAGTTCTTAGGAAGGGTAACTGGACCTAAAATGTTAACTCTGATTTCTCTCCACAGCTGCTACCAGACCTGATGAGCTTTTACAGCAACTTTTGTTTTTGTTTCTGATTTTCAGCATCCGTAGTTCTTTTGGTTTTTTACTTCACGTGTACTCCCCTGATGGAATTCTAGATTAATCTGTATTGTATTCATCCTCATCACCTCCTCAATTCTAATAAATGTTTCAGGCATAATTTTCCCTTCATGAAGCCACGCTGACTCTGCTTGATTATATTATGTATTTCTGAATGCACTGTTTTTCCATTCTTTATAATAGTCTCTAACATTTTCCAAATAACAGATGTTAAGTGCATCTTATATATGGTACACACCGCTGCCACTATGTGTTGGTGGTGAGGGGAGTGAATGTTGACCATGTTAGAGTGCAAATCAAGGATACTTTGTCCTGGATGTGTCAACTTTCTTGAGTGTTATTGGAACTTCACTCGTCAAGGTATGTGGGAAGGCGGTTGTGTAGTGGCATCGTCTCGGGATTACTAACCCAGTGGCAAAGGTGAATATTCCAGGGATAGAGATTCAAATTCCATCACTTGTGATGATCATGAAGCCATTGCAAATAGTAATAAAAAAACCCACCTACTTACTTAACTATTGTCCTTTAGGAATTGAAACTTTGCCATCTTCACCTGGTCTGGCCTATATCTAACACCAGATCCACAGAAATGTGGGTGACTCTTAACTGCCCTCTAAAGTGGCCTGGCAAGCCATTTGGTTATTCATAACTGCTAAACTTAAAAAAAATTAAATTGGATGGCCCATTCAGCATCGAGCATGGCACCAGAAACAACAACAGCACACTCAGTCCATTCAATTTGGCAAAGTCCTCATCACTAACATTGCGGGCTTGTGCCAAAATTGAGAGGGTTGTCCCATAAACTAGACATGGAATCATATGTCCAGACCATGTACCAGATACCAACATCACTATCAATGGGACAGGTCCACTGGGTGGTGACACAGTGATATACATGCAGGAGGAAATTGCCAGGTTTTGAAGAGCAAGGTGATGAATTACTCTGCACCGATTTCTGAGCCTCTACCCTCCTATTGCAGCCATATTATTGATATGGTTAATCCAGTTCAGTTTCTGGTCAATGGTAGCCTCCAGGAGGTCAATACTACGGGAATTAGCTATGGTAATGCCATTGATGCCAAGGGGTGATGGTAGGATTCTCTCTTGTTGTGCGGCATTTGTGTGGCACAAATGTTATTTGTCTTATCATCAGCAGTCTGGATGTGGTCCAGGTCTTGCTTTATTTAGACATGGAGTGTTCAGCACCTGAAGATTTGCAAATGGTGCTAAACATTGCGCAATCATGAGCAAACATCTTCACATTTGAGCTTATAATGGAGGGAAGGTCACTGAAGCAGCTGGGTCTGGGGCAATGCTGCAAGGAACTGCTTCAGTGATGTTCTGGATATTATCCAGATCTTGCTGTATTTGGGCACACACTGCTTCACTACCTGAGGAGTTGTAAATAATTCTGAGCATTGTGCAATCATGAGCAAACATCCCATTTCTGATCTTAGGATGGAGGAAAGTAATTGATGAAGTAGAAGTAGATGATTGGACCTAGAACACTACGTTTAGTTATTCCTGCGGTGATGTCCTTTGACTGAGGTGATTGACCTCTGGTGTGAATTGAATAGTAGATGCAATTTCCTTGTTACTAACTTAGCTGTCTGATTTCACTGTCTTTGAGTAAAATGGTAATTGTACTGCAGCCAATTTAATGTATTCCAAATATGTTCCTTGGTCTTGCTGCAATCTCTGGCCAAGTAATCACAGAAATGATTTTAGATCAGTATTTTTCTCTTTAAAAAAAACAATTTAGTCCATGAAAGTTTTAGGTATTAAGAATAATATGATGGAAGTTGCCTAATGGTCCATATTTATCATTATCATAACTCCTACAAATATCATACTCATACTCCAACCAGCAAAGAGTTTCTCCCGAATTCCTGTTGACTTCAGTTTTGCTGAAGGCCCTTGACACCACGCTCCCTTCATGTCAAGGGCAGTCACTCCCACTTCACCTTTGCAGTTTAATTCCATGTTTGATCTAAGGTTGTAATGAAGTTAGGAGATGAGTAGCCTGGCAGAACCCAAATTGAGCTTTATTAAGCATGTTAATGCTGAGTAACTGCGCTTGATTGCACTATCAAAAGAGCCTGCCATCACTTTTGCTGAAGATTGAGAATAGACCAATTGGCTGGACTGGATTTGTCCTTGTTTTTGCTGGGTAGATGCTAGAGTTATAGCTGTACTGGAACAACTTGGCAAGCGATGCAGCTAGTTCTGGAGCTCAAATTTTTAGTACTCTTGTCAGAATGTTGTCAGGGCACAAAGCCTTTGCAGGAGTGAGTCAAACTGAATGGCCACTGATCAATATCTCTGATACTGGGGAGCACAGGAGGAGGCTGGGATTGCTTATACACTTGACACTTCTGGTTGAAGATGCTTAGATTAGTTTTAGGTGATCTCCAATAAAGTCAGCCATATTCTTCAGCAAGCTCACACTACACTAAAATAATTGATATTATTTTAAAGACACGGCCAGACACATACATATGAAATTAGTAATTTTCTGAAATGTTTAATTGTAGAATTATTTTCAAAGTTTTACCAATAGCCTGCTAAAATAAATTGGACCTCATTTCTGTTATGTTAATGACATGATCAACTGTTGTTAGCTGTCTGTCTTGAAGATATTATTGACTAATATAGACTTTTAAAGCCAAATCATATTTCTGGAAGCGACCCTCTCACAGAAGACAACAATATGCTTTTGTCAGCAACGAGATTGGTGGATCACAACAAACAGCAAAGTCAATAATACTTGACATAATATAATGCTTTATCCTGTGGAACCACTGCATAGCGGTTCAACGTGGCTAAGTTGAAGAGAACCATGAGAGATAGCAAGAACGGCAAATGCTGGAGTCTGAGATAACACAGTGTGGAGCCGGATGAACACAGCAGGCCAGGCAGCATCAGAGGAGCAGGAAAGCTGACGTTTCGGGTCGGGACCCTTCTTCAGGAAAAAATATTGAAGAGAACTATGATTGTTTTTTAAAGTTGACTGCAACGATAACATCCCACATTAAAATGACTGACCAGTTAGCTCAAAGCAAAATGCCGCCAATACAAATCGCTTGACCGAGCAGAGGGGTCCAGGAATCCTGCTGCGGATCGGGAATACTGATCAGCATCTGGGTGAGCAAATGGGGAATGTGATTCAGTTTTTGAGCACGATTGATAATTTTACTAATGGAATCAGCATACATTCCCTCTAAGAAAATATGTTATTTCATATCTGCAACGTTGGAGAAATTAATGTTTAATCGCTGAAGATTTGCAGTAACCTACTCTTCCAGACACAAAAAAAATTGCTTGAAGCTTTTGTCACAGAAATACACTACTTCCGAGGTTGACTATAGAATCAAAATGTATAGATTCCTGCTTAATCCAACCAATTAATGAAAGTTAAGTGCGGATATCAACTAACTTAAATTTTGATGTGTATTTCCATAAACATTTTCTCTGTGAGACGTGCGCGCTGAAGAGTTAGGAAGTTCTGACCAAGTTTTACGGTGCCACATCGACCCTCCGGACTTTCCCATGCGTGCAGTTCCACCCTTCAAGCGGCAGGCGGCGCTCGCTCCAGCTAACGTACAGATGATTGACTGCCCAGATGGCTAATCGAAGGCCGCTGATGGGACGTGCGCGCAGAGCAGTGACCAATAGGCGCCCGCGGTAGGCGGGGCGGGCGGCTCCCCTGGTCGGAGTTGCTGCTTGCGGCTGTTGACGCTGGGCTGGAGATTGGCTGAGTCCAGACGACTTTTAAAACCTTCGCGACTTCGAAACAAATAAACAAACAAAAGAAAAAGAGGCGATGAAATTACACCATTTAGAACTTGTGCAGAACCGATCTCTTCACTTTGCAAGGTTATGTTGAGGTGAGACTGCATGGAGCATCTTTGAAGCACTTTCTTTGGGGCAAGTCAATCAACATTTAAAATGATCAAAACTCTCAATCCAACCGTTTGTTATATTGTATCTCTACTCATTGTTTTTTTCGGGTGCTTAGCAATAATAAGTGGGCTTTAATTACCTTGAAACGACACTCTTATTTGACTCATTGTCTGAACATGAAGCATCAGTGACTCAAGATTAAACACTGGGTGCAGGTTTGTAAGCTGCAGTCTTTTCCTATATATAAAAAAATACATCGGGCCACCTCGCAGCATATGGAAACAGTTAGTAAGTCGGGACTGCAGCACTGTAGCTGGACCACAGCAGTCCAGCCATAATAAAAACAGCAAATAACTCGGCAGGTCTGGCAGCATCTGTAAGGAGAGAGAGAGAACGACAGAGTTAACGTTTCAGGTTGGTAACCTTTATTTGCAATAAGTCGAGCCAGGAGTGTGTTTATCTAAATAGCACGAATGCAGTAGTTCCGAGTACTTGTAATCTTGTTTCAGAGGGTTTGCAGTCATTGTTTATTTGACTAAATTTGCACCAGAGAATTGAAGAGGGCACTTTTCAGTTATAATTTTTAAAAAATGTCCAATGACGTCTGTGTTCTTTTCATTTAATTTGATCTTATATCTTTTCATTCAATCTTTATACTCTACCTTCGTTTCGGCAAGAGCAATATCTCCCACGTCCCGGCTGCTATTCAGCCCTACAGTGTACAGCCGTCGACATAAGATATACTTAGGAAGAGTTGGACATGTGGCATTTATTGGTCTTCCAGCCCCAAAATGCACAAATTTATCCCTTGGTAGCATTGGGGTTGAAAGGTTGGTAAATCCGATGTATTTCCAACCAACGTAGCAACATCCAAATCCATGAGTGGCACATTCTGATACACTAAAGTCAAACAGTCATACAGCATGGAAACAGATCCTTCAGTCCAATCAGTCCATGCTGACCAAACTAGTCTCACCTGCCTTCACTTGGCCCATATCCCTCCAAACCTTTCCTATTCACAAACTTATCCAAATGTCTTTTAAATGTTGTAATTGTTCCTATATCCACCACTTCAACAGTTAATTCCACACACAAACCACTCTCTGTGTACTCACTCTGTTGCCCTTGTGGCCTCTTTAAATCTTTCTCCTCTCCCTTTAAAAGTATGCCCCCTAGTTTTGAACTCCCCCCCTCTAGGGAAAAGTCCCTTGTCATTCACTTATCTAAGTCCCTCATGACTTTATATCATGATCTCAATGAGGTCACCCCTCAACCACCTACTCTCCAGTGAAAATTGTTCCAAATAACAGGCAGCAAAACACAACTGCACTTCATCGGAGGCTGCTCTGATGTTACCCAGCAGGGTAATGAAATATCTGTGGAAAAACAACGAACTAGCTCGGCGAACCAAGCAACCACAATATCCACAACCCGAGCTACAAATCTACTGTTAGCAACCTTTCCAATCTATATTTCAAACCCTACATTCCCAGCAACATCCTGGTAAATCTGTTCTGAACTCTATTCAGCTTTATATTATCCTTCCTATAGCAGAGTGACCAGAACTGCACACAGTACTCCAAAAGAGGCCTCTCTTTTGTACAACAATGTCTTGTACAACCTCAATATGACATCCCATCTCCTATACTCGAAGGTCTCAGCAATGAAGGCAAGCATGCTAAACACCTTCTTAACTGCCTTGTCTACCTGTGATGCAAATTTCAAAGAATTATGTACCTGAACCCTTAGGTCTCTCTGTTCTACAACACTGTTCAGGGCACTACCATTAATTGTGTAAGTCTTGTCCTTGTTTGTATTACCTAAATGCAATCCCTCACATTTATCCAAATTAAACTCCATCTTCCACTCCTCAGCCCATTGACCCAATCGATCAAGGTCTCTTTATATTCTTGGATAACCTTCTTCACTTTCCGCTATACCACCAGTTTTGGGGTCATCTACAAATTTACTAACCAAGCCCCCTAAATTCTCATCCAAATAATTTATATAAATGACATCAAAAGTGGACTCAGTACTTCCAAAAGAAGCAAATTTTAGTCAAGCATTTCTCAACAAGAAATCTGAAATTTATAAAATATATCAGTTTCAAGAAGGATTTCATTATAAGCAAAATGTTTATGTGACCTGATTTTAAAAAAGAGACAAAATATCTTTAGAAATACACTTCTTAAGGAAATGTTTGAAGCAGATTCCCATGTGGCTTTCAAAAATAAAGTGAAGATAAAACTTTTGTAGGACTCTAGTGAAAATGAAGGTGGGATTGGAGTGGGAATAGCTAAATTATTCTTGCAGAGAGCAGTCATGGCTCGACAGGCTGAATGGTCTCCTTTCATGTTGTCCTATTCTATGACTATAACTGTTAATCCTCTGCAAAACATATCTGAAATAACCTTGAGTCTTTCAAAAATTCCAACTAATATTCAGTTTAAAAGAAATATGTTAAGGCATGTAAACCGGTAAGGTTTCAGTTTTCACCATTGTTCTGTTGTATGCTAGCTGTTCTGTGTTGTGATACCAACATGAGCATTATAATTGATGTGAATAGCCCTTGGTTAAGAAGCAGAAAATTTGTTATGATTCCTGATCTTGTTGGAAATGTATGGACAGTGGGTGGGGACATGATCAAACTCAAATAATGAAAAGTGCCTACAGTTGAATACTGTGCTGGCCCACATTGCTAAGGTTCACAAGTAAAATAATAATTCCTTGCGTATGATTCTGTCTGACATCTGACACACAAGGAACACAACAAGTTTAAAAGAGCAGAACAAGAGAAAGGTGGTAAGAGCTATAGACAAAATCATGTGATTATGTACATTATCATCTCACCTATGGCTTTGCACATCAAAGGTTGGCTGGTGGTTTAATGGCTCAGTTGTAACTACCATGCTGAATGTAGAGGGATGTAAATGGAGAGATGTCTACAAGGCAAGAAGGGAGACAGAAAGCAGGAAGCTAAATGCCAGTTAACCTAAAGGCCGTCAAAGGGAATTTGGTAGAATTTATTATAATGGAAGTTATGGCAGGATATTTAGAAATTCATAAATGTATACGGTAGAATTACAATTTCTTTATGAAAAGGAAGCCGTGTTTAACTAGATTATTGGAATTCTTTGAGATAGTAACAGACAAGGCCAAGAGAAACCTGTAGATGTGTTGCAGTTAGATTTCCAAAAGAGATTTGACAAGGTGCCATATCAAATGTTCCTACTCAAGAGAGGAGCACAATGTGCAGGGAATTACACATTAGCTAACGTTGGTTAACTAATAGGAAGCAGTGAGTAGGGATAAGTGGGTTGCTTTTGAGTTGGTATCCTGTCCGTAGTGGAATGCCAGATGGATCAATGCTGGGTCCTCTGCTATTTACAATCTATACCAGTGATTTGGTTGAGAAGGCTGGATGTATGATGGCTAAATTTGCTGATGACATCAAAATTGATAGGAAAGTAGGTCAAGAGTAGGTAAAGCGTTCACAAAGGGACATTGATAAGCTAAGTTAATGTAGGAAAATGTGAATTTGTCCATGTTGGCAGCAAAATAGAAAAGAAGCAAACACCTTGAGGGTGTTGCTTAACAAGGAGACCTTGGAGTGCAAGTTCAAAGTTCCTTGAAGGTGGAGTCACAGATAGACAGGGTAGTGAAGAAGGTGTTTGTAACACTTGCCTTTATTGGTCAGTGTATTGAGTATAGCAGTTAGGATGTCACGTTGTGGCTGTGTTGGTTGGGTCACTTTTGGAATACTGTGCTTAATTCTGGTCTCCCTGCTTTTGGAAAGATGTTGTTAAACATGAAAGGGTGCAGTAAAGAGTACAAGGATGGTGCCAAGGTTGGAGGGTTTGAACTATAGGGAGAGGCTGAATAGGCTGTGGCTATTTTCCCTGAAGCACTGGAGGCTGAGGCGTGAACTTATAAAAGTTTATAAAATCATGAGGGGCATGGATAGGGTCAATAGCCAAGGTCTTTTTCTTCCCAGGACTCCAAAACTAGAAGACACAGTTAAGGTGAGAGTGGAACAATTTAAAAGAGACCTAAGGGGTAACTTTTTTCACACAGAGGGTGCTGCGTGTATGGAATGAGCTGCCAGAGGAAGTGGTGGAGGCCAGTACAATTACAACATTCAACAGGCATCTGGATGAGTAGGTACATGAATAGGAAGGGGTCAGAAGGGTATGGGCCAAATGCTGGCAAATGGGACTAGATTAAATTAGGATATATGGTTGGCATGGACAAGTTGGACCAAAGGGTCTGTTTCCTTGCTATACAGCTCTATGACTCTAAGTGAATAGGAAGGCTAATTGTATGTTAACATTTATTAAAAAGGGATCAGAATTTAGAAGTAAGGATGTTTTACTATAGATATATATAGTCTTGCTGAGACCACGTCTAGAATATTATGAACAGATTTTAGGATCCTCATTTTGAAAAGCATTCCAGAGAAGGTTCACTGGACTCACTCAGAGATGAAGGGCTTATCTTGTGACGAGAAGTTGAAGCCTTAAACCCTTGGAGGTTAAATGAATGAGAGGTGATTTTATTAAAACATGCAAGGTTCTGTGGGGCCTTGATAGATTGAATGCTGGGATGATGTTTTCTCTTGTGGACAGATGAGAAATAATGGTCACAGTATAAGGAAAGCAGGTCACCTTTTAAGACGGAGGTGAAGCTCATTAGACAGGAAAATAGATTTTTACTGTCAGATCAGACATGATTTTATTGCTGAAAACACAAACATATGAACTAGGAGCAGATGTAGACTACTCAGTCCTTGCAGCTTGCTCTACCATTCAATAAGTTCATAGATGATTTGATTACATTCCTGCCTACCTCTGAAACTATAGTGCCTTTGCTTATCGAACATCTGGTATCATGGCAAAACAAGCTCAAATGGCCTATTCTTGCTCTTATGTTCCTTTACAACCTGAAAGTACCAGGCTTGATCCTTGATTAAAGAATATAGATATTTCTTATTATCTTAAGATATTTGCGGTTATCCGATGTGAGTGTAAATTTTCCAATTCTATACTGCCAACTCTGTCTAAAGAGAGGGGCTCATGCCCTAGTGAGCTGATTTTCTAATTATCAAGCTTGTCTTATATGAGGACATGGGATTTACGAATTGAGCCTGTAATGATGTTTGTTTGTTGTTTAATCACTGTTAAACAGACGATAAACTTCTTTAAATTGTTTTTAATCTGTCAGTATCACAGTATTACATAAAAAGGGATGTAATTTCTTTTTAAAAATAATTCCTACCAAGTTTTCTTCACCACATTCATCTTCTGAAGCTATTGCTTTCACTGGTGTATGGTTCTACAGCTACAGCCTTCTGCAGCTTGCCTAAACAGTTCATATGTGAAGTTTGACAATGAGTATCATTAGGCACTTTGCCAATAAGGAACTTGGATGAAAATCAATCTTGATCCTGTGCTTTCGAACTTTCATGCAGTTTTCAATAGATGCCACTGCTTATCATCCAGATGCAAGGACCCTGACAAATGTTGTTTTCGACTCTTCAATTTAGTGTGTTTAGAATGGATTGCAGTAGACCAGCTGTTGCCATTTGAAATAAAACCGAGGAAGTGCTGGGTAAACGCAGCACGTCTTGCAGCGTCCGTGGAGAGAGAAACAGGGATTTTCTCACTCAACCATCCACCTATTCCATCTGACTTGAATGAAATCCTCGAAAGGCTTATGGAGGCACAATTCCAAAAGTTGAACAATGGATGTTAGACCCCCTGGTATTGTTCCAAATTAGGGTGTTCTTTCTCACAGTTGCCTCTTGTTGTCATTTGGTTATATGAGATCTGAACAGGAGATGTTGTGGTGAAGTGGTAGTGTCCCTATCACTGCCAGGAGGTCCAGGTTCATGTCCCACCTGTTCCAGAGGTTGGTTGAAATTACCTGGGATCTGAACTGTATGTTCCACATGAAAAAGCTATGTTCTTTCAGTAAACCACCAGAACATGTATTCCAAATGTTACTGATCCACAACTTCGTCCTTGTACATCTAACCATTATCACGAATGTGCACAAAAACATCTACAGGGAATTTGATGAACACAGCAGGCCTGAAGTAGGGTCTAGACCCGAAACGTCAGCTTTCTTGCTCCTCTGATGCTGCCTGGCCTGCTGTGTTCATCCAGCTGTATGCCTTCTTATCTCAGACTCCAGCATTGGCAGTTCCTACTATCTCTGCAGGGAATTTGATGTTCATCATGATTACATAATTGAAAATTATGATAGGCTTTAATTTTATCCAGACAGCCATGCAGGCTAGTACTACCTTGAATCCTGTTTCCGGTTGTCCTCTGGTTTTCACTGGATCTATTTGTGAAGTTTTCCACTCCCAAGAATACAGTTGCTGACCTTATTGAAATTCATGGAATTTTCATCTGTGTCCTTGATGTGACATAATGTTAACATTTTAATCAGATGTGTTATGACTCACCTCTGGAGCAGGTGGGACATGAATTCAGGCTTTCTGATTTAGTGATATAATGTATTTTGGCACTGTCTAATATTGAATTGTTGGAAACCATTAAATTTGGCAGTGAGATCTTTTAGTAGTCTTTGAGTGATTTTATTCTTCTGCTACAGCAGTAGACATATCGTTCCATAAAGTTGCTACTCAAACTAACTGTTGCTCTGAAATCTTTGCTGGACTCTGTTTGATTTCACACATTTAGATGTGTATGTATGCATTGCATGTCACCATTTTGGCGATTGTCAAGGACCCATTCCATTACGCGCTTCTCAAGATCAGGTCACTTGTATTTATGGTACGTCTGGTCTTGGTCATCTTCTTTAGAACTAATCGCTCCTTCTTCCATTCTCACATCAGATTTTCAGTAACACCAAATTCCTCTGCTGCAGCACAATTATTTGGCTAGTTAGCAAACTTTTAGAACTTTTAGCTTGAACCAAAATTCATTTTCTTGTCAGACAACTCATTTCTGTTATTTGTCCACTACATGTGATTTGTTCTCTGTGGGCATATCTTAATCTCCTCCTCATTTTATTGGTAGCATGGTCCATATTGTCAACTTCACACCACATGCCGACTTATAAGGTGAACAAAACATATATTTCAAAGATGCCAATTTGAGACAGACTTCTAAAGCGAGTATAGCTTAGCATAAATATGTTTGTGTGTGCACGTGGCAATTTATATGCTAGGCTTAACCCTGAAGATGGTTTTTGGCATCAAAAATAGGGCCATTTATATGCTGTGTCAAATTATGCACCACAACCCATAGTAATTTGTGTTGGTGGTATTACAGACATTGGTCAGAAGATTATAAGGACTCTATTGCTCTTCTTCGAATAGCTTGTTCGATTTTTTTTATATTCACCCGAATAGTTAAGCCACATTGAAGAGATGGTGTCCGAATCAATGCAGCTGTCTCTCAGTAGTACACTGAAATGCCAAATTGGTTTCACTGCTGAAATCCTGGAATTGGTGTTGAATTCACAACTTTCACATTGAAGAGTTGAGAATGCTTTCATTGAGCCAATCTAGAATCTATACACAGGCTATTTGATTGTAGAAAGCACCAT
>NC_063342.1:25799267-25849267 GCF_021869965.1 Rhincodon typus
CTTTAATCCTGCTCTCATTCAACTTGTAAACTTTAGTATCTAGCAATAAGTGTCATTATACAAAAACTCAGGAGCTGCAGCCCCTCCCTACAATCAAATTGAGTGAATTATTGCTTGAAGTATAACCATTGTTATTAGGTTCAAAGGTGCAGCAACTAACTGCTTAAGAAAGTCACACAAGTGTTGCTGTTGGTATGAATTGGAACAATGTTGAACAAGATACCACGAGAACTCCCTGTAAACTTTATTACCAAAATCAGAGCATCAATGCCAAGCCCTTTAAATATATAATTAAAGTCATGTTTCACCTCAGTGTCCTGTGGGTTACTGAATGGGATAAACATGTCAATGCAGTGTTTTCATCTGATTTTGCTTTTCACTGTCTTGTGCGAAGTAGTGCACAGATGCCTTTTCTGTTGAATTGAGAAATCTAAGTTCAGGATGAATCTTGAATAGTAATTAGTGTAAGGCTTGGATTTTAAAATTCTATAGATTCCAGATGGATATAGTCGGGTCTAAAGGAGTTGAAACCACTTAGTCTTCATGACTTTGAATGGTACAGGTAATCTTAGTTAGTTCTAATTGAGAACAGATAACAGCACATTGGGTACAATAACATTGCTCTTGTTTGAAACCAATGTATAACCTAATTGTAAATGTTCTTACGACACATTGGTAGTGTCCCTATCTGGGTGTCAGGAGGCCTGGATTCAAGACCCATCTGCTCCAGAAATGCGTAATAAAATTTATGTATAGGTTGGTTTGAAAAATATCTATAGTCTGATTCCTCAATGGCTCATATGACACAGCAGTAGTTTCCCTGTCTCTGGGCCAGAATGCATGGGTTCAAGTCCCATTTGCTTCAGAAGCATGTCATAACATCTTTGAGCAGTTTGGTTAAAAGTATCTATCATCTGATTCTCCTGCCTGAGTGGTGCCATTAGAAATCCATGTATGCACCAAACATATGCTATAAGGTTGTATTTGAACAGCAGAATTGGAGTTTCAGCTTTTTACTGTACTGAGAATCATCCGCATTGTTTTGGCTGTCATCTCTTTTAATTTGGCCTAATTAACACTTAACTAGGTGAATGGAAACCTGCCAGTGTTACCAATAATGGAAAATAATCTCAATGACTTCTGGATTTAACTTAAAAGCAAATAATCTGAAAATAAACGAGAAAGAAATTTCTATAGTGCCTTTCACATTTTCTGGATGTCACAAATCCCAAGACTGCCAGTAAACATCTTTGTAAATGTCTGCATTATTTTTACCGAAACCCAGCAGATGGTTGTATACATTAGAATTTGTAGATAAGGTATGACATCCTGACTCAACATTATTTCCTTCACTTGTTCCAATAAAGAGGATTAACCAGTGATTAAGCCACTGCTGTTACTGAGACTTCTGCACCTCCTAAAAAGCATATGTTTGCCCACCAAACTTTTCAAATTAATACTTGGAATGTTTATGCGAGTGTGATGGAGCTATTTTGATGCAACATCTTTCCTGCCCATGAAATCTGTTTTTATGAATTCAGGAGCAATAACAATAAAAGTGCAAAGTACACAGAAATTGCCCTTTTTTTGCTAAACCTTTGTTGACAAAACACATGTTTTGTATAAAGCAGCCATGCCAGATCACAAACAGTATAATGGCCCTGTTGAGGTATACATAACAGTTGTTCTCAATTAGAATGCATGCATGACAATCCATTTTGATGAGGAATGTAATGACCTTTTGACACTTGGCACAGATCTCAATCCGGTGACACCAATAGGATTGCAGGTGTGTTGCTGCATCAATGGAAGTCCTGAGGCCACAAAATCAGAAGTGTAGCTGCCTGCTGATTGTGCTTAGCCTCATTCACAGTTCTTCTGATTATACTGCAGACTATGCTATCCCACACAGAGCCTGACATTTAGATTTAGACAGATAATTAAAAGGTGCCAGGTATTAACAGTTGAGCAAAACAAAATCTTGCATACCTAATCCTGATCTTGAATAACATGACCGCTAATAAGTGTATCACTTGCAGCACCCTTAGGACCTTTGAGCAGTTGTTTAACTTGAGAAGCCACATGACCAACATGACGAATAGCTAAGGTCATAAGAGTTAGCTCACTTTCTGACTTCCCAAACAATTTCAGTCATCTACAAGGCTGCAATCAGAAATGTGCTGAATGATCACCACTCACCTGAATGGAAGAAGTTTCACACAACCCAGGACAAGGTAGTTTGCTCGATCAGTTTGCCTCTCCACTGACATATTTTTATTTTGGTCAGACAACTGCCATGTGAAACGTTAACACAGGGCTGGATTTTGCATTCCCCCATGGGTATGTAGCTGCAATATTAGCAATATCAATTTTAAAGACTTATCTACATACTTCAACACCAGTTCAAATACCTCCAAATACTAGAAGAACAACAGTAACAAATATTGTGCGAACACCCACCATGGCCAAATCTGTTGTAGGTCACATACTGACCCAACGTGGACAATATGCATGATATATAATATACAACGTCTATGTCGTTCGTTAGGATTGTAGAAAATTTTACATTCTAGCTGGAGCAACTGCTGCAGACATTTTTGTGGGCTGGATTTTATCACATTTTCCCACATTATATTTCGTCTGCCAACTTTTTGCCCACTTGCTTTATCTATCTGTATCCTTCTGCAGACTCACCCTCACCATTTGGGTTTCCACCTATTTTTGTGTCATCCGCAAACTTGGCTATAGTACATTCCTTTTCTTCACACAAGCCAATAATGTTTATTTTAAATAATTGTGGCCCCGGCACAGATCCCTCTGGCATTCCATGAGTAACAGTTTGCCATCCGAAAAATGCCCTACTTTATCTCAAGATGCCGGAGGAAGTGGTGGAAGCTGGTACAATTACAACATTTAAAAGGCATCTGGATGGGTATATGAATAGGAAGTGTTTAGAGGGACTTGGCCAAACATTGGCAAATGGGATTAGATTAGTTTGGGATACCTGTTCAGCATGGATGAGTTGGACCGAAGGGTTTGTTCCCATGCTGTACAGCTGTATGACTCTATGTAGAATTCATATGTGTGGAGGTAAGAAATAAAAAGAGGAAGAAGATTGGTGAGAGTACTCTATAGGCCCATTAACAGTAGATATTTAGTGAGACAGAGAATAAATCAGGAGATAATGAAAACATATAAGAAAGGTACAACATTGATCAGGGTTGATTGTAATCTCATCTAGATTATTAGTTATCTAATCCTCTATCCTCTGCTAATATACTACCTCCAACCATGGGCTGTTATCTTATTAAGTAGCCTAATGTGTGGTACTTTTGAGAAATCCAAATATATTACATCCACAGCTTCCTCTTTATCCTGTTTGTTACCTCCTCAAATAAACTTGTAAATTTGTCAGGAATGATTTCCCCTTCACGAAGCCATGCTGACCCTTTTTGATCATATTATGTATTTCTAAATGTTCTCATGTTTCATAATATACTCTTAACATTTTCTCAACAACAGATGTTAAGCTAACTCGCCTATAGTTATCTGTTTCTGTCTGCTTCACTTTTTAAATAAAGATGTTACATTGGCAGTTTTTTTATTCCTCTGGGACTTCTTCCAAAATTTTAGGATTCTGGGAAGATTACTTCCAGTACATCCATTATCTCTGTAGCTGTTTCCTTTAATATCCTAGGATGCATTCCCAGATCCAGAGGACATCTCAGTCTTCAGCCATATTAGTTTCCTGAGCATATTACACTCCTTTTGCCCTTGATTGTTTAGTAATTCTGGAATGCTGTTTGTATTTTTTACAGTGAAGACTGATGCTATCAAATTTCTCCACCACTTCCTGGTTATTATTGTTGTTATTACTATTTCCCCAGCCTTATTCTCTAAGGGCTTATATTTACACTGGAATCTCTCGTCCTTTTTGTATATGAAAAGAAGCTTTTGGTGTCTGTCTTGATGTTACTTGGAAGTTTACCCTCAAAGTTTATTATCTGTCTTGGTTTGTTTCTTTGGTTATCTTTCGTTAGTTTTAAAAACTTGCCCAGTCCTCTGGCTTTCCTCTAATCTTTTTCACATTGTATGTTTTGCGCATTCAATTTGTTGCTATCCTTAACTTCTCTGGCTAACCATTGTTAAATCGTCCTCTTCCTACCATCCTTCTTCCTCACTAGGATATATCTTTGCCGTGAGCCATGGCCTATTTTCTTAAATATATGCCATTGTTCCTCAATTCTGATTGTTGCTAATCTCCTTTTCTACTCCATACCATCTAGTTCTGCCCTCATTCCTTTGTAATTGTCCTTCTATAAGCTTAGCATAGTTGTTTCCAACTAAGTTCCTCCCTTTAAAGTGAATGCTAAAATTTGCCACATTATGGTCTCTGTTTCCGTGGGAAACTTTTACTTTGACATCATTTATTAATGATGTGGACGTGCTGGTGTTGGACTGGGGTGGACAAAGTCAGAAGTCACATGACACCAGGTTAAAGTCCAATAGGTTTATTTGAAATCACAAGTTTTCAGACCTTACCTTCTTCACACCCGATAAGGGGGCTATGCTCCAAAAGCTTGTGATTTCAAATAAACCTGTTGGACTATAACCTGGTGTCATGTGACTTCTGACATCACTTATTAAACCTGCCTCATTTTGCATCTCCAGATCCAAAGTAGCTTGATAACCTGATTGAATCCACAACATGGTGTTCTCAGAAAGTGTCCCAAATACACTCTGTGAATTCTCCTCATCACTTTATCTGCCAATCTGAATATTCCAATCTGGACGAGATTAAAATCACCCATGCTTAATGTTGTGTCTTTGTTACGTGCCTTCATTATCTCCTGCTTTATTTTCTGTCTCAGCACATCGCTAACGTTAAGGGGCCTATAGACTACTCGTACCAAGTTCCTTCTTCCCATGTGAATTCTACAATTTTTGATCCAAGATCCTTTCTTGCTATTGTCCTTATTTCTTACTGTACCAATAATGCTACCTCACCATTGTTTCCTTACTATCCGTCCTTTTGAAAAGTCACATACCTCTGAATATTTAGTTTGCAGCTTTGATCTCCTTGAAATCATGTCTTTATAATGGCCGTAAGATCATACCATCAACCTGTATGTGCGCTATTAACTCGTTTATTTTGCTCTAGATACTGGGAGTATACAAGTAAAGAGCCATTAATTTCAAAATTTTACAATTTCCTGCTTTGAAGCTTTTTACTGCTGCTTTTCTATATTCCTATTTTCTATATGCCTCCTGTTCCACTCTGGGTATCATTATCCAAATAGCTGCCCTGTGATGCTGCCATATTCTCTTGCTTTGTAAGCCTATATTTACTGTCTCCCTGCAATCCCATTAATTTAAAGCCTTGCTGCAAGAGCAAATTTTCTAACCACAAATAATAAATGGCAGTAGGATTTCATACATTCTAAATCTCTTGATTTCATACATTTCAAAGTGCTCTTTTGTCCAATGTTGCCTATTGAAACATTTGATGTGAGGGATGCTGTAGGATACATATCCCCACCTCAGATGGCCTCCTCTACTCTATTTACATGACAACTCAATTGAAGATGAATTTTCCTAACAGGGCATTTATTAATGCTCTCTCCAGTAAGAGCTCATCACCTGACTTCTTGTTTCTAAAGAATCTGTGAATGCGAATGATTGAGTTGAGACTTATGTAGGTAGCCTGACAAGAATTCTAGCTGTGTTTGTTCTTGCTTTGATAAACATATGTGAAAAACATTGTCTTCATGATCTGCCTTGAGAAAAGACAGCATATAAATGGTGCAGAAATTGCTTTTATATCCCGCAGATCAGTAATATCAAATGTAGCCCAATCTTTTGGGAGATGATTTAATCATTTGTGCACAAATTGCGCTTACCCAGCTATTCTGAGGTAAGTATGCTATTTCTCTTGTCTTGTTCTTATTCCTCACTTAATGCAAATTAGCCATTTCTGCAAGATTCCACACAACTTTAAGACCGTTACACCATAAAACACAGGAGCAGATGTAGGCCAATCAGTCCATTTAGTCTGCTCCACTATTCAATGAAATCACAGATAAATCTGAACTCCACCTTCCTGCCATTTCCAATAACCCTTGATTCTCTTATTTATTAGAAAAATCTGTCTAACTCAGCCTTGAGTATCCATAATAACCCAGCCTTGCCTGCCCTCTGTGGTCAAGAATTCCACAGATTCGGTACCCTCTGAGTGAATACATTTCTCCTACTCACTGCCTTAAATGTACAACCCCTTATTCTGAAATTATGTCCTCTGGCCCTGGCACTCCCAAAAGGAGAAGCAACCTCTCCACATGTACCTGATCAAGTTCCCTAAGAACCTAGTGTATTTCTCAGTCTTCTAAATTCCAATGAGTACAGGCCCAGTCTACACAACTTATCCTCATAAGACAGTCCCCCATGACTGGTGTTAGCCTACTGAGATAACACAGTGTGGAGCTCGGGGAACACAGCAGGTCAGATGCTGCCTGGCCTGCTGTGTTCCTCCAGCTCCACACTGTGTTATCTCTGACTCCAGCATCTGTAGTTCTTGCTATCTCTGAGTCAGCCTACTGCAACTTCTTTGGTCAGCCTCCAATACTAACATAACCTTCCCTTGATAAGGGACCCAAATTTGTTCGCAGTATTCCAGCTGTGCTCTGTCTAAAGTCTTCTAAGTTTTAGCAAAACCTCCTTACTTCTATGCTCCCTTCCCTTTGAAATAAAGATCAACATTCCACTTGGCTTCTCTATTACCTATCGAACCTGGATGTTAGTTTTTTGTGATTCATGGACAAGAACTACTGTAGCTTTCTTCAGTCTTTTCCCATTAAATTATATTCACCTCCTCTGTTCTCTTGGCCCTAAGTGCACAGCTTCACATTTTTCCATATTACATTCCATCTGCCAAGTTTCTGCCCACCTGCTTAACTTGTCTGTATCCCTTTGCATACTCTTTGTGTCATTGTCACAATTTGGCTTTACAACTATTTTGTGTCATCTGCAATGGGTATAGCAGTTTTGAGATAGTAAGAACTGCCGATGTTGGAGTCAGAGATAACACAGTGTGGAGCTGGAGGAACACAGCAGGCCAGGCAGCATCAGAGGATCAGGAAAGTTGACATTTCAGGTCGGGACCTTTCTTCAGAAATGGGGGAGGGGGAAGGGAGCTCAGAAATAAATAGTGAGAGGAGGGGTAGGGCTGGGGAAGATCGGTGTGATGGTCATAGGTGAGTGAAGGTAGGGAGTGATGTGGATTGGTCAGTGAGGTGGGAAGAGTGGATAGGTGGGAGAGAAGATGGACAGGTCAAGGAGGCGGGGATGAGAGGGAGGGTTGGTCATGGGATGAGCCCAGTGGTGGGGAGATTTTGAAACTGGTGAATTCTATGTTGAGGCCAATGGGCTGTAATCTCCCGAGGTGGAATATGAGGTGCTGCTCCTCCAGTTTCCAGGTGGCGTCATTGTGACACTGGAGGAGGCCCAGGATGGACATGTCACCCAGGGAGTGGGAGGGGGAGTGGAAGGGTGAGTTGAAATGGTTCGTGACCAGAAGGTGTTGTCGTTTGTCGCGAACAGAGCGCAAGTGCTCTACAAAGCGGTCACCGAGCCTCCGCTTGGTCTCACCGATGTACAGGAGGCCACATCTGGAGCAGCGGATGCAATAGACCACATTGATGGATGTTCTGTCTGATGAATCTCTGTTTGATGTGAAAGGTTCGTTTCGTGCCTTGGATGGAGGTGAGGGGGGGAGGTGTAGGGGCAGGTGTACCACTTCCTGCGGTAACAGGGAAAGGGGACAGAGGTGGTGGGGCTATTGGGGATTGTGGAGCGGACAAGGGAGTCATGGAGAGAGTGGTCCCCACGAAAGGCAAATAGTTGGGGGGGGGAGGGAAATATATCTTTGGTTGTGGGGTTGGATTGTAGGTGGCGGAAGTGGCAGAGAATGACATATGCTGGATGCGGAGGTTGGTGGGGTGATATGTGAGGACAAGGGAGAATCTGTCTTTGTTTTACTGGAGGGAGGGGATGTGTGGGCAGAGGTGCAGGAAACACAAGAGATGCGGTTGAGAGCATTTTCAACCACCAAAGTGGGGATGTTGCAGTCCTTGAAAAACGAGGATATCTGGGATGTTTGGGAGTGGAACGCCCCATCCTGGGAGCAGATGCGGCGGAGGTGGAGGAATTGGGAGTAGGAGTTCACATTCTTGCAGGAAGGTGGGTGAGAAGAGGTGTAGTCTCGGTCGCTGTGGGAGTCAGTGGGCTTGAAATAGATGTCGGTTTCGAGGCAGTCACCAGAGATGGAGACAGAAAGGCTCAGGAAGGAGAGAGAGGTATCAGAGATGGTCCAGTTGAACTTGAGGTTTGGGTGAAAGATGTTAGTAAAGTTGGTGAACTGTTCAATCTCCTCGTGGGAGCACGAGGCAGCGCCGATGCAGTCATCAATGTAACGGAGGAAGAGGTGGAGGATAGTGCCAGTGTAGCAGTGGAAGAGGAACTGTTCCACGTATCCTATGAAGAGGCAGGCATAGCTTGGGCCCTTATGGGTTCCCATGGCCAGCCCCGTAGTCTGTAGGAAGTGGCAGGAGTTGAAGGAGAAGTTGTTAAGGGTAAGGATGAGTTCAGTTAAGTGGATGACGGTGTTGGTGAAAGGGGACTGGTTGCACCTGCAGGAGAAGAAGAAGCAGAGGGCGTTTAGGCCATCTGTGTGGGGAATGCAACTGTAAGGGGACTGGATGTCCATAGTGAAGATGAAGTGTTCGGGGCCAGGGAATTAGAAGTCTTGGAGGAGGTGGAGGGTGTGGGTGGTGTCCTGGACGTCGGTGGGGAGTTCCTGGACCATGGGGGAGAAAACAGAGTCAAAGTAAGCTGACATGAGTTCAGTGGGGCAGGAGCAGGCAGAGACAATGCGTCGGCCAGAATAGTCAGGTTTGTGGATTTTGGGAAGGAGATAGAAATGGGCTGCGCAGGGTTGGGGAACGATGAGGTTGGAGGCTGTGGGTGGGAGGTCACCTGAGGTGATGAGGTTGTGAATGGTATGAGAGATGATGTTTTGGTGATCAGGGGTGGGGTCATGATCGAGGGCGCGGTAGGAGGAGGTGTCAGGGAGTTAGCGCCTGGCCTCAGCTATGAAAAGGACTTTTACTTTCTCATAAAAGCCATTGACATATATTGTAAATAATTGTGACCCCAGCACAGACTCTTCTGCCATTTCATAAGTTACAGGTTGCCATCCTGAAAATATCCTATTTATCCCAATACTCTGTCTTCTATTAGTTAGTCACTCCTCTATCGATGCTACTATACTACCTCCAACACAATTGCTCTTATCTTATCAAGTAGTGTAATGTGTGGTACTTCTGAAAATGTAAATATATTACACCCATGGCCTTCCCTTTATCCCGCTTGTTACCTCCCCAAATAATTCCAGTAAATTTGTCAGGAACGATTTCCCCTTTATGAAGCCATGCCGACTATGCCTGATCATATTATCTATTTCTACACGTTCTGCCATTATATCCTTATAGACTCTAACATCTTCCCCATAACAGATGTCAAGCTAACTGGCCTTTAGGTACCTATATTTTTCTGCTTCCCTTTTCAAATAAAGGTGTTACATTGACAGTTTTCTACTCCCCTGGTACTTTTCCAGAATCTAAAAGATTCTTGGAAGATTACCCCTGGTGCACCTACAATCTCTGTATCTACTTCCTTTCTTATCTTAGGATGCATCCCATCAGGTCCAGAGAACCTATTGGTCTTTAGCCCTTTTAATTTCCCTTGCACTTTTCTCAAGTAATAGTCATGTTTATTTCCTCTCCTCATTTTGGTCCTTGCACATTCAGTCATTTTGGAATGCTGTTGTGTCTTGCGCTGCGAAGACTGATGCAAAGTATTTGTTTGGATTTGGTTAGCTCAGTTAGCTGGATGGTTGTTTGTGATGCAGAGTCACAACAACAGCAGAGGGGATTGGCTGAGATCAGGCTGGCCGATGGTGACAAGGTGACACCAATAAGCAATCAATCCAGTAAATTACATTGTGCTGTGATATTTGCCCATTACCTCTGGTGTCACTTTTATTCTGCACAAGCTTTTATCTAACGTTTTGAACTAATTCCCTCTCTTCCCTTATACAGGCAATAGCAGCATCCAGTGACCATCTGTTAACAAGAGGCCAGTCCTAGGGAGCCTCAATTCTGCCTCCATCTTTGAACTCTCTGAGAATACACCTGCAAAGTTGTTTACTCTCACCCTCAATCAGAAACTTTCACCTTGGTGAGTACTCAATTTAGATTCGACTCAGAGGCATGATCCGGTGAGCACATCACTGACATGCCTCCGCAGCTGGTTGAGGAAGAAATGCCTGAGTTTGTTGGCACTTATGGGACTGCTAGAGACCAGACATCTGCTCGGCCCCTGGGCAGAAGATGTGCTTCTGTTCTCAGTCTAAATGATATAGTAGTGTACTTTTCGCTATGCAACCTGCTTAAGTCACATCTGTAAGAGATGAGCAGCTTCTTCACAAATCTCAGTGATGTAAGAGGTTGCAATTACTAAGCATCTCACACAAGTTCCTGACTCTGTAACTGACTGCAAAGAGCCTCAGACATCAGAGATCTTTGAACTTCGACATTGAGGACTGCAATTGAGCCATTGTACCTTGGTGGCGATGACTCTGAGGTTGAAGGTAATGTTTAGTGCCTGGTTTGCACATATCCTTAGTCATTTATACCCCATTGCTACCCCCATTGTTGAGCATTCCCTGTTGCTGTCACTATGGGCATGATGACCTTTCAGCCTCCCCCCTCCCAATTAGGGTTGAACCCCCTTTATATTAAAATGAATGTGTTTGCTTTGCCTCAGAATCAAAGGTTCATGTTCCTCATGCCATTGTTGACCCTACACCCTCTCATAGTAACTGTGACCTGCTTGTTTTGCCCTCCACCTCCATGACTGCTTTCTGTTCACAAAGGTCCCAGCTCACTATCTACAATTTCGCCAGCACACAGACCATTCCCTCAATGATCCACTACAATGAAACACATGGCCAGACTTGATATGTCCACTTTCCCCAGGAAACCATAGGCTGCCCCTTGATAAACTCCCTGACTATCAGCAACCAATCCCCATGACTGACAATGCCTAACCCCCAGACTCACTTGGCAAGACAATCTTGACTGACTTCAACCCACATTTCAGACTGGTGTCTCAGCAGCACCCCGACTGACCTTCAGTTAATCCCTGGAATGATTGCACTTGACCTGTAGGACTCAGTGTGGCTCAATTCCTGGAATTGAAGTATACACATCACTGGAATTGTGAAGCACCTGACTGATTGTGGCCAACCCCTTGGGCTGTAATTGGATGAGCACCCATTGAGGCTGGATGCCTGTATATGAGTGCTAAAGACTTTCAAAGCTAAAAACCAAGCGAAGACCCATTAGATATTTGGTACCACTTATATAAAAATAATGTTTAGTTACACAAAATACCTAGCTGTGCCTAAGTGCAAAATTACCTGGCAGAAGCATGTAAGTCCCAGCTATCCCTCAGCTCTGAAGTAGTTGCATGAAGCCTTGAAGTGATGGCTGAGTTGGTCGAAGAGCAGGTATGATGTTGTTGTGGGTCTGGAAGGTTGCCCACACTGAGTTGGATGAGGATGGTCATAGCTATGGATCATACAGGGACCTTTTGCAGAAGAAACATCTCCCTGTAAAGAGAAGGTAGATGGCTGGCGTCATTATTCTGCAAGCTGCAACAGAGACTAATAAGACAAGTTGCCAAGTACCTGCTTTATTTAACCATCAAGGTTTTGCACCACCTTTATAACACTGAGTAAATGTCTAGTTTCACAATGGTAGAGAGGCACAGTGGAAGTTTAATGTTAGTAGGGTGATTTGGTGTTTGCATGAGATGCAGATGTATGGAAATAAGCTTCTCTCCACCCATCAGTGAGATTCTTGGCTCACCATCCAAGGCTTGGTGACTAAATTGAGTAAGGTTTTCTTGACGTTGAGAATGTGAATTTTTTTTTAGTATTGGCTCATTCAGTCAACTTGCTCACCATTTTTTGTGCCACATTAGGAGGGGAAAATTCTACATGTTGAATTTTAGATGTTGTGGCTGTTCCGATTGTAATTCTGGAACTGACATGTGTCAACTTCATCTGTAGGTTATTTATTTGAATACATCATTTCAAAGGCAAAACATTCAGATCAGAGTAACATATGGCACTTTCTGCGCAACTTTGGACCCAAATTTCTGCAAGCTGTACATCAGTACTGTATGTTACAGCAGAAAAGAAAGAGAATGTCTTCTTGATTGAACTTCTGGTAAATTTCCTGATTATCTGGTAAAGTTGAAAGCTAGTTGGTTTCTAAAGAGCTGCAAAAAACCAGGTATTCTGTTTGGATTGAATCAGAGATAGTAGGAACTGCAGATGCTGGAGAATCCGAGACAACAAGGTGCAGGGCTGGATGAACACAGCAGGCCAAGCAACATCATAGGAGCAGAGAGGCTGACGTTTCGGGCCTAGACCCTTCATCAGAAAAGGGGGAGGGGAAGGGGGTTCTGAAATAAATAGGGAGACAGTGGGAGGCGGATAGAAGATGGATAGAGGAGAGGAAAGGTGGAGAGGAAACAAACAGGTCGAAGAGGCGGGGATGGGGCCAGTAAAGGTGAGTGTAGGTGGGGAGTTAGGGAGGGGATAGGTCAGTCCAGGGAGGACGGACAGGTCAAGGGGGCGGGATGAGGTTAGTCGGTAGGAGATGGAAGTGCGGCTTGAGGTGGGAGGAGGGGATAGGTGGGAGGAAGAACAGGTTAGGGAGGCAGGGACGAGCAGGACTGGTTTTGGGATGCGGTAGGGGGAGGGGAGATTTTGAAACTTGTGAAATCTGTTTGGAGCTGTTTTAAAGCTGTCTCTAAAACAAAGTGCTTGAAATGTCCCATCTGTCGTGCCTGTGATGGCAGTTTCAGAAGTTGGATGGAATTCAGTCACATTGAAAAATCATCTATAATTAATTAGCATGTAACAAAGGCAGTGGTAACTTGATTAACAAGTAACCTTGTTTACTTGTCGCCAAGAGGATGAGCTCTTTGTGAATGCCACAAAGAGTTTTGCTTCTTTGACCTGGAACATGTCTTTAGATTAACACTATTGTGTGGTTCTGCTCCTAGCTATGACCTGACTGATGCAGTTTGTTCTCTCCAGGACTACATAGAAAACTGCACAGTCTTTTTTTAAACACAAGCTGCTGATAGGATTGCTAAGCAAATATTTTAGGTTTGAAGTTGATATTTGTTTTTTTTATAATCAATACCAATTATAAAATGTACTACATGAGTATTTATACAATGTCTACTTCTAAGTAGCCATCATCCCCGTACCCTAGAAAACACATGCATTGTGCCTTAATGATGACTGCCCAGTAGCTCTGACTTCAATAATCATGAAGTGCTTTAAGAAGCTCGTCATGGCCCACATCAACTCCAGTCTCCCAGCCTGCCTCAATCCCCTACAGTTTACTTACTGACTATTCAATTATTTCGGTCAGGCATCCTTAAGAAAGAACAGAAACGGAATAGATGTGAGAAAATTGGCAGAACCATAGTGGGGAATGAAGTACATTGCTTCTATCAATGTGCCAGTGTATATAATGGTATGCTATTTGTTTGCAATAAAGTATCTCATAGGATGTAGATGATGCATAATACAGATCAGTGCTTGTGTGGAAAGTAAACACTCTCATTGGATTGGTTGGCCTCAGTGCCCTATTTCTGAACCTTCAATTTTTTAATGCAATATATTACGGAAAACTCACTGTTAAAGCTACAATTGTGTTCAATTTGGGTGCAATTCAAGTTCCGTCCTTCCATTTGACAATATTTGCACAGTCTGCAGATCCATCAAGTATCATTTATTGGGACACAGTTAGATCTTGTTTGATGTACGTCATTCTTAAAAATAAACTCATCTGTTGGTTGAATCAGATTTACAATTGATACCTCTGTTGTTGACCGTAAACTCCACATAGACTGGTTTCCAGATGTTGACATTGCTGGGTTTGCAGCAGTTTAATCAGAGTCCACGTTGCACTAAAATCACTGGAAAATTTAGATTAATTTAAAATCATTTCTTGTATAGGTGTGTCATTACAGCAATATACTTTGTGCTTCCTTCATTATCTAACATTTCTATTGCATACTTCCAAAAATTTTGTTTTGTTACTTTAAATGTTAAAAAAAGGAATAAAACTGTTTCATTATAGCAAAAGATAGCCTGAGCAGGCTAAAGTACATAGTTGATAATTTATGTGGTACATCCATTGTACAACTCATAACAAGCAGTAAGGTGAGATTGACTGCTCTTCACTTTGAGGCTGCACATGACTGAGTGTGACATCAAGGAGCCCTAACAAAACTAGAATCAATGGGAAGAAGGGGGACATGTCTCCACTGTTTGGAGTCACCTGGCATGAAGGAGGATGGCTGTGGTTGTTGGAAGTCAGTCATCTCAACTCCAACACATCACGGCTTGGGTTCCTCATCGTAATGTCCTAGATGTAACCATCTTCAGGCTGCTTCATCAATGACCTTTTCTGTTTTATAAGGGCAAAATGGTGATGTGAAATCATCAATGAACATTGCAATGTTCAGCACCATCTGTGACTCCTCATATACTGAAGCAGCTCATGTTTAAATGCAGCAAGATCTGGATAATATCCAGGCTTTACAGGTGGCAAGTAACGTTCATGCCACAGAAGTTCCAAACAATGACTGTCTCCATCAGGATGATGTCTAACCGCTGTTTCTTGATATTCAATGGATACCATCACTGGATCCCCCACTGTCAACATCCTGGGGGTTACCTTTGACCAGAAACTCAACTAGACTAGCCATATAAATTCTGTGTCTATAAACGCAGGTCAGAGACTCAGAATCCTGCAGTGAGTAACTCACCTCCTGACTCTTTAAGCCTGTCCACCACGTACAAGTCTGAAGTCAGGACTGTGATGTCATACTCACCACTTGCCTGGAACTCCAAAAGCATTCAAAAAACTTGACACCATCCAGGATAAAGCAGTCTGCTTGATTAACACCACATCCACAAACAATCACTCCCTCCGCCACCAGTAGCAGCAGTGTGTGCCACCTACGAGATGCGCTGTTGAAATTAGCCAAGGCCCTTTAAACAGCATCTTCCAAACTCACAACCGCTAAGGCAAAATGCAGCAGATATTTGGGAACACCACCACCTGCAAATTCCCCTCCAAGACACTCACCGTCCTGACCTGGAAATATATCATGTTCCTTAAGTGTCACAATGTCAGTATCCTGAAACTCCCTTTCTAATAGAATTGTGGGTGTACCTGTAGCATGTGTACTGTAGCAGTTCATGAAGGCAGCTATCGTCTTCTCCAAATCAATTAGGAATAGGCATTAAATGCCAGAGAAATTCATATCCCCTGAATCGATACTTTTTAAAAAGTGCATTGGATGAGGAAGTTTAGTCTGCAATTTTATCCAAATTTATCAGCGTTGAATGGTAAGGATCACAAAGCGTTTGGGAAGTCCAGTCTACAGCACATCCGTGACCCGTTAGGATTTGGGAACTGTGTAGGTTTGCAGGGTTGGGGTTGGAGTTTGAGGGGTGTGCGAAATAGAATGTAGAAATACAGTGGTCCTAGAGGATTCATTGGTCAGTTTCTGCATCTGTCAATGTGAATGAGAAAGGATATCATTGAAAGAATGCAGGTGATTTTGCAGTGGTTCATGTTAGAACCAGTAATAAAGAATCTAAAATAGAGGCTCAGATCCCACAGACAAATTTTAATGACCTAGGGAGAAAACTAAAGAGCAAGTCATCAAATGTAGTAATCTACAGGTCATTCTCAGTGCTGCGTGCTAATCGTTATAGGAGCAGTAAGATAAAACAGGTGAATGTGTGGCTATAGAAATGATGCAGAAGGCTCGCCTTCGGATTATTAGGGGCAAGATTGTGTCAGGAGAGACAGTTACAAAATGGATAGGTTGCAGCTGGGACCAATGTCCTTGCAGGGAGGTGGATTATTGCTGCACTGGAGGGGTGTTAAATAAATACCAGGTGGAAGGGAACTAGAAGAAGCTTAAAAGAAATACAAGTTGCACAGAGGATTGTGAAAAACAAATAGCATGAGAATAAATAGTAATTCAGAAATTGGAGATACTCAACATGGAGAAATGTGAATCAGACTAAGATGGTACAGTGAGCAAATCAGTATGTGCAGATAATGTAGTAAATAATGTCTTTGAGCTGCATGATCAGGTAACCAAATGGATTATGATATAGTGACAATAAATAAGATCTGGTTCAAACAGAAGGAGTAATTAGCACTTTATTCCAGATTTCAAGTTTTACAGGAATTATAAAAAAGTTAAATGAGTAGAAAGGAGATGCGCCATTCAAATGTATGAGAAAAAGATTGATGGTAACCTAAAGGGAACCTACAAGTCTTCTTTAAACTCAATAAATAGCAAAAAAATAATCAGAAGAGGATGGGGTCAATTGGGGACCAATAAAGAGGTGACTTTATGTTGAGACTAAATGAGTTCTTTACATCTGTTTTTACCAAAAGAAAAGCTGTCAAAGTAAAATAAGGACGAAAATAATTAAAGTACAGGTCCTAAAAGGTTTTGCAGTATTCAAAGCAGCACTGTTCAACAATTCAGATATGACACATCTAAGTTAAGTTGATTGAAGAAGTCAGGATGAAACCACAAGAGGATCCAACCACAAGAATCTGAACCTTCTTGGGTATGGCAATGATGCCGGGTTTGGGGGGTCTGGAGCTTTTCAAATTTTACTATCTTGTTCAAAATGAGGAGAACAATTAGTCTGACAACTATAAGCCAATCTGCCTGATATCATTGGTAGTCAAATGTTCAGAGATATTAATCTGGAATAATATTCATCATAGAATCCCTACAGTGAGGAAACAGGCCCTTCGGCCCAACAACTCCACACCGACCCTCAGAGCATCCCACCCAGAACCATCCCCCTATAACCTACCTAATCTACAAATCCCTGAACACTACGGGCAATTTAGCATGGCCAATCCACCTAGCCTGCACATCTTTGGACTGTGGGAGGAAACCGGAGCACTGGGAGGAAACCCATGCACACACGGGGAGAATGTGCAAACTCCACACAGACAGTCACCCGAGGGTGGGATCAAATCCAGGTCTCTGGTGCTGTGAGACAGCAGTGCTAACCACTGAGCCACCGTGCCGCTAATATTAGTCAGCACTTGGAAAATTGAGTTAATAAACAGAACAGTCTTGTTAAAGCAAATTCATTTTTGAAAAACCTCATGTAGTTCTTTGGTGTGATGGGGAGAGAATAAATTATAATAGACTGCATAATATTGTGAAATGCAGTTTCAAAAAGGCATTTAGATTTGTTAGCAACATTAAAACCCATGTATTAAACTGGCCATGACTTTGTAAATATGAAATTGTCTGAGAAAGCAGAAAGTATTTGTGAATGATTACTTTTCTGTCTGTATCTCCTGATGTTTGGGCCGCTACTCATTTTCATATAATGTAGTCGGTCTAAATGCATAGCTCTTTCAAAGCACAATAACAGGTGCAATGAGCCAAATGGTTTCTTCATGGGCCATGTATGTCTGTGACTCCAATATGCACTGTATTCTCTTCCCATGATATTATCAAAAATATTATTAGTGTAATCCAGTCTTCTGGTCTCAACCACACTTCCTGTCACCCATTTCAGCTATTGAATATGCGGTATAATTAAATTTAGTACTGTTAGTACTAAACTTAACAGTCCCAAACCTAAGCACTCTTATCTTTCTGTTTTGACATATCAGGAAATATTGTACCCGGTTACTTTTCCAGTTTAATGCCATATCTTACATAATTTTGGAATGCATTCCTGAACTGCCTACTTGAGAATCCTAATTGTATACTTTAATGCTGGGATTAGAACTGATGTTTACTTGTGAAAGGCCCTGAGAATCTCATGATGTCAACTTCCCTACTTGTGTGGTGAAAATTGGGTAATTTACACAACCATCGTGGCAGAAAATCTGCTATTTATGAACAGGACAAAGTTAGTCATATGAAAAGAATTACTTGTCTAGTGCCTCAGATCCAGCAGATGTATAAATACAGTGCACCTCCCTTACCATAACTATCTGCTTCCTTTTGCAAATGATGATCAGCTGAACCGCTCCCATTACCTCTTTGCTTTTGCTTTCTTAATAAACAAGCTTCATTTATTGCAAATAAATCGGACTTTCTACAGTAGAGATCTCGGCTGTCGCAGAGATAACTGTTTGGTGGCAGAATTAGAGTTTCCAATTATGATTTCAAGAAACACAGACGGCCTTGATTGCTTCTGAAAAGGAGGACCAGTAATACTTTCAATTTATATTTTCTACTATTGGGTAGTTATAACTAATGCTCTGTGCAATAGTGGCTTTCTGGTTCTGCTAATCACTAGTGGGTGGTGCTGCAAATAAAACTTTGCCATTCTCACCCAAACTTGCATTCATTTTTCCTTTCTGCTCATTGTCTAATATGTTTTGTTCAATATACTCTTATTCATAGTTGTGGCCTGTCTTGATGGATTGTGTTTTACAATCTTTACTTTAAATTAAGAAACGACAGTTGTAACATTTCAGAATGATTATTGTATGTAAAGTATTGCGATTGAGACAATTCCAAACCATATGATAGAATAGACATAATACCATGAACAGATTTTTTAAAAAGCACAACTCTAATACATATATATATATATATTTAGTCACTGCTTTAAAAAAAAGCAGTCCAGCAAAAATGGCAGCTATAATCTCACGAATGAATTTAGCAGTAATTGTCTAGAAGCTCCTCAGAAGTCAACAAAAGCCACAAAATCAATGCTTGATATACCTCATGATGGGACTAGAATTCCAATTATTGTGTTGTAAATTGTTTCTTGGGGCAAGAGAAATACCCTACTTAATAGAATTGCAAGTTACTGTAATCCTGTAAAATGTAAATTCCAGTAAACTTCTGGGATGGGTTATAGACCATTGTTTATCTACAATTCAAATATTTGTCTCAATGGTAATACTTCTCCGCTTTCCCCAAGGAGGTTTCATCACATGACTTCTGAGTATTGAGCCCAACTGCCTTTTAACCATGTGATTTTGAAATATCAGACAGTGGAGGGCTAACACTTTAGATCTGGTAATGTGCAAAAAACAGGATTAATTAACGAACTCATAGTGAAGGTGCCCCTATGCAGCAATGATCATATGATTGAATTTCACATTCAGTATGAGGAAGAAAATAATAGGTCTAAGACTGGTGTTTTAAACTGTAATAAAGGAAAATTATGAGAATAGTGCTGGCTGAAGTGAACTGCAAAATTAGGTCAAGGAATAAGCAGTAAAGATGTAGTAGCAGACATTTAAGGGGATATTTGAGAATACTCAGCAAAGATACATTACAGTGAGAAAGAAAGACTCTATGGGAAGCACGTATTATCCATGCCTAAACAAGTAAGTTTAAGATGGTGTCAAATTAAAAGTGAAAGCATATGGTGTGGTGCGAATGACTAAAAGAACAATAATGAAGGATAATCAGAATGTGAAAACCAGTTACCTGGAAATATAAAAACAAATATACTATATACATTTATTTGAAAGAGAAAAGAGTAAGTAAAATGAGCGTAGGTCCTGAATGAGTCTGGGCAAACAAAAAAAGGAAATGGTAAGTGAATTGAACAGATGTTTTCTGTCTGCTTTCACTGCAAAGATACAGATAACAAGTTGAAATAATGCTAAATCAACTGGTGGAAAAGAGGGAGCACTTAGAACAATTGCAATCATTACAAAGAAAGAGTATTTAGGAAATTATTAGAAATCAAATTTGTGCAGGTCCCGATGGACTTCATCCTAAGATCTTAAGAGAAATGGTTACGTTTAATTCTCCAAAATTCCCCAGATTCTGGAAAGGTACCATTAGATTGGAAAAGAGTGACTCTATCTTCTCTATTCAAGAAAGGGGTGATCAGAATCCAGGAAACTCCAGGACGTTTAGCTGAATATCTGTCATAGGGAAAACCTATTGTTACTGGAATTTATTGTTAAGGACATTATAACAGGACACTTAGAGAATCTCAATACAATCAGGCAGAGTCAACATAGTTTTGTGAAGGGGAAATCATCTTTGACTAATTCATTAGAGTACTTTGAAGAAGTATGAATGAACCTGGATAAAAGAGAATCTCCAGATGTGACGGATTCGGATTTCCTGAAGATATTTGAGAGGGGTCACATCAAAGATCACTAAACAAAAGAAGAGCTCATAGTATAAGAAGTATGATGTTAACATGCATACAGACTCGATCAGATGATAGAAAGCAGAGACCAAGTGTAAACGAATCACTTTTAGAAAAATGCAATGAGTGATGTGCAACAGAGACCTCATCTATTTACAATTTTTTATCAATGACTTGGATGAAGGAGCCCGTTTTACGGTTGCTAAGTTTTTTGGTGACTCAAAGATAGGAAAACAAGTCATGAAGAGGACATAAAAAGGCTGAAAATGGAAATAGATAGGTTAAGTGAGTGAGAGAAGTATTGGCGGATGGAGTGCAGTGCGGTTAAGTATGAGCTTGTCCAACTTTGGCAGGACAAATTTTTTATAAAAGCACATTACAGGCAGTATTTGATTAATGTTGTTTCAATTAACACAGTTTACATAGTTTTTACTTTACAACCCATAATTTCAACAAACCATGCCTGATTCACAATAATGTGGTTCATACCTGACTCTCAGCACTTATTGGCTGTTGCCAGCCTGAGTGATATCTCCATCTCTCATGAGCCCTAAAGCACTCTAACTATGCAAGACAGAAATTGTGGCTAAGAAAAGCAGGAAACCACTTACACTGAGTGTTAAATTAGATGTACTGTCTATGTTCAAGCATGGTAAGCAAAATGTGGATACCCAAGGATCTTCAGGTCTCACTGATTTGATTTTGCATAATTTCAATGTAATGCTTATACAATTGAGGTGAGTACCAAAAGTGCAACTCTATGCAACTCAACTAGTTCATGCACAACCTGAGGTAATGGAGGATTTGGAAAGACTGATCCGCTTCTGGATTGAACATCAAAATTAATGAAATGTATTATTTGTTTCGAATATGCTATTGGAGAAAGTTAGAAGTCTGTATGAGGAATTGGAAATTAAAACAAAATGATCTTGATTTGAAACCTTTCCATACCATCAGTCTGATTATCCTCAACCTTCAGCTTCCAGAGCTACAGATGGGTCTGATGAAGATCCACAGCCTTCAGAGAAACAAACTTGCATATGAGGCATAGATGTTAAGAGACATCCTTTATACATATTTTCACTGTTTTATTAACTTTGGGCTTGTATTCTATATTTGTTTGATGTTTTGGGAATGTAACCCAGACATTTACATGAGTTTCTATCGGAATATGTATTTCAAATAGAGCGGTTTTGCATGTTGCAGTGATATTCGGGAACGTAACTACTGGTTTAATCGAGCACACTAGCTGTGTTTCAATGGAGAGAGATTATAGAAATCTTGGGGATATAATTACAATACATTAGTACAGGTTTTCAGGCACTTCAAGTGATTTGGAAGGCAAATAATAGTGTAGATTATTGGAAAATGAGTGAAAATGTTACCATGTCTTGCTACAGTTTTATGCAGAAATAAAACCTAGAATATTATGTTCTGTTTTGGCCTCCATATTTGAGAAATTATATTATTATATTAGAAGCAGTTCATAGCAGGTTCTCTTGGCCAATTCCTGCAGTGATGGTTTTATCTTCTGACGAAACATTACACAGGTTGGGACCTGTATCCATTAGAGTTTAGAAGAATGAGAGGTGATCTTATTGAAACATATAAAATCCCCAGGGGACTTGACAGGGTAGATGCTTAAAGCATGATTTCATTTGTTTGAGAGATAGGACTTGACAGGGTACATGCTGAAAGCATGATTTCATTTGTTTGAGAGATGTAAAGCTATGGGACATAAAATAAAAGATGTGTAGTCCCATTTAAGTCTGAGATGAAGACAAGATAGCAGCGGACACAGATTCTTAAATATTATGAAGGCAAAGATAGATTCTTGACTAACGGGGAGTCAAAGGATTACAGGGAGTTGGGGGATGGAAATTGGAGTTGAGACTACAATTAGAACAACCATGATCTTATCAATTGCTGTAGCAGGTTTGAAGGGCTGAGTGGCCAACTCCTGATGTTTGTATGTACGTATGTATGATGGTACATGTGCTTTCTGCCTTAGCTCCTGCCCATACAGCTCTCAGCCAAGAGTTAAAATCACATTTTGTATTTATGAAGTTATTTAAAAATTTTGGAATCTGTTCATAAATTACATATCATTAGCCACATTGATATTTTCAAGGTATTAAATTCACATTAGTAATTCTGAAATGCGAGAAACCAAACCTAGAACTAGAATTCCAGCACATTGTTACAGAGGATAGTGACATTAGGCTGAATCTTAAAGCTTTTTCTGGCTGAGTTTTATAGAGTTTCTGGAGGGATTCTCTCCATGAGGCTTTGTGGGTTTTCTTGCCACATTTTACCAAACTTGCATCATTATCTGCCAACTCTTCCTCATGATGCTGCTCTTAGCTGATTCTGGACCCTTTCTTCCACTTGCCAAACCAAGAACAACTCACTACCACTGCAACATGCCAGAGTGGACTGGTATTCCTTGGCACTGGCACCATCTTTAAAAGGCACCTGAACAAGCACTGATGGTCCAGAGCTGCCCTGCACAGTTCCTGACATTTGGCCTGGATAAGGGGAAAATTCATGCTCCACTCTGAGAGCGGTGTCCTGGAAGTCCTGGTGGATTGGGTAGTGCAAAGGAGGCTTATGCTGTTTCTTCAGGACTGCCAGAGGAAGCCAAGACCATGCCAGCCTACTTCTAAGTTGCCACCCAGGATAAAGCAGGCTCAGCCATCTGGTGGAATGCCCAGCACTGTGAGAGGACGGTCAATAATCTTATCCATTCCACTGGTGTAAGTGCCAATACCTTCTCTCTGCTACCTCACATTCACTCTAACTCTGCGTCTTCCATCAAGCTGACCACTGCCACTAATGCCTGCAAAATCTTCTTTCACTCACTGTCACCCACCCCAACCCCTAACCCTGCATGCTTCATGTGCTGCCTTCTCACTCACTTGGGTCACCTCCCCACCTGCACCAACAGTAACAACTGTGCTGCTCACTTTCACCTCCTTTAATACCTGCCCCTCTGTCATCCTAGGAGGAAAACAGCCCATAACAGGACGAAAGAGTCATGGCGGGTGGTAGGCTGCCTGATGTTCAACACGTCACCTGTTATCAGGAGACAATACTGTTTCTGACCTCTCTAAACATCTGACTGACCATTTCCAAGCCCCTGGACTGGTATTAGAAGCTACCATTGACTCACTGTGCTGGGTCCCCTGACCGAAGGCAATCTCCCTTGATTTGACTGAACACTGCTGACAACCATGATAAACATCTGACTTTGTGTCTCTGTTAAAAGACATGGCAGCACCATGAACCTGTATCTCTAGCTAATGAGCAAGGCATGGCAGGAATGCTGTGAGCATCCAGACAGGCTCAAAGTGGGTATGTGCCAGTAGAGCAAGTGAACAACCTGGAGATTCAGCCTGGTCCAGTGCATGAGCTGTTTGCATGTCCCTGAGCGCACAATGTCCTTGCTGCAGCATTACAACAATAGTTGCCATTTCGCCCTGAGGTGCAGCATTTGAAGCACAGATGTGTTCTGTAAGTGGATTAGAGATTTGCCATGAGGGTTTTAGAGGCTGATATGTATTGGATGCCAGTGTTCATGGATGTGAGGTGTGTGATTCTGATTCCAATAGGTCATGCCCTGAGGTGTTCGTGCCTGGTGTCCAAAATGAGGCTCCTTGGAGCAAGCAGTGAGCTGGTCACCTGGTACCCGTTCTGACCCCTGTGTGGAGAATTCTCAGCATCCAATTTGCTTGTGGTGGGTGGTCTGATAGAAAACTACATATTAATGGGCTAGATTTGCAGTTAATAACATTGTTTTAAAAAAAAGCATTCATCCCTCTCAATAGGGAACTCGCTGCTGCAAGAATCTTTCTTTGGCACCTGGAACTTAAATAAAGATGCAGCATACTGTTCCCAGCATTGAAATAGGTCTAGCTGGACCTCTCATGTGCAGTTCGCCACGTTCCTTGTTCAAACCTCTATAAGATTACATTCACTAAACATTACATGGGCTGAACATATTGTTGATGTTTATAATATCGCCTTGAGAGCACGGGAAAATGGACAGTTTGCTTCCTTTAACATTTAGTATTGTTGACACAAGTAGTTTGGTATTTCAGCAATTGGCTACATTCCAGAATGTTTAACTTTCTTGGCTCAATGTGATCATTTAAGTGTTTTCTGTAGGGATAAATGACCTGGCTTGGGATCAAGCTTTATGTTTCGTTTAAGTTAATTGTTCTTCAGTCCCTTGCCCAAGTAGGCATTCTTCATATAGCAACCTTAGCAATTTTATGATTCCTAGTCTACTCAACTGTGGAGAACATCACAGCCAAGCTTGATTCTGTTCTCATCAAGTGTTCCGAGCATACTTTCCAGCCTTGGTGACTGGCTAGAAAGGTATAAATTACTGGGATTGTAGCATTGTGGTTATTTTACTGGAATAGTAATTAACGAGCCCACGCAAATGCTCTCAAGACATGAGTTCACATCCCATCATGACAGCTGGGAGAATTTAAATTCAATTCATTATTAACTTATTAATAATATCTTCTTAACAATGATGTCCTTCTGTAAGGAAATCTGCTGTCCTTGACCTGGTTTGGTCTGCATGTGATTCCAAACCGATAGCAGTATGAATTGTGCCCTGAAATGGTCTCGTAAGTTCTAGGTGGTTCACTGCCACCTGCTCAGGGGCAGCTAGAAAGAGGCAATAGATGCTGCCCTTACCAGTGCACATATTTCAAGAACAAACAGAAAGAGTAGGGACTACTTTGTAGTCAAATGGCTTGCAGAAAAACAGCCAGGTTCCTGTTTCTGAGAACCTAGTTGTGAGAACAGCTGTTAAGACTTGCAGCAAGGTGTGCTCGGGTAACTTCACCTTGCGCTCTTTTTTCTTATTTTACATTATGCAATTTGTTTCAATTGCAAGTTTACACTTCAGCCTGATGGGCATCAGAAATTTTTAACATTTCGGCTACGAGGGTGAACCTCTTTGCTCACATTTTCTCACACAGAGCAAAAGAGCGGCAAATTCCTTGAATTACAAAAAAAAAGTTGGTGTTGTGACCAGGCACAGCTCTGAGCCAGACCAATTGAAGTGTGCAGTAAAGGAGTTTTTTGATTAATGACTTATTCTGACTGTCCAGAGCCACTGGGGAAAGTACTGCTTCCAGCGAAATGGTGATGAAGTTTGCCTTGAGGTATTTGTGTGCGTGCGCGTGCACACGCAGGCTTTTGCATGTGGAGTTCTTTTAAACTGAAGCCAGATGCTGTAAAAACTATGCTGTTTAAAAGCTATGAACTGCTTTCACTGGGGAAAAAAACAAGTTAACCTTGGTTTTTATAACCGAAGGCAGACAGGATGTTGTCTTTACTTGTAGTTTATCTCAAGCTGGAAACCAAACCAATAAAAGGAGAACAACAAGCCCGTTGTCTCTGGGGCTATTGGCTGATAGAGCCTGTGTTGGGTATTAACTTTTGGTATGAGAGTGAACAGAGATACTGACACAGCTAAATTGGATATCCCCCAAAAAGGGACATGGGGTTTCTGAGATAACACAGTGTGGAGCTGGAGGAACACAACAGGCCTGCCTGCCTGCACTCACCTATCACCATCCCACCTACTTTCCTCAGCCTCACCCTCCTTTCTCTATTTCCTAGCTCTCTTCCCCCTCTCCCATTTCTGAAGAAGGGTCCCGACCCGAAACATCGACTTTCCTGCACCTCTGATGCAGCCTGGCCTGTTGTGTTCCTCCAGCTTCACACTGCGTTATCTCTGACTCCAGCATCTGCAGTTCTTACTATCCCATGGGGTTTCTGATGTGCAATTAAAGGAAGTCTTTATGTAGCACCTTTCATGAATACAGGGTATCCCAAAATACTTTGTATTATATGAAAAGCTTTTGAAGTGTGATCATTGGCTGCCTCCGATTCAGAGGTTACATGACCAAGGGTGGTGAGTTTCTGCAGTGGATCTTCATGAGTCCATAAGATTTAGGAGCAGAATTAGGCCATTCAGCCCATCATTTGTGCTTCACCATTTAATTATGACTGATATGTTTCTCAGCCCCATTCTCCTGCCTTCTCCCCCAAACCTTTGACCCCCTTACTAATCAAGAACCTATCTGTCTCTGTCTGAAATACACCTCAATGGCTTGGCCTCCATGGCCTTCTGCAGCAATGAGTTGCACAGATTCAACACCCTCTCACTGAAGAACCTCTTCCTCATCTTGGTTCTATCGGGTCATCCCTTCACTCTGCAGCTGGGCCCTTCGGTCCCCATCTCTGCTATTAGTGGAAACATCTTCCCCATGTCCGCTCTATCTCAGCCTTGCAGTTTTCTGTAAGTTTCAATGAGATTCCTCCTTATCCTTATAAACTCTATTAAGTACTGACCCAGAGTCCTCAACCACTCCTCATATGAAAAGCCCTTTATCCTCATAAGCTTCTTCTGGACACGATCTAAGGTGAGCACATTCTTCCTTAGGTATGGGGCCCAAAACTGCTCATGATATTCCAAACATGGTCTGACCATAGCTTGTACAGCCTTAGCAGTACATAGCTGCTGTTGTAATCTAGTCTCGTGAAATGAATGCTAACATTGCATTTGCCTTCCTTCCTAACTGCATGTGACTGAACAGGTCAGTTCTAGACCCACAGATCTTTGGAAGCACAGGGCACTATGTCCTCCAAGATAGTGGAAATGGAGTGGAAGATTTAATTCCTTTCCTTTCCTTTGCTGATGCCACCAAGTGTTGAGTTGAGAAAAAGGATAGGGCAGAGTTTTTTTGCCATTGGGATACAGTGCCAGTATATTGAAATTGATTTTGCAAGAGATTTGCTTATGGAGCTGGCTTTGAAATGGCCCTCCCATTGAATCTGGCAGATGGGGATGGGGTGAAGGCATTGCTGGTCAAGTTTCTCCAGCACTGTAATACATCACTGGTAGACTGTCCAGGAACTGTATATTGAAGTGAGAGGAAGAATAGGGGTGGGTGTGTGGGCTGGATAACTCACTGACCAATCTATATCCCCTCCTACCAGGAAGAAAGGCCAAAAGAGGACATGCCCAGTGGAAGCCCACCTTTAAAGTCATAATATACTGGAAGTGGGGTGGGGGGTGCAGAACGGCTAAGATGGCTGAGAGTGGGCCTTCCGCTGCTCAGTGGGTCAGGCGAGGAGAGGGGAGGATTGCTTTGAGGAATGTCAGTTTGACTCTGGGAACTGATAGGTTCAGTGGGGAGAGAAATGTCAAGCTAGGGTGAAGGATATCAGGCTAGGAGGTTGTCAGGTTAGTGTCAAGCTGGGTTGAGTTTCGGGTAAGGTTCGGGGGCATGGTGTGGTCAGGCCAGAGTGGAGAGGTGTTGTTAAAGGGCTAGAAATGGGGATGTCATCAGATCCGGGGGGAATCAGCTGCCAGGAGGCTGGAGTTGGGTCTGGCAGAGTTGGGTTGAAGGATGGTTTGGAGTTGGGTAAAAGTGGGAGAGGGGTTGTGTCAGAGATCCAGGCATACAAGGGGCCATGGGTGGTGTGGTTAAAGGGTCACTGATGAGTTAAGAGTCAGTTCAATAGTTACTGAAGAGCTGATACAGCTTTTTTTTTTATCTTCCTGCGTGATTATTAAGCTTAAATAAGTTGGAACCCTCCAAATAGACTGTTTTGGCGAGATCCAGATGCCGATGAATTCTCATCGGAAAATTCAATTTCCTGAGTAATTTCCACAGAGTCAACTTTATCGTCGATTTCACATGATCCTGACACACAACATGAGTCTAGGCTACTCTGATAATTATCTGACTTTTGAACTATCTGGGTCATAACATCTTACGTTTTTAAACCCACCTACAATGCTTAAAGCTAATATGCATCTCTTAAAGTACAGGTCTGTTGTGGCTGGTGGACGTGTTGACTGTCATTTAGGAAGTGAAACTGAGATTGGAATTAATGGAGAATTGCACAGCTGAGGATAGAACAAGCTTCAAGTTTTCAGCTGCTGTGCTGGAGGCGTTGGTGGAGTGGATGGAAAGGAGAGATGTTTTACATCTGCATGGGTCCAGAAAGGCCTTTGGGTATGTAGTTAAAATGCAGTGGAAACAGATATCTGGAGCTTGGGTCAAGGATGTCATAGAGTGGCTGCAGGACATCTTTCTGGGGAAGGGACATCACCCAGAAATTGTGGTCCACATATAGGTAGGAAGAGGGATGAGGTCCTGAAAGCAAAATTCTGGGAGTTAGGAAGGAAATTAGAAAGCAGAATCTCAAAAGTAGTAACTTCAAGATTACTCCCGATGCCGCTAAATAGTAGTGGAAGTATGGAGCATGGTATAAATCACGAGATGAGAGAACCTTGAAGCAAGTGCAGCACGTTAATCATGGTGGCTTTAATTTGCCTATGAAACCAGTTGAGCATTAAAGCTGTAGAGGGTGAGTTTCTGGATGGTTTCTAGAGCAGTATGTTGAAGGCACAAGAGGATACTTTTTTTGAATGCAGTATTTTGTAATGAAAAAAAGGATATTTAATAACCTTTTTGCAAAAGAACCATTAGAGAGGAGTGAGCACAATATGATAGAATTTTATATGATGTTTGAAAGTGAAGTAGTTCAATTTGAAGCGAGGATGTTAAAATTGAAAAGGAAAGTTATGAAAGCATGAGGCACGAGTTGGCTGAGCTGAATTGGGAACATATATTAAAAGGCATGACTGTATGGAGATAATGGACAGTCTTTGAAGAGCTCTTTTAAATTAGCGAAGATCTAGAGGTATTATCACTAGGCTATTAATCTAGAAACTCAGCTAATGTCCTAGGGACCCAGGTTCAAATCTCACCACAGCAAGAGTATTTGAACAGTCTGAGTGATTGGATAAGAACATGGTAGGTGGAATATAATGTGGAAATGTGAGGTTATCCACTTTGATAGGAAGAACCAATGTGCAGATAATTTCTTAAATGGTGTGAGATTGTAAAGTTTAGATGTACAGAGGAGCTTGCATGTCCTTGTGAATATGTCACTGGAGGTGACATGCAAGTGCAGCAAGCTATGAAGAAGGCAAATGTTAACCTTTATCGCAAGAGGATTTGAATACAGCAGTGGTGAAGTCTGGCTTCAGTTGTAATGGAGCTTGCTTATTCTGCACCTTGGGTATTGTGTGCAGTTTTTGTCTCCTTATCTCATGAAAGGTATTATTGCCATAGGCAGAGTGTAACAAAGGTTTACCAGGCTTGTTCCCATTGTCATCTGAAACCAACTCCGCTGGGCCGGCCACTCCAGCATTTCGAAGACTCTTTGAAGACTTTCCTCAAGAAATGAACAGTTATTGGAGATGTCAACCCATGGGAGACCCTCATTCAGAAGAAACTAACTTGAAGGAAACTCTTGTACGAAGGGACACAATTCTTCAAAAATACCCTTTGACAGGAGGAAGTATGGAAAAGGAACCGGAGAAAGGAATGCCAGCGATCTCAAGGCTAATCAATTCCATCTCCCAGCTGCCAAATATGCAGTTGGAGATGTGAATCTAGGATCAGACTCATTAGCCACACAAGGACACATAGAACTCATGACCAGTGACAGAGTTTCCTAGGGACAATCATACTTGTTAGCGAGTGATTGCTGCCAATGACGTACTGGAATCGAATGTAGCAAAGGTGATAAACCCGAAACATTGTGAGATACCAGGCACAAAAGTTCTGTGTAGCAGAGAACTCACATGAAGACTTGGATGTGATGTCTTTAAGAAAAGGTTAATGAGTATGCACACAGAAATGCTTGTAGCATGGTTTCAAATGGGCTGCTGACTAAAATTGTTACAGTAGATGATACAGCAGCGGAGGGATCAAAGATTTAAGGTAAAGGACAAGAGATTTAGAGGAGATATGAGGAATTTTTTTTTCACTCGAGGGTGGTAGGAATCTGGAACTCACTGCCTGTAAGGGTGGTACAGGCAGTAATCTTCATAATATTTAAGAAGTATTCAGACGTTCACTTGCATGCTAAGGCATGTAGGCCGTGAACGTAGTGTTGGAAAATAGGATTAGAATAAATAGATGGTTGTTTTTGACGGGGTAGATGGGCCTTAGAGCCTTTTTCTGTGCTTTAGACCTCTATGATTCTATGACCGCAGAGATTATTACATCGTTTAAAGGATGATTACATTAATATTTGAAGCAGAGAAATATGGTACTGCCTGCTTTTGTAGAGTAGTACACATTACTTTGGCCTCCAGCATCCCATTAGTTTAAACAGTTGATTGTCTTGAAACTCAATGTCTGCAACTTCAGTTCAATCAAAGTGAATTGCTTTCACTGCAGTTGCTTATTGTAAACACATACAACTCAGAAACATTCGGTACAGAGTTGATGCAAACGTTGCTTGATTGATTCAGTAGCTGTGATATTTTCTCAATGCATAATTACATAATGCTTGAAACCAAAACCTACAAAACTGAACGTCTGCAATATTAAAATTACATGATTGAATTTCATTCCTCAGCCTCTCTTCCTTTTGCTCTCTTCTTCCTCCTTTAAGACTCAAAACCTACTACTTTGACCAAACGTTTGGTCATATTCCTAATTATTTCTTTATTGTGCTCAGAGTGCAATTTTAACATGCAACACTCCTGTGAAGTGCCTCAGGATGTTCTATAATGTTAACAGTGCTATATGATGATCAGTTGTGGTTGCTGTTGTTCTTAACATATGCTCACATTGTCTAAGAATGTAAATCAGGACACAGTTTTGTTATTGTTGTTGAAATGAGGCCAGAAACAACTGTTCCCTACTTCTCTGTCAAGCCTGGCAAGAATGGTATGTGAGAGGAGTTAAAATTGGAAAATTTGGTTCTCAGTTTTAAACTGCTGCGTCTCATCCACCATAACTTTTACCATGGTGCAACATGCCATCAATGAGGGTACTATTACAGGCATAAGGGGCCCTACTTAACATTCAGTACTCACTATCTAACCAACAGCAGAACCACAGTGGGTGATGCCAAACTGGCCATAAAAGGCCAAAGCAAGTCTTTAAAAGACAATTCTTTTATAATTCTTGAGGACCACGTGGGGTAGAATATCTTTGTCCCAGATCCTGCATGGAGTTCAATGCTTCTCCAGTACACTCCACCTTCCAATTCCCTGTTTCCCCCAGACCCCTGAATGCCCAGGAACCTCCTTTTACTCACTGCTGAGGACTGCACCCATGGATCATTGACTCCATTCTCCTACCACCAGCTTCATGTTCCCATTCACCAATTTATAAATCGAGCCACATATTGAGCAGGATTCTGAGAACTTCTTTTAGATGTGATCCTGTCATTAACATTTTCCAAGTCTTTACATCCCTTACTTGTGGTGACTCTCACATGTGGAAACTATATTACATTTTCCCTTTTTATGCTCTCACCATTGCTAAATGCAAAGGTGCAAGGTGGGAGGCCATTAAATTTGGATGAAGATCATTTAAATCTGAGACATTAGAGAAAGTGGTATTCATTTATACCAATTTATGTGATCATTGCAGTTTCCTGCTAGCTATTATCTGGCATATTTTCATTCTCGGTAGTTAGGATGACTCCTGAGAGATCTTCTTGCAACACTAGATGCATAATGGCTTTTTGTATCTATTTTTATTTTCACAATGTTGTTTCATGGTGATACAACACAAATTAAGTAAGTTACTCAAACAGAAAGAAAGGTCACTTGTTAGCCATAGGCAACAGGTACAGTCTCACGTCTGCCTTAACTCTCTCCTAATCATGTGACTACAGTGCTTCCTTACATGGTTTCCAAGGTCCCAAACAATGCATGATTATTGCTTTCACTGATAACATTAACCCTTTGGGGCTGGAGAACATTTTGAATGTTATTTAGAAACCACTTCTTAAAACTGTTTGCTTATAAAAGAAACATATATAATGTGTATGTACATGTGAGGGAAGCATTATATGAAACTTAGTTGTGTAATCTCCCCTTTTATTCTATGATTAAATATTCCACGGCTGCTTGATGTTTACATTTAAAAGTGAAGATTTTATTGATGTACTGGAGGGCTGTTAGCATTTGTGGATCCAAGTATCGACATGAGTCACAATCTTTAGAAAGCAAGGGAGCTGATTACAAATGAACTACATTTTAAGACAACTTCAGTAATACATTAAAGTATTGCCTGCATGATTCGTGTATTCTAGAACATTTTTTTTCCATTCAGTTCTCAACTTACTATTTAAAAATACAAATCTGCAGAGCCAAATGAGAGTCTTCCAACTTGCTGATAGTAACATAATTAATCTTCATATTACTCAGTAATGTACAGCATTGTTTGTGTCTGTCTGCAATGAATAAGGGAGACTCCAGCTGTAGAGGTTGCAGTGCAGAGGCCCTGACTTGTTGTGAATTTTTTTTTAAAAAAACCTGTTCATGGGATACAGGCATCACTGTCCACGCCAATATTAATTGCCCAGAAGACAGTTGAGAGTCAATGAGATTGCTGTGTGTCTGGAGTCACATGTAGGTCAGACCAGGTAGAGATGGAAGATTTATTTTCCTAAAGGAAGGACACAAATGAACCGGATAGCTTCTTATGATGATTGACAATGGTCTGATAGTCACTACTAGGCCAGCTTTGTCTTCAGTTCAAGATTCACCATCTATTGTTGAGGGGGTTGAACCCATGCCCCGAGAACATGTCTCTCATTTCTTGATCCAAAGAGTGATCAGACACTTTGATTCATTTGGGATGCAGAGGTGGTAGTAAAAGTCATTGTAGAGTGGTAACTGAGGTGTGGCAGGGATGGTTTCAACCAGATTCTGGCTTTTTGCACCCAGCAGAGGGCTGGGGAACGGAAGTTTGCAAGGACAGAAGCCAGGAAGGAGAGTTGAAAATATTATGATGCGCACTATTGCATTCATAGAATCTCTATAGTGTGGTGTAAGCCATTCAACCCACTGAGTACACACTGATCCTCCAAAGAGCACTCCACCCTTATCCACCCTCTACCCTATCCCTGCATTTACCATGACCTCGCCTTCACATATCTGGACACTGTGGGCAATTTAGCGTGGCCAATCCACCTAACCTGCACATTTTGGCCTGTGGGAGGAAACCAGAGCACCCAGAGGAAACATGCAGACACAGCGAGAATGTGCAAACTCCAGTCAGACAGTTGCCGAAGGGTGGAATTGAATCTTGGTCTCTCGCACTGGGAGGCAGCAGTAAGCCGCCACACCGCCCAATTGAGTGTTATCAAGGTGTGTGTCTCTGTGTGTGTGTGTGAGTGTGTGTGTCTCTGTGTGTCTGTGTGTCTGTGTGTGTCTCTGTGTGTCTGTGTGTCTCTGTGTGTGTGTCTGTGTGTGTCTGTGTTTGTGTGTGTGTGTCTGTGTGTCTCTGTCTGTGTCTCTGTGTTTGTGTGTGTGTGTCTGTGTGTCTCTGTGTGTGTATGTGTGTGTGTCTCTGTGTGTGTCTGTGTGTCTCTGTGTGTCTGTGTCTGTGTGTTTGTGTCTGTGTGTCTCTGTGTGTCTCTGTGTCTGTGTGTGTGTGTGTGTGTGTCAGTGAGATGAAGGTTTTAATAAATCTATACTAAAATGTCATTTTTGATCCTCAAAAGTAAGATTATAAAAATATAAAAGAAGAATATGTAAATATTCTTGGCCTAAATTTAATTTGCTTTGTAAGACAATTTTTTTAAACCTTAATGGTTCTTCATTTTCCCCCTTCCAAATAGAGGCAGCACATTTTAAAAATGCAAGTTTAAATATTAAAAAGTGCTAATTATTTTATCAGCTTTTATTTCCGGATTCTGTACTTTAATCACATGTTCGTGGCAATAAATACAAATCATTATTTACAACTGTGTGGAAAGTTTAATTGTTTTCTTCAGCTGCCATAACAGTTGTGGTCTATGCAGGTCTTTGGCAAGATGTGGGTACCACGGTTGTAAATGTTTAATAAACTACAACTGTATTTATACAATAGCCAAATGAAAATTTCAGTTTAGCGGCTAAATCAAATCTAAAATGTCAGCTCAGCACCCTCTCAAAAGCAATTAGAAATAGGCAACAAATTCTGGCCTACAAGTGATGCTCATTCTGTGAACGAATAAAAATATTATCTGTGTGTCCAGTCCCTCAGGGAGGGAATACAACCTGCTTGCATTTCCAATTTCATTCAATTTTATTTCATCTTCAATTAAATTAACTCTTGCTAATTTTTATAGATACAGAAGGAGGGGAGCTCATATAAAAGTTAAGATGCTCCTCAGATTCTCATCTGAAGAAGAAAGGCTATATTTAATGTGAGCGGGTTTATCTCTATTCAGTATGTTGTGAGCGATGCAGTGAGGTGTGATCAAATTACATCAAAAGCTGGTAAGGATGTGTGTAGTTAATGGATGATAAAGGTTGAGAAAATACTATGCGAACTTTACAGAAACTGCCAATTTATTTGAAACAGTACTTGTTGAACAGCAGTTCTTCGAATAATGTACCTGTGGTCGGGTGCAACCTCATTTTAAATTCAGACGTACAGGTTATGAGAGCATGAGGCATAGGAGAAAAAGCTTGTGAAAGCAGAATAGGGGGCTATGTGGGATTAGAGCTCAAAAGCAACTATTACTTCTTTGGAGCTCGCAATACTACTTTGGAAAGCCCTGGTTTGAGAATTCACTTTCGAGAATCACCTCTCATTTTGTCAGTATTCAGCGATGTTACTGAGTGGAACACTTCCCCATAATAATACAAAAGCATTCTTTTCTTGGAACAGGTGACAGAAATATGTTGCAGAGCAGTTTTTAATTTTCATCTGTCTGACTCTATTTTCTTTCCATCTAATCATCATCATCGGCGGTCCCTCGCAGACAAGGATGACTCTCTCTTACTCTCCGGGTGAGCCCATAGGTGGTGTCAGGTCTGATGTCATGCAGCCGAAAAGTACGCTAACATACTTAAGGTGATCTCTGCATCAATAGCTACTTTAACTGATAGGACACTTCCAAGGTATTGGAAGTGGTCAGCATTCTCTTTGGCCTCCCTGTGGACCTTGATGATTGGGGGTTTGTTCCACAATGCCAGACCAAGTTGATGGAGGACCTTCATCTTACAAATGTTCAGGTGCTGATGATTGAATGGAACATGTCCTCTGAGATTGCACAGACACAAGCATCATCTGCGCACCGTTGCTCAGTGACACTGATTGAGGTGACGTTGGTTTTGGCTTGAAAATAGCCAATCACAGAAAGTTTAAAATCTAGATTTTTCTGACACAGATAACTACTGAGCCCATACGATATTAGGCAAAAATTTGATAAGATCAACTGAAACTAAAACTATAAATTGGGCCAGCAAACTTTACAAACCACCACTGTGTGAGCGACATTAACAAATTATGACTGTATCCATTCTAAAGTGCTATATTAGTGTAAAGCTGTTGTTATCATTCAATGTTATACAGATGTTATACTGCTTATCAGATTCTTTTAATTGTAAATTCAAAGTAAGTCCAATGTTTAATTTTTAAAAAAATCTTAAATGAACAGATAGGACCACATGTGATTTTAATCTGAGGCAAGTAGATATCCAAATTTTGCTGAATTTTAAAATCTCTGATTTGGCATTGAGAATCCTTGGTTATTTCAGAAATATGCATTTCATTGAGCTGAGCTCACACCCACTACTTTCATCAGAGGAGCAGGTGAGGTGAGGACCCAGTGACAGGCAGTCACCATCACTGAGAGGAGCAGGTAACCCACAATGATGAGAACCTGAAAACTGATCTCCATGAAGGTAGTTCAGAGTAAACAATCCTACTGATAAAATCAGATCATTTTTAAAATGCTTTCTTTTTTTTCACTATAAAACATTCAGATTGTGCTTTGTAGTTTGCTTATAGTGAATTTTGGCTGGGTCCATGACTATATTAGTAGCCTCTTCACTACCATAGCAATAGACTACTGCATGCTGCATATACATTAAAATCCAGAGGGTTTACAATGGAAATATATCAGAGTGATTTAGAGTAAATTAAAGAGTTTGATCGAGCTGTGTCCCTTTACTTCATCACTTTGATATGCTCTATTACTCTATGACTCTATAACATAGGTGCATCAAAATTTAGATATTTGAAGTGTGAATTTGCGTAGTGTAGGTTTTCCACTTACAGCCAATAATTAGGAATAAAATATATGCAATGAGTTGGTAAAAGAGAGAAAATCTACTCTGGTGAACTCTTGTCCATTTAGCACCCTGCCCAATTTTGCAGTTACACGCCAGAAGTTCATAGGTTGTTATATTATAATTAAACCCCATGACGTCATTCAGATTTCATGGCACTGAGCCCAGCATAATATTCAGTTATTTAACCAACTTTGTAAAATGAATATTCAGGAACTGCACGGTTTACAGAACTATATTTAAGGAACCCACTCATAAGATTAGCGGCAGAATATTGAGATTATTTCTGGATATTTGTTCTCACTCCTTCCCTGTTTTCAGGGGACTTTATGCCAAGTATTTTCTTATTTCAATTTTTGGCACATACAAGTTGTGGTTTCTCTGTGAATATTCACTATATATTAATTGGAAGAAGTAGAGGAGGCAAGTGAGTTGCTAAATTTGCTGATTATTCCAAGATAGATAAATATGAAAGTAAATTGTCAAGAGCAAGATGTGGAGTCAGGAAAGGATGTAGACAGGTTAAGTGAGGGGGTACAAAATTGGCAGATAGACTACATTGTGGGAAAATTGAGTTTGTCCTCTTCGGAAGGAAACATAGAAAAGCAGTAAACAGTTTAGAGAGAGAAATGTTTGAATTTAGAGGTACAGAGCAATCTAGGTCCAGTATATGAATCAGAATAAGTTAGTTTGTAGTACAGTGAGTAATTGGAAGATAAATAGGATATTGGTATTTATTGCAAGTGTACTGGAATGTAAGAGTATATAAATTTTACTGCGGCTACACAGAGTCTCGGTGAATCCTTGTGTGTAAAATGTTAGCCTCCTTACTTCAAAATATATTATATAATGGTGTTAAAATTGCATCAGGGAGGCAGTGTTATATTAGTAATTTCACTGTCAGAGTAGTAATGTCACAGGATGAGTAGCCCAGACGAATACTCTGGGAACATGGATTTGAATCCCACCACAACAGATGGTGAAATTTAAACTCAATAAAAATTTCGTCTTTTAAGCTCGTCTAATGGCAGCCATGAAACCATTGTTGATGGTTCTAAATATGCAGCTTGTTCATTGATATCCTTTAGGGAAAGAAATTCACCATCCTCATTTGAACTGGCCAACATATGACTCCAGACTCACAGCAATGTCGTTGATTCTTTAATGCCCTGTGAAAATGTCTAAGCAGCTACTTGGTTGTATCAGGCCACTATGTCTAAGAAAAGGAATGAAACAAGATGAAACCATTCAGCACCAATTTGGACAATGGAAGTGACAACAGCAAACAGAACACTGTTAATCCTGCGAAGTCCTTCCTACAAACACCCAGGAGCTTGCGCCAAAATTGGCAGAGCTGTCTCACAGACTAGACAAGCAACAGAATGAAGTAGTCATACTCATGGAATTATACCTTACAGACAATGTTTCAAACATCACCATAACCAAATGTGGCTGTGTTAAATCTCACTAGCAGGACAGACCCAGCTAAGGTGGCAACACAGCGGTTGACAGCTAGGAGGGACCTGCCCTGGGAGTATCATGGCATCAGGTGAAACATGGGCGAGGAAACCTCCTGCCAATGGACACCTGCCTGTTTTCTGCTGTCCCCCTCCCAATAACTACTTGACCCCGAACCCATGGTTGATGAATCTTCTGTGTTGAACACAATTTGGGAGAAGCATTGACACTGGCAGGAACACAGAATGTACTCTAGGTGGAGGACTTCAATGCCCATCATCAGGTGCAGCTCAGTAGCACCATTGCATACCAAGATGGTTGAAGCCTAAACTACATAGCTGCTAGATTATGTCTGTGGTAGGTAGTGAGGAACCAACAAGAGGGAAAAACTTACTTGACCTTATCCTCACCAATTTACCTGTTGTAGATGCACCTATCCCTAAACCGAAGTGTTATAGTGGTAATGTCATGTCAGAGTAGTAAAGTCACAGGATGATTAACCCAGAGTAATGCTCTGGAAACATGGATTTGAATCCCAACACAACAGATGGTGAAGTTTAAACTCAACAAAAATTTCATCTTAAAATCTAGTCAAATGGCGACCATGAAACCATTGCTAATGGTTGTAAATACACAGCTTGTTCATTGATATCCGTTAGGGAAAGAAATCCACCGTCCTTATCTGGCAGAAAAATGTCAGATGGAGTTTAATCCAAACAAATGTGAGGTCATGCATTTTGGAAGGCCAAGAATAGTTGGAAAGCATACAGCGAATGGCAGAACCCTTAGGAATATTGATATGCAGAGGGATCTGGATGTGCATTTCAAGGATCACTGAAGGTGGCAGCACAGGTAGGTAAGGTAGTAAGAAAAGGTCTTTAGCATGCTTGCCTTCATTGCAAGGGCTGTTGAGTGTAAGGATAGGCAAGTTATACTGTAGCTTTATACAACTTTATTTAGGCCACACTTGGAATATTGCGTACAATTCTGGTCACCACACTACCAGAAGGGTGTGGATGCTTTGGAGAGGGTTCAGAAAAGGTTTACCAGGATGTTGCCTGGTATTGGGGATTTTAGCTATGAAGAAAGGTTGGATAGACTGGGAGAAAATTACTGCAGATGCTGGAATCGGAACTGAAAACAAAAAAAATTCTGGAGATCACAGCGAGTCAGGCTGGAGACAAAGCATGATATCATTTCGAGTCTAGAACACCTCTGGTCCACGTGCAAGCATGACCCTGACCTTCCCGTATTTGATCATTTTAACATAGCGTCTTGCTCGCATATCGACTCGTCTCTCCTTGGCACTCTGCAATGCTCCAGTGAGTCACAGTGTAAACTGGAGGAGCAATAGTTCATTTTCAAACTAGCCAGTTTACAACCTTCTGGGCTCAACATTGAGTTCAACTCCTTCAAATTGCAGACCCATTCCTTCCCTTTCTTTTAGCTTTGCTTGTTACAGTCTCTCCCCTCTCCCTGCCCCAGTGGGTCTGTCTTCTCTTTCCAGTCTGGCAGTTGGACCCACCATTGTTTTGCCCTTCTCACATTCCAATCACTTAATCTGAACTATCAACATCCTCTCTCCCCCAGCACTCCAATCCCTCCCCCTAACTATTGCATAAATTCTGCCCCTTCCACACTTCACTTTAGCTCTGATGAAGAATCATCTAGACTTGAAACATGAGCTTGCTTTCTCTCCATGGATGCTGCCTGACCTGATGCATAGACTGGGTTTGTTTCCACTGGAATGCAGGAGGTTGAGGGACGACCCTGATAGAAGTTTATAAGGTTGTGAATAGCATGGATAAAGTGGAAAGTATGAGGCTTTTTCCCAGGGTGGAGGGGTCAATTACTACAGGAAATAGGTCCAAGGTGCGGGGGACAAGTTTAAAAGAGATGCGCAAGGCACATTTTTCACGCAAAGGGTGGTGAGTACTTGGAACGTGTTACCAGTGGAGGAGGTGGAAGCAGACACAACAGTAGCATTCATGAAGCACCTGGACGAATACATGAATAGGAAGGGAACAGAGGAATACAGATCCTGTAAGTGAAGACAGTCTTAGTATGGAAGGGCAAAATGTGTTGGTGTGGGCTTGGAGGGTGGAAGGGCCTGTTCCTGTGTTGTATTGTTCTTTGTTCTAACAGTATTGGAAGGAGATGTTGTAGAAAACAATACCATAGATATTGTAGAAAACAAATCCTGCTAAATGGGCTAGAATTCAGACAGATGTAGCAACTAAACTGTAGGCATCAGTGAGGTGCTGTGAGCCATCGTCCACAACAAAATGGTATTCAACCACAATCTGTAACCTCATGGCCGAACAGATCCCTAACATCAGCGTTACCATGAAGCACGGAGGTCAACCCTTGTTCAAAGAAGAGTGCAGGGAGTCTTGCCATTAACAGCACTAGACATACCTAAAAGTGAAGTGTCAACTGGTAAAGCTACTGGAAGCAGTTTGTAAAGATAGTTGGTTGTGGGATCACCTAGCCCCATTAGATCTAAGCTCTGTAGTCCTGCCTCATCTAGTCATGGATGGTGGTGAACAATTAACGAGCTAACAGGAAGAAGAGGCTTCAAAAAGATTCCAATCGTCAACAATCAGGGAGCTGAACACATCAGTGCAAAAGATTCAGCCAGAAGTGCCGAGTGGATGATCCATCTCGGCTTTCTCCGAAGGTCCCTAGCAATACTGATGCATGTCTTCAACCAATTTGATTCATTCCATGTGATACCAAAGAATAGCTGAAGACACAGGCTAAGGGACTTGACAATGTTCTGGCAATAATACTAAGGACCTGTGCTCCAGGACTAGCCATGTTCCTAACAAAGCTGTGCCAATATGACTTCAACACTGGCATCTATCCAGCAAAGTGGAATATTTGCCTGGTATATCCTGTGCACCAAAATAGGGACAAATCCAATCTGGTGAATTGCTACCCTACCAGTCTACTGTCCATCATTAGCAAAGCAATACAAGGGGTCATTGACAGTTCTATAAATTGGATGTTGATCAGCGATGACCTGCTCACTTTGGATTTCACCAGGCCCATTCAACTCCTGACCTCATTACAGCCCCGATCCAATGGACTAAAGAACTGAACTTAAGGGTGAGGGGAGGCTGACAGCTCTTGACATTAAGACAGCATTTTAACAAGTATGACATTAAGGAGACCTTGTGGAACTGAGGACAAGAGTAATCGGAGGAGAACTCCATGTTGGTTAAAGTCATACCAAGCACAGAGAAAGTTAGTTTAGGGAAATCAGTCATCTCGGCCTCAGGACATCATTACAGGAGTTCCACAGGATAGTTTTTCGGACCAGCCACCTTCAGCTACTTTATCAATGACCTTCCTTCCATCATATGGTCAGAAGTGGGCATATTTACTGATGATTACATAATATTCAGCATGATTTGTAACTCCTCAGATACGGAAAACAGCCCATGTCCGAAAGTAGCAAGATCTGAACAATAATTAGGCTTCAGCTAATAAGTGCCAAGTAACATTTGCAACACACAAGTGACAAGGAATAACCAACTTCAACAAGAAAACAAGAGAAAAGTGAACAAGAGAAAATCTGGCCATTGCCCTTGTTGTTCAATGGCATTACCATCACTGAATTTCCTGTGATATGCATCCATTGACCAGAAACTGAGCTGGACATGTAAATACTCTGGCTAACAAGAGTAGGTCAGAAACTAGGATCTCTGTGGTAAATAACTCACGTCTGGGCTACCGATGCCTGCCCACCAGCTTTAAGGCACAGTCTGATGTGTGATGGAATACTTCCTCTTGCCTGGATGGATGCATCTCCAACAATTCTCAAGAAGCTCAACATCCTCTAAGTTTTGATGTAGCTCATTTTATTGCCACTAGACCCACTACTTTCAACATTCAGTTGTTTCACTATCAATGCAAAGCGACAACAATGTACACCATCTATAAGATGCACTGCAATAACTCGCCCAGGCTACTTAGACAGCACCTTCCAAACTCAGTACCTCTGCTACCTAGAAGATCAAGGGCAGCAGATGCATGGGAACATATCCACCTGACAGTTTATCTCCAAGTCGCACACCTTCCTAACTTGGAACTATATCGCTGTTCCTTTACTGTCACTGGATCTATGCCTCAAGGACTAGAGCTGTTCAAGAAGTTGGCTTACCATTACCTTTTCAAGTGCAATTAGGGATGGACAGTAAAAATTGGTTTCAGTTATGCCCACATCCCAAGCATTAATAACTTAAAAGAAGTCAGAGAAAGTTTGTTTGACTCACTCCTGATATGAAGCGATTATCGTATGAAGAAAGGTTAGACAGGTGCACCTTTCTCCTCTTCCCCATTGGCATTTAGAGATGATCTTATTGAAATCTATAAGAGTTTGAATAGACTTGATATAATTGATTCTGAGAGGACGTTTCCTTTTGTAGGAGAGACTAGCACTATGGGACACAGTTTAAGAATAAGGGGTCAATGTTTGAGATGGGGAGCTCTTTCTGAGAGGTTTGTTAGTCTGTAGACTTCTCTTGCCAGAAAATAGTAGAGGCTAGGTCATTCAATTTATTCATAGCTGAGTTAGATGGATTTTTGATAGAGAAAGGAGACAAGAGTTATGAGGGCAGACAAGAAAGTGGACTTGAGACAACAGCCAGATCAACTATGATCTTATTGAATCACAGAGCAGGCTTGAAGGACTGGATGGCCTACCATTGCTCATAATTCCTATTTTCCCATGGTACTAACATTCAATGATGGTAGGCTTCACAGACACAGGCTTACCCACATTCTGACATATTTCTACCTATGTCTCCGATTGGAGGCACAGCTACCTGAGAATATTTGCAGGGAACATGTATAACAAGTTTCTGGTTGGCAGGGAGCCACATTTGGGGTTATGCTATCTTCTGCAAGGGTGCCTGCATCCTATATGCATATTACAAATGGTACTGCCTGTGGCAGTTATGGTGCCTTCAAATATTCTTCTACTGTGCCTTTTCCAGCATGCTGCTCTGCTGCCCCTTGAGATGTACACCATGTAGCATCAGACAGGACCATCCTACTCGCTACCACCTTCTCTACTTGGCCACTTACTCACTCTGGGATTGGAACTGATGTACCTCTTGAACTCTATTTCCTGCCTTCTTTGGGTCCTGATGGTTAATTTTGATAAGCAAAAAGCCTTTATAAAATCTGTTATATTGTAAACTCTTTCCCTGTCTTTTGTTAAAAATAAATCACATTATTGTAGCGATGTATGATCACTGTAAATTTAGGGTGGCCCTGTAAATTTAGCAATCCACTTGCAGGTAGGGTGTCTGCAATCATTTTGCTACATTGATGTGCGTGACATCCATTTCATGACAAAAAACAGGGACAATGCAAACTAATTTTTGCCCTAACAATTAAACACATGATTCAAGACAAACCATTAAATTAGGGAGAAATTGACAGGTCTGCCAAATTTGGGTATATGTTACTTAGATACTTAGCATGTTGAATTTCCAAAAAAAAAAGGCTCAACTTGAAGCTTCTCTAAGTTTTTGCGCAGAGTTGCTGACAGAAAACATCCAAAGAAAGTACAGGTGGATCACCCTTACAACTTGCTGATGAGCAGTACGGTTTGAATCTGATAGTGCATGCTAGAATATCTAATTCAATGTCAAAGCAGCAGTAAAGGTAAAACAAAGAGAGTGAAGATAATATTGAATGAAGACAGAGAGATAAAAAAGGCAGAAAGAAACCATTAAAGAAATCTTACATTTTTATAAATCCTCCAATGATATTTACCATCTGAAGGAACAAGGCTTTGCATTTGTGAAAGTTAATTTTCAGTGCCAAAGAGATTATTTGTGCACTATAATTAAGAGTTACCATACTATTGAAATGCTGTTTAGACTGGAATGTATAAATCCTTTTTATTCCAAGTCTATTCCATGTATACAACATTCAGTACAATTTTAAGGGGGAGCCAGAGAGCATGATGCCATTTTTATGCAACATATGGAATATTGACGCATCATGAACAATAACTTTTGGATTTTCATGTTTAACTACACATGTACAGTAGCTAGAAGTTGACTGTTGGCACCACAATTGTTTTCAGAGAAAAAATTTAAACCATTATTTGTTTGTTTTAAATAGTTGAATACATGCATAAATTTGGAAATTTGGTAGTCAAAACCCGCAAAGATAAATTATTGCATTAATTTTGTTGAGCAGCTTCCATGACCCCTCAAGGCTACTTGTTATTTCACATTGCTATTCTGGCTATTACATATGATCAAATACAGGAGTACTTCAGTTGTTAGGCACAGGTGTATGAGCAGTAGATGTGCTGTTTTTAATCTCATGAGCTTTTCTGTTCCATTCAAAGTGTCAATTTTTCCAGACACTGTGTGTCAGATAACTAATTACACTGAAAATATACTGAGAAGCATAAGTGCCCAGCTGTCATTATTCAGAACGAGGATCTAATTATTTCAGAAAAGACGCAGTACCTTGAATGTTTATTTAGTTGATGTGTTTGGATTTAGAGCATTTGGAAATTCTAATTACTCCTATTGTTCTCAGTATTCCTGAAAGGCAAACATTTTGTGTTTTATTTCCATTAACCATTTCCAGTGCTTCAATATTCATAGGTCTGTACCCTCCCAGCCAACAACTCTATGCTTTGCCATTATTAAACATGTGAGTGTGATGCACAAAGAATACTTATGAGTTATATTTTCTAAAGATAATCATAGACTTAGAATAAGTTTACAATGTACCTGCTTCCAGTGTAAGATACAACTGTAAAACAAAGCACAATCTCATGTTAAAGAGACAGAGAAAAGAGTGACAATTAGGCAGGGATAAAAAAAAGGCAAAAAGAAAAGAGTGAAGAGGGCTGTAGAAAACAGAAAATGGAAGCAATCATTGCGTTGTTGCCGATTATAGACTCTGTTACTGAAATGTTTGCCAAGACATGAGTGTGCATAAAAAATAGATAAGGCATCTGGAACTGTTATTTAATCCTCTACTCTTTACAGTTTGAGAGAGAAAAAAGGCTGCTGCTTGTCTCAGTTGAGTAGTAGTATTGCTTGACTGCTTCTACAAACCACTATTATCAAGTATACGTGTGCGTTGTTGGAAAGGTGGGGGAGATGTGTGCTGTAAGTTCACAATTTGATTGATAGCTCTGAGAGGTTATAAAGCCATTAGCTGCCTTTAATGTGGGACTATGAATACAAATCTTTGGTTTCATAAGTGATTAAGATCTTTTAAGAGATATAAATGCATTTATTCGGTTTTTATTAAGTTAATGCATTTTAAAAATACAGTGAAGTCTGTATTAGATATTTAGAACTATGTTTTATTTCATCTAATTGTGGCTTCTGGGGTTAGCTCATAATGGGTACTGAGTGAATCACATGGAAAGTGTGAGGGTAAAGGGGACTGGGCTCAAATGGCTCTACAGCTTTTGCTATAACTGGGACCAAGTCCTGCAGCACCCAAACAGGCCTGTTAAACAGCCACCTTGGCACTCAACAGCCCTTATAGCTACCTTCACACAGTTTGCAGGGTGGCAGGCCTGATTCCAGTTAGCACCCATACCTGGAACAAAAATCTGGCCAGTGGGGAAGTTTCTCTCAAGTTGGGGTAAAAAGATATTTCCATCTGAATATTTACTCCCAAGTCAGGTGCACAGAATCAAAGAATTTCCAAAGTCAGGAGTGAAAGTTTGGGTTTCTGTATTGTTGGCAAAGGTCATTAAGAGGTTTGGAGACCTAGTCAATGAAAGTAGGTGATGGTTAAATGCTATGTGATAAAATCTGAGAAGCACAAATTTAGAAATGCTGCAATAAACACTTTGGTCAAATGGCTTGGCAGTTTCATCAATTACATGATTTCTTTCTTGCAGTGTTCGCTTCACATAGGAAAATCACCAATGGAATAAAGAGAGAAAAGGATTGAAATATATATTGTATATGGATTAGGAACACTGCGATTTGTCAATTACTTCTTGTTGATAAAATAAATAAGGGTGCTCTGTCTGTATTGATATTTTGTTACCTCTTTTAAAAATAATATTTCTCCTTGTCTTCATGACCAAGTACTCCAGCTTCCAAGATTCTGTTAGTGTAACTCTATAGCTACAATAACCACAGGTCCTTCATAGAAAAGTATCCTTTGAATGTAACTTTCATTCAACATGAGCCCCAGTGACAAATTAGGAAGTCACCCTAAGGGTGGTAACCTGTACCAAGTCACTCTGTAGGTCAAGTGCAACTATTTATAATAAATTCCATTATCAAGCAGAATGTCCCCAGATGTGTATTGTCAGACCTGTGCAGAAACAGAGGGAAATTAAGGAGGTGGCCAGAGGTTGTTTCGGTTAGATCGACTTTTGAATGCAGGGAAAAATATAGCAATGTGTTATGATTTAGAGGAGCATTGCATATTGGGAGTAGGAGATATTGCGCTCAAAGAGGCAAAAAATGATGAAGGCTCTGTCATTATTTGTAAAGTAGAAGGAAACCAAACAAGTAGCAGCCACAGAGGCTGACAGACCTGGGGGATCTTTCAGGTTAGTCAAAGGGGATGAAGGGATTTATACATAAGCATGAGGATTTTGAACAAGATGTGCTGAGGATCAGGGAGTCAGTAGAAATTGGCAAATGGAGATGATGAGGTGAAATACCTCTTATGCAAGACTGATTACAGTTTATGAAGTTTTGGGTGAGTTGAAGTTTAAATAGAATGTTGTTGTTTGTAAAGAGGGTGTTGGAAAATGGATTCTAGGATTGACAAGAACATCTTTTGCCAGTTTGTCTCCGTTTCAGTGGCTTTTGGGTGAGTTACGGTCAGAAGCTGAACATAGTCTTTTAGTATGAGTGCAATGAAAGGATTATTTTATCTGCCAGTCAAAAGCAAAACACTGCAGGTGCAGGAAGTATGAAATAAAAATATAATGTGCTAGAAATACTCATGCTGTCATATGCTATCTGTGGAGAAAGGTAATAGAAGGACTGTCTATTGCCCTAAAAACTTGACTTGACTTTTCTGTCTACACAGCTGCATCATAACCTGCGGTATATTTCCAGCATTTTCTGTTTTATGTGCAAGTCAGTTTAGCTGCATTGCAACTACCAAAGAGGAAACCAGAAATAAAAAGAAGCAGAGCAAATTATTCCATGTTTAAGCTGGACAGTTACAAGCTTTATCCCATATAAAAAATGAATTATAGGAGTTTCGAAAAAATGTATTTAAAGCAGTTTTAAGTGTTTTAAATGGCTGGAGAAGAAAGGAAATTAGTGCAAGAAAGAAACAATAATTTAGCCGCATCATTGGAGCAGATGGTAGAGAGGCAATCATTGGAATGAAAGATAACAGAAAATGTAGGAGAGGGAAGCAGAAGAGAATGTGGATGATGGATATAAGAGACTGGATGCAGATGACTGATGTGGAATATGTAAAGGCAGCACAGTACAGACACAGGTGGAGATGCAACAAAGCAAGAATCCGTAATCTTCAGCCAGAAGTGCCGAGTGCATGATCCATCTCGGCCTCCTCCAGTGATCCCCAGCATCACAATTATCAGTCTTCAGCTAATTCAATACACCTCATGTAATATCAAGAAATTGTTGGAGGCCTGGATACTGCAAAGGCTATGGGCCTGACAACATTCTGCAATAGTACTGAAGACTTGTGCTTCAGGCTTGCTGTTCCTCTAGCCAAGCTGTTCCAGTACAGTCTAAAACACTGGTATTTATCAGATTGTATGGAAAATTGTCCAGGTATGACCTGAACACAAAAAGCAGGACAAATCCAATCCAGACAATTGCTGCCCCATCAGTGTACTATCAGTCATCAATAAAGGGATGGAAGGTGTCATCTACAGTGCTCAGCAATAACTTGCTCACTGATGCTCAGTTTGGGTTCTGCCAGGGCCAATCCACTCCTGACCTCATTACAGCTTTGGTTCAAACATAGATGAAAAAGCTGAATTCCAGACATGAGGTGAGAGTGAAAGCCCTTGACATAAAAGGCCACATTCAACCGAATGTGGTATCAAGGAACCCTAGAAAAACTGGAATCTATGGGTCTCAGGGGCAAACTCTCCACTGGTTAGAATCATACCTGGAACATAGGAAAATGATTGTGATTCTTCGAGATCAGTCATCTCAGCCCCAGTACATTTCTGCAGTCGTTCCTCAGGATGACAACCACCTTCATCAATGACCTTGCTTGCATAATAAGATCAGAACTGGGAGTTTTGTCCGATGGTTGCACAATGTTCAGCACCATTTGTGACTCCTCACAAACTGAAGCAGTCCATGTTCAAATGCAACAAGATCTGGACAATATCCAGGCTTGGGCTGATAAGTGTAAGTAACATTTATGCCACACAAATGCTAAGAAATTACCATCTCCAATCAGAGAAATCCAGCCATTGCCTCTTGACATTCAGTGGTCTATTGTCAACATCCTGGGGGTTACCATTGGCTAGAAAGTCAGCTGGATTCAGTGCATAAACACAGTGGCTATAAGAGCAGGTCAGGGGCTAGGAATACTGTGGCATGTAGCTCACCTTCTGACTCCCCAAAGCCTGACCATCATCTATAACGCACAAATAAGGACTGTAATGGAAAACTCCCCAGTTGCCTGGATGGGTGCAGCTTCAAAAATACTCAAGCTTGATACCATCTAGGACAAAGCAGCCCACCTGACTGGCACCACATCCACTCCCTCTGCCACCAATGCTCAGCAGCAGCAGCGTGTACTATCTACAAGATGCACTGCAGAAATTTACCAAAACTCATTAGACAGTACCATCCAAACCCACAACCACTTCCATCCAGAAGGACAAGACCAATAGATACATAGGACTACCACCACCTTCAAGTTCCCTTCCAAGCCATTCACCATCCTGGTTTGAAAATATATGGCCATTCCCTCATCAAAATACTGGAATTCTCGCCCTAAGGGCATTTTGAGTCAACCTACAGCATGTGGACTGCAGCAATTCAAGAAGGTAGCTCATCACCATCTTCTCAAGAGCAACTAGGATGGGCAATAAATGCTGGCCGATCAGCAATGCCCAGATCCCACAGGTAAATAAAAAAAGGCAGCATGACTTATTGAAAGAAGCTGATATGAATGAATGAGTGATCAAATGAACTTTAAATGCTTTTAAGACATTTAACAGCCAAAACTAATCTCCAATCATTTGGGATTTTTATGTGGTAATGAGTTTCTGCTCTCTTAGTATTTTTTCATTGAATGTGTTTCCTTGTTTTTTTACAGCAACTTAGCATAACTGAAAAACCATGGGCAATTTCAAAGGACATGCACTTCCTGGAAGTTTTTTCCTCCTATTTGGCTTGTGGTGGTCAGTGAAATATCCTATGAGGTACCTCTGCAGAAAGAATAAGAACGTTTGTTACTTGGTATCAGTCTCAGGGCATCGACGATTAGACATCATTGAAGGAATTGTGAAAGCCAGCTTTGCACTAATAGGTGAGTCAAAAATATCTACTTGTGCTGGTTCCACAGTTATCCATTCTAACCAAGCCTAAGACCTAATGTGGGATGCCTTTCTCCTTTGTTTTGAACACTGATGTAAGAAACAATTCCTCACATTAATCTGTGGAATTTATTATCCCAGCATGTGGTAGATACTTGGACTTTGTGTGCCTTTAAGGAGGAGAGAGACAGACAGATTTTTAATCAATAATGGCTCGAAGGGTTATGGAGAGCAGGAAGGAAAGTGGAGTTGAGGCCAAGATGAGACCAGCATGATCATATCAAATAGCAGAGAAAGCCCAACGTGTTGAACTGCCTGCTCATTCTGTTAGTTATTCTGTTCTTATTTAGAGGAGTACCACCAGTTCTCAAGTTGATATTGACATTAATATACATTAATCACATGGCTTTTAACAACCTTTTTAGGAGTATGCTTTAAAATGAGGATGCATGCACAACCAAAGCAGGAAAATAAAATGATAAATGACCATGAAAGGTGTCTAACAACTTTGCGTGGAATTAGAGAGATTCTCGTGTATAGTAATG
>NC_063342.1:25849767-25877450 GCF_021869965.1 Rhincodon typus
GCATCAGTCAATGAAAGTAAGCATTCAGGTGCAGCAGGAGATGAAGAAAGAAAATTGTATGTTGGTCTTTATATCGAAAGGATCCAAATACAGGAACAAGGATGTCTTGCTGCAATTGTATAGGCTATCAGTAAGACCTACCTGGAGTTCTGTTCGCAGTTTTGTTTCCTGACCTGAGTATGATGTTCTGGCAGTGGAGGGAGCACAACGAAGGTGTACTGGACTGATCCCTGAGATGGCAGGACTAATGTATTAAGAGAAATTGGATCAGTTAGAACTTATTCACTGAAGTTTCAAAGAATGAGGGGGATCTCATAGAAACCAATAGAATTCTAACAAGACTACAGGGTAAATGCAGGAAGGATGTTCCCAATGACTTGGGAGCCCAGGACCAGGTGTCACTGAATGTCATTTAGGACTGAGATGAGGAGAAATTTCTTCACCTGGAGACCAGAGACCCTATGGAATTCTCTGTCACAGAAAGTGATGGTGGCCAAAATATTGAATATTTTCATAGATTCATTGAGCAATAAGGAAACAGACACTTTGGTCCAACCAGTCCATGCTGACCATAATTCCCAAACTAAACTCGTCCCACATGCCTGCATTTGGCCCATATCCCTCCAAACCTTTCTTATTCATGTACTTATCCAAGTGTGTTTTAAATGTTATAACTGTACCCGCATCCACCTCTAGAAGTGCATTCCACACACGAACCATTCTCTGTGTAAAAATATTGCCATTCATGTCTTTTTTAAATCTTTTACCTCTCACATTAAAAACATACCCCCTTGTCTTGAAATCCCCCACCTGAGGGAAAATACTCCTGCCATTCACCTTTTCTAAATCCCTCATGATTTTGTAAATCTCTATAAGATCACCTCTCAACCTCCTACACTCCAGTTAAGAAAGTCCCAGTCTATCCAGCCCCTTATTACTCAATCCCTCCATTCCCAGCCACATCCTTGTATTCATGAAGGAGTTAGCTATAGTTCTTAGGGCTAAAAGATCAAAGGGCATGGGGAGAAAGCAGGCTCATGATACTGAGTTGCGTGATCAGCCATGATCATATTGAGGGGTAGAGGTGGCTGAAAGGGCCAAATAGCCTAAACCTGCTCCTATTTTCTATGTTTCTGTGACAAGCAGAAAAGAAACCTGGAACCTTCACAAGGAAAGAGGATATTATGTTTTGCAGAAATTAACCACATTTGAAATTTGTGTAGTCATTGGAACTAATAAAATTTGTCATAACTCTGTTGTGAGTGCATATAATTTTATAAATATTCTATTCTAATTAAATGTTTGACACCATTTATGAAGGGACAGGAACAAATAAAATATAATGGGAATTACAATCAAAAAATACATGTGATTTATTCATTGCAAGACACAATTCAGTTTTTAAACACGCAGTAAGAAACCAAGTACCCAAGGAAACAAAGCATTTAAATGAGAACACTTCACAGCATTACTTCTACACACCCTTTGTTGGGAATACATATGTATATTTGCAGGCTATGTAAAGAAAACCAGAAAGATATAGAACAGTTTGGACACTTTCTGGTTGAAAGGGGTTCTTAACATGTGGTTTCTTGGAAAAGAAATCAACAGTTGACAAGTGCTCTGATTTACCTGCTCTTTACAGAAAGTCAAGTGCATTTAGAAAAAGACAAGCAAAACTTTTAGGAAGATAAGAATGGAGTTATTACTCTTAATTACTGGAAAACCGGATATTGAAAAGATTTTAAAGACCTCTGTTGGTTATTTTTCTGGCAATTTTTTTTAGACTTACTTTTCACAGACCTAGGTGGTCAGTGAAGAGGGAAATCTCAGGAGTTGCATGTCTCTTTCTCCTTCTCACAGTAGAAGCCTTGGGAACCTAATAAAGTTTCCAAAAATCTGTATTTCTGACCATCATATATTTCCGGCAGAGCTGGTCTGTAGCCACTTTCCAATAGTTGGATCCAGCTTGATTTCATTCTTGAATAGAAAATCTTCTATGAGTCAATGGCTATCAGTAATTCAATTTTGTCAACAAGAAATCCATTGGACCATGAGAAGTTATCAAATTCTATCCATTATTTTGAGACCCTTGACCAACAGTGTTGTTTTTCCTTTGCTTTAAAAAAAACTCTCTATAGGTCTGTTATTCTTTCCTGCTGTCTGTGTCAGAGAGGAAGGAGATATAGTTTCTTACAATGATGGGTTGTATCCTCAAAAAACTGGAAGGTTTTAGTCCTCACTTCCAAAAAGAGGACTGCTACAGAGCCAAAACAAATACAGGTGCAAATTCAGTAGCTGGTTGGCAAAATCTTCCATGTGGGACCAATGCAAAGTAACACCTAAAGGTGTCAAAGAAACTTCAAACAGACTGAACTGTGATTTCTTGTGACCACGGGATAATGAGAGGCAGTGACTCTTCATCAGAACAGTTAGTAGCTAGGAAGAACTGGTATTAATGCTGAAACTATAGGTGGGGGTGAGGGTGTTGATGAATGGGAAGGTAGAGATGTAGCCCTGAGAGAGATATGAAAGGGGTGGGTAAACAAGGAGATTAAGAATAACAGGCCAGGACAGTAGAAAAGCTGAATAGGAAATAATAAGAGCTAACGGTGAAAAACTGGGTTACTGTGCTGAATGTGGCATAGTGGCTCAATGGTTAGCACTGCTACCTCACAGCGCCAAGAACCTGGGTTTGATTCCAGCCTTGGGTGACTGTCTGTATGGAGTTTACACATTCTCCCCATGAATGAATGGATTTCCTCCCACAGCCCAAAGGTGTTCAGGTTAGGTGGATTGGCCATGCTAAATTGTGCTGGTTCATTGGAACACTGCAGCAGGCCTGTGACAGAAATGTCGGTGTGGGAACATGATCGTGTTTGGAATGGCAGACAACTGGACGCCTGGGTCATTTTTACAGACAGAATGTAGGTGTTCTGCAAAATCTGCATCACCCAGGCTGCATTTCGTTTCCCCACTGTAGAAATCTGATACAGATCAAAAAAAAAAGTACAGACTGGAGATCCCCAGATTGAAAAGAGGTAGTGGCAACTTAGTCACAAGATTCAACAGAAATGGAACTCGAGAAGAAAAATGAAACAAGAAAATTTCATGGTCATAGGAAGTTTGAAGAGAACTGACGGTCTCCCTGCTATAGGAAAGACATTGTTACACTTGAAAGGGCTCAAAAAAGATTTACAAGGACATTGCTATCCTTGGTGGGTTTGAGCTATGGAGAAAGGCTGAATAAGCTGGGGCAATTTTCCCTGGAGCATCAGAGGCTGAGGGGTGACCTTATAGAAGTTTATAAAATCATGAGGGTGTATGGTTAGAGTGCATAGCCAAGGTCTTTTCCCCAGGGTAGGGGAGTCCAAAAACTAGAAGGCACAGGTTTAAGGTGAAAGATTTAAAAGGGTTCAAAGGATCAACTTTTTCATGCAGAGGGTGGTGTGTGGATGGAATGAACTGTCGGTGGAAGTGGTGGGGTCTGGTACAATTACAACACCATTTAGAGGCATCTGGATGGGTATATGAATAGGAAGGGTTTAGAGGGATATAGGCCAAATGCTGGCAAATGGGACTAGATTTATTTAGGATCTGTGGTCATCATGGACGAGTTGGACCGAAGGCTCTGTTTCCATGCTCTATATCTCTATGATGGAGATGTTGAAAAGCTAAAGAACAAAAACAGAAGTTGCTGGAAAAGCTCGGCAGATCTGGCAGCATCTGCAAAGAAAAATCAGAGTTAACTCTGATTTTTTCCCTCACAGATGCTGCCAGACCTGCTGAGCTTTTCCAGCAACTTCTGTCTTTGTTTCTGATTGACAGCATCCGCAGTTCACGGGGTTTCGATACGCTGAAAAAGTTGTGTGTTTGCCTTCGGTCCTCCGCGCCGGCAGGTGGCGCTGCAGCAGCTCTCCAACGGAAGGAGGACAGTTTGCGGTCTCGCTGTGATTGACGGAGGATGTGCTCCGGAAGTGTTAGTTGACGGGGGTCCTTCCGGTCGACCGCTGCTTCTCCCTCTCCCTCTAGCCTGGTGGCACCGTGATGGCGGCCTTGAAACCCGTGGAATCGCAGAGCGGTCCGAGCTCCGGCCTGTCCCGCTGGCAGTTGGCCCTCGCCATCGGCGGCCCCATCCTACTGGGAGCCGGCGCCGTCTACCTGTGGAAGAAGAGGACGGTGTCGAAGCGGAGCGAGAGGAAAGCGCCAGAAGGCAGCTCCAGCCCAGTGCCCAAGGAGGACAGCGGCCGCGGGGAGAATGAGGCGGATGGTCTGGTATGGAACTGGGGTGGAGGGACCGGGTACGACTGGGAGAGCTGTGGTTGGAGGCAGTAGCAGAAAACCAGAAACAGGGGAGAAGTGGTTAGTTAGAAACTAGTAGAGGCATCTGGGAGGAGAGAAAGGGCAGAGAATGGTATCATAGAGCTGTCTCTGTCCTTTCAATCAAACTTACCTACTCTGAATCGTGTTTCCCTTTTTGCGGTATTTCAAAATGCATGTTGAACACTTCCCCCTTGAAATACGTAACTGTCTCATTCAGTTATAAAGTTTGAAATAAGTGATTGAAATGTCGATTGAAATAAGTGCAGTCAAAAAGACAGAGATAGTATGGAAAAAAAACAGAGCCGAGCAGCCATCAGGAAAGGAACTTGTGTGAATAGTGACCAGGTGATGAAGCAGGAGCAGAGCAGATTAGATACCAAAAGGTTCACAATGGTAGGTGGTACAGTTGAGGTATTAAATGGAGGACCGAGTGAATGAACAATCACAGCTTTCTGCAGAGGACCCCGGTATTATGAATGCAGTCTTCAGCCAATTCTGTTCACTCCATGTGATATAAAGAAACAGTTGGAGGCACAGAACATTGCAAAAGCTACGGGCTCTGATAACATTTTGGCAATAGCACTAAAGCTTGTGCTCCAGAACTTGCTGCACCTCTAGCCAAGCTACAACACTGGTATCTACCTGATAATGTGCAAAATTGCCAAGTATATCCTGCAGGCAAAAAGCAAAACAAATCCAAACTGGCCAATTACTGCCCCATTAGCCTATTCCTGATCATGAGTGCTGTCAACAGTGCAACCAAGCAGCATCTGCTCACCAGTAGCTTTGTCAAGAACTCCCAGTTTGGGTTGGCCAGGGCCACTCAGCTCCTGACCTCATTACTACCTTGGTTCAAACATGGACAAAATAGCTGAATTCCAGAAGTGAGGTGAGAGTAATTGTTCTTGATATCAAGGCCAGATTTGACTGGCATCAAGGAGCTCTAGTAAAACTGGAGTCAACGGAAGTCCGGTGCAGGGGGAGAAACACTCTGCTGGTTGAGTCATACCTGGCATACAAAAACACTATTGTGGGAGGTTTGTCTTCTCAAGTCTCGCTGCAGGAGTTCCTCATGATAGTGTCCTAGGCCTGTCGTGAGTTCAGAAGAGGGGATATTGTGCAATCATTGGCCAATGTTCAGTACCATTCACAACTCCATCGATACTGAAGCAGTCCATATCCGAGTGCAGCAACAGCTCAACAATATCTTGCTCAGGCTTGGGCTTGGGCTGAAAAGTGGCAAGTAACATCTGTGTCATACAAATGCCATCTCCATAACAGACAATTTCACCATTACCCTTTGACATTCAATGGTGTTCCCATCACTGAATCTCCCATTATCAACATCCTGGGGATTACCATTGACCAGAAACTGAACTGGACTAGCCATATAAAGGCAGTGATTGCAAGAGTAGGTCAGAAGCTAGGAGCAGCGAGTAACTCACCTCTTGATTCCCTAAAGCCTGTTCATATTCAACAAGGCAGAGTGTAATGGATTACTTCCGACTTGTCTGGATGAGTGCGGCTCCAACAACACTCAAGATGTTTGATACCATTCACAACAAAGGAGCCTCCTTGATTGGCACTGCATCCACAAACATCCATGCCTTCCACCACTGATGGTATGCAGCAGTGTGGATAGTCTATAAGGTGCTCTGCAGAAATTCACCATAGCTCCTTCGACAGCACCTTCAAACCCATGACCACTTCCATCTAGAAGGACAAAGGCAACAGATATATGGGACCTACACAACCTGCAAGTATCCTTCCAAGCCACTCACCATCCTGACTTGGAAATATAACACCATTCCTTCACTGTCATTGGGTCAAAATCTTAGAATTCCCTCCCTAACGGCATTGTGGGACTACCTACAGCATATGGATTGCAGTGGATCTAGGAGGCAGCTCTCCACCTTCTCAGGGACAACTCGGATGGCCCAGTCAGTGACACCCAACTCAATACAAATGAGTTTTTAAAAAAAGGAATTGTTTGCTTTTGTCTTTACAAAACCAGAGATGCTACTCAAACTATGGCAAAAGAGTAGGTAGTTCGGAAGGATGTAAAATTTGATAAGGGAAGATCTATTGGGTAGACTGTCTGTACTTAATGTGGATAGGGCACCAGGTTCAAGAGGTGTATTCAAGAATACTGAGGGAAGTGAGAGTGGAAACTTCAGAGGCACTGGCTATAATTTTGTTATTCAGCTGTTAACTCTTTACTCATACAATCTGACACTTTTGATCACCTGCAGAGATTTGTTATTCAGCCTATCAATACTCCACTCACACCACTTGCACTATCTTTTGGTCTTTCGGCCGATAAATTCTGTGCCTGTGTGCTTCCCTTCAGTTCACCTGAAGAAGGAGCAGCACTCGTATAGCTTGTGATGTCAAATAAGCCTGTTGGGCTGTAACCTGGTGTTGTGACTTCTGACCTTGTCCATCTCACTCCAACACCGGCACCTCCACATCATGGCCATAATACTCAAGTCATCCGTAGAATTGTGATGGTCACACAGGATAATGTTAGGAAATCGGAATGGAAGAATAATTAAAGTGATGAACTTCAGGGAGCTTGGAGGTCATATGTACATGTGGATAGAACTGAGGTTTCTAGGAAAGTAGTGTCTCTTTGTATTTATTTTCCCAAATTTATAGGATGCAGCAGTAAGGGTGGAACATGCAGCACATTAGTTTAGAGAAATTACTGTATGCAGTTTATTTCACATTGAGATAATTTGAGACAATTAATGGTCGTATGGGAAGAGTTGGTGGACCAGTGCTACAACTCCTTTGGCTTTGAGCAAAGATGCTGAGAAAGGGTAAGTGATTAAAGGCATCCCAAATGGAACAGTCCTCTGAAAGGGAGAGAAGAGGGAAAGATGTGTTTAGCAATGCGATTGTGTTGTATATTGTGAAAATTGATCCGCTTAATGGTGTGAAAGACGAGGATAGTTATCAGATTTCTTAGCCTTTCTCCTCTCATGCAAATAATCTTTGAGATTTCCATAACTGTAAGCTCTCTCTTTGGAATAAATTCTGTTTTATTGCTCTTTAAAATATGGAAGCTTGTAATACTACTTATAATTTCCATTAGCTTCATGCTCTTTTTTGTTCTCCTTGTCCTTCCAATCTTTGCTTTGGTAATTTTTTTTCTTTTGATTTCATTTTATAATACACATTTCAACTCCCCTTGTCGCATGTTAATTTCTGTATTCTTTCAACCAACTCTAGCTTTTGCCTCATCCCCATTTATTTTGGGGAAAAAATTTTACCAACTTCTTCTTAATCCCGAATCTATCCTCTTCTGATTTTCCCTGTAGCAAGCCTCCACAATTTACTCATCTCAAATTATTTCTTTTGTTTGAAGACCTTTCTTTAATCCTGTCAATGTTTTCTCGGTACAAAATGCCTCCACCCTTTTTGATGATGGTAATCTTGCATATTTTCCATTATTCTTGAATTTTCTGTTAATGTAGTGTATTCTTAAAATGGGGTGCCTGGGAAATGCAACATTTTAATTGACGTCTTCTGCGAATGTAATAATTTCCTTGTTTTCATATTCATCATGTTTGCAGATTCTTGTTCATTTTTCATATCTGAGCACCAACATTTAAAGATCTACAGAGAAACATCCTCAAGTTGTTTTATCCTCTGTTCTAAAATTTTTCCTCAATTGCAAATAGGTTTTTCACATTTTCCTCTGCCCAGTGTTTCACATCTTTCTGGTTTTGACTTCATCTTCTGTGTTATCTGTACTGACCCTGCTGACCTTTCAGCACCTGTCTGCAGTCTCCTGTCTTGCTCACAGTTTAGTATTGAGTGGATTAACATTCCTCATGTTCCAATTTTAATTCCTCTGTTTTAACTAGAAAACAGCAATATCTCGGATCAAGTCCCAAGGATCATTGGTAACTTGAAATGCATCGGCTTATTTCTACCCCTGAATAAAGAGATGAAAGAAAAGGGGGGCAGTGAACAGATGAGCAGTTAGTAGATATTGATATAATAGAAAACATGAAATGGAGCTTCAGGTTACTTCAACCTTACTAATCTGTTTCTTTCCAACTAATAATCCACTCTGTTCTGACAAAACAAAACTAGGACCTTTTATAAATGCTGTAGTTTTGGGAATGCCAAAGTGGATAGCTTAATTTGAGTTGTTTGAGAAGATGTGCTTTCACTTATGACATTGACGTGCTGAACAATCAGATATAAGCCTGACATTACTCATGTTCTTTAATACCTTGCTAACTTGCCTAGAGTGGAGTGTATCAGTTATTCAGTAATCGGAGTGCTTTGCGTTTCTGATAGCACTTCAAAAACAAAATTTATACAATTTTTGTGTTTTCCAAATATTTTGAAACGTCATTTAAAAGGTTCAGTTATTATTTAATATTATTAACGGGATACATGTATATGCAAGTCTCCTGATACAGGTACAGTATTTCTGTTTGGTGTCATGCTGTGTTGAAGTGCCATTATCCAATGTTAGGGCACCTTTGTGTGTTTTATCATATTGCTGAATCTTTTAGTTTAGTAATTGATTCACCACTGTCTGACTGAAGATGTTTCTCCATTCTGAATGGTCTTCCCTTTACTCTAAGGCCATGCCCATGAGTCTTAGTCTCTCCTGCTAATGGAATCATCTTCCCAATATCCACTGTTTCAGTATTCTGTAGATTTCAGTTAGAACTATATGAAGTTGTGAGAAAATTGGACAAGAGACACTGACTGTTGTACAGCCAGCAAAATCTATTTGCTTTTAGCCAGAGGGTTAAGGTGGCAGGAAGGGAAAAATAACAGGCAGTGATTATTCATCAGTAATAAAGATAAAAGCATAAGCTGCTGCAAGTGGTGTTTTTTTTATTTTTGAAAAAAGGGGCAAGATAGTTGCTGCTGTTAATTAATCTGGTTTCGAAGTTGGGCGCGGATTGCGATACAGTGGTTTGGAAATGTTATCCACTTTAAATTTCATTTTCCTCCCTTAGAGCTTGTTAGACCGAGCCCAAGCTGCAAAGAATAAAGGGAACAAGTATTTTAAAGCTGGCAAATTTGAACAAGCTATTCAATGTTATACTGAGGCAATTGGCCTGTGTCCAGTGAATCAGAAACAAGACCTTTCAACGTTTTATCAGAATCGGGCTGCAGCATTTGAGCAATTGGTATGTAATACTCTTTACTTGTACTTTGAGTAACCATAGACTAACTAAATTCCACATACTAGTAATGCTGCCTCTAGCTATTTTTTTGTTGTCCATGCCCTATTCATTAAGTATGCAGACCTTCAAATTCTTTTGCGTAAATGCCTGCCAACTTAAAAGGACAGGTTATGGCTGCATGGGAAAGTCCAGGTTCTGAGGCCATGCCCCTTGAGGGAACAATATGTACAAGTATGGCATAACTAATTTGCCAGTTGAATATTAACCTTGACTTTGGCATTACTATTAGAACCAAGGTGTCTGCATCCAAGCACTGTGTAGTTAGTTGTGTACTAGGGAAATAAAGTTCCAAAAGAATTAAACCAGAAAATAAGTTTGATTCAGATTCAATGGTAACAAAGACAGAATTCTACAAATTGGCTTGCCATACTTTTATTGATAAAACATTTAACAGAAAAAAATTTCCTATGTCAGGGATGTCCAACTTGTGGATCCCCAAACATTGGCAATCCAGTTGTTAGAGCCTGGGCAGCAATGTCTTTTTTAAATTTAGATTCCTTCATGCAAGGGAGGATGGGTGTATTATTTATGGTATGAATTTTATGACAGTATACATTTGGAGGCTGCTACGGTTAACCCTGTGCTTCTATTTGTGTATAAACACTCGAGCAGAACCCCAAAGTCTCTATCTGCAGCTTCAAATCAATGCACATTGATCTAAAAGTAAAGGTAAATTTTACAATGTCCCTTTGTATCTGTTTATGTGGCCCATATGGCCCATGGTGACATGGGTACGTTTGCACTAGTTGGCCTTCTCCTTGAGGGTTTATTGTAGTGTGTCACAACCATTATTTTGAAATATAATATTTCTGATAAATTAAGGTTTTGAACTGGTATGAATTCTTCGTTGTGATGTGACAATGTGCTTTTTTGCTATTTTAGTATAGCTGCATGTTTTCGGTTTCTTTGCTATTTCCTTTTTTTAATCTGTTACAAGTTTTGATATATACAATCCTACCATAGATTTTAATGGAAATTGCTCGTGCTGTAACTGACTGTTCTCTGAATTTTATGAGCAATTGACCTTACTGGTAGGAATATACTTGATGTAAATGTATATTGTAGCGTCAGACTGATAAATGGTGCTTGGTTGTTTTGGGATTCATTTCCTGATTTTACCATTTCTACATGAAACATCTCAAATCTAACAGTGACTCCAAACACAATGAACTGCTGTTCTCTTAACCATTTAACAACTGTCCTTGCAGTCAGTAGATGCTGCAAGATTTTTGCTTTGAGCAGTCCTTTAACTTACATAAATAGTATTTTAAACAGCCTGTACAATTCCACTGTTCATTAAGTTTTTCACTCCTAGGTGGGCTGGGGGAGGAGGGGCTTGAGATCAAGCAATTTCACCTGTCTCTTAATTTGCTAACTGAAGGTGGAGGTTAATAAAATTCACTTGGGGTGCTCACGTTCCAACCAGAGTGGGGTGCTGCTTGTTCTACATGTATCTTAATGTTGTTGCAAAAAATTGGGAGTTTTATTGCACCTAGTTCACTGTGATGTGTTTACCTATTTTTCAAATCGGCCTGTTCAGAGATGTTATTACACACCTCTGCAGCAGGTGGGACTTGAACCTGGCTCTCCTGAGTTTATGTTGGCTTCTCAAACTGCATGCCAGACATCACAGTAATTATTTGGCAAGAACTGCTTTCAGAATTTGCAAATGAAGCCAATCCTTGGTGTATACTTCCTATGCAAAGTTAATCCAAACTATTGAGCGTATAAGTCCATACCAAATACTGCTGCTTCAATGGCATATATCTTGTGACAGTAGTGCCAACAAAACTCAGTTGTCATCAATTACTCTTCTGAAACTGACAGAAGTTACAGAAATCTACTCATGATTAGAGTTATGCCTAAATTCAGAAATTTTTATCAATGATTTATCCCCTCCAGAGGGTGTGCTGTTGGACCATTCCCAGACTGCAGTCATGGGTAATCAGTTGAATTGAAATGAATTTCTACTCTTGTGTTATCTGTCTCACAATAAAAACCCTTCAAAGTTTACACCACATGGTTGAGGTGTAATGGATTAATAATCAGTGTGCTAACTTCATAGTTACTGCTAAACCCCCCAAATGGTGATGAAAAGTTAATTACATACTTAGAGCACCAATCATAAATTTCCCATTTTAAAAAGTACACCTATATTTTTAAGTATTTGTTGATTTTAGCTTCAAAAGTTAAAAATCTTTTATTTATGACAATTTAACTTAAGTGAAGAACAAGTGAGGTTATTCACTTTGGTAGGAAAACAGGCATAGACTGTTTTCTAAATGGGGAAAGGCTTTGGAAATGTGAAAGGGCTTAGGAGTCCTTGTTGATAAACTAATGCGTGTTTTGATAGTTTATTATACTTTGTTCTCAAACAAAATCACCAACTCAGTTTCATCATATAACAAATTCATTCTTGCAGCAAAAATGGAATGAAGTTGCTGAAGACTGCACAAAAGCCGTAGGACTCAACCCAAAGTACATAAAGGCACTGTATCGTCGTGCAAAGGCATATGACAAACTAGATAATAAGAAGGAATGCTTAGAAGGTTTGTGCATTTTAAAACCCAGTGATGTTTTTCATTTTTTCACGTAGTCATAAATTTTCTCCTTATTTATCCTGGTGGTTCTTTGCTGGAGTTCTGTTTCTCAAATTCTATCTGCCTTCCGACATCTTGTCCGTGACCACAGAATTGTTGCAGCACAGATGAAGATGTTTCGTCCGTTGTGTCTGCATGTTGTCCAAATGAGCAATACTGTTCTTTGCCTTGTCCCTGTCACCCTGCAAATTTTTCCTTTTCAGTTAACAGTCAAATTTCATTTTTAATGCCTCAATTAAACCCGCATCCACTGTACTCTCAGGCTGTGCATTCCAAATCCTGTCCACTTGCTGTTGCTGTGTTAAATAGATTTTCCTCATATTGACATTGCTTCTTTTGCCTGTTACCTTAAACCTGTGTCCTCTCGTTTTTGACCCTTACACAAGTGGGAGCAGTTTCTCCCTATCTACTCTATCCAGACCCCACATGATTGCGACTACCTCTGTCAAATCTCCTCTCGTCCAATGAAAACATCCCCAACTTCTGGAATCCATCTTCATAATTGAAGTGACCATTCTCCAGACATAAACCTAAATGGTGAATATTGAGTTTTTACTGTGGAGCAAGTTACAGTTGAACCGGTTTTCCATGTGTACAGTTTTCTCCTACCGTTACTTAATAGCAACGTGAAACAGGAAATTTGGATGATTTTTCACACCCTTTCCCCAAACCTGTGCTCAATTTTAATGCACACTCAGCCACAGGTGAAATCAGATAACTTGTGGGACTAAGCCTGAAACATTCTGTTGTGGTTTACTTAATATTATGCACTCGCTCATGTTTACCCTAACTTTCTAAATAGTATGTTCATCTTGAAATTGTAAGGCCACAACTGCACTGTACACTTGGTCCATCAAATCTAGAAAAAGAATTAAGTCAAGAACTCTAACTGCTATGTCCTGAACTGGCGGTAAGTGCAGCTTTCCAAGATAAGTGCAGTGATGAAATACAACTAAAGTTTTCTTTCTACACATCAATAAATTATTTAAAACTTCATGTTTAGTGGCAGTTGTACATATGTGTCGACAGGCATTACAAAGGGGTGTTATGAAACAAAATTTTACACTGAATGACATAAGGCAATATTGGGCCAGATAGCCAAAAGCTTGTTCAGAGATTGGTTTTAAGGAACATTTTAAGAGGAAGAGAGTTGGAGGAAAATAGGGCAGAAACTCCAGAATTTAAAACTTAGACAACTGGAGGCAAAACCATGAACGCGAAGGAGTTAAAATTGATGATGTCTGAAAGGCAGAATTGGATGAGCTCAGGTTGTGTTGCTGCAGGAGGTTACGAAAGTGGAGGGGCAGAGCTGTGGAGTGATTTGAAAAAAAAATGAGAATTTTAGAAGTAGGTGAGTGAGCATGGATACAGGTGAACTCAAATCAGTGTGAATAAGGACGAGAAGCAAAGATTTAGCTGACCTCAGATTTGCAACATGTGGAATGTAGTCAGGAGTGTATCAAGTAAGTGGGAGATAACAGGCATTTCAGCAGTTGATGAACTGTGGCAGGGTTGAAGCCAAGTCATGTTGGTGGGAACTGGCAATTGTACTGATGGTAGAAATACATGGTTTGGAGTTCATCTGTAGCTCTAGCATCACAACATGTTTGTAAACAGTCTGGTTCAGGCTTAGAACATTGCCAGGGAATAGAACTTGTAGTTGAGATGAAAGGCAATGGCTGTGGCCTTTTTGCAGAGATCAGCTGGAAGTTTATTTGCTTCTTCGTTATTAGTAGCCATTCAAGCAATTTGATTATTTAGCAAAAGTGGAAGAGTCCAGATGTTGAGGACAAGCTGGATGTCATCAATGTATATGCAAAAACTAATATTGCTTCAAATGATGTCACCTAGAGGCAAAGTTTGGAGGACACCGGAGGTAATGAAGGGAGGAGAGAAACTCCCCATTGCAAGTGATAATGTAGCTGCAATTAGGTAAGAATCAGGCACAGGCAGTCTGACCCAGCTGGAAGATATTCACGGTGTCAGAGAAGGATAGTGTGGACAACTTAGTCCAAGGCTGCTGACAGAGAAGATGAAGGAGTTGGTGGTTGACATTTGTAATACTTACTTACGCCATCGAGGTGACTTTGAAAGCTCTTTTGAGTCCTGTGCCAGAATAGAAACCTGACAAGTGGTTCAGACATGGGATTCAGGGAGAGAATGAACATGGATCTGAGAGGCAACACCTTGAAAGACTCTGGAGAGTGAGTGTAGTTTGCAAGGAATTTGGGGCAAGGTTTTTTTTTGAAAGATTGTTGATATGGAAGTCAGTAAGAGATGTTGTGAGTTCACTTTTACTGGAAATAGGGCTGAGCAAGCAAGAAGAAGGTGATATGTACAAGATGAGCTTGGAGCGGGCATGAGGGGGGGTTTACAAAATAAAGAGCAGTGTTTGGGCAGGGTTCCTATACAGGAAGTTTGGCCCAGTGGACTCTTGAAAAAGGGATGCAACAGAGGCAACTGGTGTCAATTATGAGCCAAAGTCATCCACTAGCTCCTCTTACTGTTGGAGGTGAAGGTGGATCTGGTAGATGGGGAATTAGAGGGTTTGCAGTAGAAAAAACAAGCTGGTGGGGTTATGTTTACATTCCAGTATAATCCTGAAATAGTGAGCAGTTTTAACTTACAAAAGCAGGCCCAAAAGTGCTTTATATGGTCCAGCCAGATCTGCCAATCCTCAGTCAATCGCTGCCATTCTGTTTAAGGCCCTTTAAACCTCGGACAGAAACGAAAGCTGACCCAGGCGATGACGTGTTAGATGGTAACTTTTATTGGGAACTGGAACTTTGAAACTGGAAGTTAGGATGCAGGTGACCAAATCAGTAACTGCTGAAATGTTGGGCTGAATGAAGGGCCAAAGCCTTAGGAATTACAATTTTGAAATTCTGGTTATTGGCAGCTGTTTGTGTTTTCAAGGATGAACAAAATAGAATGTGGACAGTGAAGACAGGATGTGGGTGCGGAATGCTACAAAGTAATGATTGAAGTTGGCTTTGTCTGTCATTGATATGATGCAGGTCACATTCTGAGATTCTCCGTAATGTGTTTTATGGGAGGAAAGAAAACACCACCTCGATGAATGGAAAATCTAATTGTCTTTCATGGTTTTAGTTCTGCCACAAGAGAGTGCTAAGACCACTTTTAAAAAAATCTTGTAGTTATTTCGTTTTACTGGTTAAGATAAAGAATATTTTAGGAAAGGGTTGTCTTCATGGAATAGATCTGAGGTACAGTAAACCTTCAAATAGTGTACCCCGCCAATATTTCCTGACTGCAATCCCGTAATGGCTCCACATTACAGTATTATGGTGTCTCTCTCTAGGTTCTTTAATGGCCTCCATCCATTCACCAGGTTGTTGGCTCTTTGATGTTTAGGTATAAAATATTTGCTTTTTTTTTGTAAATAGAGATTAAATGGTAAAAGGGTTGTATTTAGTTGTCATACATCAGCTAAGTAAGAATTTAGAACTTTTTCCTTTTTAAGAAGAGGACAAATCTGACCTTGAATTTTAACAATGTGTAAGCTATACATGAAAGCGCTTCAGGCACCACAAAACTTTGTTACTCCGCGTTAGCAATGTTTAATTGCATCAGGGATTATTCTGTTAGTGTGTTCAGATTTCAAAACTGTAACCTTGGCAGAACTTAGAATCTGAATACACAACTGACAGAAATGTCTTGCAAGATAAAAAATCCACTTTTTCAGTAAACATCTTAAGTGATAATAGAGTTAACGCCCATTGTCATTTGTTTGTTGTCGATGGTAGAAATAAGTAATTGTCCACCCACTCGGAGAAGCAAAATAAAGAACCAACTACAAATGATGTACATAAAACAAAATACCTTACCATCTAAGATTAGTCAGCATGTGTGTAGAGATCAAATGAAGCGATATTGACTCAATGGCTGCACTTCACTACTACTTGGTTCAAGTTCCACTTGTAAGACTTCAATATATAGTCAGCACTGACAGTTCAGTTCTGAAGCAGCTCTGCTTTGGGGTGGAATGTTCTGGATAAGGAATTAAACAAGCCTCTCTGCTCTTTTGGGGTGAACTTGCCTGGTTCCATCCAGCAGAATGGTAATTTTGTATGCATACTGTTTCTTTGAAGAAATTGGTTTGCAATTTCTTGCATTACTGCAGTTGTGTTTTGGTTTTGCAGTACTGGAGAGAACTTTAGATGCAGTGGCATGCACCTGCAAAAGATATTATCAAAGAATTTTGCTTAAAATTTTAGTTATAGCCTTTGCAGTTAGACATTTTGCCATTCAAGTCAATAAATAAGCCGTGTGCAAATCTATATTCATTTTTCTTTGGAGCAGTTTAGTTAGTAAAATATAGCAAACTTTTTACTAACCAACACCTACAGGACCAGGAATGTATTGGTTGATCAAATATACTAGTTGGTCAAGAGGTCCACATAATCAATATAAAATCATTAAGGAAGTAATAGAAATGTAATGCAGGAGGTATACATATCACTGTTATTCTTTACTTACAGCATAAATCACTTAAATAATAATGCAAATTTGCCTTAAAATAAAACTTAGTGGCAGAGAGCCTCCTCACTCGTTCCCTCAACTGACTATTTGGATATTGAGATCGCGATAATACAGTAAACTTCCAGTATTTGAGGTATATAATATTAGTTGGGTTGTCGAGAGTGCTGGTTAAAACAAAGTTTGCTGTCCATTCAATCTGTGTTATATCCTCAACTGGGTGTGTTTTGGCACAATGGAAAGGTATTCTGGAGATCCAGGTTAATGCTGTAGGACACTGGTTCGAATCCTAACATGGGGCAGCTAGTAGAATTCAAATTCAGTTGATTTAAAGAAAATTTGGAATTTGAAGCTATTCTTGATAATGGTGACAAATCAACTATTATCGATTATTCCATCGCAATGTTGTTCAGGAAAGGAAATTTACTTACCCTACCTGGTCCTGCATGTGACAACAAATCTTCAGCAATGTGGTTGGCTCTTAACTGCCGTCTGGAATGGTCTTGTATGCTTCTCAGTTCATGGTAATTAGTGATGGGTAATAATTGTTGGCCTTGCCACTGTTACCCGCATCCCATAAAATATTTTCTTCTAATATTAAAATGGTCCAAGTGTGCTTTGCTTTTCCATTGCATAGGTCAGGATTACACATCTCTGAAAAGTCATTTAACATTATTTCTAATTGTGTAATAACGTACCTCGGAATTATCCTGTTTGTAAGAGTCCAAATTGTACTTTCCAAAGTGATCATTCTGCTCTTTGTAATACAAGTGCATAAAGTCCATTTAATAACATTAAGCCCAATTCAAACAAATTAGGTTTAATATCATACTGACGTCATCAGAACCATATCAAGCTTATTGTTCAGAGATTTGTATCGTTGTTGAGAATTGTTCAAAGTGCTATCAATGGAAATGTGATGAGTGTCTTTATACCTTTCAGATGTTACTGCAGTTTGTATCTTGGAGGGATTCCAAAACCAACAAAGCATGCTTCTTGCTGACAGAGTCCTTAAGCAGCTTGGAAAAGAAAAAGCTAAGGAAAAGTACAAGGTTAGTGGCCAAAATATCGTAGATACTTGTTAGCTATACCAACTTGAATTTGGTCCCAGCATATATATAGAAAAATTATTTCCATTTACCAGAAACAGAGAGCAAGCTCATACAGTCAATCGTCAGTATCTACGAAATCACGAATTGTGAATTTGCCTATTCACATCAAAAAATAAGTAACAACGAAAATTGCATATCTGCAACTTTTAACCTACTTTTAAATGAGCTCCACACTCTGGAACTTTATCATTTATGGAGGTTTTCAGGAATAGGAACCTCACGGGTGCAAAGGATTGAATGTAATTGCACCATGCTATGTTGGCAGAGCCCCTATTGTACAAAGGGTAAGGGCTTACATTGCTATACTCCCAAAATGCAAATTTTTACAGTGTGTCTATTTGGGTGCCAAGGAAAGGATACTAAGCAGCTGACTGAGATAGAACAATATGATAAGAAAGATGGGGAAGCATATGTAGAATCTGATCTTTAGGAGGTTGTGGAAGCTGGTGAGGTAGATGTGTTGATGGAGTTCAGTGAAGAGTGCTGTTGTAATTTAAAGGAGTGCCTAAAAGCAAAAATGGGGCTCTGTGAAGCATTCTATAATTAGCAAGGCAGAATTTGCCTTTTAGTAATGTATCAGCTGGAACTGGAAGGGAATAGTGCAGTGGAAATGGGCTCTGAATTTTTTTTGAGGAAGTTAATGGAGTAATGAAGGATGGTAAAAAGCAAGTAGTTGTTGCACAGAATTTCACTCGTAGCTTTGACTGGGTCCCCAGCCATAGCCTGACTGGATATCTCTTAAATGGTCACAAAACCTAAATTGGAAAGGTATGATGTATTCCAAGACTCTAGAAAGAAAGATAACACTGAAAATGGAATATTAGTTATGTATGTGCAAAGAGGACTTAGAGGTAGAGGTGCAGGTAGAACAAATTTGAACAAAAAGGAACATATTGATTCTAGGCTTATGGAGCAGATTATACACCATCTTGGGCTGGTTCCATCATTCACTGAGATATTGGCTGACTTTTCGCATTAACTCCACTTTTCTCGCCCATCCCTTATAACCTTGATGCTGTTGATACCAAAACCCTGTGTCTCACAATGGAGTATTCAGAACCCTGTGAGTCGACAGTTCCAAAGTTAGGTGATGATGTGTTTTTGCAAAAGAGCTTGAGGGCTTCATGAAAGCAGATTTAGTGATGAAGGAGAAACGGGCATGGATGTTTGTTGATACTTGGGAGGAAGATGGGCATTGGGCAAAACTCGGAACAGGACGGGATCGGATTACATAGATACCATGAATTTTTGATGGTATCTAGAGAAGTACCTTAAGTTTTCATGGATTTTGTTACTTGGTGTCTTGTGTGGTCTGCGCCAGAGGAAAGTGCATAGAGCAAATGAGAGTTACGCTTGCTGCCTGGAATGAGCTTATAATATTAGGCTGTGTTGGCCAAGATAAAATAGCAGCTGTCACATGGATGAGTCACTACGTCCATCATCCAATGTTGCCATCGATGTAATAAACTAAAGGGTTAGTGCAGATAAAATCAATATTCACAGATTTTTTTTGTGAGGGAAAGAGAAAATTAAAATCTGAGAAAGAAATGTAAAAATTTCATTTGCAAGTTGTTAATGTAGGAAGTGTACCAGAAATGGATGCTAAGAACAAACAAATCCTTGAATTATTTTGCCTTTAAATGCACGATATCTATACAAACATAGTGCACTAAATGATATTAGAGACATGAAACATTCATTTCTTTCCCTGTCTCAGGGCAAAATGCTGCTGGCAGAATCATTAGAATGCCAGATAACCAGGATGTTTAAAGGAGATTACCTGATCTCTGGCATCCCCTGGATAGATGATCATAAATTGCCAAAGGGCAAATACTGGCAACGAGAACTTTGGGAGGGTTCAAATGCTGTTCACCCTAACAAGCTCAATCATAAAGATGTTGTAGAAAACTACTTTGCATTTGATGGCAATATTAGGAGGGAGACTTATGCACAAAATGAATGTAGATTAAAAGTTTGTTTTGCACTGTTTAGAACTTTTAAACTGGTTACAGTCCAAGTTAATTGATATGATTGTGATAGTTGCATTCGTTTTCAGTGTTGTGCTTTTTTCACTATTCCAGAAAGGACTATATTTTCTAATTCTGGTCTTCCCCCCCCCCCCCCCCATTGTAGAATAGAGAGCCACTAATGCCCTCCCCACAGTTCATCAAATCATACTTTAATTCCTTCACTGATGACATCATCTCACAACCTTTACTGAAAGGTGAAACACCTGATGAAGACAAAGACAAGGAGGGTGAAGCTGCTGACGTTAGGGGAACAGAGAGGTGATTGTATAAAAATATTTTTTTTCAAATCTCACTGGATGAATGCTGTACATATTATGGTCTGGATCAGAAAGGTTCCAATTTTTATCTGTGGTGTATATTGGATGAATTCATTGCACAAGGTTAGCAGAGGTTTGAATTGCTTAACACCCTTCAGCTAGATGGTAAATAATAAGCCAGGTTTCCTGTTCCTGGTGACTGTTTAGTAATGCTACTGGAAGTGTTTTTAGGGATGATTGGATTGACTGTCTTTGAACCTTTAAAAGTCGAACGGTCCTGGACTTTCAGAGGATGGTACTGGGTAGGATACTAGATAGCTGTGAAATAACTGTGGAACTTTACTGCAGCATGAATTTCAAGAATATTTGAGCCATTTATTATAATCTTAGTCTCCATATCTTTTGCCCCTACCCCTAATTTAAAGTATTGTTGTAATTCCTTCTTAAAAGTACCTGTGCTTCAAAAACAACCTGTTGTAATCTGATTTTACATTTGAACCACTCCAAGTAAAATAATGTAAAAGTAGCTCGAAGTGATATTGGCTGTATAGAATTGTACATGCAAATCAAAGAATATCATAGTGACCAACATCGACAAATCCGATAAATGTAGACATGCAATGAAACAAATCCAGCTTGTTAAATGCTACTCGTGGTTAACTTGTGCTAAAAGATCCAGTGAACTGATTGGGCAAGTAAAGGGAATGACAGAAATAAAACTTTTTAGAAGGAGCAATTTATTCATTGCTATATTTGCTGTACTTTTATCTTTTTCAGATCTGGATACCTGAAGGCAAAACAATACATGGAGGAAGAGAACTATGATAAAATCATTAGCGAATGCACCAAAGAGATAGAGTCAAAGGGAAAATATTTGGCTGAAGCCTTATTGCTTCGGGCTACCTTCTATTTACTGATAGGCAATGCCACGGCAGCTCAACCTGATCTTGATATGGTTGTTAGTATGAAAGATGCTAATGTGAAGGTAGGTGTGCTGTCTAACTTTTCTTTCATTTGCACAGATTCAGCCTCAGAATGAACACTTCCACCTTGTAAAACAGCTTGAGATTTTTTTTTTAATTCCTCAGTTGGGCTGATCATTCTGTAAGAAAATTGAAGTATGCTGTTAAAAGATCTTTATCTACACTATTACAGCCAGCTTCTCCTGAAGAAGGTCATTAGCTTTCTTAGCCAGCTGAAAATATAGTGAGATTGCAAGGAATGATTGATATAGAATTAATCCTATGTTTAAAATGATAAAGAAAGGAAAAATAATGCAGTTACATAGAGCCTTTTAGGTGTCAATTATTGCACAGTATCACAAAGTTAATACACTGATCACAGCAGTGAAATAAGTGGCTGGTTAATTTGTTTTGCTGATGTTTGGTGAGTGGTGGATAAAGTTTGGCTAAGCCAATGGGCAAACTTTTGATCATAAAAAAAATCCTATGGTAGTGTAATATACATGGGGCCTCCATTTAATGCGTGATTTGATTAATGCCACCTTCTCACTCCCTGTGCTGAAATGTGTGCTTTGGTTAAGTGCTCCAGGTTTGGAATTAAGCTTGAACGTACAACCTCTAACTCAGTGATAGTGCTGCCACTAAATCAAGCTAATGTTACTAAAATTAATAGTACAAAGCATCATTTGGAGGATGAAAACAATTAGCATCTAGGTTTTAATTGAATGTCTTACAAAAGTAAGTTAAATAAGGTGAACTTGAAGGCAAATCTTAAAAGTAAAATTGCAAATCTGCAGATTTGGACTTGTGCAGACCTTTTTTGAAATGACCCAGTACATTTGTGCACTTATGCCTAAAATAGATCTATTTCTTCCAATTAGTCACTGAAACCTCGACCTTCATTACAATACCAAGTTCCTTTAGTCTATTTTCCCCACTCAGTTTAATTGACATGTTTGAACAGCTGACAGTCTGAAGTAATGAAAAAATGTTGCTGTTGTGCAGTGTCTTGGATAGGTTTGTGTGTTCACTCTTGTAACATAAATTATAACATATGATTGACTCCCAAATGCATGCAGTCATTTTGAATGCTATCTATACCATAGATTCAAACTTTCCTAACTTCATTGGGGATTCCCCTAATCTAGCATTATTGTTTTTATGAAGAAGCCTACATCCTAGCAAATGACCCAGAGCAGGAAGAGAAATATTTTTTTTTCATTTCTGATGTTTTTTGATTTAAGTTGTGTTCATTTCATGTTATTGTGTTTTACAGTCATTTTTTAAAACGCTTCACTAATGCCAGAATGCATCTGCCATCTCAGTTGCTTTCACAAAGGTAGTGAGTCACCACTTTGACAACTGATTGGCTTACTGAAGCATATCAGGAGGCTAAGAGTCAAGCACATTGCTGTTGCAGCTCCTTCTTAAAGCCATTACTAAACCAAGATGGACTTTTCCATCAATCGAGCAGTCGCAACTGTCATCATCACTGATACTAACTTGTTATTTCCAGATTTGAATATTTGACTTGCAATGATCTCTGAGGGATCAATAACTTTTAAAATGAGACTTAAACTTCCTAGCGATTACCAGAAAGAATCTCACAACACAATCTCATGTTTTAAGACTAATAAATTAAAATTATCACTGGTTAAACATTACTTAATCAAAAAACTAAACTACTGGCACTAAACTGCCAAGATCCTTAGTGACTGGTTTGTAAAATAGGTCACGTTCAGCAAATAAGGGAGGTGGTGTCGTAATGATATTGCCATTGGCTCAGTAATCCAGAGACCCAGATCATGTACCAGGGTAGACAAACAGGAGGCTGGAAGAACACAGCAAGCCAAGCAGCATCTGGAGGAAAGGACAAGTCAACATTTTGGGATTACCCTTCTTCAGGACTAGATGTGGGAGTAGGGTGAGCTGCAGATAAAGATGGGGGCGAGGGGTGTAGCGGAATGGTGGTGCTAGGTGGACACCAATAGTAGGTATGACCTGGTTGGTCGATGGAAGGGATGAATCTGGTTGGTGGCTGGAAGGGAGGGTCAGAAGATGGAACGGAAGGGAGGAGGTGGGGCTGGAAAGGGAGCTGGGGCGTGGGTGGGAAGGTTATTTGAAATTGGAGAACTCAATGTCGAGTCCTCCAGGCTGTAGTGTGCCCAGGTGGAAGATAAGGTGTAGTTCTTCAATTTGCGTTCTGAGTCACTGTGACGCTGGAGGAGGCGGAGGGCAGACATGTCAGAGGGGGAGTGGGACAGGGAGTTGAAATGGGCGGTGACCGGGAGGTAAAGCGAAGATGCTTGGCGACATGGTCACCTAGTTTACATTTGGTCTCACTAACTTAGAGAAGACCACATCGGGTGCACCAGATGCAGTAGACTAGGTTGCAGGAGATGCAGATGAAGCTCTGTCTCACTTGGAAGGGCTATTTAGGGCCTGGAACGGAGGTGAGTGAGGTAGTGTGTGAGCAGGTGTTGCATCTTTTACGGTTACAGGGGAAGGTACCGGGTGGGTTGGAGTGATTGGTGGGGAGTGTGGCGCGAACTAAGGAGTGGTCCTTGCGGAAGACAGAGAGGGGTGGGGAGTAAAAGATGTTTCAGATGGTGGGGTCTAATTGGAGTTGGCGGAGGTATTTGAGGATGATACGTTGGTTGTGGAGACTGGTAAGTGGCAAGTGAGGATAAGGAGGACCCTATCTTTATTATGTTTGGAGGAGGGGGGATGGGTTAGAGCTGTGGAGTGGGGAATGAAGGAGGTGCGGTGGAGGGCTGTTTGGATGACAGAGGGGGGAAAAGAGCATTGTCTGAAAAAGGCGGACATCTGGGATGATTGGGAGTGGAACATCTCCTTCTCGGAACAGATGTGACGGAAACGGAGGAATTGGGAAAATGGGATACAGTTTTTGCAGGATATAGGGTGGGAAGAGGTGTAGTCTCGGTGACTATGAGAGTCTGTGGGTTTATAGTAAATGTCGATCTGTAAACTGTCGCCAGAAATGGAAATGGAGAGGTCAAGAAAGGGGAGGGAGGTGTCCGAGATAGACCAGGTGAATGTGAGGGCACGGTGGAAGTTGTTAGCAAAGTCGATTAACTGCTCCAGTTCAGTCTGGGTGCAGGATGCAGCACTGACACAGTCATCGATGTAACAGCGGAAGGGATGGGGAACAGTACCAGTATGTACTGAAGAGGGACTGCTCGACATAACCGACAAAGAGGCAGGCGTAGCTGGGGCCCGTGGGAGTGCCCGTGGCAACCCCCTGGATTTGTAGAAGGTGGGAAGAAGTGAAGAAAAAGTTATTGAGGGTGAGGACTAGTTCAGCGAGGTGGCCGGGGACTCAGGTTTGAATGATAGACGGTGGAATTTGAATTTGTTTTAAAGCCTGGTTTAAAAGTTGATGACCATGAAACTATTGTCAGTCATTATAAAAACACATCTTGGTTCACTAAAATCCTTTAGGGAAGGAAATCACCTAACCATACGTATGATTGCAGACCATGGCAATGTTTGTTTCTTAACTACCCTCTGAAATGGCCTAGGAAGGCTCTGAGTTGTATCAAAGAACCTTAAAGGAATTAAGCTGGATAGACCACCTGGCATCGGCCTGGGCATTGGAAATAACAGCCAACTCAGCACTGTCAATCGTGCGAAGTCCTCCTTACTAACATCTGAGGGCCAGTGCCACATTAGGAGAGTTGTCTCACAGGGTAGACAAGAAACAGCCTGACAGTGTCATACTCCTGAAATTGGGTTGCGAAGTTGTGTTGGATTGCAATACTGTTGCTGATAGTCCATTGCATTTCATGGATACTCAGTACTGAGTTGCTGGATCTATGATGAAGAGGCAACAAAGACAGTGCATTGGTCACTCCTTGCAATACCGTCATTGATGGATGGCAAAGGCAGATTGGTCCTCCTACTCACCAATGTGTTTTCCCCTTTTGATTCTCTCAACCTTCTGCAGACCCATCCGAGTAGCTACATATTTTTCAGTCAACATCCCCTTCCCCTGACAGGACAGGCCTGGTGGAAATGATGTCACAGTGGTACACCATCAGGAGGGAATTACTCCTGGGAGTCCTTAGCATTTACCTCAGACATGTCTTCCTGATTAACTCATTTCACTGGTTGAATTGGCACTCCTCCACCTTGAACAGCACATGGAAGAAGCATTGAAGGTGGCTAGGGTGCAGAATGCACTCTAGGTAGAGGATTTCAGTGGCCCACAGCACCACAACTGACCAAACTGATCGAAATCTCGAATATGACCAGAAACCAAACTGGACTAGCCATAGGAATACTGTGGCTACAAAAGCAGATCAAGGCTAGCAGTCCTACAGTGAATAACTCACTTTCTGACTGTCCAAAGCCTGTCTGCCATTAACAATAGATAAGTCAGGAGAATGGATGGAATACTCTTCATTTTTCTGGATGAGTGCAGTTCCAACAACACTCGAAGCTTGACACTATCCAGGCCAAAGTGGCCCCACTTCATTGGCATATCACAAACATCCACTCCCCCTCTCATCAATGCACAAAAGCAGCAGTGTGTATCATCTACAAGATGCACTGTAGAAATCACCAAGACTCTTTAGAGAGGATCTTGTAAACCCATGACCACAGCCATCTGGCAGGTTAAAAGCAGCACATACGCGGGAACACCACAACCTGCAAGTTCCTCTCCAAAGCACTTACCATCCTATCTTGGAAGTATATCACCATTCCTTCACTGTTGCAGGGTCAAAATCTTTGAACTCCTTCCCTTAAAGCATTATTGGTGTAGCACCACCAACGGCCAAGAAGCAGCTCACTACCACCTTCTCAAGAGCATTTAGCAATGGGCAATAACTGCTGACGAAATCGAAAGTTTGTATCCCTGAATGAATGAAAAAAGATATGGAGTCCACATGGCTAAAGCCCAAACAAAAATCCCTAACATTTTTGGAAGGCTCTTTTTCCTGCCATATCGTGCAGAATTTTCCAGTTTTGTTTTGCCAATCACCTCAATCAGACTTCCATTTGCAAGGAACTCTGTTAACTCCATCGTTCTTGAATCTGCAGAAGTGCCATCTCTAATCAGAGATCATTGCCTGTCATTATTCTATTTGGAGCTAACTCAATAATAGTTTCCCTTTGCTTTTCGTAGCAGCATCTCTCTGTGATCCAAGTCTGAGTGACTGTTACCAGCTTGGCCACCTGTGCCACTTTTGTATCATGGTGTGAAATTGGCAATTAGAATCATAGAGGTGTACAGCACAGAAACAGACCCTTCAGTCCAACTCGTCCGTGCTGACTAGATATCCTAAATTAATCTAGTCCCTTTTGGTAGCTATTTGCCCATATCCCTCAATTTCCCATATCCCATAATTTCCTAATTATGTACCCATCCAGTTGCCTTTTAAATGTTGTAATTGTACTTGCCTCCACCACTTCATCTGGCAGCTCATTCCATACATGCACCACCTTTTATCTGAAGATGTTGTCCCTTCGGCCCCTTTTATATCTTTCCCCTCTCACCTTAAACCTATGCCCTCTAGCTTTGGACTCCCTACTCTGGAAAAAAGACCTTGGCTATTCACTCTATCCATGCCCCTCACGATTTTATAAACTTCTGTAAAGTCACCCGTCAGCCTCTGACAGTCCAGGGAATATAGTCCCAGCCGATTCGGCCTCTCGCTGTAACTTAAACCCTCCAACCCCGGAAACGTCCTTGTAAATCTTTTCTGCACCCTTTCAAATTGAACAACATCTTTCCTATAGCAGGGAGAACAAAATTGAACACGGTATTCCAAAAGTGGCCTAACCAGTGCTTTGTACAGCCACAACATGACATCTGTACTCTGTATTCAGTGCACTTCCTTGTATGCTGTTGGTCTGAGCCTCTTTTCCCCTTGGCAACCGAATCACACATGTCTCTTTAAAGTTTAATATGATCAGTGGTGATAGTTCTATCATCATCCCCCTTTTCAGGACAGTTTCCTTTAATTTGATGTAAAACAGCTTAAACCATAAAAACTTCAAATTCTTGCTTTGTCAGTGAACTAGTTCAAGAGCTGCAGTACTTGTCTCGTTCATGGATCATCAGTAAATAAACATTGTGCTATTATTCCCAATGAAAAGCATATTTTAATCAGTTACGTAAATACATAAAGAATAACAGTAAGCAAGCTATAGGCTGAAGTGTTGCAAACGTTTCTCTGTCATCAAGCTATTTGAAAGTTGTTCTTTTTCTGAGGATGAACATGCTTGGAATTTTTTTTACAGATGAAAATACAGATCTAAAATTAAGCAAACCCTGTCAAAGCAAGTTGCATACAAAAGCAGCTGTATTGAAGTTAGTCCAATTCAGTGCAGATTGTGGTGACTGTGTTTGCTGGATTGGTGAGATTGCTCAAAGAGAAAGTAGACCTGACATCTCATCACTTCTTTAAATATCATATTGACCATCCAACTGAACATTATATTTTCCTTTCTTTTCCTTGTATAAAGCCACAATTCTTGACCACTTGCTGAAACGGATTAACAGCATGGTCTTAATGGCTATCAAAATCTGGACAGCGAGTGTAAGCATGTGAATCTAGTCTGTCAAATAACACATGCACAATGAAAAGCTGTTTTGATGTTTTGCTGAGATAACAAGGCGTAGAGCTGGATGAACACAGCAGGCCAAGCAG
>NC_063342.1:25877850-25929176 GCF_021869965.1 Rhincodon typus
CTGCTTGGCCTGCTGTGTTCATCCAGCTCTACGCCTTGTTATCTCAGATTCTCCAGCATCTGCAGTACCTACTATCTCTTGATGTTTTACTGTTTTTGCTCTTCAGCTGCGTGCCAATGCATTGATCAAGCGTGGAAGCATGTATATGCAGCAACAGCAATCTCAGTTATCTACACAAGATTTCAACATGGCTGCTGATATTGACCCTCAAAATGCTGATGTGTACCATCATCGAGGACAGGTAAGAGCTGCAATTTCCTGAACCAATCTGAAAGAATTGTCTTCGTTACAGCTATCACACCTAGCAAATTTCTCATTAATTGAAGAAATGGATCTCTCACTCAATTTTATTGCAATAATCTGATATTTGTTTATTTTGTTTCAAATCAGACTATTGCCATGACTGCATTTATTGAATATCCTAACTTGAATAAACTTTACAGGTAGAAATTACAAAGCTGTTAGTCCTGCCTTCCAAAAGACACTCCCAATCAAAAGTGGGTGGGAAAAGCTGTTTGGGAAATGAACAGATTGGGCTGAAACCCTTTTATCCCCTCCTTTGCCTGTTCCATTTTCTGTTCAGAAATGTTGAAAGAGTGAGAGAATGGGAAGAACACTGTAGTCTGCCTTAATTCAGTGCAGATTAGATGATTATACATTGATGCTAAATTTTGTTTACAGCTGAAGATTTTACTTGACAATGTTGAAGAAGCTGTTGAAGATTTTGATGAGTGCATCAGACTGCGACCAGACTCTGCTCTGGCTCAGGCCCAGAAATGTTTTGCACTGGTAAGCAGTCTCGTTCTAATATTGTTCAGAAAATTTCACTGTCGTAACTGCTGTATTGCACAGTACAACTACAAAAAACAAGCAGGGTAATATCTCTAACTGACTCATTGCTGGTAGCTGCATACTGAGTTACCCATTTGAGGTTGATTAGAATTTGACTGGGGTTTGCTATTTGATTTATATTCTACCCAGTATTTTTTCTTTTCTATTCATTTTTGTGGGACGTGGGCATTGCTGGCTGGCCGGCCAGCATTTCTTGCCCATTTCTAGTTGTCGTTGAGAAGGTGGTGGTGAGGTGCCTTCTTGAGCTGCTGCAGTCCTGCAGCTGTGGGTTGACCCACAATGCTATTAGGGAGGGAATTCCAGGATTTTGACCCAGCAACAATGAAGGAATGGCGATATATTTCCAAGTCAGGATGGTGAGTGGTTTGGTGGGGAACTTGGAGGTGGTGGTGTTCCCATATGTCTGATGCCCTTGTCCTTCTAGATGGCAGTGGTCGTGGGTTTGGAAGGTGCAGTCTGAGGATCTTTGGTGAATTTCTGAAGTGCATCTTGTTGATCGTACACACTGCTGCTACTGAGTTTCAGACGTGATGGGAGTGGATGCTTGTGGATGTAGTGCCAATCAAGCAGGCTGCTTTGTCCTGGATGGTGTCAAGCTTCTTGTGTTGTTGGGCCTGCACTCTTCCAGGCAAGTGGGGAGTATTCCATCAAACTCCTGACTTGTGCCTTGTAGATGGTGAACAGCTTTTGAGGAGTCAGGAGGTGAGTTACTTGCCGCAGTATTCCTAGCTTCTGACCTGCTCTTGTAGCCACTGCGTTTATGTGGTGAGTCCAGTTGAGTTCCTGGTCAATGATAATCTCCAGGTTGTTGATAGTGGGGGATTCAGTGATGGTAACACCGTTGGATGTCAAGGGGTGGTGGTTAGATTGTCTCTTATTGGTGATGGTCATAGCCTGGTGTGGAGTGAATGTCACTTGCCATTTGTCAACCCAAGTGTGGATATTGTCCAGAACTTGTTTCATGTGAACATGGACTGCTTCGGTATCCGAGGAGTCACAGATGGTGCTGAACATTATGTAATCATTGGCGAACATCCCCAACTTCTGACCTTATGATGGAGGGAACGTCATTGATGAAGCAGCTGAAGATAGTTGGGCCTAGGATATTACCCTGAGGAACTCCTGCAGAGATGTCCTGAAGCTGAGATGATTGACCTCCAACAACGACCATCTTCCTATGTGTTAGGTATGACTCCAACCACTGGAGTGTTTGCCCCTGATACCCATTGATTCTTGTTTATCTCCTTGATGCCATACTCGGTCAAGGGCTGTCACACTCATCGCACCTCGGGAATTCAGCTCTTTAGTCCATGTTTGAACCAAGGCTGCAATGAGATAAGGAACTGAGTGGCCCTGGCGGAACCCAAACTGGGCGTCACTGAGCAGGTGCTCTTTTTCTTATTCATTTACAGGATGAGGTCATCACTGGCTAGGCAACATTTATTGCCCATCCCTAATTGCCCAGAAGGCAGTTCAGAGTCAACCATATTGCTGTGGGTCTGGAGTCACATGTAGGTCAGACCAGGTAATGATGGCAGTTTCCTTCCCTAAAGGACATTAGTAAACCAGATGGGTTTTTCCAACAACTGGCAACGGATTCACGGTCATTGTTAGAATCTTAATTCCAGATATTTTGTTGAATTCAAATTCCACCATCTGCCGTGGTGGGATTCGAACCTGGGTCCCCAGAACGTTGTCTTGGTCTCTGGATTAACAGTCCAGCGATAATACCACTAGGCCATTGTCTCCCCAGTGCTGCTTGATAGCACTGTTGATGACGCCTTCCTTCACTTTACTGATGATCAAGAGTAGACTGATGGGACGGTAATTGGCTACATTGGATTTGTCCTGCTTTTTGTGTACAGGATGTTCTTGGACAATTTTGCACATTGCCGGATAGATACCAATGTTGTAACTGTATTGGAGCAGCTTGGCTAGGGGAGCGGCAAGTTCTGGAGTACAAGTCTTTACAACTATTGCCAGAGCCCATACCTTTTGAAGTATCCAGTGTCTCCAGCTGTCACGTGATATCACGTGGAGTGAATCGAATTGGCTGAAGACTGGTATCTGTATTGCTGGGGACCACTGGAGGAGGCTCCAGTGGAGCATCCACTCGGCATTTCTGGCTTATCTTTTGTGATGTGCTGGGTTCTCCCATCATTGAGGATGGGGATATTTGTGGAGTCTCTTCCTCCAGGGAGTTGTTTAATTGTCCACCACCATTCATGACTGGATGTGGCAGGACTGCAGGGCTTTGATCTGATCTGTTGGTTGTGGGATCGCTTACCTCTGTCTATCATTTGCTGCTTTTGCTGTTTGGTGTGCAAGTAGTCCTGCCTGGTGGCTTCACCAGGTTGATACCTCATCTTCAGGTATGCCTAGGGCTGCCCCTGGCATGGCCTCCTGTACTCTCTGTTGAACCAGGGTTGATCCCCTGGATTGTTGGTAATGGTTGAGTGGGGGATATGCCTGGCCTTGAGGTTACAGATTGTGCTGGAGTACGGTTTTGCTGTTGGTTGCCCACAGCGCCTCATGGATGCCCAGTCTTGAGTTGCTAGATCTGTGCGAACTCCGTCCTATTTAGCACAGTGATCGTGCCAAACGCAACACAACTGGAAGTTATTCTCAATGTGAAGGCGGACTTCATCTCCATGACGTCTGTGCGATGGTCACTCTTACTGCTATTGTCATGGACAAATGCAACTACAGCTGGCAGATTAGTAAGGTTGAGGTCAGGTATGTTTTTCCATCTTGTTTGTTCCCTCACCACCTGCCGCAGACCCAGCCTAGCAGCTATGTCCTTTAGGACCCGACCAGCCCGATCAGTAGTACTGCTGCTGAGCCACTCTTGGTGGTGGACATTGAAATCCCCCACCCAGAGTACATTTTGTGCCCTTGTCATCCTCAGTGCTTCCTCTAAGTGTTGTTCAATGTGAATTCGTCAGCTGAGGGAGGACAGTATGTGGTAATCAGCAGGAAGTTTCCTTGCCCATGTTTAACCTGAAGCCATGAGACTTCATGGGTCTGGAGTCTATGTTGAGGACTCCTAGATCAACACCCTCCCGACTGTATACCACTGTGCCGCCACCTCTGCTGCGTCTGTCCTGCCAGTAGGACAGGACATATCCAGGGATGGTGATGGTGGTGTCTGGAACATTGTCTGTAAGGTACGATTCTGAGAGTATGACTGTGTTAGGCTATTGCTTAACCAGTCTGTGAGACAGCTCTCCCAATTTTGGCACTAACCCCCAGATGTTAGTGAGGAGGACTTTGCAGGATTGACAGGGCTGTTTCAGCTGTTGTCTTTTCCGGTGCCTCGGTCAATGCCAGGTGATCCGTCCAGTTTCATATCTTTGAGACTTTGTAGCGATTGGTACAACTGAGTGGCTTGCTAGACCATTTCAGAGGGCAATTGAGAGTCGACCACATTGCTGTGGGTCTGGAGTCACATGTAGGCCAGACCAAGTGAGGGTGGCAGATTTCCTTCCCTAAAGGACATCAATGAACCCGATGGGTTTTTCCGACAATTGACAATTATATCATGGTGATAAGTAGATTCTTAATTCCAGACTTCTTTTAATTATTGAATTCCAATTTCACCATCTGCCATGTGATGGGATTCGAGCCTGGGTCCCCAGAACATTAGCTAGGTTTCTGGATTAATAGTCTAGCGATGATACCACTAGGCCATTGCCTACCCTATCACATTATCTGGAAGACAACAACAGGTTTAGTCTGGATGCTGTTGGACACTCCAGTTTGTCTCACCCTTTGTTAAACCTTGTAACGGTTGCCACCGTTTTCAATCACCTGCCTGACTTCAAAACCTGGTTCCAGGTATATTTTGCCCATTGTAATATCTGTAAAAGTGAAGCATTCTATTATCCTGCCTTAAACATCTAAATGCCCCTGTTCCATCTCCTCTACCATTTCAACCTTTACCCTATGATGTGGAACCTTGATGTGTTATTCACCAGTAAGTGACATGCCTTTGCATCGCTGAATGTTTTGCAGGCCTCCTGACATCAGTAATAAACTATCATTTAGGATATTGTCCTTAACCACTCGGATACTTCTTCCTCATCATCCTGATTCTTGCCAAGGTTCACTGGCCTATTATGATTCATTGAATTGACCTTATGCCAATGTGCATAATAGCTATAGATCTTGGTAATGGTATTTGGTCTACCATCTGAGTTAATTTGTGTGTTCCAGTTTGGTGATTGTTAGCATAATCTAACACTAAGCTTCTAGAAATCTAGGAAGTAAGTCCCTTAACGTGGAAACACATTGTACTTAGTGGTAGGCACTGAAAAATTTGATGCAAACAACCATCAACTTGACACATTTAAATCTTAAATAAAGTTGATCTTTATAGATGTAAGAGAAAAAAATTCACATGATCAACAAAAATGTTTTCAACTCCATTGGATCACCTATCAACTGAATTGCATTCTGTCATGTGTTTTACTCCAGTATCGTCAGGCCTACACTGGAAGCAATCCTTTGCAGATCCAAGTGGCTGTAAAAGGATTTGAAGATGTAATTAAAAATTTTCCCAAATGTGCAGAGGGTTATGCATTGTATGCTCAGGTAAGCCTTCAGCATTCAAAAGTGTATTTCAAGCATCTGCGCTGATCAAGTAAGTTAAAGAACACTGATAAAAGGATAGTCACCATAGTCTTAGTAGACCATAGGGCTGCGCTGTCATTAGAGAGAGAGAGAGAAATTCGTGGTAGTTTAACCTGAGGGTCACTTCAGGCTAGTGGAAAGGTTGAGAAGGGCAGTCCTTGGTAGTAACCTCAGAAGTTGCGGGAATTGAATTCATGCTGTTGGCATCACTGTGTGTCACAAACCAGCCATCCAGCCAGCTGAGCTAACTGACTACCCCCCTCAACTATCACGTGAGAATTGAACGTTCAGTATCTGAAGACTTTGATCTGAGTTGCAAAATCAGCAAATTTATTTCATTAAAGTTTATGTCCTTCAAATTATTAATGTAAATGTAAAATTTTGCTTCTTCTGAAGGTCACAAAATATGCTTAGGAAAGGCACTGACCCCATTTAGTTCATCCTTATAAGATACAAACAATGTTGTCTCATTTAAGCCTCCAATTACTTAAAGGACAGTGTCTGGGTTTTGGCCAAATTATCAAGCCATTCCAATCTGTTGTATTGTGCCCCATCTGTCAGATGGAAGTGAACAATCACATATTGATTAAAGAATGGCGAGATCTTCTGGTGTCCTAGCTTATACTTTGTGTTAACAAATGCCACCAGAACAAATTATTTGGCATATGGTTGTTTGCAGTCTTGTTGTACACAAATTGACTGGTGTTTTCTATGTAATACCAGTGACCAAACCTCAAAAGAATTTAGTTATTTGGAATGGCTTGAAGGTGTGGCTATTGTTATATTAGTACATTCTTATTCGGCTTCAGAAATTGCTGGAAAAACTCAGATCTGGCAGCATCTGTGGAGAGAAATCAGAGTTAACATACTAGATCCAGTGACCCTTCTTCAGAACTCCACAGATGCTCCAGACCTGATGAGTTTTTCCAGCAATTTGTGTTTTGTTTCTGATTTTCAGCATCTGCGGTTCTTTTGGTTTGTTTTATTCTGAACTTTAATCTGTGCTAAGTTGTATTTAGATGCATGTAAGATAAAAATGAAACACTTGACCAAAAATTTTTGTCCTAGGCTTTAACTGACCAGCAACATTTTAGCAAAGCAGATGAAATGTACGATAAATGCATTGAACTGGAACCAGACAATGCAACAACATACGTTCACAAAGGGTAAGTGATCTGTAATTAGATCAAGGCCAGTAATTTTACCTCTGCTGTTTTGGATGTCAGAGTCAAATATATTGTGCAAACACTCCAGTTAATCCTCTGCTACATTGTGGAAAAGTAAAAACAAAATAATACTCTGCATTTTTATCCAGGAAAGGAACTAATGATTGGAAAAGAAAACCTTACCGAGAGCCTGTAATAATGAGACCTATAAAAATAAAAATTTAATAGGAGTTTGAATTTTTGTATACATATTTATGTTGAAGTTGTGTGTGACAGGTATTCGGGGCTATGGCTTCCCTCACTTTAACTTAGTTATGGATGTTAATGGGGATCGGTTCACTCAGTTAGCTAAATGATTAGCGAGTGGTTCAGAATAACCTATTTTGCCCAAGGAAGACTTGGCCCTTGCTTCTTTGCCCTGCCCCTGAGATTGAAAGGCAATCGCAAACCACAGTTAGCACACTCTTACAAGAAAATGGCTCTGGGTGAAGCATTATCAACAATAAGGTCCTGCCTTTGAGCACAGCACACATGACATGACATTGTTCATATTAGTGTTATTTCTGTATTGGTATTGGTAAATGTAACATTCAATATATGAACAAAGAACAATACAGCACAGGAACAGGCCTGTCGACACTCCAAGCCTATGCAGTCACGTTTTGCCCTTCCATACTAAAACTGTCTTCACTTACAGGATCTGTATTCCTCTATGTCCTTCCTATTCACGTATTCATCCAGGTGCTTGGCGGCATGGTGGCTCAGTGGTTAGCACTGCTGCCTTAAAGTGCCAGGGACCCAGGTTCAATTCCATCCTCGGGCGACTGTCTGTGTGGAGTTTGCACATTCTCCCTGTCTCTGCGTGGGTTTCCTCCGGGTGCTCCGGTTTCCTCCTCCAGTCCAAAGATGGGCAGGCTAGGTGGATTGGCCATGCTAAATTGCCTGTATAGTGTTCAGCAATGTGTAGAATAGGTGGCTTATAGGGGGATGTGTCTGAGTGGGATGCTCTGAGGTTCGGTGTGGACTTGTTGGGCTAAAGGGCCTCTTTCCACGCTGTAGGGATTCTATGATCTACGATCATGCTCCTTGAATATTGTTATTGTGTCTGCTTCCACCACCACCTCTGGCAATGCGTTCTGGACACTCCCTACCCTTTGTGTGAAAAAAGTGCTTCACACATCTTTGTTAAGCTCCCCCCTTGCACCTTGAACCTGTGTCCCCTAGTTATTGACCCCTCCATCCTGGCGAAAAAGCCTCATACTTTCCACTTTATCCACGTCATTCACAGTCTTATAAACTTCTGTCAGGTCGCTCCTCAATCTCCTGTGTTCCAGTGAAAACAAATGCAGTCTGTCCAACTTTTCTTCATAGCTAAAATCCCCAATACCAGGCAACATCCTGGTAGACATTTTCTGTACCCTCTCCAAAGCGTCCACGTCCTTCTGGTAGTGTGGTGACCAGAACTGTAGGCACTGTAGTGCACCAGCATGTATGTTCTTACATTTTTCTGCATAATCTTTCCCACATTTAACATGTTCTTCAGCAATTTTTTTTTGATTCATTCATGGGATGTGGCTGTGCCAGCATTTATTGCCCAGAGTGGGGATAAGAGCCAATCACATTGCTGTAGGTCTGGTGTCACATGTAGGCCAGACCAGGTAAGGATGGCAGATTTCCTTCCCTAAAGGACTTAGTGAACCAGATGTATTTTTATAACAATTGACAGTGCTTATTGAGCACTGGTGTGTCAGATCTTAATCCAGATGTTAATGAATTCAGTCTTCACTACCTGCCATGGTGGAATTTGAACGCATGTCCCCAGAACATTAGCTTGGGGTTCTGGATTGCTAGTCCAGTGACATCACTACACGACTGCTTTCCTTGGTTTTATAGTCGCAGAATCACATCTAATGATGGACACTTTTTGAGTTTTGGAAGCACCAGTTGGTTGCCTATGGTCATAACTTTGCTTGTTGCAAACAGCCGAAAGGATATGCTATTTGATATGATCTGCTAGTCTTTGGCACGTATTGCCTCTATACTTAGCAACACCTTGGCACTGAAATATATATACTACGTTACTGATTTAAGAAATGTCTTTGATGGATTGACACTTAATCACCTGCCCTTGCATATTTCTAATATGTATGTGACATGTTTGCTATATTTGAATCTGCAGCTGCACTTAAGAATTTCCTTGCATGTTTTAATAGGCTCAATCCTGCACTTAAATTCACCTTTGAAATTAAGCAATCAAATGACCTCCATTTCCTTGATGTGCTTGTTGAGAAATCAGCCAGTGTTCTCTGCAATTGTCTTTTTATTTTTTATTCAAATGGGGCCTAGGCATTGCTGCCTAAGCCAGCATTTATTGCCTGTCCCTACTTGTCCTTAAGCAGATGGTGAGCTGCTTTCTTGAACTGCCGCAGTTCATGTGCTTATAGGTAAACCCACTGGGACCTTACCCTCCCTAGTCAACATATACATTGGGATTCTTAAGTTACGTGTGTTATTTTTAATTTTTGATTTTACAAGTAATCGATTGAAGGATTACAGAGAATGGGCACGAAAATAGAGTTGGGCTGAGATGAGATCAACCATGATCATATTAAATGGCAGAGCAGGCTCAAGGGGCTGAATTGCCTACTCCTGCACCTAGTTCTTATATTATGTGATTTGCCTTATTGGAAACCTGGTAAATGACGCCTGAGCCATTTGTGCACTGCACAAGCGTGATGCTTAAAAAAAGCACATCAAATCCATCGTGTAGGACAATGGCTACCCTGATCAGATCATTTCTTGATGTATATCATACAACTTAATTAACAGGCCTAAGTGTATCACTTGTGGTCAGAAAAGTGTCCAGTAAATCCCCTCCAAAGGTTAAGATATCTCAAATGTTTGAGCACCAAATGAAGCTGGCTATTTCATACTGCTATTATTTCAGTAGCAACACAAGTGGTGTGCACAGATAACAGGCTGTTAGCTCAGTCAAAAGTACACTCCATCAGTCACACAAATGAGGAAAGTAGTATCTGAATTTCAGTGCTAGAGTGGTGCTGGGTATATAAGCTGTTCATCCCAAAGTCTTGCAATAAGCAAGCTTTTGACCATTGCAAAACTCAAAAAGCATAGTGTCTGACATTAGATGTGATTCTGTGATTGCACAGAATTTGCTAAATCTTGGTGCAGTAAAATCCACTGACAGCCAATTTAAGATTGTTAGGCTGCTGGCATGGTACACTTGCACTACTAGAAAGTATGTATATTAATACACAGAGCCCTCTGTAGAAGAACATCTGAACACACTGCGCTTATTTTAACTCAACAAACTAGATGAGAGCCATTTTCTTGTTCCATTCATTGCATTGATAATCAGTGTCAACCTGCTGGTTTAAAATGTAAATAGACTTTTTCAGTTAACTGTCAATCAGTATTAATGACAATATCTCTACCAATCAGAGTCCAGTTGGCAACCGTCGAATATCTCTTAGTATAAATGTTTACTCTTTACATTTTTATTTCTTGTGAATTGATGAGTGCAAGATGAGTGCAACTTTTTTTTTAAGAAATATTCAAGTTCTCCCAAATGACTACTTGAATTGTCCCTACTTTTCTGTTGATGCCATCATGGTATTTGCTTAATTTATTTTAGTTTACTTCAGCTTCAGTGGAAACAGGATTTGGACAAAGGCTTGGAACTAATCAGCAAAGCCATTGAGATTGATAATAAATGTGATTTTGCATATGAGACCATGGGTACTATCGAAGTCCAGAGGTAATTTATTAACTATTTTTGTTCCCACAGAATTTTGTCTCTTAAAACTTTTATTTCTTCTTAAAAAGAGAAGTGATTCTACTATTTGAGTTTGGAAAATACTCAATTGTCATCTGTTGCAAAATTTGTGTGGTTTCAGGACTCATAAATCTGGTATGGATTACATCTGTCAAATAGAAATGCCAACATTTCATCTTGCTGATATTTTTACAGTGCACATGATTTTAGATGCATTTCTTTAAAAACTTTGTTTTCTGTTGGGATGCTCATTCCTACAGTTGTTCAGCTGCTGCAGATTCTTTGATATTTCTGCTATGGTATTGAAGGATTCCAAAACTTTAGTCCATCAGTGAATAACAAGTGATGGTATAAGACCGAGTCAGGATCGTTTCTGACTTGAAAGGGAACTTGGAGGTGATGGTGTTTTCTTGAATTTGACTACTCTGATCCTATTCTTCCACGACACTGCAGGGCTAGGTTTTGGAGTTACTGTAAATTTTTAGATGTGGGATCAACTAAAGTGTATTGCTTTTAATTCTATATTGTGTTGACTGCTGATGTGGCTGTGCCATACAACCAATAGGATACTCAAACATCACACCTGAACTATACAGTTGTGGTGTGCCGTGTTTAGCAATGCTAGGAGGCACAAAATGTGGGCTTGGACTTGCTATGGGTAAGACAAAGCAAGTTAGAACTTCCTCAGTGCACCAGTGTACCATAGGCTGTGTTGTACAGGACCCTGTCATAATTTTTGGCAGAGCTTTATAGGATTTTTTTAACCTGTAACCTCAGTTTAAACTGATAATAGTGAAATGAGTCCTAAATTTATAGTGACTAGGTAAAGTCAATCATAGAACCATAGACAATAGCGAAATAATATGCTAACTAATTAGTTACGTAAAATAAAGGTGGTCAGATAGATGATCACGGTTGCAGCATGTAGGAACTTGTGGAAATCTGTGCACTTCATGGCAGCCAGTAAGTGTTTGCAGCTTTGAGCAACTTCAGCTCTGAATTGATGGAGCTGGATCCAAAATTTAAACATTGTAATACATCGTGGAGGGGCAAAGTTACCTGGCCATTCTGCCCTAGGAGAAAGTAACACTCCTTAAAGTAGAAACTTCTCATTTAGTTTAAATTCAGGAAAAGTTGGAGATAACTGTAAGCAAGGCAGGTATGGGGATCCAGAAGGTAGCAATGGAGAGACCTCATCTGCTGGACTTATCCAACAGGTTAAAAGCTTTTTGCAACTTTTGTGGATAAGGAGGGGCATTGTGGAAGATGAACATACTGTAGCATCATGATGCAGGAACCAATTCAAGTGGGAGAAAGGAAAAGGAATGTACTTGTAGTCAAGAACAATATAATTCAGGGAATAAACACTGATCTTTTCAACTGCGAGCATAGTTTGTGTTCCCTGCCAGTACCACAATCAACAGTTCTGAAGAAGAGTCAAATTGGATTCAAAATGTTAACTCTGTATCTCTCTCCACTGATACTGCCAAGTATTTGCTTGGGTATTTCTAGATTTCAGTTTTTTGCTGTTTTGATTTCATGGTTCATTTAAGAGATTACATCAGAGCTGGAAAGGAACTTTATGTAGGAGGGGAAGGATCCAGTTCTAGTGGCCCACGTAGGTACAACATGGATAGGACTGAGAAGGAGATTATGCTAAAGGAGTATGACCAGCTTGAGTAGCACTTGCATAGTTTAAATTATAGAGCTAGCACACAGGAGGTTGGTTGTGGAGATCAATAAGCATGGATTCAGCCTCGCTACAGGAGCTCCTTTGTGTTGTCTTAGATCCACCATCTTCAATTATTGTGCCTGTATCATGAGGTCAGAAGTGGGATGTTTGCTAATGATTGCATCGTACTCTTAGTACACAGTAAGACTGGTACAACATTAGGGTCGCTCTGTCTTTGTGGGCAGCGTGGTAGTTCAGTGGTTAGCACTGCTGCCTCACAGCACCAGAGGCCTGGGTTTGATTCCAGCCTCGGGTGACAGTGCGTGTGGAGTTTGCACATTCTCCCTGTGTCAGCGTGGGTTTGCTCACACAGTCCAAAGATGTGCAGGTGAGGTGGATTGGCCATACAGAGTTATAGGAATAGGGTGGGTGGGGTTGTGGATCTGGGTGGGATGCTCTTTGGAGGGACTCAATGAGCCAAATGGCCTGCTTCCACACTGTAGGGATTCTATGATTCTGGAGTATTAGTCATATACTTGCAAAGCACATTTTTATGAACATTAATATTTGAATCAAGTTATTAGTAATTAGAAAGCCTAAATTGATGATGATTTTCCACCCACAGAATTTTACATCTATTGATAGTTGTTAGATTTTGTTTTCAAGAAAATAAACTTTGTCACATTGTCTAAGTTGTTTTTCAGAATTCACCACCTTTTCATAGCGTTTGTATCCTAACTTAAAATGTGTTTTAAAATCTGTTTACAGAGGAAATCTGGCTAAGGCCATCGATATGTTTAGCAAGGCCATTAACCTGGCCAAGTCAGAAATGGAAATGGCCCATCTGTATTCGCTTTGTGATGCTGCATATGCACAGACAGAAGTTGCTAAGAAGTATGGATTGAAACCCCCAACACTGTGATTTGAAAAATATAAAGCTATTACCATTACTCTTCTGTTGCACCTCTGATAATGTTTTATAAACAGTTGAATACCACAGAAATCTTTGTGATATTCATTTATGTTCTCTGTAGAGGTATGTAATAAGTTGATGAATACGTGCAGAAAATTCATATAAATTGGCCTAAAAAGTGGAATTAAATTTTGTGGTACTGAACAACTTTTTTTTTTTACACACTAATGCAAATCAGGCCACACAAACAATATCTTATGGTTAGCCTCATATAGGATGATGTGCGATTTAAAAATAAGTCTTGTACAGTACAAGATTGGCACTCCCTTAAAGTAAAGACTTGTTATAGTTAACTGTACAACTATTAAATAAAATTGTGTTCATATTTTCAGTTGTATGATTCAGTTGAGAATGTTTTACAGTAAGTTTTATTGCAATTATCTTTGCATTTTTAAATCTTAGATGTTCAATATATATTTCACGGTATGTCAATATTTAAAATGATCTGAAGGTCCAGTCAAAAGTGTATGCATTATATGGTATATTGTTTCACATGGTAGAGATAATGCTCTCTACATTTTCACAAAACCAATTCAGCTTAACTGTGCTGAAAGTGTTGTTTGCAAAGTATCCATTTAAGCATGCCTGGTGGGATATGGATGTACAGTAGAACTCTAATCAAATTGCTGTATCCAATAAGAAGTTGTATAAGCAGCACTAAGTTCAGGTGTCTTTAAAAAATAGCAGATCGTATGCTGACAATTGGAGGATTCTTATAGGCTTTGCAGTATATTTTGCTGTTTACATATTGGGGGAAAAAAAAGGTGCTTGGAAAGACGGCACTGCAGAGGCTGCCAGCGTGACTTAGCGACACAAGCTTCTCCGTTCCCATTTTAACGCATTCATGTGCGGATCCAAGGCACAGTGAATTTTATTTTGATCTTGTGAATAGTTCTGTTTGTCTGGCCTAAATACATTTGATGTATAAATGGAAAAGGCCTTTGATGGAAGCATGTGCTCTTCAGTGAAAACATTGTGATACCAAGAACTAATGGATGTTAAATGCGATGTTGGAAAATGCACTGGAAAAGTTATGAACTAGTTTTTTTGTAACTGACTGATAGTGTAAACTTACCCAATAAATACTGCATTCAGAATGAAAATGGTCAGTGAGCAACATTAAACAGTGTTCGACAGGCATACCTCTAATAAATGTTGCATTCAAAATGGAAGTGGCATCATCAGCAGTAACATAAATCAGGAAAAATGAATGTACACTTGTGACTGGCCTTGAAGTAGAATATGCGTGCAGTTGAGCAGAGTTGATTTGTAATTTGAAAGTGATCTGGTGCCAGTGAGAGTTAGAAATCCTGAGGCTTGGTTCATTTCAGCAGAGGATGATGGAGGCTCCTGACAAAGAATTCACCAACGGCAGCAGTGAGTATTTGTGAAAATAACCTCAAGTATCGCCCATTCACTGTCAAGTGTGCCAATGCACAGAGTTTTTAAAAAAAATCTATTATCAGACAAAGTCAGGAGCAATATGTTTAAATCAGCTCCTGCCATGGTTCCTGAAATACTATATTTCCCATTTCATATTATTCCCATCTCAAATTGTGCGCGCTCTGCATATAGCCCTCATTTTGATCTGATGGAATCTGGTTTTCCAATGAGGGAAATTAGCTTTGAGTTTTTATAGTTCAGGAAAAATTGGTTGAGGTAGCCGGGGATCCAGAATAGGATCTGACTTGACTTTGGCTAGCTAGACCCCGATCTTTCTTTGAAGATGTTCCTTAAAACCTAGTAATTCAACTGGGCTTTTGGGACGTTTGTCAGTCCAATTCTGGTTGGTAATGTTTCTGTGGAATACATGGAAACTTTTCTCATGTTAAAAAGGTGCTATACATAGACAAGTTGTCTCATCATGTAAATAACTTTGGGCCAGAATGAGTATGAATTAACTTTGCATTTCCACAATAGCTCTGCTCTGCAACAACTTTACACCACAGCGGGGAAGAGTGTTTCACAAAAACCAGTATCTGCTAATGGAGTAACGTGACCAAGACAAAACTTTGGGATTCAAATAAACTATATATCTGCCACTAGCTTGAATTGCTTTATATTTCTATATTGACTGACCGACTGACTGACTATCTACCCCTTAGCAACAGAGAATGTAAACAATCTCATCCATCAAGTGAAGACTTTTCTCATTCCTAAATGGCTGAACTCTTATTGAGACTGTCATTCTGTACTGTGGTTCCTCTGGCTAAGGAGTCTATTATTTTAGCATTTGCCCTTGAATCTCAGTGTTATATTTCCTCTTTTTAAAAATTCTATGGAAAATCAACCTGGGTTTTCTTGATCTAGAAAGTGCAGGACCTCATGCCAGTAATCAGTCTGGTAAATCCAATACATTTCCCATGTAGGTATAATGTTTCCTTCAGTTTTGAGATCAAGGCTGTACACAGTCTTCAAATGCCCTTGCAATAAGATTTGCTTACTGAAAAGTGTTATAAATAAAAACTAGTATGCCACTTTGTTTAAAGTTGTTTGGACAAACAAACATTTCCCATTCCACAGAATGGAAACGGTGTACTGGAGGTGTTAGTCCGAGCCACATTCTCACCATCTAGCTAACTGAGAAAATTCTCAACATTTTTCTAAACACTTTCCCCATTATTGATATTAGGCTAACTGGTCTATTGTTTCCCCCACCTTTCAGAAGGTGTCACACAGGGGATTGCTAAATAAGATAAATGGCCATGGTGTCAGGAATGAATAGAGGATTGACTGGCAGAAGGCAGAGTGGAGATAAGGGGTCTTTTTCAGGATGGCAGCCATCATTTAGGAGTTCTGCAGGATTAAGTGTTGGGACTACAACTATTCACATTATACACAAAATCTGGACAACTGAACTGAAGGCAATGTTGCTAAGGTTGTAGATGATAAAAATAGATGGAATGACAGGTAGTGTTGAGGAAGCAGGGAGGCAGAAGGGCTTGGATGGGTTAGGAAGGTGGGCAAAGAAGTGGCAGATGCAATACAATTTGTGAGGAGGTAAGAGTACAGGCATAGATATTTTCTGGGAAAGGCCTCAAAGCTGAAGCGCAAAGGGACTTGGAGATCCTAGTTCAGGATTCTGTTAAGTTTAAGTGCAGGTTAAGTTAGCAAAGCAAATCATTTTAAGTGGGCTACAATACAAAAGCAGTGATGTACTGTTGAGGCTGTATAAGCCTCTGGTCAGGCTGCATTTGGGCCCTGTATCTGAAAGGAAAGATGTGCTGGAGGAGTCCAAAGGAGATTTGGAAGAATGATTGAGGTGTCAAGGAGCTTATACAAGGAGTGGTTGAAGACTTTGGGTCTGTACTTGGAGTTTAGAAGGATGAGAGGATGATCTAATTGAAACTTAGACAATACAGAAGCCTGGAGAGTGGACGTGGAAAAAGCAGTTTCCACTAGTTGGAGAGTCTAGGCCCCAAGGGCACAGCCTCAGAGTGAAGGGGCAACCTTTTAGAAGCGAGATGAGGGGAAATTATTTAAACCAGCCAGTAATCTAGGGCACTTATTGCTGCAAAAGCCAGGGAGGCCAAGTCTGAGTATATTTAAAGGCAGATAGGTTCTTGATTAGTAAGGGGGAAGAACCTAAGGGTAACAAGGTAGAACAGTTGAGAAATACATCAACTATGATTGAATGGCAGAGCAGACTTGACAGGCCAAATGGCCCATTCTGGTTATATCTTTCTGGAATAGCAAAGTTATCTTTGCCATCCCAATTTGATAGAATGGCTCTGATCTTCCAGAACCACACACAGTGAGGAGAGTTTGTTTTATTTACTAAAAATTCCTCATTCCTGGTTTCACATCATTTCCAGGACAATGTTTTGTGAGATTCTATTACTCGACCAATATCTATTTCCTTATTCCCCATAATTTCAGTTTACAAGAGGACCAAATACTTTTGCTAACATACATCTTTCACATATTTGTCAAGTTTATAGTTCCTCCTCAGTTTAGATTTTAAATCACTTTCTTGCTCACGCTTTTCTGTAGAATCTTCCCCAATACACTATTGTTCCTGAAGTCTAATTCACTTTTTTTTAAAAAAACAAGGTGAAACTGGAATTAGGCTTTGCTCCCATCCCTATTCCTTAAGGTATTATCGCAAAATGAATTTCTCTTTTTAAAAAAATGCTTTAAACATGGGCATCTGCTTTCAAATTTGAAATCAATTCAAAGCAAAACATTGCCGCTATAAAACGCTCAAAAAAAAAACACAGCCTGCCGCTTAAAAAGCGATTTTTAAATTGTTAAAAAGTTGCTAAATTCCCCCTGCCTCTAATTGTTACTAACGATATTGCCGGAGACGGAATTTTTAAAAAAATATCAACTCGACACAATCCCAAACTAAAAGAAAGATCTGCGGATGCTGGAAATCTGAAAGGAAAGCAGAAATTCAGCAGATCTGGCAGCATCTGTGGAGAAAGAAAAACAGTGAACATCGATTCAAGGGGCTCTTCTTCAAAACTCAATCTGAATCAGGAGATGTAGATAGTGATTGGACACGAATAATCCATCTTATGTAAAAAAAAATTCGCCTTTCCTAAAAAAATTTGAAGACTTTGACTTTTGACAATCGACATAAAACATTAAAGAGAAACGGATCGAAACACAGCGAGCAGCCAAGGTGGTGGTACTAGCGTTTGGTCACTTTCGACAGTCCATAGAGCACCCAGTGAAGAGTAAAACAAAAAGTGCAACTAGATTTACTATTGTGTATTAGGATGGGGGCAAATTCTCAAAAGGATAGAGTGACAAATCTATGCTTCGAAGTTAAAACTCCAAAGAACCCCACATCCTGAGTTTCTCCTGGAGCCTTGGCTGTTTTCTTTGCTAAGAGCTGAGCTTGGATGTTGGGTAAGACTCCTCCCTGTGGGGGGGGCTACATCTCCCAGGAAGTGGAAAAGTTCTATGTCATTCCTCACCGCCAGCTGAACGTGGCGAGGAGCCATCCGTCCTTTCTGGTTGTTGTTGGTGGCGGCTCGGGCTAATTCCACCAGCACTGCCACCCCCAATCCTCTCCGCATATCTACCCCCTCACCCAACTGGGATCTACAAGCCCGATCTGGAGGAACAGAATTTCGGCTTTCGCTTCAAATTATCCATCTTCTTTTTCCTAGCTGGGGAATAAAAACACACAAAACATAGAGTGTGACCCCAGCCTGGTGTTTAAATAGTGGGCTATTAGGCATTTAATGAGTTGTCCATAAGCCACTAAGCGAAGTGGGAGCGATTGAACAAACAGAATGAAAAGCAGTGACATTGCTCGGTCAGCGACATTTCTCGGTCAAAGTAAAACAAATTAAACAATATGCAATCGCATGCTAAGCACGTTTTAGCAATTCTATTATTGAATCCCCTCTCCCAAAACGCCATTAATAAACTACCTGTTCCTGACTTTGGCAATTTCTTTTTCTAAATATCTCACTACCGGCCCTGAGAGCACATCTTGTTAAAAAGAGCTTGTTTAGAGAAGCACATTACAGGATATTATTAATTACACTTAGCTATGTGAGATTTCCGTACTAAACTGCACAATCTTAAATCACTTTAATTATAAAAACCGCTACGGTGTTTCAGATAACTAATAACAGAGGAGAGTAAGCCAAGTTACCAGGTAAGATTAACTTTTGATCGACGTGGAAAGGGGGAGTCCTCGCCTTAACAAAATCCTCAATGCTTTTTTTACCCCACGGTGTCATTGCAGTCCAGGGATTTAGGGTGGGTTTTCTATCCGTTCTAAATCAGTGGGGATTCCTACACAGTCTACCCCCGAAACTAACAAACTGAATGGAATTTGAGCAAGCGTGCCTTTTATAAAACATGCAGTTTGAGGAAAATAATTTAACTAGTGGCAACAGAAGCCAAACAAAATCAAATGATCACAATTCTTCCACAGTAGCAATTCTTTTAAACGTCTGCAGCAACTGATAAGCCAATTAGCTGGCACAAAGATTGTTCAGTTATAATAAGAAAGAAAGACAACTATTTAGATAGTGCCTCGACAATTGGGCATGTCGAGTTGTATTATGGCCAATCGATTACTTTTGCAGTTTACTTATTACTGTAGGGAATAGGGCAGCTAGATTGCGCACAGTGAACGCCCACAAACAGCAATATAGAAACATAAAAAGCAGGAGTAGGCCATTGCCCTGTTCAACAGGATCATGGCTGACCCTCCATCTGAATGCCATCTTCCCACTTTCTTACCATACCAAATAATGGCTTTAAAGTCTTCACAATATCTGAATTCTTTCAATGACTTGATCTTCTACAGCCTTCTGTGATAGAGATTATTGTAAGTTCACTACCCTTTGAGTGAAGAATTGTTTCCTCCTCTCTGGCCTAAATGGCCTACCACATATAGAGTCATACAGCATGGAAACTGACCCTTCGGACCAACTTGTCTATGCTGAGCATGTATCTTTAATTAATCTAGTCCCATTTGCCAGCATTTGGCCCGCATCCCTCTAAAACCTTCCTGTTCATGTACCCATCCAGATGCTTTATAAGGGTAATTGTACCAGCCTCCATCACTTCCTCTGGCAGTTCATTCCTTACATGCACCATCCTCTCTGTGAAAAAATTGCCCCTTAGGTCCCTTTTAAATCTTTCCCCTTAAACCTACACCCTCTAGTTTTGGACTCCCCTGCCCTGGGGAAATGACCTAGGCTATTTACCTTACCTGTGCCCTTCATGATTTTATAAAACTATGGTCATCCCTCAGTCTCTGATGCTCCAGGGAAAATAACCCCAACCTATTCAACTTCTCCCTATAGTTCAAACCCTCCAACCCTGGAAACACCTTTGTAAGTCTTTTCTGAACCTTTTCAATTTTCACAAAATCTTTCCTATAGCAGGGAGACCAGAAATGAAAGCAGTATTCCAAAAATGGCCTAACCAGTGTCCCGTACAGCCACAACATGACCTCCCAACTCCTACACTCGATGTTCTGACCAGTAAAGGCAAGCATACTAAGCACCTTCTTCACTACCCTGTCTATCTGCACTCTAAGATCTTTGTTTAATAACACTGCCCAGGACCTTAACATTAAGTGTGTAAGTCTTGCCCTGATTTGCCCTACCAAACTGTAGCACATCACATTTATCTAGATTAAACTCCATCTGCCACTCCTTGGGCCATTGGATCAAGGTCATGTTGTATTGTCACAATGTAATCTTTGTAGTCCACTACACCACCAATTTTGGTGTCACCTGCAAACTTAGTAACCACACCTCCTATATTCACATCCAAATCATTTCTATAAATGACAAAAAGCAGTGGACCCAGCACCAATCCTTGCAGCAGACTGCTGGTCACAAGCTCCAGTCCAGTAATCAATCCTCCACCATCATCCTCAAGCCAATTTTGTAAATAAATGGATAGTTCTTCCTATATTCCATATGATCTAACCTTGTTAACCAGTCTACCATATCATAAGACTGGTTCTACACTCCCCAACTAGTAAAATCATCCTGCCTGCATCTAGTTTGTCCAGTCCTATTGAAATGTATAAAATTCCAATTAGATGCCCTCTTATCCTTCTGAATTCAAGTGAATATAGGCCCTATCAGCTTAGTGAAATTCTGCTGCACTCACTCTGTGGCAAGTACATCCCTTTCTTAGGTAGAGAGACCAAAACTGCATGACATACTCCAGGTGTGTTCTCAGCAAGTCATCCTTATTTCTGAACTCAAATCCTCTTGTAATGAAGGCCAATATTCCATGTGCCTTTTTAATTGCTTGTTGCACCTGCCGGTCTTTCTTTACAAGAACACCCAGATTTATTTGCCCATCCAAGCTTCCTGATATATTGCCATTTAAATAATCTTCCTTTCTGTTTTTCACACCACCAAATGCATAACTTCTCATTTAGCCAGGTTGTACTGCATCTGCCAATTGTTTGCCCACTCACTCAACTTATCACCTTGAAGCCTCCTTGCATATTTCCATGTACTTCAACTTTGCTCAATAACCTCTTATGAGAGAGCTTACTAAAAGCTTTCTGAAAATTCAAATACACTACGTCTACTGGTTCTCCCTTATCGGTTCTTCTAGTTGCATCCTCAAAACTGCAGTATTTTCACCTTTCTTTAAGCATGATTGCTCTTTCATAAACTCATGTTGGCTTTGTTCAGTCCCATTATTGTGTTCCAAATGCTCTGTTATCATGTCTTTTACAATAGACTCCAGCAATTTTCTCATTACTGATATAAGGCTAACTGGTCCATAATTGTTTTTCTTTCTCCCTTTTAAATTAGTGGGCTATATTTCCCACCCTCCAATCTGTAAGGACTGCTTCAGGCTCTATTGAATTTTGGAAGATGACCATCAACACATCCAATACATCAAGGGCCACTTCTTTTAGTACTCTGCAATGTAGATTATCAGGCACTGGTGATTTGTTAGCCTTTAACTCCATTAATTTCCCCTGTGCTATTTTCATACTGATACTAATTTCCTTCAATTCTGCTATCTCACTAGACTCCTGGATCTAATATTTCCCTAACTTCTTTTGTAAACCATTGTTGAGCAATCTTTCCTTCTTATTTATGTGCAAGAAAGAAATGAATAATGGTAATTCACGCAAACATTCTTTAAACTTGAAATATTGCCTATTCACTGTCATCCCTTTTTGTAAGGTTCTCCAATCCATCCTTGCTAATTTATACTCTCATAGTTCTCTTCATATAGTTTCAGGACCCTAGCTGTGGAATTGACTACATCACTCTTTATATTAATGAAGAATTATATCATGGTCGCTCTTCCCCAAAGGATGGTACACAACAAGATTGATAATTAAAACTTTCTCCTTGTACAGTTCCCAGTTTAAAATAGCCTGTTCTCTGGTTGGTTCCTCAATATATGGATCTAAAAGAATTATCATAAAGACATTCCAAGAAATCCACCTCCACTATACCATTGCTAATTTTGTTTGTCCAATGTATATGTAAAGTCACCCACGGTTACAATTGTACCCTCCTTGCATGCAATTCTGATTTATCCACTACTGTTAGAGGGCCAATAGACAGCCCCCAACAATCTTTTCTGCCCCTTGGTGTTTCTTATCTCAACCCATACAGGTTCCATAACATGATTCACTATCACATTGATTTTTGTTTTTGAATATCCTTTTACTAATAATGCTACCCGAACTCCTCTTCCATTTTCTGCCTTAAAAATAAAAATATCCCTAATGTTTAGTTCACATGTTTGGTCATACTGCATTAATATCTCTGTAATTCATATATGTTATTTTGTTTAGAGAGAGATGTTACTTGAAGTACAAAAAAAATGATGTGGATGCTACTTTCTCTGTTCTTTATAATTGTGCTATGGATTGTTTTCATTCATTTGGGAGGAAAGACTGTGTATTTCCAACAATGAAGCACCTATCAAGCTGGTTGAGTGTATACCTTCAATATAATGAGACAAAGGCAAGCATTTTTAGTAGTCTCTCACAACTGAACATGTTGAAGTGCTTTACAGCTAACCTATTTAACTTCCCTAGGTACTGCACAGGGGAATAGCTTTGATTTTTATGCCCAAGTCTTAGAGTGAGAGCAAAAATCTCAACCTTATGATTGTGGATTCTCTTCATCTGAAGAAATGAAGCATTCAAAATAAGTTGGATGTGCTAATGTCACAAATAGGGACAAATGGGTTGGATCTAATCACCATTGCAGCAATATGATAGCAAAGTGGCCAGTTTGAGGAAACAAATATTACATGGTACACAAGCATTCAAAAATAGAGAATGGATAAAGAGGGGGGTAGAATTTTGAGTAAAGCACACAAAATTCTAAAGGGGTTTGATGGGGTATACATAAAAGGTTTTGCCCTGACTGGGAAATCTAGAATGCAGAACACCATACGACAATAGGAGAAAGGAGCAGAAGTAGGCCATTCAAACTATGGAGTCTGCTCCACCATGCCGATATGCTTCTCAAACCCCATTGTCCTGTCTTCTCCCCATAACCCTTGATATCCTTACTAATCAATAACCTATTTACCTCTGTTTTAAAGACATTCAATGACTTGGTCTCTTCAGCCTTCTGCAGCAATGAGTTCCACTGATTCACTACCCTCTGGCTGAAGATTTTCCTTCTTATCTCAGCCCTAAAGGGTCATCCCTTTACTTTGAGGCTGTATCCTCAACTCCTCGTGTCTCCTACTTAGTGGAAACATCATCTTCACATTTACTCTATCCAGGCATCTCGGTATTCTGAGTTTCAACCAGATCCCTGCTGCAATTTCCCCATATCATTCTAAACTCCAAGTACAGACACAATCCTCAGCATCATTCTTGTAAACCTCCTCTGGACCCCTTCAACGCCAACACATCCTTCCTTACATATGGGGCCTAAAATTGTTCACACTATTCCAAATTCAAAAAAAAACCTGGAAGTAAGAATCTATTGATCACCATGAAATCATTGTTGATTGTCAGAAAAACCCATCACTGATGTCCTTCAGGAAAGGAAATCTGCCATCCTCATCTGGTCTGGCTTACATGTGACTCCAGGCCCACATAAATGCAGTTGACTCTCAACTGCCCTCTGAAATGGTCTAGCAAGCCACTCCGTTGTACCAATCACTACAAAATCTCAAAGAAATGAAACTGGACAGATCACCAGGCATCGACCGAGGCACCGGAAAAGACAAGGCAGAGACAGCACTGTCAACCCTGCAAAGTCCTCCTCACTAACATCTGGGGGTTAGTGCCAAAATTCGGGACAGCTGTCTCACAGACTGGTTAAGCAATAGCCTGAGATAGTCATACTCTCAGAATCATACCTTACAGACAACGTCCCAGACACCACCATCACCATCCGTGCATATTTCCTGTTTCACCAGGACAGACCCAGCAGAGGTGGCGGCACAGTGGTATACAGTCAGGAGGGAGTTGCCCTGGAAGTCCTCAACATTGACACTGGACCCCATGAAGTCTCGTGGCTTCAGGTTAAACATGGGCAAGGATATTTCCTGCAGATTACCACACACCGTCCTCCTGCAGTTGAGGAATACTGATTCATCATGTTGAACAACACTTGGAGGAAGCACTGAGGAATGACAAGGGCACAAAATGTACTCTGGGTGGGGGTTTTCAATGTCCACCGCCAAGAGCGGCTTGGCAGCAGTATTACTGATCGAGCTGGTCAGATCCTAAAGGACAAGGCTGCTAGACTGGGTCTGCGGCAGGTGGTAAAGGAATCAACAAGAGGGAAATTCATATTTGACCTCATCCTTACCAATCTGCCAGCTGCAGTTGCGTCTGTCCATGACAGTATCAGTAAGAGTGACCATCGCACAGTCCTTGTAGATGTGAAGTCCTGTCTTCACACTGAGAACAATCTCCATCGTGTTGTGTGGCACTATCACCGTGCTAAATGGGACAGACTTCGCACAGATCTAGCAACTCAAGACTGGGCATCCATGAGGCGCTGTGGGCCATCAACAGCAGCAGAATTGTACTCCAGCACAATCTGTAACCTCATGGCCCAGCATATCCCTCACTCAACCATTACCGGCAAGCCAGGGGATCAACCTTGGTTTAATGGAGAGTGCAGGAGGGCATGCCAGGAGCAGCACCAGGCATATCTGAAGATGGGGCGTCAACCTGGTGAAGCCACCGAACAGGACTATTTGAATGCCAAACTGCAGAAGCAGCAAGTGACAGACAGAGCTAAGCGATCCCACAACCAATGGATCAGATCTAAGCTCTGCAGTCCTGCCACATCCAGTTGTGAATGATGGTGGACAATTAAACAATTCATTGGAGGAGGAGGCTCCACAAATATTGCCATCATCAATGATGTAAGTTCACAGCACATCAGCGCAAAAGATAAGGCTGAAACATTAGCAGCAATCTTCAGCCAAAGTGCCAAGTGGATGATCCATCTCACGCTCCTGCAGTGGTCCCCAGGATTACAGATACCAATCTTCAGCCGATTTGATTCACTCCACGTGGTTTCAATAAACTGTTGGAGACACTGGATACTGCAAAGGCTATGGGCCCCGACAACATTCCGACAATAGTACTGAAGACTTGTGCTCCAGAACTTGCCACTCCCCTAGCCAAGCTGTTCCAGTACAGTTACAACACTGGTATCTACCCAGCAATGTGGAAAATTGCCCAAGTATTTCCTGTATATAAAAAGCAGGACAAATCCAACCAGGCCAACTACCACCCCATCAGTCTCCTCTTGATCATCAGTAAAGTGATTGAAGGCGTCATCAACAGTGCTGTCAGTCCTCACTTGCTCAGCAATAACTTACTCAGTGAAGCCCAGTTTGGGGTTTCACCAGGGCAACTCGGCTCCTGAACTTGTTACAGCCTTGGTCCAAACATGGACAAAAGAGCTGAATTCCAGAGATGAGGTGAGGTGAGAGTGGCAGCCCTTGGCATCAAGGCTACATTTGACCAAGTGTAGTATCAAGGAGCCCTAGCAAAACAGGAATCAATGGGTATCAGGGAGCAAACTCTCCGGTGGTTGGAGTCATACCCGACATATAGGAAGATGGTTGTGATTGTTGGAGGTCAATCATCTCAGCTCCAGGACATCTCTGCAGGAATTCCTCAGGGTCGTGTCCTCAGCCCAACCATCTTCAGCTGCTTCATCAATGACCTTCCCTCTATCATGAGGTCAGAAGTGGGGATGTTCACTGATGATTCCACAATGTTCAGCACCATTTGCAATTCCTCAGATACTGAAGCGTCCATGTTCAAATGCCACAGATCTGGACAATATCCAGGCTTGGGCTGACAAGTTGCAAGTGACATTCACGCCACACAAATGCCAGGCTATGACCACCACCAATAAGAGACAATCTAACCACTTCCCCTTGGCATTCAATGGTGTTACCAGCACTGAATTCCCCACTATCAACATCCTGGGGATTATCATTCATCAGAAACTCAACTGGACTCACCACATAAACACAGTGGCTACAAGAGCAGGCCAGAAGCTAGGAATACTGCGATGAGTAACTTGCCTCCTGACTCCTCAAAGCCTGCCCACCATCTACAAGGCACAAGTCAGGAGTGTGATGGAATACTCCCCACTTGCCTGGATGAGTGCAGGCCCAAAAACACTCCAGAAGCTTCACACCATCCAGGACAAAGCAACACACTTTATTAGCACTACATCCACAAGCATCACTCCCTCCACCACCGATGTTCAGTAGCAGCAGTGTGTACTATCTACAAAATGCACTGCAGAAATTTACCAAAGATTCTCCGAGACAGCACCTTCCAAACCCATGACCAATTCCATCTCGAAGGTCAATGGCAGCGGATATATGGGCCCACCACCACGTTTGTGTTCCCTTGAAGCCACTCACTATCCTGACATAGAAATATATTGCTATTCCTTCACTGTCACTGGGTGAAAATCCTAGAATTCCCTCCCCAATAGCATTGTGGTTTAACCTACAGCAGGTAGACTGCAGCGGTTCAAGAAGGCAACTCCCCACCACCTTCTCAAGGGCAACAAGGGATGGGTAATAAATGCTGACCAGCCAGCAACACCCACATCTCAAAAATGAATTTTAAAAAAAAGCAGTCTCACCAGAGCCTCAGCAGTACATCTCTGCTCTTGTATTCTAGACCTCTTGAAATGAGCGCTAATATTGCATTTGTCTTCCTGTCAGCTGAATTTCAGATCAACCTTAAGGAAATTCTGATCCAGGACTTCCAAGTCCCTTTGTGCTTCAGATTTCTGAAGCCTTTCCTCATTTAGGAAACAGTCTATGCCTCTCTCCTTCCTACCAAAATGCATAACCTCTCTCTTTCCCGCACTGTGTTCTGCCACTTCTTTGCTCACTCTCCTAGCCTGCCCAAGTCCTTCGGCAGCCTCCTTGCTTCCTCAACACTACCTGTCCCTCCACCTATCTTTGTCATCTGCAAACTTAACAATAATGCTCTCAGTTCCTTGGGTCCAGATCGGTTCCAACTCTGAACATTGTGGAACTCCACTAGTCATTGGCTGCCATTCTGAAAAGACCCCTTGTCCATCCTCTCTGCCTTCTGCCAGGACCCCACCCCCTACCAAGCCAGCACCTTGCCCCTAACACCATGGGCTCTTATTGTATTTAGCACTCTTCTATGCAGCCCTTTATCAAAAGCCTTCTGAAAATCAAAATGGAACATGTCCACTGGCTCTCCTGAGTCTAACTAGTTCATTGCCTCATCAAAAAATTCTAACAGATTTGTCAGGCATGACCTCCCCTTGATGAAGCTGAGTCATGCATATTTTACCATGCACTGCCAAGTACTTGTAATCTCATCCTTAATAATGGCTCTAAAATCTTACTGATGACTGAGGTCAAGCCAACTGGCCTATAACTTCCTGTCTTCTGCCACAGTCACAGAATAAGAGCTAAGACTTAGGCAAGGAGAGATTTGGGGGTGGCACAGTGGCTCAGTGGTTAGCACTGCAGCCTCACAGCATAAAGGGCCTGGGTTCAATTCCACTCTTGGGCAATTGTTTGGAATTTGCACAATCTCCCTGTATCTGCATGGGCTTCCTCTGGGTGTTCGTTTCCTCCCACAGTCCAAAGATGTGTAGGCTAGGTGGATTGGCTGTGCTAAATTGCCCATAGTGTTCAAGGACATGTAGATTAGGAGTTACAGAGGGATGGGTCTCAGTGGGATGCGGAGATTCAGCGTGGACTTGTTGAGCCAAAGGGTCTGTTTCCGCACTGTAGGGAGTCTAAGAGATTTCTTTACTTAGTGGTTTGCAAGTCTTTGGGATTTTCCATTTCCAGAGTCTCATGGATACTCTATATATTGAATATGTTTAAAGTTATGATAGATAGATTTGTTGGTTCCTTAGGAAATCAAGAGTAATGGGATTAGTTGAGAATGCAGGTTAAGACAGTTGATTGATTGTGATAAAAAGGAGAGCATACTCAAGGGACCAGAAGGTGTTTTAACCCTGCTCCTATTGAGTTTGTGAATCATGCAGCACTTAAACACAAAATATCTTGGATGCAACAGAGGATAGGCCAATTTAACAATGAGGCCCTACAAGTGTACTAAGTTGTGATGTAAACTGAGATTTAGATGTACAATTTTTTGTTATTTGATCACTTCAGGTTTCTGGTTTTTGAGTTTTATAACTGGTGGATTTTTTGATCATCTTAATTGCATAATTAACTTGAGTTCATCTGTATCCATTGTGATTTCTTTTAAAAACAGTTTGAAGCCTGGTTTTAGAATGCATGAATGGGTTTTGTACAGTACTAATGAAGTTTTGTTTAAATTGTTTTTGAACCCAGAACAGTAAATAATGGGACCTCAAGGTTTGTTAGAGTTCTGAAACCTCTCTTCTGAGCTTAAGGGAATTGTTCATAGTTGACTGAGAGAAACTTTTTTAGTTTTACCTTTTGAGTTTGAATGGGTTATTCCTGTGAAGACCTTTGAACAAGATGGCTATAAAGAGCAGTAATTCTGAGAAGGGAATGATCAAGATAACAAATTATGTTTATCTTGGAAGTAAGTTACAAATCAGAAGTGTTGGGATAAAACCTGAAAAGGTTACTTAAAGATGAGTACACTTTAAGCAGGTGTTTGATAGCTGCAGGAAGAATAAATCTGTAGTTCCAATTTATAAACTGAAGACACAAGAGACTTGTGCTATTGAGTGCTGGATACAGGAACGCTGATGTAAGTATTGTATGAGATAGTAGGAACTGCCGCTGCTGGAGTCTGAGATAACAAGGTGTACAGCTGGATGAACACAGCAGGCCAAGCAGCACCAGAGGAGCAGGAAGGTTGACGTTTTGTATGTTGAGTTGTGTTTTGGGTAGCATTCAATACTGTATTGTTTCTTTTCAATTTATGTAGGAATGTTTTGGAATTAATGGGATAATACATTAAAAAACTTTAAATTTATATGTTAATGGATAGTTTGGAATTTTCTATTTTATTGGCATTTAAGTTGTGGAACAAAACTTGCAGCAACACATGCTCATAATTCAGTGAGTGTTCACTTCTTCAAAACCAATACAAGTAAAAATATATCTCTGGTTAAGTTCCTGTCTGGGATCTGACTTACCTGAATAGCATTCACTAAGATCATCATAACATTTAAAATAATCTGATCCTTAGTTGGTCCTTCAACATACTTCTCCAGACATTCATCTTGTACACACTCCAGGATTCCATCCTCCACAGCATTAGTGCTGATTAAGATTTTTTCCAATCTACATGTAAAGATGTAAATTGAGGTTTCCTGTTGCTGTACCACTATTACACGCACCTGCATTTTCCATATCTATACCTTTGCAAACAGCATGATGATTGGTCAGTGGTCTATAAACAACCCTTACCAATGTTTGCTGCTCCTTGCCACTTTTTTTAGCACCACCCAATTAATTCAACATCTTGATCCTTCAGTCCAAGATCCTCTCTTCCTAATTTACTGATCTTGTTCCTTTTATTAGGAGAACTTCTCTACTTCTTCCTTTTTGCCTATCTTTTTCCTAAATGCTGAATATCTTTTAAACGCTCACGGTAATTTTGGTCACCCTGTAGCTCTTTTTCTGTAATAGCAATTGAATCATACCCATTTACCTCAATTTGTGCTTTCAAAACAACCTTGTTCTGAATGCCATTTGTGCATCCTATTTGATACTTGCCTTTGCTTTGTCTATTTCTAAGTTTGCTTACTACTTTTCTGCTTCTGTCTACTGCTTTGCTTTCATCTAATCTGAGCTCTCGGGTTCCCATCCATTGCCAATATAGTATAAAATCCTCTCCAATAGCACCCTAACTAACAAAACCCCTTCCACCACCCACGGGGCCATAGACTTAGCACTGACTGCACTCATCTAAAGAAACATCACCCTCACCTCTATCCAAAACAGAAAACCGATCAGCTCTGAGCTCCTGCACAAAGGCCCAGAGCCTGGCAGTCACCCATCCCCTATCTGCCTGCATGCTCCAAACCTCCCTGAGCCTGCTATCAATATTGTGCTCTGCCTCACATGGACTCCAGCCTTCACTAAGTTCTGAAACCTGGAGTCTGAGATTGTGCAGCTGGTGACACTTCCTGCAGATGTGTTTGACTAACGTCCTTGATCTCCCCACAGGCTATGGGCCATGCATTTCAAACAGCGGAGCTGCCCTACGTTCCTTTTAATTTTGCAAGCTTGTATAAATAGAATAGCTCACCAGTTGCTCACTCACAATCAACCCCTCTTGCTGCACTGAAATAAGAACCAAATAACAAGATTTGGCTTTTTATAAAAAATCTTAAAATACAGTATCCAAACTGGGTGATCAATACTCTATATTCAGCAGTAGGAATTCAATACCATTGATCATTTGACAAATACCAATGGCACCTTTTAATGGGGACCTCACTGGTTTAGGCTATAGGAACATCTGTCACACCGCACCCATTGGTATGGAGGGATTCTGGAAGTCCACTGTTCCACGGTCAAACAGTTCAGTGAAGAGAAGATGTCCTTCACACTGACAAATATTGATGAACATAGCTGCAGCCAATTAACAATCGAGTAGTTGTTTGGGTGAATACATATTGGGGAAGACCATTCAGCCAATCTAGCTACAAAATTTGATTGCACCTCTTGCAGCAACCGACCACTGTGTCTCGTGATTTACTGCACAAATTTATTTTATAAATTGCTATTGTACACAATACCATTTCAGGCCTTAACTTGACATAGCACACTCCACACACCAGTTTTTATCATGATTTAGTACTTCTCTCCTTGTAAAATTGTTTGTATAAATATTGTCATGCTTGAACACGGTCCAGGACTTTCTTAAACTGCTTATGAAAAGAACCAGATTTCCATATTTAGATGACAATAAACCACTTGAACTTCATTTTTCAGTTTATTGTTTCAGTAAAATTACTTTGCCTCCTCCACTCTGAACTTTCTTTCCAAATTATACAGAGCAGGAAGATTCTAGCTCTTTTTGTTAGAACACCACAGTATATTAATTAGTCTTTGTATCCACTAACTACCAAGTATCAGTCAGATGTCCTTCTGATCAGTCACCAATCTTAAAGTGTGAAAGTGTCAACATGAAAATAATGATTGGCGTGGCCTTTACTTTTTTTTTTAAAATGCGTGTCTATATAACAGTACTTCATGACTCCAGGATACCCCAAAGTGCTTTAAAGGCAACAAAGTACTTTTGAAGTGTAGCCATTTGTGAAATATCCTTTTGGTAATTATTCATCTGTGATGAGCAGGACTGCAAGTGCTTATGGATCCATAAATCCTCATCTTAGGACAGCAATAGAAAAGGGTTGCACACATTGAAGTCCTTAGAAATCTTGACAAATATTCTTTTTACTGATATGAATCCCCATCGCGACTAGTGTAAAAGCCCCTCAGAACCTACAATTTGGTATCAACATACTCTATAAGAGTGCAAAATTTTATACAAAGTATAAATTGTACTTTTAAATTCATATGACATTTAAACAGTGATTTGCCATTTAGAAACTGAAGATTTTATTACGAATTACTGCTAATAATTCATAATTCTAAGCAAGAGAATCTGATGTTTTGTGCACCTACAGTCTTAAATCTGAAGCATTTCAGATTCATTAACAAATTGGTGAGGTGATTGGAAGATTTGTATTTCACCCACTGTTTCTACTTGAAGGAGTACAGTCTTAAAGCTGTGATTCTTAATCTTGCATTGCCTGCACATTATAAAGATCATGTCGTTTCTGCTTTAGAATTGGTATCTGTTCACGAATGTCCGCAAGATAATTCAAATCTGTTCAGAAAAAAAATTGAAAACACAAAATTTCAACATAGCGTCTGTTTTTCAGGAACTAATAGTGTCTTTCTGAACGTAACGATCAGATTTTTCTTTTGAAAAAATGTTTTCCTCATATACAAGAATTGATTATTTATCCACTTCAGAGAAATTAATATGAACAGTGCTGGCCATTTTAACATTGCCAGTAGTACAACAATGATATTGTAAAAGATTAATTACAATCTTAAATTACTGAATCTGGTACATGTCCTGAAAAATTGTTTCTATTTGGCAGGCCACATTCTAGGGACCTCTCTGGAAGTTGAGGGATTTCAAGATGGAATTGAATTTCAGCCCTAAGTATTGTGATACCGTATAAAATGTAAATATATAACTGAATGCTTTTGGAACACGTGTAGTTAGAAATAAAGTAGCATTCTGACTATGTATTTATAGTCTGTAACTAAAAAGAATTAAGAAACAAGACCATGTATGAGACAGGAAAATCTAAGCCACACCGTTTGAATTAATACCTACTGGACAGCCAAAAGAATGTGTGCAAAAGAATGAAAAAGGGATTAAAAACTGGTCCATTTCTCTCACATCAAACCCAAGCACAGTGGCAACAAAGTGAGCCTTTCACTGATCAGGTTAAAAATTTGGGGAAGAAAAGCAATAAAGGAAAAGGCGTAAACTCCCATAATTACACATTAGGTATGAAAAAAAGCTTATCAAAGTTTTTGCAGGGTTCGAGAATCTCACCTATATCTGCATAAACAATAGTCTCGGTATGACCAGCCTTGGTTACAACTTCACCCCTGGAAAGAAGAGAAACAGATGTACGTAAAGGAATGCGATTAGGTGGTCAGCCAACAAAAGTATTTTTCTAAAGCAATTTTTGAGAGGGAAAAATTTTAAAATGATAATGGAGGCAACTGGAACCCTGATGAAACCACAGTAGATACAGCAATGGGTGGTAATTTATGGAACAGATGAGTTGAAACTAACCAAACAACTTTCTATATCTGCAATTAGCTTGTGAAATACATACCATGGGTTTACTACACTGCTGTGACCCCAGGCCACATAGGAATCATTCTCATTTCGTGCTGGTGAAACTGTTGCTACATACACCTGATTATCAACAGCCCTGCAAACAGATGAACAACCAATTTAACAAGCCTTGTTTCTTTTCAATATACTGTACATATTTTACAGCAAATGTCTACATTATTTTTAAATCCTCTAAAATGTATATTTAATGACTCAACAGATAATGTAGAAATAAAACCAGAGATACCTCCAACCACGTTTCTGAGGAGCAGACACTACTTCAAAATGATAAGGGTTCTTTTATGGTATATCCAAGGTGGGCATACCACACAAAGAAGGTGCATCGCAAATTACTTAGCCACAAAGGAAGATGATACAGGCATGGTACAGTTCAGGACAGGTTGTGGCATTCAAAATTACTCCCCAGCTCTAACAGGCCATCAAGAGTATTTCATTTTATTTCCCTGCTTTCCACCCCTAGGTTGCTAATCACTTGCTGCAGGATCTTTTTTGGCTGGTGTTGGTTAGGGTGGGGAGTAGATAGCATCCCTGCCTCTGAACCAGAAGTTCTGGGTTTCATAACCACTCCAGAACTTAATGGTCAAGGAAAGTGTATTCATAACAACAGGTTCAGTAACCACTTGTAACTGCTCCAACATAAGCCAATAGCAAGTGATAAGAGCGAGGAAGATTTCTAACCAGTTATGTGATGGAAAGAAGTTGGAGCCTGTATGACCACTATTGTGGTTCCAGGCTACAACAAGCAAGCATATGTTGTCACAGCAACTCAGACTCCTGGAGAGGGTCTGGGTCCAGCTAGCTGATGACTGGTGTGCATCAAATTGGTGCCAAGAGTCCAGGGTCTGATACCTGTTGGAGTGGATTCAGGATCTTTCTCCTTGCCCTTCCCCACTGTGGGGGTCACAGTGTTGTGAATCGGGCAGAGAACTCTTTAAAAAGTAATTATGCTAAGGCTTATGAACAACTTGGAAACTCCCTCAGCCCCACCCACTTGATGGGAGGATTAGGAATGCATGAAGATTTATCAATGGATTCATCTTCCTGGAAAAATAGGAAAACGTTTGCCAGTGTTGCCCATGACTTGTAAAGAAATTGAAATACCAGCAGTCTTAAGGCTTTAATTATAGATCTCCATTCCAGTTACCCATCTTAGTATATCCTCAGTGTCTTCTCCCCAGAATCACCTCTATTTCTTCAAACCATGTATACTGTCCATTTCAATAGGATTCTTCACTGCTCAGTTTTGAGATTTTATATATAAAGAGGTTAATCTACCCTTCAACTTTGAACATGCTGATGAACCTTCCATTTTTTAACACATTCGATTCTGATTCAGTGTTTTTTTCAAAAAAAAAGCTTGTACTAACCAAACTCTGAATCCAAAATGAGAACATCATGTAAATCTGTCATTCATTAAGTGTGGAATACTTTGAACAATATGATCTCCAAATTAAGTATAACTGTTGACACTAATGATTTTTCTTACCTTGATCACTTTGCACTGTTCAGGGAACACGTTTAAATGAGTCTTTAAATCTGTCATTTACTACCTTTCCAGATTTACAACTGGTTCAAGCTTGTTTAAAAATTAAACTATCTACAAAATATATTGGCCACTCACCTTGCCCTTTGCAGGAGCTCCCAATGGGCTGGTCCTGTTGTCATGTTAAATGCTCCTGGATAAACCAGAAGTTGACAGCCTGTGGAGAACATCAAAAATTTGATGAGATAGTAGGAACTGCCGATTGCTGGAGAATGAGATAACAAGGTGTCGAGCTGGATGAACACCGCAGGCCAGGCAGCATCAGAGGAGCAGGAAAGCTGATGTTTCGGGTCTGGACCCTTCAGAAATTTCTGAAGAAGGGTCTAGACCTAAAATGTCAGCTTTCCTGCTCCTCTGATGCTGCCTGGCCTGCTATGTTCATCCAGCTCGACACCTTGTTAAATCAAAAACTTGATTTTTCTTTTAATTACTTTAAAAACATTATCTGACCCACACTACTTTTGTTAAAATCTGACAACTCTGGTAACCATAACAAGATTTAAAGCCAATCAAGCATCAGATGCTACCAAAGAAGGGAAAAAGAACACCACTTGAATCAGGAAGTGATACAGGGCCTTTGTCCACCACTTCCTATCTTGATGCATTCTCCATACCATACTCAGAGCAGGACAAACAGTTGGCTTTCACTCGTGTCGCTACACGGAAATACAAATGCTGCCCTGGGCAGCCCTTCTAACCCTGTTGCGGATAACAAGGACCCTCATCTCTTCTAACTGAGCATAAATCCACAAGTATGGTTATCGGTTTGTACGGACTTCCCCACATCAGGCAAACTGGTCAGAAATAAAACTGAATAAATACATGAATGCAAATGTTAATCTGAACAGTTGTCTATGGTATCTGCCCTGTCTTTATAAGAGTAGTTTCCACAATATGAAGAGCTTAGTGTCTTACAGCAATTTTAACAGCATTATGAAATAAATGCTCTGAGAGGGGCTCAAGTCTGTGATCAATCTTAGAAAGAAAGAACTAAAATGCTTTCAAGTCTTCAGGCTTTCCCAAAGAGTTTCAAAGTTAATATGATATTTTTGAAGTGTAGTCACTGAGGGAAATATGACAATCTGTTGTACATGTGAAAGACCAACAAATAACAATGACTGCATCATGATTTAAGATTTTTTAGTTGAGGGATAAATATTTTCTAGTACACGAGGAGCTCTGTTTTTTAAACAATGTCACAGGATCTTTTATATCTGTAAATTAAGAATAAAAGCAAATAGTTGGGGCATGGAACGTGCTGCCTGGAAATGTGGCGGAGGCAAGTTCAACTGAAGCATTTAAGAGGGGTTGGATGATTATTTGGATAGAAATGGTGTGCCGGGATATGGGGAAAAAGACCGACGATTGGCTCTGAGTAATACAACTGGTGCAGGCAGGATGGGCCAAATGGACTCATTCTGCACTGTAACAATTCTGTGATTCGGGATGAGAGGTCTGTCAAGGCTTCAATTTAACATCTCATCTAAAAAAAAACACCTCACACAATGCAGCACCATAGTGGGAAAGTGAACATCCGGACATCTATTAGCTTTTTCATTCTACAATATCATTAGTCTATTTACTTACCTCTTTTTGCGTAAATCTGAGCAAGTTCTGCAAACCTCATATCATAACAAATCCCAATCCCAACCTTGCAATAGGCTGCAAAGAAGGTACAAGATAAAATTACGACTCAAGTTGTGATCAAGCTGTTATTTAGAACATATTCATTGTGTATATACACACATCAAAATGTGGTATTTATAAAGTCTGAGTACATCCCAAACTATTCCAGTCCAACTTTAAATGGTAAATGAAAGCATAATTCATAGTTTGTAACATCATGTACTTTGATTTTTCTAACAAAACAGTTCACTTTCTACCTTCATAATTTCAATGTCAACGTCTGAAATGAAGGAAGCAAGAAAAAAGCAAAAACAGCTTTAACAGCAATGTGCTTTCTTATGTCTTTTACAGTTTGCTTCTATCATGCGCACATCCAAAGTTTACAGTTCAGAAGTTGCACAAGGACATTATAAACACCTTATGTATGTATAAAAATCCACAAGTTCATAGTTAATTTTCCACACCGCAAGTTTCTAGTGTCTCTCAAACTATTACTAATCTGCCTGCTTCAGCGAAACAAAGTGGATGTAAGAGGAAAGGTGGGTGGAAACAAAATACTGAGCAAATAATGCCAAGTCATTGTTGTACATCTCCTAGTAACATTCTGCCAACTGACACTGTCCTGTAGAGCCTGGTTTAATTTGAACTATGGTTTCCAAATGTGCATAATATCTGAGCACTCCTGTTTTGTGATGGTACTCCACACCAGGAGGATGGCAGTTCCACTGCTTTTAGACGGGGAAGAAAGAATGGATCAGACAAATGTCACAATGTTGCAAGTTGACTGTTATATTGCAAAAGGAATTGACATTGAACAGGAATCCCAATTCTTTGCCAATAACTAGAATTGAAAAGGAGATATGAAATGCTTTCCCTGTCAACAGCTCACAAGGAGTATATCTATATAGATAAATCAAACTGAAAACCATTTGTACAATTGAAATATTGAACAATTAAACAAATCTGTTCTTTTAAAAAAAAACCTGTCTCGCCACATAGCTTTCATGATTTTTTTCACAAGATAGACAGTTGACCGACTGATTAGGGACAGTCAACATGGCTTTGTGCATGGGAAATTGTGTCTCATTAACTTGACTGAGTTTTTTTGAAGAAGTAATGAACAGGATTGATGAGGGCAGTGGTGGATATGATCGATATGGACTTCAGTAAGGCGTTCTTCACGGTAGACTGGTTAGCAGGGTTAGATCACATGGAATATTAGGAGAACTACCCGTTTGGACACAGAACTGGCTCAAAGGTAGAAGACAGACTGATGGTGGTGGAGGGTTGCTTTTCAGACTGGAGGCCTGTGAGTAGCAGTGTGCCACAAGGATTAGTATTGGGTCCACTGTTTTTCGTCATTTATACAAAGGATTTGGATGTGAACGTAGGAGGTATGGTTCGCAAGTTTGCAGATGACACCACAATTGAAGGTGTAGTGGACAGCAAAGAAAGTTATCTCCGAGTACAACAGGATCTTGATCAGATGGGCCAATAGGTGAAGGAGTGGCAGATGGAGTTTAATTTAGATAAATGTGAGGTACTGCATTTTGGAAAGGCAAATCAGGGCAGGACTTGTACACTTAATGGTAAAGTCCTAGGAAGTGTTGCTGAACAAAGAGACCTTGGAGTGCAGGTTCATTGTTCCTTGAAAGTGGAGTCGTAGGTAGATAAGATAGTGAAGAAGGTATTTGTTTTGTTTGCCTTTATTAGTCAGTGCATTGACTATAGGAGGTGGGAGGTTGCGGCTGTACAAGACATTGGTCAGGCCACTTTTGGAATACAGTGTTCGGTTCTAGTCTCCCTGCTATAGGAAAGATGTTGTGAAACTTGAAAGGGTTTAAAAAAAAGATTTACAAGGATGTTGCCAAGGCTGGAAGGTTTGAGCTATAAAGGACAGGTTGAATAGGCTGGAGCTATTTTCATTGGAGGCTGAGAGGTGACCTGATATTGAGGTATATAAAATCATGAGGGGCATGGATACGGTAAATAAACAAGGTCTTTACCCAGGTAGGGGGAGCCCAAAACATAGGTTTAACATGAGAGGGGAAAGATTTAAAATGGACTTAAGGGACAACATTTTCAATCAGAGGGTGGTGCGTGCTGGAGGAAGTGGTGGAGCTGGGTACAATTACAATATTTAAAAGGCATCTGGATGGGTATGTGAATGGAAAGGGTTCAGAGGAATATGAGACAAATGCTGGCAAATGAGACTAGATTTATTTAGGATATCTGGTCCGCATGGACAAGATGGACTGAAGTGTCTGTTTCCGTGCTGTATATCTCTATAACTCTTGTGGCTAATAATTAGGTATCCACCTATGTCTATTAAAAAAAAAATGCATAAACTCTGATTTGCTCAGCATCCAGTTTCTTTCCACTTTACAGGTAGCTGGCCCATCTCTATTTCCAGCTAATAATCTAATTGAAAATCCCTACGTGAAAAATAATAAATGTTAACTTGCATCTTACACAAAGCAACTACAGTACAAGTGGTACTGTTTCTCATTTAACAATAAAGAACTTATGTATATAATAATGTCCAGCCATTGTACAGAATCACATGTTCAACAGGCTTGTGTTTTTACTTACGTGTATCAAAGGTGCATAACGTGTTCCCAGGAGAAAGTGTCTTAGATTCCCGGAAACAGATTTTCCCAGGTACATCAATATCAAACAAGTGAATCTGGTTCAAATACAATGTGTACAGTTAGTAATCTTCAGAAAAATTAAAAACAACTTTTAACAGTTAATGAACATGTAGTGTCCAAAGACACACCATCTGCTCTGCTTCACTTCAATGATGACGAGTCACAAAACATTTGCTTTAGTTGTTTTTTCATTGTAATTCACTGCTTTTGAATGCGAAGCACTTATTGTGTAAGCATTGGCGAATCTCTGATAAAGTCTGTTTTCTTCAGAAAGGAAATGCATTTTCAAGTGGTGATATATTGAGAAATGCAGATGTAGAAAGGGATCTGGGTGTGTCAGTATATCATTCAATACAAGTTGATAGGTAGGTGCAGAAAGCAATCAGAAAGGCAAATGGTATACTGGCCTTTATGTTCAGAAGGGGGACTTTTTACTGTAGTTATACAGGGCTTGGGTAGGACCACATCAGGTATATTGTGAGCAGTTTTGATCCCCCTACCTAAGAAATTGTATTCGCTTTGTAGGGAGTGCAGCAGAGGTTCTCTAGGCTGATGCCTGGATGGGTGGACAGTCCTATGAGCAGAGATTAGTTCAACTGCATTTGCTGGAGTTTAGAGGATGAGAGGAGATCAGATTGAAATGTAGAAAATTCAAACAAGGCTATTATAAATGAGATGAAGGGAGGATGCTTTCCCTGGCTGCAGAATCTAGAACCGAGTGACACCATCTCAGAGAACAAGGCAGACCATTTCGGACTGAGACGAGGAAGGACAAAGGGTAGTGTGCCTATGGAATTTTCTGCAACAGAAAGGTTGTGGAGTTCAAGTCACTGAATATATTCAAGAAAGACTGATAAATATTTAAGATTTTGAAGGCATCAAGGCCCATGGGGACAAAGCAGGAATGCGACAGTGGTATAGAGGATCAGTCATAATTATGCTGTATTATTGAACATGCTCTAAGGGCCGAATGGCCTATTCCTGCTCCTGGTTTTTATGTTTAACACTGGCATTCCTGGGTTCAGATCATCTGAAAGCAAGATCCAAATTTTGGTCTTTGAATTTGTCTCAGCATAAGAGACAGTTAACTATGTAAACAAAGGCAAAGGCAGTCAGATGTCGTTATTTTCACAATCCAAATGTGAATTCAAATATTAACCAAATTAAAAAAAAAACACACACTCTTTATGGGATGTAGGCATAACATTTAATGTCCAGAGGCAGTTGTGGATCTGCAGTCATATGCAGGCTGGAACTGGTAAGGAAGGCAGTTACCTTCCCCAAAGGAGACGAGTGAAACAGTTGGGTTTCACGATAATCGACAATGGTTACATGGTCATTATTAGGTCAGGTTTTTATTGAATTCAAATGTAAGTGCTAGGACATTCTGGATTGCCAAGACACTGAAACTACCATGATGTTACTGCCTCTCTATACAGTTGCGTGTTCGTATAGTAGTGTATAACATAAGCTTTCACTCCAACTTTCGCACTCAATCCTCCCACCAACTGTCTGACCGTACACAGTTCTTACTGAACTGCTTTTAGATTAGACAGATCAAATCTCCATACTGACTGCACCCGGGACTTTCAGACTATGTACAACTTCTATTGAATTAAACTTTCTTTTTTTATTTGCCAGATTTCTAACATACTCCTTTGCTTCCTAAAATAAATGTAATAATCTTGATCAAATGTAAATATTAAAATAATGCAATTTAAAAATGCTGAGCAAATTCAGCAAAAACAAAACTCAATAAATGCTTTGGACTGCTAGGAAGTAATCTATTGATGTGACTTTTACTTTTATTTTAAAAAAAAAGTTACAATAGAATGAAGCATTAAATAAATTTTACATTGAAGATAGTTGTTTAGTTTGCTGTAGCCAGCAGTGCATGTCACAACATTGCATTTCTTTCACTTTTGGAATACGGGTTTGGATTCAGGTTCTGACTAAACACTGATCAGTTAGACTTTGCTTAAAAAAAAAATCCACAAAGCAAAGTTGTTTTTTATATGTCGGAAGAAAACTGGGACTGGACGGGTGAAGCGAGAGTGGGGAGAGAGAACTACTTACAAAGAAAAAAATGAATTTGGAGACTCAGTAAATATCAGTTATTAGCTGGACTATGGTTAAAACTCAAAGAAACAAGAAATGAATAAAGAATACAGAAGAGCTCAGTGACAACCCACAACTATTTACTTTGTTCAAGGGAATTATCCAAACAAATGAATGCTTGCACTCATTGCGATAAACTGTTTGCCAAGGTTGATTCACCTGGCATCTGAATGTACCAATGCAAACTAATTCCAGTTGTTACATAACAGAGTTTAAAGTTTTATTATGCTACCGTTTGCCAACTCTGAGGCTGAGTTCATTTACCATCATGATAAATTCTGGAACTGAATTTGGTATATCAAGTAAATGTCAGGCTAGAATTATCATTGCTCTTATGCTGCTTTTTAATTTCTAGCTTCACGCTTTCATGGCTTTTTCAATCTGTTCACCTACTGTATTGAGAAATGTTGGTACCGAGGTGAGTGAAGTTTTCTGGGGACTAAATATATGTCCTTCTCAGATATACAAGGTGTAGGGCTGGATGAACACAGCAGGCCAAGCAGCATCAGAAGAGCAGGAAGGCTGACGTTTCAGGCCTAGACCCTTCTTCAGAAATGTCCTTCTCAGTTCTGTTTCTAACAAGGACATTTAGTACTGTTTGCCAAAAGGTCATGCTTATCGGTGCAGAGAATCAGGTCACACCAGTTATGCACGCTCTACTACTACTTTAAAGAAAGTAAAAATGTTCATGAGTAGCACAGACTGTGTATCTGCCTACGATACAATTTCAAAGTGACAAGATGGCTAGTGCATGGTACAGATTAGTGCCTTGTTTTTTCTTTATTCATTCATGGGATGACAGCATTACTGGCCAGGCAGCATTTATTGCCCATCCCTAATTGCCTAGAGGGCAGTTAAGTGTCAACCACATTGCTGTGGGTCTGGAGTCACATGTAGGCCAGACCAGGTAAGGATGGCAGTTTCCTTTGCTACAGGCAGACCAAGTTCGGTTCCAGTTTCAGCTGAGGTAGACTTGGGTCTTTCCTCCTCAGCCTGCCCCTGAAAGCGGAAAGTAATGGCAAAACACCACTGACACAGGCTGCCAAGGAAAATGGTTCAGCATGAAGTATCAACAGTCAAGGAGCCATGCACCTTCTGTCAGATGGTGGCATGTTGGAGCAATGCAACAGGTGAGTCAAACAATGCTATCACTGCTTGTGCTGGTTTAGGAATTCCTGTAGACATGTGCTGTGCTAGGAATATTCTAACTTAGTCAATTTTGGAAAAATAACAATAAACTTAACAGTCATAACTGAGTAGTTACCTTAATTTGCCCGTGGACTTGGTGGGACCACATTTCAAGACTGAACCACATAATAGGAATTACTCATGAGGAGAGAAAAACTACATTATTCAGAAGTTTGAATTTAATATTCTCTCACTAACCAACACAATGTCCAATTCTCTGCAGAATTAGGGACTGTGTAATTATTGTACGTCTGGGTCTGGTTTTTGAGTTAGTAACCTGTCGGTTTACTGTGCATCTGAAATTAATAGTTGTAAATATTTCTGTAGCTATGATGAATTCTTTTAAAACAGTTCGTTTTCAGCGAGAGACCACTTTGTTAAAAACAAAACAAAATATGATCTATCAAGCCAGGTTTCTGTCTGGGATCTGACTTGTCTGGTAATAACATCACTTGAGATCCTAGCAGCTCTTATTGTCTGATATCACATTCAAACTAGTAAGAAACTACTGTTTTATTTTGGGCATTCAGACAGAAACGGGGCATTCCTCTTATCAGCTTAGGCTAAAGTACAAAATGTTCTTCTAACCCACTGCACGACTCAGAGACTGCTTCATAATAAAAAGTTTAAACCTTTCTGTATTTCAACAACATGGATCCATTTGGTGCAAACACTGTGCAGGTGTTGTAAAACTTCCCACCATCTTCCTCTGGAATGGAACCTGTAAAAGCACAAGCAACTATTTATACTCCAGCTACCGTAAGCAAAATATTATTTCAAATCCATCAACCAATTTCACAAATACAAAATTAAAATAACACTCTGCCCAACATCTTTTTTATTCTTGGTGTTTTATATTAAAACTGGTATCATTGGTTAAAGATGTGAATAATAGAGCGTGTGATTATATAAGGCACTGATATCTTCAAGATATCCCAAAGTACTTTATCCCCTAGCAAGGTGGCTGTTGTCATGTTAACAAGTGTCTCACAGGCTGCGAAAGGAAAGAATGACATGACATTCTGGAGTTGTGTGGTGATGCTGCACTCTGGGAGAACACTCCCTGTTCTATTTCAAATTGTGCTATACATTTTTGTATGTCCTCTTGAGCTGCCGTGCTCAATTTAACAACAGAATTAAATGCCCCCCTCATGGGTGGGCTTGCAAGTTCAGAGGTGGAGATGGACACATGAATCCCAGAGGATAAATGGTAGCAGGTGACCAGCGCACAAAGTGGGCAGAAGAGTCCCGACCCGAAACGTCAACTTTCCTGCTCCTCTGATGCTGCCAGGCCTGCTGTGTTCCTTCAGCTCCACACTGTTATCAAAATACACGGTATCCTTGTTTTGGAGGGAGGGGTGCAGAAAAAGAAGAAAACTGGCACATTATATGCTCAAGCGGTGGACTACAGCTTCCCTCCAATACTATTGCCAATAACTCAAGCAACATTACATAATCATCCAAAGGAAAATATTGATATCTCTTGAATACTACACTTAAATATATCTGGAATCTAGACGCAGGTAACAGTATGATGTATAGTCTATGTGTAGCTCACATACAGCTGGAGTGAAAACAGCTCTTCAGTATACATGACTGTAAAACTACGATTTTCACTGGTGATGTGCCTCTGATTAGAATTTATTTGCTGACCGTATAAATTCTATATCGTTATTTCTCATTCTGCACCCATTTTCAAATTTCACAACAGAATTTTAATCTCTTGCACCCAGTAATAGCCATATTTACCTGCTCAATTATACATTCTATTGCAGTTTAGATTAGAATTATACCTTGCGTTCTAATGTGTAAATTCCAGTCAGTAATTATTGAATAAGAAGTTGCTTTGAGAGATAGAAAACAGCATTAAAACCATTGGTTTCTTCCCATTGCATTAAATCTTCCAATTGATAAGCCATACTCACCTCCAATAAGGTGAATCCCATGCTCCTTTGCTACTTCAGATAACATTTGGGTTGACTCGCCTGGGATTTTTTCTGCATACTCTGGGAAATAATTTGTTCCATATGGAGAATTGTAACATTCCTGTGGTTTAAGATACATTAAGTCTTTAAAGCAGATATGCAGAAAAATGAAAACATCCAATATTTGATACAAGCACTGCCTGAATTTTGTTCAGGGTCACTGCAGAGCACTTCATAAAAAAAAAGGCCACATTCAGGTCTATATCACAATGGAAGAGTCTGAACTGTGTTACAATGCACAAAAAGAAAGGCTCCGTTTAGAAGTACCCTTTGAATTCTTTGATAGTATTATACCTTTTATACCCCAAAAGGTGTTTTCCATATGATTTTTTCTTTCATTTTTACTAAGATGAGAAATGGCTATTTGGCTCATTAAAGTCCATCTGTGACCCTCATTGTTTAATGCAGCAGAGAATGGCATTCTCAATATCTGTATTGTTCTATCTCCACTGCATTGTCATGCTGGCCAGTCAAGGTATTCAGTGCGTTAAACACAATCTGTCCCCAAACTCTGTTCCAAAACTACTGTACACCATTCTGAATCCTTGTTGCCTTAGTACTGAAATAAATAAAAACAGATGCTGCCAGAACCTGAGTTTTTCCACTAATTCCTGCTTTTGAGCATCTGCAATTATTTTGTTTTTTTTTGTTTTAGTAATAGCTGCTTTGTCTATGAATAAAATAAATAAGAACAAGCATTAGTTCTACATTACCTCAGGCCTGTTCTGCTTTTCAAAGCCATCTCAACTGAAAAGGCTTTACTCTGAGGTTTTGATGGTAACTGGAAGAGTTAAACTGTGCAACAAGCAAGATAAGCGGCTATTTTGATTTTATTGCTGAATGTTTTACTTACAGGGAGTGCTACAACCTTCGCCCCCTTCAACACTGCTTCCTTCACCAACGTTCGGACTTTGCTGAGATTACTGGCTTTCAAAGGGGACACCGTGAGTTGAATAAGTGCCAGACGGAATTCTAGGAATAAAACGCAGAACAGCAAACAGTCATTAATAAATAACTCAGTCACTATCAGCCTGGTATTGATCTGCAGACTACAGAAGCGCACATCAGGTCCATTCACAGACGGACTTTTTGCACCTTTACAATCTGAAAATTCTGCCTTATTTTTAATGAGTCTACAGGTTGTTTCTGGCATGTCAAATTATATTTCTTTTTTAAACAAGGACTGGAGTATTACACCATTTGTTGTGCACTTATTGTTCTGCCAAAATGGGGTTATCTTCCTTTAAGGCCATAAATTAGACACAGGCTCGAGTCAATAAGAGGTCAATTGCTGTTTGGCCTATCACCCGTGGAAATGTTTAGTTTTGGACAGCACGTCAGAAGAAGCCAACATGTTAAAATTGCATCACATCTGTGCATGCTATTTACATTTATTTGACAAGTGAGTTTACTACAGTGCAGCTCACACTATTGGCAGATATACCATTTAATATCAACAGTATTGTTAAGTTATATAAACGGCAGTAATACTAAAGTGTGCCTGTGCATTCCTTTCAAGTAGTAAAGCTTAACTGACATTAAGTAAGGTCATTCAAAGGTTAGTTATTAACAGTTAATTACTAGTATTGTAGCTTGAAATCTTCACTCCTGCAATCAACTAACACATCGGTTCACAATTCATAAGGTTTTAAAGATTTTCATCCTTGCAGTTAAATCGCTTCAAGCTTCTCCTTTTCCTATTTCTGTGACCTCTCCCTGGCCTACAACTATCTGAGAACTCTGCAATCCTCCAATCTGGCCATTCATGTACTTTGACCTACCACTGGTCACCTATTGCCAATTGTCTGGGCCCTAGTTTTTGGAATGCCCTCATTGAAAGTTCTCGATTCTTCCTCCTTCTGAAGCTTCGCTTTTTGACCAAGCTTTCGGTTATCTGTTCTGAAACCTCCTTCTTTGGCTCGGTGCCATATTTTTTAATCCAATACAACTTTGTGAAGGGTCATAGTAAATTTTACTACTTTACTATATACATTATTTTATGATGCTAGCTGATTGGGCAAGTCAGATCCCAGATCTGAAATGTGACTTGATAAACCACAAATTTTCCTTTTCTTTCAGTTTACTGTGGAGCTCAGTCATCCAACTAATTAACAAGAGGCTGTCAATGGATTTTTAACAAAAGAACACAAAAGTTTATTACATGAGAAAAAGGCGAACTATTTTACACCAGACAAGAACTATTAGCATTATCACAGAATTCAGCAAGAAAGATTCATCCCTTTATCTCAACAACATGCTTACAGACATTCAAACCTCACTGAGGGGTTGCTCTGACCTACAAGCTAAAGTTCCTTACTCAGCTGGCACAGTTGTAATGGTCTCTCCCAGAAAAAACAACGGCTAACTCAATTTATGTTTACGGAAACAACGTTAAGTAAAAATATGTCCTCTAGCCTTGGAGATGGCTTCCTCTCTTACAGCCCAACAGCCATCCATTACTGCAGCTTTCTTCATATTGACTTCTAAGCGTTATAGGCCCTCTCCCCAGCTCCGAGTGCTTGTATACTGCCAGTAACTGCACCTCTGCAGGAACCTGTTTCTGGTTCCTTCTCTTTCTCTCTGGTGTTCATAATACTGAAGTCAGCAAACAGCAGAAAAAGTATCTACACACAGACACACACACAGACACACACACAGACACACACACAGACACACACACAGACACACACACAGACAGACACACAGTTCTTTCGGTTTTTAATTATCTCCCCACGTAGCTTGTGTTCATTGAACTAAAAACATCATTTCTCATGAATGCTGCTTTGAACTCAAAGTTCAGAATGACTTTTTAAATGATGAATTTTCAAAACTCTGAAAAATCATTTTGCATGAACTTCCAAACCTAATTATAACATATTATGCACCTTCATAATAATTGCAAAGAACGCCCTTTGTTTCATACCTTGGCACAGAGGTTCATATTAGATAAGAAGAACATTGAAGTGTATAGGGAAGACAATTTAAATGTACATTTAAAGGCCTGTTATTTATAGAATCAAGATAAATAAATACACAAGAAGATTCACTGAACTGGCATAACCAGCCCAAAAAATGACACCAAACTTATAATGGGGATATTAGAAAGGGAGACTAAACACTTAGATAAGCAAATAGGTTTGAAAGGAAGGTCTTACAGAAAGAAAAAGAGATAGAGAGGTCGCGGCTGAAGGGAATTCCAGACTCTAGGGCCTAGACACCTGAAGGCAATGCTTCTGGACCTGGCCAAGGTGCATCAGAAGGTCCAGCTGCAGTAAAGGAAGTGGTCTGGTCTGATTGCTTGCCTGTTTTCTACAGTTATAGATGTCCCAATACAGTAACATGTGGTGCAGCAGGCAGTAAAGAAGGCAAACGGGATGTTGGTCTTCATTTCAAGTACAGGAGCAGAGATGTGTTGTTGCGGTTATACAGGGCCTTGGTGAAGTTACACCTCCTTTTCTGAGGAAGCATGCTCTTGCTCTCGAGGGAGTGCAGTGAAGGTTTACCAGGCTGATTCCAGGGACAATGGGACTAACGTATGAGGAGAGATTGACTCGGTTAGGATTGCTTTCGCTGGAGTTCAGACAAATGAGGGGTCAATTCATAGAGACTTATAAAATTCTAACAGGACTGGACAGGGTAGATGCAGGGAGGATGTTCCCGATAGTGTGTGTCCAGAACCAGGGGTCACAGTCTGAGGATTCGGGTTAGACCATTTAGGACGGAGATAAGGAGACGTTTCTTCACCCAAAGAGTGGTGAGCCTGTGAATTCATTACCACAGGAAGTAGTTGCTGTGAAAACATTGAATGTATTCAAGAGGTGGCTAGATATAGCACTTGGGGCGAATGGGATCAAAGGTTATGGGGAGAAAGCAGGTTTAGGCTACTAAATTGGACAATCGACTATGTTCGTGATGAATGGCAGAGGAGGCTAGAAGGGCTGAATGGCCTTCTCCTGCTCCTAACTTCTATGTTTCTTCTTCTTTATGGTGTCCTCCAGTATGCCTCAGCCTTCCAGGACTGTTGGCACTAGAGGGATTGGATTGTATCATTATCCTTGGGAATATGGTTTCAATTGGGATTTGTTAAGTTTCCTATTATAGATTTTATCTGCGCTCCGGTTTATCAGTTGTGCCCCAAGAAAGGGGCACTAACTCCTTTTTACAATTGATAAAGTCCTATGATTGGCTGACGGACTGGATGAAGGAAGCCAGGGAAGATACAGGAGAGCAATATTGGAGATATGCAGAGTTTTCAGCAAGTAGTCGGGCTAGAGGAGAGGTGTGGTGAGGTTATGAGTTGATAATAATTTTTAACTGGAGGTGTTCGGATACCAATCTGAACTTAGATCAGCAGCACAGGGATACCAGGTGAATGAGAATGTGGCAAGAGTTTTTGATGAGCTTAAATTTGAGGAAGTTTGAAGGTTGGAAATCAGCTGAGAATGCATTGGAATAGTCAAGACTATAGGTAAAAAAAGGCAAGACTGAAGCTTTAAATGGAAGCTGGGCAGAGGTAAATGCAGTGATGAAAGACATTACGGAGGCTGAAGCAGGCACATCTTGTGTTGAACTTTCTAAGGGTTTAAGCAAACTTCTGTGGATTCTGGAAGATCTTTCACGATAATTTGCCTGAAAACTTAATCCTGTTGATTTCTCCACAAATACTGCTTGGTCTGCTGAATATTTCCAGTATTTTTGGTTTAAGTTACATTTTTTGGGAAGATTAGTTTAAGGTCAAGTACTTAAAGGTCGTGAGGAGATGGATGCGGACATGATGAAGGAGCCAGGGATTGGGCAGGGGGGGCGGTAATCCAGATAAGTCCTTGGCAGATGTCAGATGGAATGGTGCAGAGAATGGGATGGGAAACCATTGCTGTGGATGGTCTTGATGTGACTCTGGAATCAAATGAGAACAATCCTACTCAGCTGAATGATATGGGAGAAGGATTAGTGAAGGATGGCATGGTCAACTCTGCTAATGTCTGCAGAGAGGCCAGTGAGATTGAAAAGGGCTTCTGCAACTTGGTCACAGAAGATGTGAATGATTTTGAATCAGGCTAAATCCACATGTTGACGGGGGCGGAACCTCGATTGCATATTCAAACACAGAGTTCTGGGAAATGCAGGAACAAATTTGAAAAATGGCAACAGGTTGAAGAATGGAGATTGGAAGAAGGGGGAAGGTGGTGATAGTGTTCATTTTGAATGAGAGTTGGGGGTGGAGGGTCCCTTGATACGAGGGGGCATTTACAATGTCATGGGAGCATGAGAGTCAGGAGTGGTAGTTGGATGGTCAACATTTGGAGTGAAAAGAGAATGATGTTGGTCTTGTAAATTCATTAAGGCCAGAGAGGGTGTGAGGGGGAAATAGGAGAGAAGCTAAACAGAGATTCAGAGTTAGGTACATGGGCGTTTGAGTGTACATTGGGGGAAAGTGTGGCACAGCTGTTAGTTGAACAAATAATTTCAAACTTTGTGACAAAGAAACCTACTTGTACCTTATACATGTAGTGCAGGGGAATGGTTGGGGGTTGCAAATGGATGGGAGAGCTTGCGAACATATCCACCATACAAATAAAGAATTGCGGATGCTGGAAATCTGAACAAAGACAGAAATTGCTGGAGAAACTCAGCAGGTCCGGCAGCATCTGTGGAACAAAAACAGAGTTAATATTTCGAGTCCAGTGACAATTTGTTAGCTAAATTACCAAGCATGGTACTGTAATCAAGCAGTAATCCATCATAACTTAGTACGTACTGTATCCACTATATTAACTGTGGGGAAAAAATACATGCATTCAACCTCAAAATGTTCAGATTCTCACTTCAACAAATTTCTCAATGGCAAAACTGAATTCAAGATTAATCTTCTTGGTAACAAGGTATGAGGAGAATCACTTCTAGAACTTTTTAGACAAGATACTGCCAAAGCCAAAACTATGTTTTAGAATTCTAGGATGCTACGTTTCAGGAGGGCGCGAGAAACCCACTGAAAAGAATAGTTTTCCTTAAACAGATTCACTGAAGCACTTATTATTTGCCACAAAACAAATCATTTTTGAGAAATGCTCTGTGCAACAAGGCGATTTCTAAAGTGCGACAGCATTTACAGTAAACTATAAAATTAATCCCGCAAATAAACAGACAAGATTCTTTTAAAAGCGAAAGGACGGACGAACTCGGTTTAACATCACGATTGCTAATTAACGACTTCGCAAATATACTTGCAGAGACCTTGAAATCAAATGATTAGGCAGGTTTAAAGCCTGTATCTGACTGACAGTAGCCAGATCCCTCAAACAACGGCAACAAGTTTGTGGAACGGATTTGGAAGTTGCAAAACAAAAGTAGCGAGCAACACCATTAACATTAACAATAACATTAATGTCTCTCGCCCTGTAATAACTTACTTGTTGCCGCTCCTGACATGTTCTCCGTCATCGAGAAGCCCTCAACGCTGGAACGACTGGGGTGAAACTTCTGCCTTTTCAACTCCACTCAGTGGGTCACGTAGCTTTGCAGCGGACGGGGAGATGCTCGGGAATTGTAGTATTTCACTCTGTCTGAAGTGGACTATAGAGGTTGCTCCACACAGCCAGCAGGCATGAAAACCTGGAACAGGGTTAACCAGTCAAATCAATCATTAATGCGCAACTGCCCAGTATGACCTGAAGCTCTTAACCAATACAGCACAGTTCGTGCTAGGGAAAAACCCGGCTGGCATTATCTTTTTTTAATCTCTCTTTGTTACAATCATTATGTTTTAATCAATTTGTATTAATATATGTTTAAAAGGGCAATATTCAGAAGCAAAACCATAAACCTCACAACTTCTGAGAATCTACAGATGGGAGATATCTTTTGATCGCCCCTGTATTTTGCCCGTGGTGGGTTCAAAACTAACACTTACATTGATCTGAGATAACAAGGTGTAGAGCTGGATGAACACAGCAGGCCAAGCAGCATCAGAGGAGCAGGAAGGCTGACGTTTCGGGCCTGGACCCTTCATCAGAAATGGGAATTACATTGATCAGCCCAGATGACAAAGTTGCAAACAGAAAATGGAGCTGACAGATCTCTCACCAGCAATCCAGCTTTAAAATCGAATGGTGAAATACTAAGGAGGGAAGTGTTGGGAACTGGCCTGGGGATTTACAACGTCATGATCATAGAGGCCTACTGCATCGAAAAAGATCCTTCGGCCCATCGAGTCTCACAGGTCAAAAAACAACCAGAGAGAAGCAAGAACTGCTGATGCTGGAGTCAGAGATAACACAGTGTGAAGCTGGAGGAACA